>NC_140960.1:41421208-42021208 GCF_014529385.1 Adiantum capillus-veneris
GCTGGAGAAGATGCTCTCTGTAGAAAGCCATCTTCGTGCCCAGCTCCTGCGATGGTTGTATCCATGTCTTCTTGATGTCTAGCTGAGCGAGGTCTTGTCGGATGAGCCTGGTGATCTTAGACTGTGTAAGAGTCAGAGAGGGTGCCTCTAATGAGTACTGGAAGGGGGGTAATCTGTCTATGCTGAACCCATGTGCCTGAAACCATGATGTCATTTCACCATACCAGCATGCTGTATCTCCCTGCATGGCTAACTGTCGAGAGGACTCAAGTGCAAGGCGGGCATATCTGTCTCTTGGAAGCTCCCACATGCGGTGTATGAAGGAGACAGATCTGGTAAGCGCCTCGACCACTGGAAGGGGGGCAATCTGTCTATGCTGAACCCATGTGCCTGAAACCATGATGTCATTTCACCATACCAGCATGCTGTATCTCCCTGCATGGCTAACTGTCGAGAGGACTCAAGTGCAAGGCGGGCATATCTGTCTCTGGGAAGCTCCCACATGCGGTGTATGAAGGAGACAAATTTGGTAAGCGCCTCGACTACTAGTGGGGGGGCAGCAAGCTCTGCTCGGATAATGGCACGTGGTACTGAAGCCTTGGCTCTAATTAGCCGTGAGATCATTGAGGCCAAAGGGTTCTCCATGTCCCCCCACCCATCAGTGCGACGTGTCCTCCCGTGATGATCCAAAGAAGGCCACCATATCTCAGCTCCATAGAGCAATGCAGACGCCACTAAAGTGTCAAATAGCCAGAGCTTCGTCCGAGGCTCCTGAAACTGAACCTGTGAACACATCCTCTCCAAACTGCCCAATGCTGCATGGGCTCTGGTCAATCTAGTCTCTGCTGCTCTCCTCATTGAAAATGCTGGTCCACTAAACCACTCCAAGGTAAGTGTAAGCATATGTGTACACCGTCTCCTGGCCGTATGTAAATGCGGGCGCTGACCTCGTGATCCACTGTGGGGTGGTATTAAATACCATGACCTTGGTTTTACCAAGGTTGACAGACAAACCACTTTCGTGGGCAAATCTATGCAGAGCATCCAAGTGACGTTGCATCCCCTCTAGAGAGTTGGAGATCAACACAATATCATCAGCATAGAGCAATAGTGGAATCCATGTCCCTGCCAGTTGTGCACCTCTATCACCATCTCTCTCAATGTAGTCAGCAACCTCATCCACATACATACCAAATAGAGTAGGAGAGAGCAGGCAGCCTTGCTTCACACCAATAGTGGAGTGAACCGGTGCGGACAAGCCCTCTGGGGTGCGTACATGCCCCACTACTGACTTGTACAATGTCATGATCCCCCAAATGAGCTTTGTGGGTACTCCCATCTCCTGTAATCTGCGCATCAATCTAGCTCTGGGTACTGTGTCAAATGCTTTGCGGAAGTCCACAAAGCTACAATAGATCCGTCTCCCATGTGATCTGCCCTCCTCAATGATGGCTCTGAGTGTCAAGATATGGTCAAGAGTAGAAAAGCCTCTCCTGAAGCCTGCCTGCCCAACTGCACGTATCCCTTCCCTCTCTGCCCATCTACTCAGCTGCTGCTCAAGAATGGATGCGTACAATCGTGCCAGTGTGTGTCCAATCATGATAGTGCGATAATTCCTAGGCTCCATACGGTCTCCTGACTTGAAGATGGGTACAATCGTAGAAAGGCTCCAAGTATGAGGTAAGCCCTCACACATGGCACGATTAAACATAACTACTACAAGCTCTGCTAGTAGATCTCTGGCATGCATGAAATGCTCAGCCACTAAGCCATCATGATCATATGCTCTCCCAGTCCTCATCCTGTCAATGGCCTTCCTCACCATCTCAGCGGGGCGGTGAAAAAAGCACGTGTGTGGGCATGGATCGGGGGGGTCGGGGAGGGGCGGTTGTCCAGAAACTATGTACAAAGATGATGCGTACTGGCCCCAAGTCTCTGTAGAGGTAATGGCAGGTGGGGGGGGATCGCTCATGAAAGAGCCGCCACGCCTCACGTGAGTCCTGACTCAAGAATAGCTGGTAAAGATCCTGCTCTAGTCGAGCCAGAAATGCCCTTTTCTTCTGCCGCACTAGGCGTCGGAAGTCAATCTGTGACTGCCTGTGAGTGATCTCTCCCAAAAGCACCTCCCTCTGAAGTCTAGCTCTAGTCTTGTGGCATTCCGCATCATACCAGCTGTTCTGGGGCATGCTCTCAGAACGACGTCTCTGCTCAGGCTGAGTGTGTGGGTATGCCTCTGCTGTTGCATCGTGTAAAGTCTGTGTCAGTATAGTAGTAAGCTCCTCCAGAGGTCGTCCTGGCTCCTCAGTGCACAAGCGTCTGTATATCCCATCTATGTATACAGAGTTTGTCTCCTGCGTGAAGGTGTAGCGAGTAGGAGCAGCTGCCCGTGGCCTGTGTGCTACACTGAACTGGAAAGAGATGGTCAACGACATAAGAGCATGATCCACTTCCACCCCAACAGGTCTGAGCCCAACAGTGAGATCCTGGATACTAGAGATGAGGCTTGGCTGTGCCATGACATAATCCACTATGCTGGCTCCGTGTCTGTGTGGAAAGCATGTGAAACCTCCCGCAGCAGGGAATCTCTGTAGGCCATTCAAGATGGCCAATCCATGTGCAGTCCCCATGTCTATCAAGTGCCGTCCATATTCTGTATATCCCCCATCCTGCGATCGTCTAGATAGGCCTGTCTCCACCACATCCAACTCTCTCAGCGTCTCCTCTGAGGTATCATAAAACACTGTCTGATGATGGGCAGTCCTAGCATTGAAGTCCCCTAGAATGATAATGTCACCGTCTCTAGAGAACTCCCATATGTCATCATCCAAGATAGAGAAGGGGGATTGTCCTTTAGGTGGTGCATATACTGACGTACTCGAGGGAAAGTAACAAATAGCAATGTAAAGATATTTGCCCGTCTCTGCTCTCAATCTCACCCACATGTACCTAGCTTGCTCATCCCTGCGAGCTATATGTATCAATGGCTGCAGCTCCTCCCTGAATAACACTGCCACTCCTCCCGAGCCCCGCTCTTTGTGCTCCGATCGTGTCTCCTGTCTACAGGCTGTCTCCCATCTGTATCCACTAATGTGAGGCATAGACTGCCCAGGGGCCTGATGCGTCTCAGAGTAGAAGATGATGTCTCTCCTGGAAAAACTCTCCTCAAAAGCACCTACATCAAGACGCATAGATCCATTACAATTCCAAGTAGCAACTTTGAGTGCAGTCCCATAGGCCTCACACCGTCATGTGGAGCGTCGCTCCAATATCACCACTCTTCCATCTCGGTAAAAGGCAATCTTGCCTTTTTCCCTTGCTGCTCTAATCTCTGGCATTACCTCCTGCATATGAGCGATCTATGAGAGGGTAAGGTCATCCCCGAGAAAGATACCCGTTTTTTTAAGAGTTTGCCTTTTCTTCAGAAAGTCTTTCTTTGCTTCCATGGAGGGAAAACGGAGGATGAGTGCCCTTTCTTTCGAGGTTTCCCCATTGCTCCCATTTTTCTTCTTGTTGCCCACTCTCCAAGATCTTGAGTGCATCGGCTCATGAACCCCCATCAAAGCCATGAGTTCTTTTACCTCTTCATCTACATTATCTTTGTCTGTAAAACCGCAAATTCTCACATGTAGAGAGCGCACACGTCGTCTTTGCTCCTCTTCTAGGGTCAAGTTGATAATGGTGGGTGTCGACGTTGTTTCCTTGCTTTTCCCTTTCCTGGCTACCTCAATCCATTTCTGGGCTTCATCTGCCTTCTGCTGAGTCTTTGTAATAACGTCCACCCAGGAAGTCATCATCTCTTTGTGCTGCTCTTCCCCCTCTTTGATGGCTTGCACTTCCTCTTTGATTGAGTTTAGTTCTTCTATTACTGAGGGTTGCAGTTCTCCCTCTTCAAGTGTGTTTCGTGATTGTGCCTCTGCGAGCGCCTTCTTGAGTGACGCAATCTCTTCGTCTTGGGCCGTCACTCGATCTCCCATTGCAGTGATCTTGCTTTCTTGGGCAAACACACGATCTTTGAGCATTTTAATTGTGTCTAGCAGGTTGTGGTTGATCTTGTTAACAGTTTCTGTCATTTCTTCTTTGCATTTTTGAACTGCATCCTCTAAAGGATCGGGTTTATCATTCTGCTTCCTCATGCTTTGTCGCCACCAGAAACGAGGTCTGCAGTTTTTGAGTTTCCTGTAATTCCCTGTAAAATTCCTAATATTGCGCTATCTGTTTGTTTTCAATTTCCTGCCGGGCTCTTCGGAATGCTCGATTAGGTGTGTGTGTAACGGTGTGTGGGTCGACCTCTGAAGTAGCAGCTACAGGCGGGTGGGTCGACCTTTGAAGCAGCAGCTACATGCGGGTGGTGCTGCAGTGGAGCAGCAGCAAGAGCAGCGCTGTTGGGGGGGGGCCGGGGGGGACAACGAGAGAGAGAGAGAGAGAGAGAGAGAGAGAGAGAGAGAGAGAGAGAGAGAGAATTAACGTCTTCAAAAGGCCATAGTGACCTATGAGACCGGAAAGTTACAAGGCGGTGGATCTGGGGGGAAAAAAAAAAAAAAGACCTACGCGTAGAAGCGCAGAAAAAGAGGGGGGACATCCTACGTGTAAAAGAAAAGGGGGGGACACCCTACGCGTAGAAGAAGGGGGGGGGACATTCTATGCGTAGAAGAAAGGGGGGAGGGGCACCTTACCAGTAGGGGGGGGGGGGGGACCTTATGAGCGGCGCGGTGGCGGGGCTGCAGGCGGATCGAGGGGGGGGCGGGGTTGCAGAGGCAGCGCAAGGGGAGGCGGCAGCGTAGGGGAGCAGGGCAGCGAGCAGCGGCACAACGCGGGCAACAAGCAGGGCGCGAGGGCGAGCAGCAGCACAGCAGGGCGCGAGCGCGAGCAGCAGCAGCAGGAGAGAGAGAGAGAGAGAGAGAGAGAGAGAGAGAGAGAGAGAGAGAGAGAGAGAGAGAGAGAGAACCTGTTGCTGCTGTTTGAGTGGTACGACCTTATCCTTGCTGTCCCTGGTGCTTTACTGTAGGTTCCGCCTCCTTGCCTGTAGGTTCCGCCTCCCTGCCGTTTGTTGCTACGCAAGTCCACGTACTGGTGTAATTTATTGCGTAAGCTTTACTGCTTTAATGTTTTGCGTAAGCCTTTTTTCTTACGAACTGCAGCAGCGTGGGCAAAAAGAGGGGTCTGCGTAAGCCTTTTTACTTACGAATTTCAGCAGCATGGGCAGGAGGGGAGCTGCGTAAGACTTGCAGCAGCGTGGGCAGGAGGGGGACTGCGTAAGCCTTTTACTTACGAATTGCAGCAGCGTGGGCAGAGACAGCGCGAGGGGTGGGGTTGCGTGGGCAGAGAGAGAGAGAGAGAGAGAGAGAGAGAGAGAGAGAGAGAGAGAGAGAGAGAGAGAGGCATGTTGAATGATCCTTAAATTTGTTGCAGGTGCCTTTGGTCAACAATCAATTCAACTTACAGACTTCAGGTGATTGGCCTTAAATCCTTGGATGTGTTGGCTGCACATATTACCTTCATGACCCATACTTGTTTGGACGTGTTGAAGGAAGTTATTGGTGAAATATGCACTTTTAAGTAGTTGTTTGGGCCATATCTCGAAGTGTGGAGCGTTAATGGTGTACAAGTGCTTGATTTATATGTTATCACAGATTTTTTAAGTTTCAGCTGGTATTTGGTGAAGTTTGTACTGAATGAACATGTTTGTGCTTGTGTAGAGGATCGCCATTTCAGAGGTTAGGAACTTCCACTCCTCAGGTTTATGGACTTGGAATTCTTATGAATTATCTATTTAGTTTTTCAATTGTGTTATAATTGCAAACTGGCTCTTATGGTGGGTTCAGACGAGTGCAGTTCACACAATGATAGTTGACGTCTTGGCTTTCATTTTCGCGGCCAATACTACTCATAGTTTTTCCATACGAACCACACGTTGGACGCACACGGGTATGGAAGTACGGATCAGACTACTACATAGGATGCTTAAAAGCCTACATACTATACCACCATGTTTAAAACTTTATACAGAAACACAAAACCATAGAAAATTCAGAAATTAGAGTTTAGAGGCTAGCTTGTGGGCATGGGGAAGGTGAGCAAGAGAGGGCGAGAGGATGGGCTGGCCACTAATTCGCAGCTCGCTGATGTGCTGCAATGCCTGCATAACAGAGTCAGCAGCCCAACTCGCATGGCCAAAAAACTGCATGCGAAAAAATTTTGCCCCAAATTTTTTGCCGGGTACGGAATCACTTTCCGTACTTGGACGAGTACGGAAGTATAGCTGGGCAACCACACGGGTACGAAAAAAACACTGATACTACTTGAGTGAACTTGCTACTGATTGCAGGAACCTAAATCCAGGCTGCAGAGGAGGTGGCAAAGCGCCGTTGCTGCCTGGGGGGGGGGGGGGGGGGGGGGGGGTTGGGGGGGGTGGTAGCCAATTTTGTTGGTGGGTCCAGAATTGTAAAATCTCATTTTGTCCAATGGCTGCAGGCCATGCAATACGAGCTCCCTTTTGCTTTCATCTGAGACCGTCCCGTCTGAGCCCAGCCTTTGGGAAACTTCTATGATAGAAGTTTTCCAATGATCTTCTGACCAGTCCCCTTTTCATAATACTGAAGGCTACTTGGGGTTTGAGGACAATGATCAAAAAACTTTCTAACCTATCCATAAAGTATTGAATGTGAAATCTGCATGTTAAACCCTTTTTTTGTTGCACTTTGGAAGGGTTTAGCAGAGGAGGAGCAAGCACGAAGGACTGGGTGGGCATCAGCAAATTGAAGATCAAACAGTCATCGACAATCTGTGGATAAATCTTGTTCTGCAATGATGAGGGAGTGCACGAGAGAATGAGAGGCGCTCTAATGTAGCAAATGGAAAGTCATATGACGCATCATAGGCACATTCTTACACATAAGGGGAAGCCTAACAGTCTCTGTAGTCACACAGGAAACAGAACAGGAATGAGGTGTAGCTGAAAAAGAGTTGAATGATAAATTGTAGTCACACTTCTTATCTCATGTTTATTGGTTTCCCGTTGTGAGATTATGAGTAATATGTGATAGGTGGAGGTCCATAATTTTGAAGTGTCTAAATGGGGATATGTCTTCCACATTTTTCAATCATGTAGAATAGAAGTTTCAGTCAACGTACAAAATGACCATAACAAAGATGTTCAAGCTTTCTGATTTTTGATTTGGGCAGTGATTGTTAGTTTAATAAATAACTCGGAAGAAACTTTCATATAATTTGTTATTATTATTTGTTTAACGTATATAATTTTCTGTGTCTATCATATACCTGTTTGTACTACATTTTTTTTTTCTACTTGTGCAGGTAGATGGTGATATTCAAAGCATTACTCCAGTTGAGAATGCTCAACCTACAAAAGATGCCCATCAAGGGTTGGAACTTCCAAAGATTGGACGAGAGGTATCTAAAAATAGGATCTACATGCTGTACTTTTTTTCTGTTTTGAAGGTAGTTTGTGAATGATGAGATTAGGTAAATCAGAACCCAGTTTTCTTTCTCTATCACAGGTCGATGCTAACCCTATAGGCCACCGAAGGAATAAGTTAGCTGCTTAGCCTGTATGAGAGGGCTATGCGGTCTTAGTCCTCTGGAGTGTAGTTTTCTAAATATAGATTTTCTTAGAGTTATTTGTGCGACAAATGTTGTAATGGATTTAGGGGGTGGCCGCTATAACATCAAATATTTCACTCAAAAGGATTTGAGCTTATCTCCTCTCACTCATTTCTCTACCTTTGGCACAAATCACCCTCGACTAGCCACCCTCTACACTGCTAGACATTCCATGATAGCTATCCCCATTGAAAAGTGTCATGGATGCACTCAATTTGACAAAACAACGAGAGAAAAAACGATAAGAAAATGTGATTTGTCAAGGATAAACTCATAGGATTCAATCTTCCTCTAATCCACTCACATAACCTTGATGAGTGTCCACATATGGCCACAACTATGCACAAAAAGGGATCACAAGAACCCAATTGGAGAACCTTACTCACTTCAGCCAGATGATGATCCCATCTTCTACCCCCACTCCCTTTTGTGCGTTGCTTCCTTGTCCATGTGCCTCTCAAGGACAAATCCTTCCCTCCTTGCCTCAGCACCAGCAGCCCCTTTCAGCTGATAGCCTTCAGAGAGTCCTCTCATAGTAGTGGTGGAGCTTAGACCAGTGGCCACTTACCATGAGCCTTCATGTTTATTTGAATCTTCTATTATAGACACCCTCTCTGTTGGGCCTTACAACTGACGGAGCCAGTCTCTGATCATTGCCATGGTGACCGATCCTCTTTGCACGTGAGCTACCATCAATGGCTGCAGAAGATATATGAAGATTTCACATTGGTCTCACACCAGCTCCTGATTTGTCCCTCTTCATTAAAGGTATTGTCAATGGTACGGAGTACGCACCTAGTGCTCATTTACACGTCCGGTGGAGGAGGCCAATTTGGGCGCACCGAAGGATCCCAAGCTTTTTCTATTAGCTACTTGGCTATGGGATATCGCTACTTTTTGATCAGTTAATTTCGTTTATGCAATCCTTCAAGGATGTATGTTTTTGGGCCTACTCTGATATAGTAGCGATGCCACCAGAGCCAGGAGTCCATATTATCCTATTAGGGGTGGGCACAAGACTGCTGTGTGCGTAGGTTTACAAGATTAACACCAATTATCCTATTAGGGGTGGGCACAAGACTGCTATTCAATTGCAATTAAGCAAGAGCTAGAGGAGGAGGAAGCCTTCATTGTTGTTCCGATCAAGCACTCTGAGTGGCTATCTCCAATGGCGATTGCCTCGAAGAAGCATTTCTACGCAGAGTTTGTGTGGACTTTAAAGCCCTTAGTTTTAACCTCCTGCACATAAAGGTTTTCATAGGATATTGCAGGTCAAGCACTATATAGTTTTGAGGGTGGATACCCAAACATTTTTTGTGCCTCCTTTGGTACATTTTTTTTTCCGAAAAAAGATCCTTCTATTTAGTTAATGAAACTGCTCATAGGGCTACAACCACCTCTACAAGAGAGGGCTACAACAATCATGAGGGGGAAACTCTCCCAATGAGAAAACAGCATATGTACAATGAGGCTAAATCAAGAGATGGGAGGAGGGAAAAGCCACACAGGTGGGCGGTAGTGCCATTAGAGCACACCCTGGACCATGGTGAAGAAAGGCCCCGGACGCCAGAGTCGAACGAAAGCCTCTCTACGCTCCCGCATGTGGTCAGAGTTTCCCTGGAGTCTCTCAAACTGTCCTCTGAGAGTATGGATAAACTCTAGCCAAAGATCTCGAATAGTCTCTGCTGGTGGTATAGAACGAGCCTCGAAGATGCGGAAGCAGCGGGCCCGCCAGATCAACTAGAATGTCAGGCCGCAGATGAGATCCTAACAGTCCTCTCTCTCACTGCACAACTCTTGTGGAGTAAGCTCTGTAGCAGGCTGGAGTGTAGGTCGACCCCCATGCATCACTATCATCCTGCTGGTGGAGGATAGCTCAAACTGAAGTGCCGGGCCCATGAGAGTGGATCAAGCAGCTTCCCCCCCAGTGTATTGCCGAGCTGTGGAAAAAGCTGGCATCAGCCGAAGAATACGAAGACAAACCTGCTGTGCCAAAGGACAGTCCCAAAGATAGTGGCGTTGACTCTCCACAAGATGGTCACAAGCTGTACATGCTACCGAGAGACCACTATGTACAAGCCAGCTCCCAACTGCTGTAGCTCGATGTGCAAGCAGCCAACCACTGGAACAAAGTGACTTGCCGCAGCTGTTTGAAGTCCCACAACCTCTCCCAAAAAGCTGCCAAGAACTCAACTGTAAGACCCTCCTCCTGCCAATGAGTTGCTACAGCAGGACGAGCCTATCTCCACGCTGCCAGTATGTACGTCCCAGTCGAACAGTGTATTGAAAGAAAGGGACACCTAGATGGTCGACCGAGGAGAAAGGGTCCCTCCAAAACCACTCTCCAGGATCCCACTGCACTCGTGCCAGTGGACAACACTCCCAGGCCCACAGCCTCCAGTGGCCAGTCTCAAGAGCTGCAGGGTCAGGATCAATGATGCAAGTCCTCCCAAAGATGCCCACAACTCGGATCCTCTGAAAACAACACTCTGCTACGTGTGGGGTCTCTACTGAAACTCTGTGTAAGCGACCCTCACCCTGTAGCTCGAAGAACAGGGAGGGTACAGTCTCTTAGCAAGCTCGAATTGTGATGAGAACCTCTAGTTGCGTGAAGGCCCCCATCCATCTGGGTGCTGCTGACTCGAGAGGTGTGAGCCACTCAGCTGGTACTGTGTCTATGATGTCCTGACACATGCTCTGCACCCCTCTCATGCCCTATGGGTGGATGCCTTGAAGCTCCTCTGACAAGCCTGAGAACTATAGCCAGTCACCTAAAGTGCGTGGTGGACGCTCTGCCATGGGACCCCAGGAAACATGAGGCCTACTACCAACCAAGTGGCCTCTTTGAGTGCTAACCATGGGGGTTCGAAACAAGGGGCTGTCTCAGGTGCTCCTCCGTGCAAGTAGGCTGGCGCTGCTCCAGGCCTCTCCGCAGCTGCTCCGAGGATCGGAGCAAACTCACAGCGAAGCGGTCCTCCAGTCTCCTTCTCAAGCCAACTTTGTGCATCTCTGTGAAAATCCATCTAGTCGAAGGTCGCCAAGGGCCTCCGGCCTGAGGCACTCTCGCACTAAGCCGCTGAAGCAAAAAATCCTTCCAGGACTCCTCCCTTGGAAGAAGTCCTCTAACGATAAACTTCCCTAGAAGGGCTCTGCTCTGCTCTGCTGGGTCTATAATCCCCAATTCTCCCTGAGAACAAGGAAGAATGATGACCTGCCATGCCACTTTGGCGCGGGCTATCTGAGTGTTCTGCCCTGACCAAACGAAGTTCCTGATCAGCCTCTCCACCTGGCTGATGCAAGAACTCGAAAAGATCCAACGAGAAGTGATGTACCACATAATAGCCAATAAAACCTGGTTGGCCACTACGACTCTGCCAAACAGAGAAAGTCGTGCGGAGCTCCAATGTAACAACTTCCTCCTGATGGACAGTAGGAGGGGAGCAATCTGCTGCTCGGGAGACAAGTCCAAGCCAACCTGACAGCCCAAGTATCGAACTGCAATCCCTGGGGAAATCCATCTGAAACCCTCACCTAGCATCTAATCAGGCGTAGTGGCACTACCAACCGAGAAAGCCACTATCTTTCTCCAGTTGATCAGTGCGCCTGATGCACAACAACAAGAGAGGTTTCATTTCAAGGTTGTGAACACTTATCCACCCTCACTTGTCTAACCTCAGCAAGTCTCAAGAGCCTGCTCACACCTGTGAAGGTTGGTGGCCTCCTGGCCATCCAAGTACAAGGCTGAGTCGTCTGCGAACTCAGCATCTAGTAGCTCATCTCCTTGAATAGGGAGCGCTAAGCCACGTAAACCAACCTGCTGTGAAACCAAGAACCTGCTCATCGCCTCAGCATAGAAAAGAAAGAGGAAGGGGGCAAGAGGGCAGCCTTGTCTGACTGAATGTGTGAGCATGAAACGATCACCTCTACCTCCTGACAAAAGTACTTGACTGTGTGCCTGTCTTTACAGAGTTGACACACCTCTGATCCAAGCATCTGAGAAGCCCATCGTGCGTAGAGTGCCCGCGTAGAGTGGCCTCCAAAAAGTCCCAGTCAACTCTATCGTAGGCCTTCTCAAAATCAAGAAGTATCACCAAATCCTCACCATGGAGCCGTGCTAGGGCAAAAGCCTTCCAAAAAGTAAAGATGTTGTCAAGGATACTACGCTCATTGACAAAACCTGTCTGTGTCCCATGTATAATGCTCTCTAGAAGTGGCTGGACCCTCAAACTCACTGCCTTGGCAAGAATTTTGTAGGATGAGTTGAGGATGGTGATGGGCCACCACTGTCGAATCTCATCCAAGGAGCCACCCTCCTTGGGAATGAGGTAAATCAGGCCCTCACTCATGCTGTCAGGCATCTCTCCTGTGTGTAGGATGTACTGAAAAGTGCTGCAGAGATCTGAGCCAAGCAAGTCCCAATACTCCAAGAAAAAGCTGGGGGTCTCACCTGGACAGCTACCACGGGGAAGTGCTCTAAGGGCCGTGTGTAGCTCCTCAATCTGAAGCGGCAGCTCAAGCCTCTGGCACATCTCCTCAGTCACAAGACAAGGCATCTGTGCCCACACCTGCTCTCTACATGCATCCTAACGCTCTGACTGATGCTCTGCAGACAGTAGATCATGGTAAAAGGCAGTAGCAACTGCACGCATGTCCTCCGGCTTTGACGCAACTCACCCGTTGGGCCTCCTCAACTGGCTGACCTTGGCATGCGTATGTCGGGGTCCCAGTGCCTTAGAGAAAGTGCCTGTCACTCTGTCAGCCGCCTGGGTCCACAGAGATGCCTGCCGATGGAAAGCAAACTCATGGCGCCTCTCCTCTATGCTGACGAGCTCCTGGCGAGCCTGTTGTAACTGCTCCTCCAACCAAGGACTATCTGGATGCTGCTCTTGCATCCTTTGCAAGGAAGCAACGCCTTGTCGGAGATGTTGCTCCTCCTCTCGCTGCAGCCAGGCGAGTCGAAGACTCTTGAAGAGAGAGTCGACTAAGCTGAGCAAGTCCTGAGGCCACTCTGTTAGTAGGAGAGTCCTGCATGTCTAAGCTCTCTGTCCAAAGAGCCACCACTCGCTCTCTGAGCGTAGAGTCCGGCAAGACCCTCTCAAGGATGCGTAGCATCGTGTTCTCTCTCCTCTGCATATCTTTCATTGTGAGGATCACTGGTGCATGGTCCGAAAAGGAAGTCCCAGCCAGAATGCCAACTGTCCAGTGGTCACTAGTATAGAAGCGATCTATTCGAGATAGATTCACTCCTCCCACTCTGCGGTCTGAACGAGAGAAGTCCAGGCTGTCTGGGGGCCTCACAAAGCTAGAGTGCTGCCACACATATGAAACCCGCAGATTCATACAAAACCTCTCCCAAGCTGCCAACTCAACTCCATGCACAATAGTATGGCTACCTCCAATCCTGTTAGAGGGGACCTCCAACATGTTGAAGTCATCCCCAATGCACCATTGCTCTGCATGCGGTAGAGACTGAACAATCTGAGATTAAAACTCTGCACGTCACTCGCCACATTGGGCGCATAGATATTTAGGAAGCCCACGAGGCAACCCTCAACGTGCATTGTGATCCACTAAGCCCTGCCTGGCACAATAATCCCTATGCCCACAATGGCCTGCTGCAAAGAATCCGCAATAGTCATACATACCCCGCCCTGGATGCCTCCAGGTCCAAATGCAACTGACCAAAAAGTCTCGTATCGTCCACGCAAAAGCTGACTACAACGTCTAATGCGGCTCTCACACAGATGATGCTCCTGTAGCATAAGAAGGTCAATCTTTCCTCCCACAAGGCATCGCTGAAGCTCCTGACGCAGTCGGCCCCTCTGACGCTGAAACTGGGGTCCACCTAATCCCTGCACGTTCCATGGAACGATCCTCATGAGGAGCGAGAGAGAACTGATGCTGCAGCAGCAGCTAACTGTGCTATCTTCGAGGCAGGCTTGGATGGGGAGTAATCCGCATCCGAGCGTCCCCGAGATAGGCGTGACTGCAAAGAGTGTCTAGCCCAAGCCCAAGTAGAACGAGCCGTGCGCAAAGCAACCTCCTCTGTCCAGGAGTCCTCATGTATGTGTACATAACATGGCGGGCTCTGCGTGTTAGCAAAGAAGTGAACCACAAGTGTCTATATCCTGCTGAGTCTGGAGGTGTCACAAAAAACTTGGCCAACGGCCACAGAGTCTGAAGCAAGCCTGTAACCCCTAGGTCTCCCATGTGATGAGAGAACTCTAGGGCCTGTGTCTGTAGCCACTCCAACATTGAGTCTAAAGTCCACTCAGCTTGGTCCCTGCCGCATAGGGGAAAAGAGAAGCCAACCGCTGAGTCCAAGGTGTCTATCTCCCTAGCTGCAAGGAAATGTACATGAACTCTGAAGCAGCTTGCCTCAAGGTCTGGTGAGGAGTCACCGAGAAACCGTGTAATGTCGTAGGCAAAGAAATCCCACCGATGACGAATGTCGAAGCTCGTCATACCATGAGGAACTGCTGCAAAGGGGGATGTCTGCACCAGAAGAGGGGGTTTGCAAGAAAGGCTATCGCTCTCGCCGAGCGACTCGTGCAAAAGTGCTGCCAAGAGATCTCTTAGCAGCCGAGGAAGGCCCTGTCCCCTGGGACGGCTGCGGGGATGGAGCGGGAGCAAGGGGGTTCGAGGGAGAGGGGGAGCAGTAGAAGGAGGAGGGCGAGATGGAGAGGCAGAGGGAGAAAGTGTGGGGGGGGGGAGGCAAAGAGGGGGGGAACTTGGGGGGAGGAGGGGCTGTTGAGGCTGAGATGGAGGACCTTGTCTTGCTGAAGAGGGTCGAAACGGTTCATTGTGGGAACCCACTGCTGCTGGGCAGGGTCCTGGGGACCACTCTGAGTGCCAGGATGGCGCGGTGGCCCCTATCGACGTCGACTACGGACTTGCTGCCAACCCTCCTCCGCTTGAGCCCCAGGCTCGGAGGGTGGCTCTGCCTACGTACTCTGTGACTCTGTCTGCTGCTACTGGCCAGCCCTCGAGGGCTGGGGCTGGGCCTGTGGTGCAAGTTGGGGTCTCCTCCGTGGACAGGACTTTGCAAGATGGCCCATCTATCGACAAATGAAACACTGATTCGAGAGGCCCAGATACTCCTTGCTCTATCGGAACCAACTCCCACTCACCCGAGGCAGTAGGTGAGCTTCGGGAGAGAGTGGGTGTCCCTAACCAGAACACGTACTGAGGGAATGCCGGCCGCCTTGGCAGCTACAGAGACTGCCGTGCAAGGTGTCTCTAGGATAGTCCCAAACTCTGAGCCTATCCTGGACAAGAGTGGCAAGTACTCCCTCCTCAAACCAGGAAAGCAAACGGAGATGGGAAGGTCTGCCTCCTCTACGAGAACATCTGTAGCTGGATCAAAACCATGCCTCCACTATCGAAAGTGGGCACGAATTGCTCGGATGGCCAAGGGGCTCATTGCGATGAACTTGGATGCCATCTCGGAAGTCTCGAACTCTATCTGATAGTAGCCGTGTCCGAGGAACTGAACATCCAAGATCTTGCCCACCTCTGCGAGAAGGTGGGCCTGGAGAAGATCATGCAACTCTCCTCTGCTAGGTCAGGTACCGAGAATCTTGCAGATGATGGAAGTCGCCTGAAGGCGTTCCACCTCTACGGCTAGGCTCCCTTGCTTTGTCGGTGACAGAGCAAGTGGAATGGTGGGCTCAGCGGGGTCGGGCGAGGGGACTTCATTGGAGTCCCTCTGTGGCGGAGCTTGAGCCTCCGTCTGTGTCTGCTGCTGTGAAGAAAGGGCGAAGAGGTGTCGGCGAACGGAGACCTCCTGCTGGACCCAAGCACGTCGAGGGTGTTGTCGAGACCAGTCAAGCAGGATTGAAGAGGGCGAGGAGATGGACTAGGAGCTATGTGCAGGTGGGCGGGGTAGCGGCAGGCAGGCGGGCAGGGCGGGTGGGTGGGTAGCGAGCAGGGAAAGGCTGGGTAGTGGGCAGGGAGCAGACAACGGGCGGTGAGCAGGTAGGGGGGGAAGGCGAAGGCGAGCAAGGGGGCAGGGGGCGCAATGGTGAGCAGGGGGCGGGGGGGGAGAACAGGAGCAGCGAGCGCATTCGATAGAGTGATCCCCTATTCTTTGGTACATTCAATCCCCTCTTTTCTTTTCGAGCCCTTCTCTCCCTCTACTCTTTGCCCCAACCCCTACACTTGTTCCATCCCATCTTTTCCCCCCCTTGCCCTCTGTCTCCACCACTCAATCCCCGCCCCCCCCCCCCCGAACTGCTTGTTGACGAGGATTAGGGCAATAAGGGGCTATATGTCTTTTTGTTGGTAGTTCTAACATACTGTTGGTCCTTGTGGCCTAAAACTCTGATTGTTATATCTGAAATTGTTTCCATGGAACATAGAAATTCTCTTAAGTATGATTATTTTTTAAACAAATAATACAAAAAAGTGTTGGCGACTGATCTGACACTACTCTCGAAGCTGTTTAGACCTTCTGTTGTCAAGGGCCATATCCATGACACTTACCATACGCGCGCACGCGAGAGAGAGATATGATATGATATGATATATTAACGTCTTCAAAAGGCCAAAATGACCTATGAGACCAGCTGATACAAAGTGGTGAAACTACTACAATGTCTGAATACAAAAGTACAAAGGTACTGAATGCAAAAAATAAAAGTGAGAAGTGAGTAGTGACAGTGAAAATGAAGTGTAGAATAAGTTCTCAATGACACTCCGGATGTTGTGCTAGGATGTCCCTGTTCCTCTGCTGAAGTCTCCGTCGATGGAGTGTGCTCCTGTGTCTCGGTCATGGTCGCCTCGATCTCCCAAGCTCAATCGCCTTGTCAATGAGGGTGCCTCTGGTATGCACGCGGGCACAACTCTGCGCTGGTGGCTACTCTCCTGGCTTTCCCGATCCAAAGAAATTTGTGATCGGTCTCTGTGATTGTTGTGTCCCATGTTTCCTCAACAGACTATCCCTATGCCGCTGTAGCTCAAGTAGATATAAGCCAAGGCATCTCTGATCCTCATACTTCATGACTCTATCTAGGGGTCCAAAGCCCTCCCTGAATAAGCAATGGAAGCGCCCTCGTATCTCATAATACAGTGCAGTGGCATATGTAATGTAACTCTGTCTCTGGCTCTGTACCGCATAATTTACATATCCTGCTCTCCGGTGGTATCCCTCTGAATCTACCCGTCTCAATCTCCAAATGGTGCGAGGATGTGCGGATTTGACCTATAGCGCATCGCAAACTATGAGACAGATGAGTGTCCATGTAGCTCGGACGAATCACAAACCCATCTCCCGAGAGTTGGAGAAGATGATCCTTGTAGAAAGCCATCTTCGTGCCCAACTCCTGCACTGGCTCTACCCATGTCCTCCTGGTGTCCAACTGTATAAGATCCTGACGAATAAGTCTAGTGATCTCCGTCCGTGTGACTGGTAGTGAAGGTGCATCCAGGGAATACTGAAAAGGAGGCAGTCTATCTAGGCTGAAACCATGCCGCTGAAACCAAGAGGTCATCTGCGCATACCAACATGATGTGTCTCCCTCCGTCGCTAACTGTCTAGAAGACTCCAGAGCCAATCTAGCGTATCTGCCTCCACGTGTATCCCATAGGCTGTGCAAAAAGGACACGGATCTGGTAATAGCCTCAATCTCTCGAATAATCGCATGTGGTACGGAGGACTTGGCTCTAATCATCCGAGAGATCATAGATACCAAGGGCCTCTCCATGTTCCTCCACCTGTCATGATCCACAGATGGTCCCCACACCTGTATCCCATAAAGCATAGCTGAAGTAACCAAAGTATCAAAAAGCCATAGCTTTGTTCGTGGTTCCTGAAACTGAACCCGCGAACACATCCTCTCTAGCCCTCCCAGTGCTGCATATGCTCTAGACAGTCTAGTCTCTGCTGCTCTCCTTAGAGCAAACCTCGGTCCCAAGAATACCACCCTAAGATATGTATATGCATCTGTGTATTCCATAGTGTCCTGACCATATACGAGTGTAGGTGCCGATCTCCTGATCCACTGCGGAGTAGTGTTAAACACCATAACCTTGGTTTTACCAAGGTTCACAGACAATCTACTATCCTCTGCAAAGCTGTGTAATGCATCCAACTGTCTCTGCATGCCCTCTGGTGACTCTGATATCAACACAATATCATCAGCATATAGTAACAAGGGGATCCATGTCCTTGCTAGCTGAGCACCTCTGTCGCCTTCTCTGTCAATGTAGTTAGAAACCTCATCTACATACATACCAAATAGTGTAGGGGACAGAGGACACCCCTGCTTCACACCAATAGTGGAATGCACAATGTCAGAAATCCCCTCAGGAGTGCGTACGTGGCCAATCACTGAGCCGTATAAAGCCATGATCCCCCAAATGATCTTTGTGGGCACTCTCAACTCCTGTAACCGGCGTATCAATCTGGCTCTCGGTACTGTGTCGAATGCTTTGCGGAAATCCACAAAGCAACAATACATCCGTCTCCCATGTGCCCTACCCTCCTCAATAATGGCTCTGAGTGTAAGAATATGGTCCAAGGTGGAGAAACCCCTCCTAAATCCAGCCTGTCCTGCTGCTCGTATGCCCTCATTTTCTTCCCATTTACTCAGTTTGCTGCTCCAGGATGGACGCATACAACCGTGCTAATGTGTGCCCTACCATAATAGTACGGTAATTCCCTGGTACCTTGGGATCCCCTGCTTTAAAGAGAGGTACAATAGTAGATAAACTCCAAGACCTGGGCAGTCCCTCACACATGACCCGGTTAAACAACCGCGCAAGAACCTCTGACAATAAATCTCTAGCATGTATCAAGTGCTCTGCCACCAAACCATCATGATCATATGCTCTCCTAGTCTTCATCCTGTCAATGGCCTTCTTCACCATCTCAGTGGTAAAGAAGGTACTGGTGTCTGGGCATGGCTCTGGGGGGTTTGGTAGAGGCGGTTGCCCCGGTATTGTATATAATGATGCTGCATACTGACCCCAAATTTCGGGAGAAGTAATCACTGGAGGGGGGGAGTGCTCATGGAAGAAACGTCAGGCCTCCCCTGAATCTCGACTCAAAAAGAGCTGATACAAATCACGTTCCGACTGGGCTAAAAAGGCCCGCTTCTTCCGTCGTACTAGACGCCGAAGAGCAATCCGAGACTGTTTATCTGTGATCACCCCAAGTACAAGCTCGCGCTGAATCTGAGCTCTCATCTCTCTGCACTCATCATCATACCAACTATTTTGAGGTATGCTCCCAGAACGTCTTCTCTGATCTGGTCGAGTATGTGGGTATGCCTCTGTTGCTGCCCCATGCAAGATCTCAGTCAATAGAGTAGTCATCTCCTCCACAGTATAAACTGGCTTGGCTGCCCACATCCGTCTGTAAATCTCCTCTACATACACCAAGTTGGTCTCTGGTGCAAAAGCATATCGTGTGTGTGCAATCCTTTTTGGTGTCTGAGAAGCACTGTACTGGAAGGAGACGGAAAAAGTCAAAAGAGCATGGTCCACTGCTATTCCAAAAGGTCTAGATCCCACACTAAAATCCTGAATACTAAAAATGAAGCTCGGTGAAGTCATGACATAATCCACTGTACTAGCCCCATGTCTGTGCGGAAAACATGTAAATCCCCCGGAAGAAGGAAAAATCTCTATTCCATTAAGTATGGCCAAACCATGCATAGCCGTCATCTCCATGAGATATCTCCCATACTCTGTATGCTCCCTATCTGTTGAGTGTTTGTCAAGCCCCATCTCCGAAATATCCACTTCTCTGAGTATCTCCTCTGAGGTATCATAGAATACCGTTTGGGAGTTGGCCGTCCTGGCATTAAAGTCTCCCAGGAGAATGATATCTCCATCTCTAGAAAACTCCCATATGTCATCATCAAGTATAGAGAAAGGAGATTGTCCCCTGGGTGAGGCATAGACTGAAGTACTAGGGGGAAAGTAACATATAGCAATATATAAGAATCTGCCCGTCTCAGCTCTTAGTCTCACCCACATGTATCTCGCCTGGTCATCTCTCCGAACTATCTGTAATAGCGGCTGCAATTCCTCCTTGAATAAGACAACTACACCTCCTGAACCTCGGCTCCCGTGCTGGGATCTAGCATCTGGTCTACAAGCTGTTTCCCATAAATAACCAGTCACACGTGGCATCAACTGTCCAGACTTCAAATGCGTTTCTGAGTAAAAAACAATGTCTCTATCTCTGAAGCTATCCTCAAAAGCACTCACATCCAACCTATAAGATCCATTACAATTCCATGCCGCCATCCGGAGTGTGGTCCCATAGGTCTCGCACCGTCATGTTGTGCGCTTTTCCAAAACCACTACTTTCCCTCCTCTATAAAATGCAATTTTTCCTTTCTCCCTTGCTGCCTTAATCTCTGGCATCAACTCTTGCATATGTGTTATTTGCGCCAAAGTAAGGTCATCCCCCATAAATATCCCTGTGTTCTTAAGTGCTGGTCTCTTCTTTAGGAATTCCTTCCTTGATTCCATAGTTGGGAATCGCAAAATAAGTGCTTTCTCTTTGACATTTCCCTTTCCATCAATTCCCTTCTTTCCTACTCTCCAAGCACCTGTATGTGTAGGTTCCGGGATGCCCATGCATTGCAAGAGTTCCTTCACTTCATCCTCTACATTTCCAGTGTCTTTGATACCTGTAATACGCACATGCAGGGCTCTATTCTTCCTCTTCTGTTCCTCTTCAATGGTCATATTGATGATGGTAGAAGTCTGTACGGCTTCTGGCATTTGGGCCTTCCCTTTCTTTGCACCCGCAATCCATTTTTCTGCTTCGTCAACCTTCTCTTGTGTTTTAAAAAGGCGCTCCGGCCGTTTTCGAATTTTGCTCTTCCCCTTTGCGCAAAGTTTCCACTTGCTCCTTAATTTCCTCAAGCTCCTTCAACATCGAAGGCTGATTTTCCCTCTCCATTTTGGGCATAATCTTGCAAGCTGCAAGCTCCCCTTTAAGCTCTTCAATCACTGCATCCTTTTCCTTTATGCACTTTTCCACATTTTTTTTCCAGGCATCAAAGCTTGCAATTGCCTCATCTAATTTTTTCTGCATAATACATTCCATAACATTCACTTTTGCCCGTACTAAATTCTGCATCTTCCCTTTCAAGGATGCGTACATCTCATCATGTTTACCAAGCATCACTTCATCCAATTCTTTCCTCATATCTGCATAGATAGAATTCTTATAGTTATCCGCATTTGCATACATCTCTTTCCTAATATCATCTCTCATAAAGCTGAGCTCTGATTTAATCATTACTTGAATTCTTTCCATTAATACATCATCCTTGACTCTGATGGTTTTCTCTGCCCGTAAAGAACCTGGCGAGAGTATACTTTCTCTGTTCCTCTGCTTGAAAGTCGCTTGCATTTTTTGTGGGGTGACGAAGCTACTTGTATCATCCAACTCATCTGGTTGGTCCATCCTCAGAGAGAGTTGCTCCTTCAGCTGTAGTCCCCTGCCTGCTCCTTTCCTGCGTGCTCCCCTTTCCCCCGCTTCTGCTTCTTCCGCTCACACTCCTCCTTCCCCCTGCTTGCTTCTGCCTGTCGCTTCCTGGGTTGCGCGCATCAATTTCCTGCACTTCTCCCTGCTTCGCGTGCAGGCCTTGCTTGCCTCCCCTTCACCTTCGCGCTGTTCTACTCTGTGGCTGTGCGCATTCTGCACTCTTCAGCCCCTCTGCTGCGCAGGCTGATTGATGTGCACACCTTCAACAGCCCTTGAGCTCGTGTAGGTGGCTACCTCGCAGGTGCACACCAACTGCCTCAGGTCGCGCTGCCAGCTTTGCTTTGCCTTAGGTCGTGCTCAGAGAGAGAGAGAGAGAGAGAGAGAGAGAGAGAGAGAGAGAGAGAGAGAGAGATGACACCAGATGGGGTCCCAAACCTCCTCCAAGGGCCCCCCACTCCATTACCGGAGTAGTATTTGCTTTAGATTGCACAAATCCAACTACAAATGATACCTTTTGCTAGTTAAATGCTAAATGCATGTGCTATTGGGCTCATCACTGGGTTTCTAATGAGTTCTTTGTGATGAGTGGGTTTGATGCTGGTGCTACCATGCAACCATGCTGAAAACACAAGGCTGCTGGCTGATCTGATGCATTTGTTGGTGCTGAGGCTTATCTGATGCACAAAGGCTAATCCCAAGGTTGGCGCCTGCAAGAGGGATCCAAAATCTGCCAAGAAGAGGTAAAAATGCCAGCCAATGGAAAATCACCTAAGTGCTGATAGTGAATCTAGAAAACTCTAGGGTGCTAATCCGCTAATGCTACGGTATGGTGTTAATCTACTAACACTGGAGTTCTTCTACTTCTGCTCTCTTCTATTGCCTTTGTCTTGAGAGAGAGAGAGAGAGAGAGAGAGAGAGAGAGAGAGAGAGAAATGAAATGTTATATTAACGTCTTCAAAAGGCCAAAGTGACCTATGAGACCAGAAAGTTAAATGTGGTGGATCTGATACAAAGTCAAAGTAACAAGATGACAAAATGACAAAATGAAATACTATGGAATCCTGAACTGCTAGGTGTGAACTAAGCAGCTAAACAGCTAGCCGGGATAGCTAGATCACAGGAGATCCAGCATCGGTCGTTGGTGGATCTCATCAATCTCCTCCATGGTCAGTAGTCTGACCGGGTGTCGTGCATGTCGAGCCAAAGTGATCCGAATCCTCTGATGCAGCCTCCGTCGATGCTGTGTAGTCCTCCTCAGTCGTGGGCGTCTGGATCTCCCCAGCTCAGTCGCTCGGTCGATCAGTGTGCCTATGGTGTGAGGCGACGAGCTGTGCTGCGGTGGTAAGTCCTCCGGGTGTCCAGTGGCAGCTCTAAAGAAGTCTGTGTGTGTGTGAGAGAGAGAGAGAGAGAGAGAGAGAGAGAGAGAGAGAGAGAGAGAGAGAGAGAGAGAAATGAAATGTTATAATAACGTCTTCAAAAGGCCAAAGTGACCTATGAGACCAATCTGTTACAAAATAGTGAATCTAATACCAGTAGCACTTCTAGATTCATTTTCGTATCTCTTTTTTTGTACCGACATAGTATCAGATTCACCAGTTTGTACCCAGACATAGCTGGAACCGATGGGGCTCTATATTCCTAGTAGTTCACCTTTGCTTCCATACTTACTCGTATGGGGGCAAAAGGAGGTTTTCCGTGTACTATCTGCCGCCAGGTCATGCAACGCACATGGTACACTGAGTTATAGATTTCCACCAGGACAGGCGTGTCCCACTTTTACCCCTAGATGCTCCAGCTTTGGACTTTTTTGCCTCTGTCAAGAAACTTGACAGCTTGCAGTATGCTTACAGGTTGATGTATGCTCAGATATTACTGAGAACAAATGGCTCTTTTTTCTTGTACACAGGCTGTGGTGACAGGTGTATTCTTGGGTTATGGGCCTTTTGGATACACGCAATGGTATGCATGCTGTGGCATAGTACTCACACAGTCTTATGCAGAGTCTGTGTACAGTGGTACTATGCATACATATTGTGTCTTCTTCCTAGCCCGCGTACCTTATGGTCTTTGTCCCCTGTGTAGACAAGTCTCGGAGAGACATTCCTTACATGGTTGGAGATGTATGCTTTTGGGGTGCTTCAAGTTCTTCTGATGTTTGTTTATGCTCTGGTTATACATGTGATGACTTGGAACACCAATGGGTTGCAGACATCTAGATTGAGAGGGTCTAGAAGGATGCTTTTGAGAGGGGACTTGCAGGGACGAGTTGTTGGCAAGGTGGATGTCTTGCTCATTCAGGAACATAAAATTGCTGCACCTTTTGGGAATATCATGAAAGCTGGTTCTCAGACCTTTTGCGAACTAGCAAGTGGACACTTGTCTCGAAGTTGTGGCGTATGCATTTCCGTTGGCCCACGCTTGCGTGCTTCAGCGAAACACCATGGGACTCTATTAGCGGGCATAGCAATGTATGTGGCGATCCAGTTTGATGAGACTTTGGTGGGATTCCTTTCGGTCTATGCTCCTAATGGCCATGTGATTGTGCTTGTCTTTGTTCTTCGTTGACTGCCTTTGTGCCTCCTGTTGACACTTGGGGTTATTGGTGGTGTGATGCGGATTGGTGTTTGCACGCAAGCTAGTATTATCATCGATTTCACCCGTGGAGCAACAGGCATGGGAGCGATTTCTTTTAGCAACACGCTTTGCGGATGCTTGGCACATTCGGGCGTTTGGTTCCTGTCAGGGATATCTTTGCTACTAATGGGGATTGAGGGGGCCCAGCTAGACTATTGGAGCATGTGGGTAGATTTTATGTTGGTGCATGTACAACATCGAGGGGTGGTGCCATCTCGATTTGGGCCGGTACTGTTTTGTCAGATCATTTCCCTGTTTCTCTTTATATCTTTACTGGGGTCCTTTGGCCCGAGAAGAGGTACTCGGATCCCAGAGAGAGTTCTTTAAGAGTAGGACCTACACCAGCAGTTACAACAACTTTGGTCAAAGGAGGCACCTTCTATCGCCTCACCTACAGTTGTTAGCATCTTGCTTCATGGAGTCCAGTCACTTGTGTAGGGAGACGGCATGTTCTCTCAGTAGAGAGATTCAGCAAAGAGAGCGTGCTCTACGTGCTCCCCTCAACTCCTTCGGGACTCTCTGCATGTTCCTTTCTTTGCAAGTAGACATGAATTCTGGAGGAGTGACACAGACTCTCAATCACGTCTCACTCTCAATCACAATCCTAGTCTCATGCACACTCTCAATCACAGTCATGATCACACTCTCAATCACAATCACAATCACAATCACACAGCCGTCCCGACAATAGAGGCCGTCTCCCAGAATAGCTCGCCCAAAAGCGGCTATTCTCCTAGCTGAACGCATGTCTTTAGTAAAGCAAGGCAAAAATAGGGCCAAAAAGAGGCGTCCTGCACATGAACACAAAAAAGGCACTAAAAATATCCCATACATGGGAATTTAGCAATATCCCATATGTTCTAAAATTTTGGCCATTTTCAACAGCTCGCAGCTCTCAAAACAAGGTAGGGAAATTAAGAGCCATGCTCAAAGCTGAAATTTCTTCAGCTTTTCGTTGGAAATTGAATTTGCAAGACTTTTGAATGCCGGTAAGCAGTTTAAATTCAACATTCTCATTTTGACAATCCAAGAAAGCATAGCAAGGGATTTTCGTGAAGCAAGGCCAGCTTCTCTTAAGCAAGGCTTATCATGGTTTGGGCCTTGTGTAGCAGGCTACAGTGTCACTTTCACAGGACAGTTAGTACAGTTTGGACTTTACAGTTGGTCTTTGGTCTGGTCGGTGCACACTAGACGGACTCGCTGGGAAGTGACACATGGCATGATACAGTGGTTTAGTGGACATTGTGGCCAGGTCACCACCGCCACCCAGTGGAGATAGACTTAGGTGGTGTCATTTATGAGCCGCTGGTGGCTCTTTATGTTTGTATATATGAGTAGTAGCGGTTTGGTCAGGATTATCTTTTACGTAGTCGTCTAGAGTGAGTCTATACACAGAGCACGTCTTCACCATCTCGGCACATTTGAGCCTTGACACCCCCATTGTACCTGTGAGTTCTGGGCTAGAGCTGAGTGTGTTGCCACTCCAGAGTCTGTATCAGTTCTTTGAGATAGTCGAGTCATATGTTCTGGTCTGCTATTGTGTCTTTGTGAGCTCAGTTGATGTCTATTGTTTCCTTTCTTGTCAGTCTGTTTGAGTGGGATTGTCACGCACATTGCACCGAGGACCACCCACTGTATAGAGCACGACACATTATCCGCGCTACATGTGCTCTCATTTTGGCGATCACGGTGGGACCTCAAATGAAGTCTCACTCTTTGTTGAGATACAAATCGTGAACCTAGTTGGTTGTTACCTAGCTTCGTCCACTTGCTTGCATTGTGTAGATAGTCTGCTGGTCTGTTCCTCTCTCGCCCTGGTCCAACCAGTCTGTAGCAGGGCTACAGTGTCACTTCACAGGACAGACAGACAGTTGGACAGTTAGTTACAGTTGGTCTGGTTCACACTGGACAGACCCTCTCGGCTGGGAGTGACACGTGGCAGGGTACCGACGGTGGTCTAGTGGACATCGTGTCCAGGTCACCACCACCACTCAGTTTGGAGATAGACTTAGCTCACTGGACATTTATGAGCCGTTGGTGGCTCTT
Source organism: Adiantum capillus-veneris (assembly GCF_014529385.1). Taxonomy (NCBI): domain Eukaryota; kingdom Viridiplantae; phylum Streptophyta; class Polypodiopsida; order Polypodiales; family Pteridaceae; genus Adiantum; species Adiantum capillus-veneris. The sequence goes on from NC_140960.1 coordinate 41,446,959, forward strand.
TTTTTTTTCCGAGAAAAAGATCCTTCTATCAGTTTATGAAAACTGCCCATAGGGCTACATCCACCTCTGCAGGAGAGGGCTACAACAAGCATGATGGGGAGACTCTCCCAATGAAAAAACAGCATATATACAATGAGGCTAAATCAAGAGATGGGAGGAGGGAAGAGCCACACAGGTGGACAGTAGTGCCATCTGGGCACCCCCTAGACAATGGTGTAGAAAGGCCCAAGGCGCCAGAGTCGAAGGAAAGCCTCGCGGCGCTCCCGCATGCGGTTGGAGCTACCCTGTAGTCCCTCAAGCTGTCCTCTGAGAGTATGGATCAGCTCTAGCCAAAAGTCACGAACAGTCTCTGCTGGTGGCACAGGGCGAGCCTCAAAGATGCGGAAACAGCGGGCCTGCCAGATGAACCAGAGAGCTAGGTCACTGATGAGCTTCCAACACTCCTCTCTCTCACTGCACCACTCCTCTAGAGTAAGATCTGTAGCAGGCTGGAGTGTAGGTCGCCCCCCCCTGCATCACTATCATCCTGCTGGTGGAAGATAGCTCAACTGAAGTGCCGGGCCCGTGAGGTGGACCAAGCCGCTGCCCCCCAAGTGTACTGTCGAGCCGTGGAGAGGGAAGGCATCAGCCGAAGAACTCGTAGCCACACCTGCTGGGCCGAAGGACAGTCCCAAAGACAGTGACGCTGACTCTCCACCAACTGGTCACAGGCTGCACATGTGGCCGAGAGACCACTATGCACAAGCCAGCTACCTAGTGCTGTGGCTCTGTGTGCAATCAGCCACTGGAACAAAGTGACGCGCCTCGGTTGTCTGGAGTCCCACAGCCTCTGCCAAAAAGCTGCCAAGAACTCTACTGTGAGGCCCTCCTCCTGCCAATGACGTGCTGCAGCGGGGCGGGCCTCTCTCTGTACTGCAAGTATATGACATCCAAGCCGAACAGTGTACTGAAAAAAGGGGACTCCTGGGCGGTCTGCAGAAGAGAAGGGGTCCCTCCATAGCCACTCACCAGGATCCCACTGTACTCGTGCAAGTGGACAGCACTCCCAAGCCCATAGCCTCCAGTGTCCTGTCTCAAGAGTTGCTGGGTCAAGGTCGATGACGCAAGTGCTCCCACAGATGCCCACAACTTGGATCCTCTAGAAACAGCACTCTGCTACCTGCGGGGCCTCTACTGCAACTCGCTGTAATCGTCCCCCACGCTGAAGCTTGAAGAACAGGGCTGGGATAGTCTCTGAGCAAGCCCTGACTGAAATGAAAACCTCCAGTCGTGTGAAGGCTCCCATCTACCGGGGTGCTACTGGCTCGAGAGGCGTGAGCCACTCAGCTGGAACTGACTCTGAGATGTCCTGACACATGCTCTGCACCCCTCTCATGCCCTGTAGCTGGACAGCCTGCACCTCCTCTGACAAACCTGTGAACGCTAGCTAGTCACCTAGAGAGCGCGTTGGACCTGCTGCCATGGGACCCCAAGAAACATGAGGCCGACTCCCAACCAAGTGGCCTCTCTGAGTGCTAACCATGGGGTTCCAGACGAGGGGCTGCCGTAGGCGCTCCTCCGTGCACGTCGGCTGTCTCTGCTCTAGGCCACGCCGTAAGAGCTCCCAAGATCGAAGCAAACTCACAGCGAATCGGTCCTCCAGTCTCCTGCTCAAACCAACTCGGCGCAACTCTGTAAAGATCCATCTGGTCGAAGGTTGCCAAGGGCCTCCTAACTGAGGCACCCTGGCACGAAGCCTCTGCAGCAAGAACTCCTTCCAAGGCTCCTCGCCTTGAAGAAGTCCTCTGACGACGAACTTCCCAAGAAGGGCTCTGGTCTGCTGTGCTGGATCAATGATCCCAAGCCCTCCCTGAGAACAAGGAAGTGTGATGACTGACCAAGCCACCTTGGCTTGGGCAATCTGAGTGTCGCGACCTGACCAAAGGAAGTTCCTGATCAGCCTCTCTACCTGGCTGATACAAGAACTCGAGAAGATCCAGCAAGAAGTGATGTACCACATAGTCGCCAACAACACCTGGTTGGCAACTACTACTCTGTCAGCCAGAGCGAAAGTCGTGCTGAGCTCCAATGTAACAGCTTTCTCCTGATGGACAGGAGAAGAGGAGCAATCTGCTTCTCGGGGGACAAGTCCAAACCAACCTGACAACCCAAGTACCGAACTACAGTCCCTGGAGGAATCCACCTCAAACCCTCTCCTGGCATCCAATCTGGCATAGGAGCACTGCCAACCGAGAAAGCCACTGTCTTTCTCCAGTTGATCAGTGCGCCGATGCACAGCAGAAGGTCTCCAAAGCCTGCTCACATCTGTGTAAATTGGCCTCCTGGCCCTCTAAGTACAAGGCTGAGTCGTCGGCAAACTTAGCGTCCAGAAGCTCATCTCCCCGTATAGGGAGTGCTAAGCCCCTCAGACCAACCTGCTGTGACATCAAAAATCTGCTCATCACCTTTGCATAGAACAAAAAGAGAAAGGGGGCAAGGGGACAACCCCGTCTGACCGATCGTGTGAGCATGAAGCGCTCACCTCTACCTCCTGCCAAAAGCACCTGACTGTGAGCCTGTCTGTACAAAGCTGACACCCCTCTGATCCAAGCATCTGAGAAGCCCATCCTGCGTAGTGTGCCCTCTAGAAAGTCCCAGTCAACTCTGTCGTATGCCTTCTCAAAATCGAGAAGAAGAATCACAAGGTTCTCCCCACGGAGTCGTGCCAAGGCAGAAGACTCCCAGAAAGTGAAGATGTTGTCAAGGATACTGCGTTTCTTGACAAAACCTGTCTGAGTCCCATGTATAAGGCTCTCCAAAAGTGGCTGAATCCTCAAACTCAGAGCCTTGGCAAGAATTTTGTAGGCTGAGTTGAGGATGGTGATGGGGCGCCACTGTCGAATCTCATCCAAGGAGCCACCCTCCTTTGGAATGAGGTAAATCAGGCCCTCACTCATGCTATCCGGCATCACTCCTGTGTGCAGAATGTACTGAAAGGCACTACAAAGATCTGGGCCAAGCAGGTCCCAGTACTCCAAGAAAAAACTGAGAGTCAGCCCATCCTCACCTGGACAGCTACCACGAGGGAGGGCCCTAAGAGCCCTGTGCAGCTCCTCAAGCTGAAGAGGTATCTCTAGCCTCTGGCGCATCTCCTTAGTCACAAGACAAGGCATCTGTGCCCAAACCTGCTCCTTGCATGCATCCTGCCCCTCTGATTGGGGCTCAGTCGACAGTAACTCACGGTAGAAGTCAGTAGCAACTGCACACATATCCTCGGGCTCACAAACAACTGACCCATCGGGTCTCCTCAACTGATTAACCTTGGCATGCGAGTGCCGAGGTTCCACTGTCTCAAAAAAAACACCTGTCACTCTGTCACCCACGTGAGTCCACTGAGATGCCTGTCGGTGAAAGGCAAACTCATGACGCCTCTCCTCTGTGCTAGCAAGCTCCTGTCGAGCACTGCTCCCCCAACCATGGACTGTCTGGATGCTGCTCCTGCATCCTCTGTAGTGAAGCAATGCCTCGTCTGAGACGCTGCTCCTCCTCTCTCGCTGCAGCCCTTTGAGCCAGAGACTCCTGGAGAAAAAAGTGGCTAAGCTGAGCTAGGCCTAAGGCCACTCTGTCTGCAGGTGGAGCCTGGCTGTCCATGCCCTCTGTCCAGAGAGCCTCTACCCTCTCTCTGAGTGCTGAGTCCAACAAGACCCGCTCTGGGATGCGAAGCATCGTGCTCCCACTCCTTTGCCTGTCTGCCACTGTGAGGATCACTGGTGCATGGTCCGAGAAGGATGTCCCTGCCAGGATGCCCACTGATCCCCCCAAGTCACTAAAGTGGTCACTAGTGTAGAAGCGATCTATGCGCAATAGATTCACTCCTCCCACTCTGCGGTCCGATCTAGAGAAGGCAAGACTCTCTGGAGGCCTCACAAAGCCAGAATGCTGCCATGTATCCGAGACCCTCAAAGTCATACACAACCTCTCCCAAGCTGCTAACTCGACTCCATGCACAGTAGCATGGCTGCCTCCGATCCTGTCAGAGGGGTCCTCCAACATGTTGAAGTCCCCTCCTACACACCAATGGTCAACCTGTGGAAAAGAGTCAACAATCTGTGACCAAAACTTTGCACGAGCACTCGCCACATTGGGCGCATAGATGTTTAGGAAGCCCACAAGGCCACCCTGAACTTGCATAGTAATCCATTGAGCCCTGCCTGGCACAATAATCCCTGTGCCCACAATGGCTTGCTGCAATGAGTCAGCAATAGTCATACATACCCCACCCTGGATGCCTCCAGGTCCAAAAGCAGCTGACCAAAAGGTATCATAGCGTCCACGCAAAATCTGACCACATCGCCGAATGCGGCTCTCAGACAAATGGTGCTCCTGAAGCATAAGGAGATCAATCTCTCCTCCCACAAGGCAACGCTGAAGCTCCTAACGCAATCGGCCCCGTTGTCGCTGAAACTTGGGCCCACCTAGTCCCTCCACGCTCCACGAGACGATCCTCATGGGGAGCGAGAGAGAACAGATGCTGCTGCAGCAGCAAGACGGGCTATCTTCGAGGCTAGCTTGGATGGGGAGTAATCGGCATCCGAGCGTCCTCTAGATAGGCGAGACTGCAGCGAGTGCCTGGTCCAAGCCCAAGCAGAGCGAGCCGTGCGTAAAGCAACCTCCTCTGTCCAGGAGTCCTCATGAATGTATACATAGCAAGGCAAACACTGCGTATCAGCAAAAAAGTACACCACAATGTGCCTACATCCTGCTGAGTCTGGGGGTGTCATCGCAAACTTGGCTAGTGGCCACAAAGTCTTTAGCAAATCTGTAACGCCAAGTTCTCCCATGTGGTGAGAGAACTCGAGAACCTGTGTATGCAACCATCCCACCACTGAGTCGAGGGACCACTCTGTCTCGGTCCTACCACACAGGGGGAAGGAGAAACCAACTGCTGAGTCCAAGGCCTCTGTCCCCCTAGCGGCGAGGAACAAAGCGTGGACCCTGAAGCAGTCTGCCTCGTGGTCTGCTGCGGAATCGTTGAGAAAGCGAGTGAACCCGTAATCGAAGAAATCCCAGTGGCGTCGGAGGTCAATGCTCATCAGACCACGAGGATAGATGCAAGGGAAGATGTCTGAATCTGTAGAGGGGGCCGCAAGAAGGGCTGACCCTCTCTCGCTAGGCGACTCGTGGCAAAGGCGCTGCCAAGAGATCTCCTGGCCGCCGGCGAGGGACCAATCTCTTGAGTCGCCTATGGTACTGAAATAGGAGGAGGGGGAGAAGGAGCTGTGGGGGGGGGGGGGGGGGGGGGGGGGGGGCGGAGGAGAAGAGAAGCGGGGTGGGGCGACAGAGACAGGGTGGCGAGGTGGGGAGTGGGCGGGAGCAGAGGGCGGGGGAGGGGATGAGGAGGAGGAGGGAAAATCGGATGGTGGGGCGACTGGCGAGGGTGAAGCGGAGGTGGAGGCTGGCGTAGGGGGTTCCTCCTGCTCAAGAGGACCAAAGCGGTTCCCCGTGGGAACCCACTGCTGCTGAGTAGGCACCTGAGGGCCACTCTGAGTACCAGGCTGTCGCTGTGGCCCCTGGCGTCGACAGCCACGGGCCTGTTGCCACCCCTCCTCTGCTGGAGCCCCAGGCTCGGAGGGTGGCTCTGGATCTGTGCGCTGTCGCTGGCTGTGGCTGCGGCCCAGCCTTGGCAGGCTGGGGCTGAGGCTGAGGTGCGGGTCGAGGTCTCCTCCGTGGACAGGCCTTCGCTAGGTGGCCCATCTGTCCGCAAATGAAGCACTGGTTTGGGAGACCCGAGTACTCCACACTCTGTCTAAACCACCCCGCACTCACCCGAGGCAAAAGGATGACCTTCGGGAGCGTGTGGGTATCTCTGACCAAAACTCGAACTGAAGGGATGCCAGCCGCCTTGGCAGCCACTGATGCTGCCGTACGAGGTGTCTCTAGAAGAGAAGTGGAAGGTACTCCCTCTGTAAACCCGGAAAGCAGACTGAGATGGGGATGTCTGCCTCCTCTACTAGCACATCCGAAGTCGGGTCAAAACCATGTCGCCACTGTCGAAAGTGGGCGCATGATGCTCGGATGGCCAATGGACTCATAGCTATGACCTTGGAGGCCATCTCGGAAGTCTCGAACTCAATCTGGTAGTACCCCCGTCCGAGAATCTGGACATCCAAGATCTTGCCCACCTCTGCGAGAAGGCAGGCCTGGAGAAGGTCTCGCAGCTCTCCTCTGCCAGGGCGGGTACCGAGAACCTTGCAGATGACAGAAGTCGCCTGCAAGCGTTCTATCTCTGCTGCAAGGCTCGCTTGCTCTGTCGGCGAAAGAGCAACTCGAATGGTGGGCTCAGCGGCGTCGGGCAAGGGGGCTTCAGGCGAGTCCCTCTGTGGCGGAGCTAGAGCCTCCATCTGTGTCTACTGCTGAGACGAAGAAGCGGACGGTGAAGAAAATCTGCAACCGAGTACGCCAAGCACTTGTCCGAAGAAGAAGTGATGCAGAGCCAGGTGCAGAAGACCTTCAGGAGCGATGAGGACAGGGGCTACCCCAAGGGGCTGTACAATTAGCCGCCCTTGAAGGAGTTCCGCTACCTTTAGTCAATGGATCTAGGATCAAATGCTATCATGCTTAAGCTGACGATCAACGGTCTAAAATCAAGTGTTGATCTTCGCCGACTCCTGAACTCTTAAATATCTTTTGGATCACTATCTTTGACATTTCTCTCTTTCTACTGTTTCTTTTTCATCCTATCTCATATACCCTCTCCTTATATAGCTCTCCTTCTGCCGACTCTTTTACGTTCAATGGGCTTGATTCTAGAATAGGGAAAACCTCTCCTTCACTCTCTGTCTGTATCCTATGTAACCCCTCTTCTGCTCGGTAAGAATGATTCTAGTCTTGGGCTTAACCTACTCACTACCTCAACCCGACTGATGCCTTTTTACAAACCACAAAATTCTGTTGATCTATAGCGTCTCAAGTGGCACTAAGTTCCTTTTGCTATGCATATAAGCCTTAGTGTTCTTGAATTGGGTATTTATGAAGGTACCATGCTCATTAGCAGTTTTACTTCGCGTTTTTATCTATTACGGATTCTTTCAGAGGGGTTAGATGATTTCCGCATTCCGTGAATCTTCCCTGCTCTTGCTTTGCTAGTCCCTTTGCTTGTTTGGTGCTTTTGATGTCCTCTCACTCACTCACTTTGCTTTTGATTGCCTTGAAAAAATCCATGTGACCTCGCCCTGAAACATCCCTTCTCCCTTGCTCTCGGCCCTCGCCCTCGCCCCTCCCCTCACCCCTCGCCCTTACCCTCTCCTCTCGCCCTCTCCCCTCGCCCCTCGCCCTTGCCCCTCCCCTCGCCCTCACCTCTCGCCCCCCCCTATCTCCTCTCCCTCGCCCTTGCCCTCTCCCCTCGCCCTCGCCTCTCGGCCTCCCCTCCCCCTCTCTGCTCGCCGTCGCCTCTCCACCTCCCCTCCCCCTCTCTCCTCGCCCTCGCCCTCGCCCCTCCCCTCACCCTCGGCCTCGCCATCTCTCCTCGCCCTCGCCCTCTTCCCCTCCCATCGCCCTCGCCCTCGCCCTCCGGGCCGGGCCATCTCGCCCTCGCCTTTCCCCGCTGCCCTCGCCCGTGGCTTCCACCGCCTATACGTAAGCCAAATAACACGTTAAAGCATACTTAAAATGCTTTAATTTTTCCCTGTGAAAAGCATTGCCCAGCGGAAAGCAAAAAGAAAAAACCAAATAACTTAGATAAAATCAAGCGCTGGTTCTCCCTTCAGTCAGCTTCCATCGCCAACATCTCTGGCCATCGCCAGGCATTCCTCCTCCATCTCTAGGCGTTCGTCTCTCTCTCCGGCGTTCCTATCTCTCTGTGCTCTTTGATGACGGCAGCTTGATCTCGACCTTGCTCTTGCTACAGTGAGGACTTAAGAATACAAGTTTTGAACCAAATAACTTAGATAAAATCAAGCGCTGGTTCTCCCTTCAGTCAGCTTCCATTGCCAACATCTCTGGCCATCGCCAAGAGTTCCTCCTCCATCTCCAGGCGTTCGTCTCTCTCTCCGGCGTTCCTATCTCTCCGTGCTCCTTGATGACGGCAGCTTGATCTCGACCTTGCTCTTGCTACAGTGAGGACTTAAGAATACAAGTTTTGAAGAATTCATCAGTTGCAGATCCTAGGGTATATTTTATCAAGATGGTTCGTACTAGGAATCGAGAGCAGCACCTACAGTCCAGGAAGATCCTCTGCCTCCTCTGGGGATAGCTCTGACAATAAATCAGACTATACTCCTAGTTCAGAGCAACTTTCAGGAGAATCTTCTGAGGAAGATTCACTCTAATCAGTCACAACTGGCAAGGTCACCACTCTCCAGGTGCCTTGCCCTTCTGGTGTCATCTCGAAGGTACCCTTATTAATGATCTATCATTTAGAGGCGCCAAACCCGGCACTCAAAGATGTGTTCTCTCAGCAGCAAATGATACACTTGGGTCTCCAAAATTTGGCTCAGGCCGATTTGTCTTGCACAATCTCCAGTGCCAAGCTAAGTGCCCTCTTGCTTACTTTTCCAAAGCTAAATGGAATTACACTTACAGTGGAGGATATCGGATAGGCTATGGGAATATTGAATGTGCTGGCACCTTTGCCCGCCACCAAAACCTTCTTAAATCTCTCCCCAGAAGACACTGCAAATGCATGCCAAGAACTATTGCTGCACTCACATGCACACTATCACAGGAGTCAGCAGCTGTATTTAATTTTACAGTATTATTTTTTACTGCGCACACTGGAAAGAGCAGTAGTTCCATCTTCTCCAGGTTCTCTAGGAATATGCGATGCTTTTTTTGTCTCTACAACTGCCTGCCGTATCCGTTTCACCATCTGCTGTTTAGAGCGCTACAGGACAGGGCAAGGCGATTTCGGACTCAACGTAAAGGGTAAGCGGAGAGGTTCATTTGCTATGCAACCCCTATTATGTATTGGGTAGTACAAATTATGCAGCGAAAGACAGATGCAACCGCTGTTCTTACCCTGCAAGATGAAGCCAAAGAACAAGAACAAGGCCGTTCCAAAATGGCCAAAGGAAAAGGCACCTTACGCAAGAGGGAAAAAGTACAAAAAGATTCGACTGAGCAGCTAGCAACACTACCCTTCTCTGAATCACAAGTCAAAATCTCTGACGTCAATACTGCAACACCAAGATGGGCATGACTACTTCTGTGGCCTCCTCTACTTTCACACCACCTCTTGTGAGTAGTGTTGCAGGCACCAAAACACAACCTCCAATTGTGTCGGCAGCACCACGTACTACTCTTAGTGCAGGGGCACATAGGGATACTGCAGGGGCATGATCCCCGGGCATCTAGCTCTGGGACACCTACATCTGGGCAACCTGACAGGTTTGCCAATTTTGCGCCTCAAGCCGACAGACTTTTAGATGCGGACAGAAGAGCCATTTCGACGATTATGGATGTAGCCATCTCATTGCAAGGTACCAACGGTCTGCATTGCGCTGTCTATGACAATATGCAAAGGGAAGTGCGCAGCCACCTTCAACGATCGATGGATAGGGACATGTTAATTGCTCAGGCTCAAGATCGCATAAAGATTTTGACTCAACAGGTAGTGGACCTCAAACATATTGTCCGCACTCAACAAATACAGTTAAAAGAGTCAAATGATATGGCCGCAGTTCAGGACCTCTCTCCTGTGGTACATACAGTGTGTCCCTCATGTGCCAAATACCAAGCTGTAGCCATTTCACAAACAACTACAGCTCCGGTTTCTACGCAAGTTCCTGCTATGGTAGCACAGATACAGACGGATGTTTCCAAAGCCCATTAAGGGGATTCTCAAGCAACTGAGAAAACAAATCCTACCACTATGGAGTCTAAGCTAGCAGGATCGGCTTCATCACAATTTCATGGACCCTCTATGGCCCCCCTCCCAGTCCACCTCTTTCCCTCAGCACTTCTACAGCTTCCCTGGATTCCAACCACCTGTTCCACCATCTCAGCGTACTCAGTCTTTTCCTGGGTTTCCACCTGTCCCACCTTCTCAGCCTACTCAGTCTTTTCCTGGGTTTCCACCTGCTCCACCTACTCACCCTACTCAGTCTGCTGTTGCTACGCATGGGGTGGCCACTCCATATCCAATGTACCCTCCTCATGGACACTACCCCCCACCATACACATGGCCTCCATCTCCTTACCCACCTTTCTACCAGCCTCCTCCTCCTCCTCCATCATCTGACCACCAACAATAGATATCACTTTTTGGAGTTTTACCAGTAGTAGACTTGGTTGCCGATCTTTCAGTTCTTCAGTTTCGCTCTCCGGGATGGGAAGCGGTCTTGTGGCGGGCAACCTGAGCAGGCTACAGTGTCACTTTCAAAGGACAGTTAGTACAGTTTGGACGGACTCGCTGGGCAGTGACACGTGGCAGGGATACGGTGGTTTAGTGGACATCGTAGCGAGGTCACCACCGCCACCCAGTGGAGATAGACTTAGGTGCTGTCATTTATGAGCCGTTGGTGGCTGTTTATGGTTGTATATATGAGTAGTAGCAGTTTGGTCAAGATTAGCTTTTACGTAGTCGTCTAGAGTGAGTCTATACACAGAGCACGTCTTCACCATCCTGGCACATCTGAGCCTCGACACCCCCATTGTACCTGTGAGTCCTGGGCTTGAGCTGAGTGTGCTGCCACGCCAGAGTCTGTATCAGTTCTTTGAGATAGTCGAGTCATATGTTCTGGTCTGCTGTTGTGTCTTTGTGAGCTCAGTTGATGTCTAATTGTTTCCTTTCTTTTCAGTCTGTTTGAGTGAGATTGTCATGCACATTGCACTGAGGACCACCCACTGTATAGAGCATGACACATTATCCGCGCTACACCTTGAGATTTTATCTTGCATGGCATGTGAATGTCTAAAGAAGAATCAGACGGCTCTGAGCACAGAACTCGAAAAAGTTTTCATTATTGAAGCAAGGCTTCAGTTTTATAAATATGGAATGGTCTCTTTGAACGATTATATAATGGGTTGAAGAATTGACTACGATGTGAAACACGGCATGAACCCAGTCAAGGGTCTTTCTTTGTACATAGGAAGGGCTGAAGGTCTATCAAAATCCACGGTTATGAGCCGGATTGAAAGTAAAACATATCCGAAGCCACGGTTATGAACCAAATACAACTTAGGCGAGAAGGGCTCCACTTAATAATTTATGCACCACAGGGCAAAGAGCAAGGCACTGTAGAAGGTTTATCGAAATTAGAGTCGATGCTTGCTCCGAAAAAGGATGGGCAATAAGGTTGGAAAATTGAACATGTTTATTGATTTAAATGTGCTTTTACCTTTAATTTGGACAAAATCATAACTTGCAAAGCAAAGTGCTTTGAAGGCCATAACAGGAAGCAAGGCTATTGAGTTAGGATCTACGAAAAGATACCAAGAGCCAAGGAGTTTGCATTTTTTGGATCCAAGTTCACATTTTACGTATGATTTATTCAACTTGTTACTTAAATGTATCAATGCCCGTTATGGATAGTGCAAAGCACTTACGGATATCGGTTCAAACCATTGAGGCTGCCATTGTAGCCAAGGGATTATCGGTCTTTTTTTTATGACCTACATGCAATGTGTGTGAGTAAGGTGGACTTAATTCCACACGAGCAGTTTTTACGCTTCCGCTACGACGCAGTAGACTCTTTCCATGATAGTTTGATGATCCACAAGGTCGATTCTACCTACAATAGGCTCTATGCACAAGGTGCATCCATAGAATTTGTGCATATTTTTTTGAACTCTTGATCAGACCACTTTTCTTGGCTTGTTAAAGTGCTCAAATAGCGTCCAATCAGAAGCCAATTACCTTCATATAGGTCCTCTATAAACGACTCAAGTGCATTTGATAGGCAGACATGATCACCAAGGCATGAGAGCTACTCTTAAACCTCGTGCCTACATAATCACCCTCGACAACCATTTCTTATTTATTTTCATACGTTGCTCTCAAAAGCATATGTGCAATTGAGTTATCTTTACCCACAATATGCTTAAATTCCAGGTTCAAGGACTTTCTGTAGGCAATCCATCTCAACATAACAATGTCGGGAGTTGAAGAGGTTGTGATCAGTTCAAGAAGGGGTAGACAATTAATCTCCACTATTACATTTTCTCCTATCAAATACTCTTTATCAATGTGTGGGCTAATTCTCTTTTTACTTGTGGATAATTGCGTTAACGAGTACTTAGGACCTTTGCTCCAAATCTCACCACATATCACTTGCCATCTTCATCATTTTGCTCAATTTCCCATTTAATTCGTGTGGGGCTAGTATCCACTGTCACAAGCACATATCTTCCACATTCATAGTTTATTTCCAGGGCAAGGCCATTGCCTGAGAGGTGCTAGAATTGTGGAGAAGAAGGACATTATCCGCCGGATTGCCCTCATCCGCCGAGAGAAAGAGGTGGTATTTACCCTTTGTTTGGTAGAGGTAGTGGCCAAGTAAAATTTAATGGCCTGAGAGAGCAAGTGATCGAGAATCCAGTGCAGTCAGCTCCTCCAGACGGTGGTGAAGTCCCTAGGGTGAACATCATTGGGTGGATAAGCAGGATGTTGAAATTTTGTTGAACAAAAGGGCCAGAGCTGAAAGGGAGATAGAGACCGAGCTGGAGACTAGAGCCCGCAAAGGTAAAGAGAAGGTGTACGAGGGAGAGAGCAACTAGAAACTAGCAAGAAAAGAAGGCGTCGCAAGATCAAAGAGGGTGACTTCTAGCTAGGACTCGGCTACCCCGAATATGACCTAGTAAGTGATGTGCAACACCAGAAAGCTAACATTACGTTTGGTCAATTGTTGGCTTTGAATCCTAAGTTGAGGAGATAGTGGTCTATGAGTGTGAGCACGAGGTTACCAAGGGCAATGTGCATGCAGTGTAAAACCTTTTTTTAAGGGTTGGTAGTCCAACAAATGTCCTTCCTCTTGTGAACGCGGTCGTCGAAAACAGGATGCAGGTGCAGCCTATGTAGATGGTGGAGCATAGGTTTGCGTCACGACCGAGGTTGCGATGAGAGAAACAGGTGTTAAAGTAGTGGTTAAATCAAATGTGCGCATGAGGATGGCCAACCATGCTAAGGCACGGTGTTTGGGCATGGCTCAAGAGGTGAGAGTGAAGGTGATGTTTGTGATGAAAGCAGGTGATAATGTGTACCCTATCATCTTGGGTAGGCCGTGGTTGCTTGCAATAGGTGCTAAGCAAGATTGGGAGAACAGAGTGTTCACCTTGCCCGATAAAGAGAGAGGAAGGCAGGTGGTACTAGATTAAAGACCAAAGAGAGCCATTTCCACCCTATGGCAGCAAGAGATGAAGATGATACGACAAGCTATGAGTACGAGACCTAGACAGCTTATGATGAAGGCTATATCGACACCGAGGAAGAGGAGAGCGAGTATGATATGATGCTGATTTGTTTGGTGTCGCTGTTGAAGGCTCTCATACAAAAGAAGAGGTGCAACCGCAGGTTCATGGCATAGGTGCGGAAGAAGTGACCAATATGTTGAGCGAGGATTTGACCAAGCAAGAGAAAGAAGGCTATTCCTGATTGTGTGAGTCCTTTCCGAATCTGTTTGCGATGAAGTACAAGGATCTACGAGGAGCAAAAGGTGTAGAGCATAAGATAGTTCTCAAGGAAGGGTGCGAGGCCCAGAATCTAAGGAGATTAGGGGAAATTCAAAAGGAAGCCCTTTGGCAGTAGATTAGTCAACTGTTTGTTGTAGGTATCATATACCCTGTGAAGAAGTCTGGGTGGGTTTCCCTGTTGGTTATCACTCCTAAGAAGAATAGGAAATGGAGGGTGTGCGTCGACTACAAGCCATTGAATGCGGCGACCAAGAGAAACCACTACCCGCTGCCGTTTCAAGATGAAATCTTAAATCAGGTAGCTGGCCATGAGAGGTATTCCATCATGGATGGGTTCCAGGATACTTTCAGATAGGTATTGCATTTGAAGACTAGCTGAAGACGACGTTTATCTCTCCATGGGGATGTTTTGTCTACTGCAGGATGCCGTTTGGTTCGGTAAATGCCTATGCTACTTTTTAGGATTGGATGAATAGGGTATCTGGTCCCTACCTGCAGGTTCATCAGGGTTTTTATGGATGACATTGGGTGCTATAGCTCAAGGGCGGATCATTTGTCGAAGCTGCGGCTATGTTTTCAAGACTTGATGAAGAAGGAGGTCAATCGAACCCTAAGAAGTGCAAGCTAGCACAGCCTAGAGCTCAATTGTTGGGTCATGTGGTGTCGGAAAACGGAATTGAAGCAAATCTGGAGAAGGTCAAGGCTCTAGTCCTGATGGAGCCTCCCTCTAATGCACAAGGTTTGGCTTCGTTTGTGCATAAGCTGAAGTATTTGTCGCGCTTTTTTGGATGCTGTCCCAATCTGTGTATCCTCCTCAAAAGAGGGCTCAACAGGTGCATGGATTTGAATGGGATGGAGAAGCGCAAGAAGCTTTTGACAGGGTGAAAGAGATCTTGTGTCAGTTGCCAATGGTTTGGCCTCCCAACCAACAGGAAGATTTCTATGTGGCTATGACGGATGGTACTGTGGCCATTGGGACGATGTTGCTGCAAAAGTTAGGAAGAGGCAACCTATGCCGAAGCGGAGCAGTGGGTCATGGCTTTGGTTTTTGTTTGCAGGAAGTTCAAAGTACACCTCATTGTGCGCAAGTTTTATGTGTTGACGGCTAACAATTTGTTGTCTGAATTGGTGTTACACTTGAAGCCACGAAAGCAGATCATGAAGTGGGTGATAGAGCTGCAGGAGTTCGAATTCGAGTTCAAGATCGACCATACTAGTCGATCTCGTTTGGCAGACGTAGAAACGAGCATTGATAGTGTGTGTGGGTTGAACGGTGGTCTTGCTAGCATGTGTGTTGGAAAGTTTGCAAGCGGTGGCCTATCAGAGTGTGTTGAGAGTTTTGAAGGTGAACTCTAGTGGATTGGGGTGCTGTGTATATCCTGGGCTATAGAGAGGCAATCTGTTTGTGCACCGGGTGAGTTCCCTTTTCCCCCTCTCTAGCGTGTGAGTCACCGCTCTATTCTTATCGGCCTTTTTTCTATTTCTGGACTCGCCCTTTGCACATGAAGGCGCCCTGGCTAATTTTGGCTAGCTTGATCCCCAAGTCTCTATGTGAGCAATCCCTTAACTGGGGCACCGACAGCGCCGTCATTGCTCCCAAGTTCTCTCTCAAAAAAGCTTTGCCCTCATGGGCCTGTGAACCAACTCCTTGCGGGTTTGCCACGTCAGTACCTGTGAGCGCCGCCGTTTGACGGCCACCCCCCAACACCAAGCACCACAACAAGCACAACCACCGCGCGCCAGGGAGCCTCCAGTGAACGCCTGCGCAAAGCCGTGAAGGCGGGCCACCATAGCCATGCCAGAGGTGAGCTCCCAAGGGCTCCTCTTGTGATGCCTAAGGGGAGTACCCCTTGCGATGTATATACTCCGGAATCTGTGAGCCCCTATGCGCATGTGGGTTAAACTCCATGCCACGTGGCAGCACAAGAGGAACCCACCTCCAAAAGCCTCATAAGGCCTCCACAAAACCACAGTATGATCTAGTTTTTTTCCCAAGCTTTCAAATCATTGCCACTCATTGCTCAAGGCTCTGATCATTGAGCCGCGCCTCTCTCCCGGAACTCCACTTTGTTGACTTCAAGCCATATCAACCCTGCTGCACCTTGACTTTATTGGGCCTTCCAACAATGCACGCCAAAATCGAAAAAAATCATATGGTATCACTTTACCGCAGTTGCTTCCCAACTTTAAACCTCGGCATCTTGCCGATCGGGACTTCGTTTACCATGCCGTCAAATGCAATGGTCTTGATATACCGCATACTCCGCATACAAACACTGGCGAGGCTCCAAAATCTCAGATGGCACATTGATCGAGGCGATCGACGAACTGGCCCCCATTGAAACTTTGACTGGCAATGTCTTGGTATCTAGGACCCCAATCGTCAATTTGAAAAGACCGACATGCTCCACAATACGAGCGCTTCAGGCCCATGGACTCACTTCATCTTTGACCACCTGTCTCCGCTTGACCTGTCCGTCTAGAATCTGCAATGTACTCTAGCTTCAAAGATCCATATCTTGCACCCACCCTGTAGCTCCGTTTGATGAGCTGTCTGGACCAGCTTCCTTAACATTCCAAGCTCTATATTCCAAAGAAAAAATCTAGCACTTCGGACACTTTTACCTGCCATCCCATCTTGCCTACTTTGAAGCCCTTCTGGCCTATAAAACCACATAAGACATACATCTCCACCTGCCTGCCCAAGTCTTCCATAGCTGCTTTAGCACTTTGCCATGCACCTTTTAATATACATATCAGTGCTTGTGCTTGCGTCTATTGGCGACACACAGTGGCTGCACCATCATTGCTTAACCCCCTTGTTGAACATTGATGTATCAACCAAAAAACATCTGCATTTGCATAGAAACTGTAAAACTAGCAAACATCGTGAGCAATCCAGAAAAACCGCTACCATATGTACAAAACCCTACTCCTACCTCCTGCTGCCAATCCTCAAGTGGATTGCCTTACCAGTGGAGTTTTTTGAGACATGTGGGGCCACGCCATGCGCACACCAGTGTTAGTCAGTTAAGGAGACCTGACAGATGAGTTGCTTCAAAGCTCGAGGATATGCTTGCAGTTGCTACTGACTTCTACCGCGATTTGTTGTCACCTGAGCCTCAGTCAGAGCGCCAGGATGCATGCAGAGAGCAGGTTTGGGCACAAATGCCTTGCCTTGTTACTGAGGAGATGAGACAAAGACTTGACCTTCCTCTCGAGCTGGAGAAGCTCCATGAGGCCCTTAGAGCAATCCCCCGAGGTAGCTGTCCAGAGGAGGATGGCTTGACTCCCGGTTTTCTTATGGAATACTCGGACTTGCTTGGTTCAGATCATTGGAGCGCATTCCAGTACATTTTGCACACTGATGAGATGCTTGACAACATTAGTGAGGGCTTGATCTACCTGATTCCCAAGGAGGGCGGCTCCTTGGATGAGATTCGATAGTGGCGACCCATTACCATCCTCAACTCATCCTACAAAATTCTAGCAAATGCTCTGAGCTTGAGGATCCAGTCACTGCTAGAGAGCATTATACATGGGACTAGACAGGTTTTGTCAAGGAGCATAGTATCCTTGACAACATCTTCACTTTCTAGGAGGTGTCTGCCCTCGTGCGTCTCCGAGTAGAGGATTTTGTTACCATATACATGTGGTAGTGATGTGTGAACACACTAGGACCGCCGGAGTATTTTTTTCCTCTTTAGGAGGTTTTTTCCCCTGAGCATTGTATATACTCCCATCACTCTACGGCTCTCTATCTTTCCATTGCACACTAAGTAACACACTCTCTATTGTGTGCCTTGAGCTTCCTTCGTCTTCTCCAAGCTGTGTGTGTTTCTTTGCAACCCTAATTCCAACAATTGGTATCAGAGCAAGTTACGTCCTCCCAGGCTTAGTCGCCAACAGCTCCAGCACACGCCTTCTCACTTTCTCCGATTATAGTGAGGTTTGGCAAGCGTTTGTAGGTCGACAAATATTTCGAGAGTGCTCGTAGAGCTTAGTCTGCTCAGATTTTTGATTCGGGCTCATTTTGGCCTCCGTTTCCACTACAGGCAGGTCTGTAAAGGCTATTTCGTCATTTTGTGTAGAATTTGTGTCAGTGCCATTTTCTGCATAACAGGTGCCTTACAGTCTTCTATTGTTTGTGCTATATAGCACGTGTTGTTCCCGCTTCGTTTCTCCTCTTTTTGGGCAGTTTTTACATTAGGTGCAGCATTGGCCATGGATGACAACAACACAGATGTGTTCAAGATGTTTGCTGCTGAGGACAGGTTGGATGGGGACAATTACCCTATGTGGGCTTACATGATGCAACATGTTCTTATGTCAAAGGGCGTCTGGAATATTGTGCAGGGCATTGATGTACGTCTTGGTTCTAAGGATGCAGGCGATAGGATGTTGCAGGTCTTGCTGCAAGGATTGCTGCTATTAGAGTTGTTTTGCCTACGACAGAACAAGCTCGTTGGGATGTAAAGGATATGCAAGGTCATGCATTGATTGCGTTGTCTGTGAAGCGCACCATTGTTCCTCACATCCGTTCAGCAAAATCTACAAAACAGGCTTGGGATATTCTAGCAGGTCTTTATGCAAGCCACAATGAGGCTAAAATTGCTTTGCTGCGTAAAGATTTGGAGTCGAAGATTATGCATGAGGAAGATGATATGGACACTTTCCTTGCTAGTGTCAAGGATATCAATGAGCAACTTATTTCTGCAGGTGAAGTCATTTCAGACAGTTCCCTTGTGTAGACTGTTCTTGATGCTTTACCAGATTCTTATCAGACTTTTGCTAGTACTTGGAGACTTATGACCCAAGGTTATCCAGAAGTTGTCAAGTTTGATGCATTATGCACATTGCTGTTGCAAGAGTCACTTTTCAGAAAAAGCAGTACTAGACAGCGTGCAGTTGAACAGGCTTTTATTGCTTCTCAAAGAAAGGGTGGTAACAGCAATGCAGCCACTTCTTATGGTTCTGCTGCGAGTGGCAAAACTTCTGTCCCCAATGCTTCTGTTGGCAGCAGTTCGTCTGGAAATTCTGGTGATAAGGGCAAAAAGAAGATGCGTTGCCATTATTGTAAAGCTAATGATCACTTGATTAAGTCGTGTCCTAAGTTGAAGGCCAAAGAGGTTAAGAAGAAAGAGGGTGGTTCCACTGCAAATACTGGTTCCACTACAAATGCAGCCATTGTTGAGTCTTCTGTAAAAGGAGACTATAATGCTGATGTTGATGCAGAATGGGTTTTTAGCGCAGAGTGCACTTACAATCCTGCTGTCCATGATGCATGCTTGTCAGTTGCTGCAGATTCACATATGTGGTATTTCGAGAGTGGTGCTACAAAGCACATTACCTCACATCGTGAATTGTTCACCTCTCTCGAGTTTGTCCCTCATGGGAATTCAGTCACTTGTGCCAACAATGCCTCTTATCCGGTTCAGGGAGTTGGAAAGATTGTGCTTAGTGCTGCTAATGGCAGTTCTTTCACACTTGTTGATGCTCTTTATATACCTGGGATCAAGAAGATTCTTTTGTCTGTATCCGCACTTGCTAGACTTGGACTTGTAGTTAAATTTGTGGATGACAGATGTACACTTCATGATCTCAGTTTTGGTGATGAAATTGTTGCATCTGGCCTTTTGTGTCGTGGGCTGTATAAGCTCACTTTGTATGACAAGTGTGGACAAAATTTTGCAAATGCAGTTGTAGATTCAAGGGCTATTTCAGATGCAAAACTTTAACATGCACGTTTTGGTCATCTGAATTTTGCCAGTTTGCCGCGTTTGCAGAAATCTGATATGGTTGCTTCTTTGCCGCCTCTTGAAGCACCTGTCAAACATGTTTGTGAAGGCTGTATTCTGGGTAAAATGCAGTGTTCTAAGTTTCCAAAGGATGGTTCAGTTAGGGCCACATGCAGATTGTAGCTTGTGCATAGTGATGTTTATGGGCCCATGCAAACTCCGTCCTTGGGCAATTACCTGTACTTCGTGACTTTCCTTGATGATTACTCCAGGCATGCATGGGTATTTCCGCTTAAAGCGAAGTCCGAAGTTTTTATGTGCTTCAAATAATTTCTAGCTATGGCTGAAAATGTCTCGAAAGATACTATGGGCACCCTCCGTTCCGATCGAATGGGGAGTATATGTCTCATGAATTCAATGCATTTCTGGCTAGTTGTGGGATAAAACACCAATGTACAGTGCCTTACACACCTCAGCAAAATGGTGTTGATGAGAGGAAAAACATGTCACTTACGGAAATGGCACGATGTATGGTCAAAAGTCAAGCTTTGCCGCATTCTTTTTGGGTTGAGGCCATATGTGTGCCACTTATGTACTAAATAGGTGTCCTACAAAAGCTTTGCAATCTATTACTCCATATGAAGCATGGCATGATAGAAAGCCTTCTATTGAGCACATGCGTGTTTTTGGCTGTTTGGCATATGCTTTGGTGCCACAAACTCGGCGCAAAAAATTGGATGATAAGTCTGTCAAATGTATTTTTGTTGGTTATAGTGCTGAAAGCAAAGGTTACAGGTTGTATCATCCGCAAACAAAACGTATTCTGGTTTCACGGGATGTAGTGTTTGTGGGAGATTCTGTTTAGCCCTTGCTGTCATGTACTAGAGACAGTAATGTAAGCTCACATGACATTTATGACACTTTGTTGCCTCTTTTCGGTGGTGGAAATACGAATGTAAGTTCCAATGAGGCAAATGTACAGCCTATGGGGGTTTCTGAAAATGTTACAGATCAGCCTATTATTGATGCAGATGTACATGATGTACTTGATGAGGAAAGGGCTGAAAATGAGCAGGCTAGAGGTATGCCAAAATGGCTGGTGCACACTTTGCGTGACAGTAAATTGGATGCACCTTTGTCTAGTCCTACTCGTTCAGGCTCTCGCCATGCATCTTATGCATCAGATTGTTATGCTTTGGCTGTGTTTAGCTTACATGATGTTGAGGAACCTCTGTCTTTTGATGAGGCACAGAATTCAAAAAATTGGATGGCTGCCATGCAATTAGAATATGATGTGATGCACTTAAAGAAAATGACACATGGACTTTATGTGATTTGTCCCTGGCAAAAAGGCCATTGGTACGAAGTGGGTTTACAAGTTGAAACGCAAGCCGGATGGTGAGATCGATCGCCATAAGGTTCTACTTGTTGCAAAGGGTTATGCACAACAAAAAGGCATAGATTATGAAGAGACTTTTGCTCCCACTTGTCGTATGACTACTGTGCGTTTTCTATGTGCATTGGCAGCTCATTTTGATTGGGATGTACATCAGTCAGGCGTTGTGACTGCTTTCTTGAATGGTGACATATTTGAGGAAGTTTATGTAACGCAGCCTCGCGGTTTTGGCATTAAAGGACAAGAGGACAAAGTGTGCAGATGTAAGAAGGCTTTGTATAGGTTGAAGCAATCTCCTCGTACTTGGTATGAGAAAGTTGACACTCATTTGGTCAAACGAGGCTTTCGGAATAGTCCAACAGAAAGCACATTGTATGTAAAGCGTGAGGTTGATGTACTTCTCATCGTGGTTCTTTATGTCGATGATTTGCTGATCATTGGACCAAATGAGAAACATATTGCTGAATTTAAGGCTGATTTGAATGCTACTTTCAAGATGAAAGATTTGGGACTGTTGCATCATTACTTGGGTATACAGTTTAAGCAGTGTGATGGTGGTATTGCCTTGTGTCAGAAAAGTTACATAGAGACATTGCTATGTAAGTTTGGACTTGAGGATTGCAAACCTATTGCCACTCCCATGGAAACAAGTTTGAAATTGAGTCTTCATGATGCTGGTGATCCTGCAGATGTCACTCTTTACCAAATTGCTCTTGGCTGCCTCATTTATGTATGCAACACGAGGCCAGATATTCAGTTTGAAGTCTCACAGGTCATCAGATTTATGCATAGCCCTGGGTCTAAGCATTGGCATGCTGTCAAGAGGATTTTCCGCTACCTTAATGGCACTTTACATCTTGGCTTGTTTTATACCAAGAAAGGATCATTGCCGCTAGACTTACATGCTTTTTCAGACTCAGATTGAGCTGGTTGTTTTGACACGAGAGTGTCCACAAGTGGTTTTTGTTTCATGCTTGGCAGTTCATGTATATCATGGTTGAGCAAGAAGCAACCTATTGTGGCCACTTCTAGTTACATAGAGACATTGCTATGTAAGTTTGGACTTGAGGATTGCAAACCTATTGCCACTCCCATGGAAACAAGTTTAAAGTTGAGTCTACATGATGCTGGCGATCCTGCTGATGTCACTCTTTATCAAACTGCTGTTGGTTGCCTCATTTATGCATGCAACACGAGGCCGGATATTCAGTTTGCAGTCTCACAGGTCAGCAGATTTATGCATAGCCCAGGTTCTAAGCATTGACAGGCTATCAAGAGGATTTTCAGCTACCTTAGTGGCATTTTATATCTTGACTTGTTTTATCCCAAGGGGAGATCATTGCCGCCAGACTTACATGCTTTTTTAGACTCAGATTGGGCTGGTTGTGAGTGTCCACAAGTGGTTTTTGTTTCATGCTTTGCAGTTCATGTATATCATGGTTGAGCAAGAAGCAACGTACTGTGGCCACTTCGAGTTGAGGCTGAGTACAGGGCAGTCTTCATAGCTACGGATGAGTGTGTATGGCTCAAACGCCTTATGGCTTATTTGGGTGTTGGACAGGACACTGCCAACACTATCTACACTGACAGTCAGAGCGCATTGGCAGTTGCGAGTAACCCAGTTTTTCATGCTCGCACAAAGCACATTGAGGTGCATTACCACTATGTCAGGGAGAGGCTCTTTGCAGGAGAGATTAGCTTGGCTTATGTGCAAACACAGGACAACCTTGCAGATCTTTTCACAAAGGCATTGTCTCGTGAGAAGCTTGAAGCTTTCCGCAAATCTTTGGGCTTACTCCCCTTTGTGGACTGATCATGTCTTTTGGGCATGGCACTTCCCTTTACTCATGTGCCAGCTCTCGTTCACCGCATCACTCCAGGAGGGATTTGTTACCATATACATGTGGTAGTGATGTGTGTGAACACACTAGGACCGCCGAGGTATTTTTTCCCTCTTTAGGAGGTTTTTTCCCCCGAGCATTGTATATACGCCTATCACTCTAGGGCTATCGATCTTTCCATTGCACACTAAGTAACACACTCTCTATTGTGTGCCTTGAGCTTCCTTCATCTTCTCCAAGCTGTGTGTGGCGCACGTTGTGTTCCAAGTTGGGATACACAACAAACCCCTTCACTAAAGCATGGAGAGTAGGGAAAGACCCGCAAAAGAGGGTCCTCATGCTACAATTCAAGGACCTCATGGACAAGATTGCCTTCTTAAAAAAGAGGATCGCATTGAGAGGATTGGCGGGAGAGGCAATATACATTGATGAGGACCTCACCAAAACCCAAGTGGAGCATCGAAAGCTTTGCATGCCAAAAATCATGCAAGCAAGAAGGGTAAGAAGGCATTCTATCGGGATGGGCGGATCTTTGTGGATGGCAAACCCATCGCATAGGGATTCGCGGCCTATTAGACTATGGAGACCATCAAGGAAGCGGCACTTTCTGAGATCACCATTGGGGTATGGAATTGTGATGGTTGCTTATGGACTCAGCCAGGACGTCTAGAGGAGGTGATGGAGGGGAGGGATATCATCATGCTCACAGAGACACATGAGCGCCAGGAGAGAGGTCTCCCACATGTTCGCAGCTATCATTGGGAGTCTTCATTTAGGAGGTCCACAGGGAGGCAGCCAACATCACGGGGATCAAGAGGGATCGCCCTCCTAGTACGGAGAGAGCTACAGGACAGAGTCACAGTGATGAGAAGGGACACAGAGGCCCGCTTCATGTGGGTACGTATACAGTTAGCTCCGGATAGAGCCATCCATGTTGCACTATGCTATTTCCCTTCACGCGGATCACATTTTGCAGAGCATGTAGAGACACAGCATGAGCCTACATTGGAGGGGGAGACTCTAGAGGAGGATGAGGAGGAGGAGAGTGTAGCTGAGGAGGAGGAGGGGCCACAGACACAGTCACCTTTCTCAGTTCTATCAGAGGATATCCTTCACTACGCGGCATTGGGAGAGATCTTACTTGTAGGGGATTTCAATGCCCGCACACAGAGCCGACAGTGTGAGATATATGACTTCGATGATCCCACCTTACTACACACCATAGCAACAGAGGACGTGGGGCTAGGACGGACCTCAGAGGATAGAGGGAGTGACTCCACCAGATATGGGTCACACTTATTGGCATTGGGCTCAGCACACCACCTCTTGATTTACAACAGGATGTCCCGTTGGCCAACATCGGGAGGGTATACGTGCTTCTAGAAAGGGGGCAAGATGGGGCATGGTGGCAGGAGAGGGCAGAGCATAGTGGATTACATCTTAGGCTCCATAGGGGCCATGGATATCATTAGCTCTTTCACCATCCCACCAGGACCCATTGGGGCAAACCATACATACCTCACTCTATCTATCAGGACTAGTTCACCCACATTACCTCCT
This sequence comes from Adiantum capillus-veneris, assembly GCF_014529385.1. Taxonomy (NCBI): domain Eukaryota; kingdom Viridiplantae; phylum Streptophyta; class Polypodiopsida; order Polypodiales; family Pteridaceae; genus Adiantum; species Adiantum capillus-veneris. Next base: position 41,471,099 of record NC_140960.1, read on the forward strand.
CCTCCCTCCACACAGCATACCACTATACACTTCAGTGAGGAGCTATGAGAGATATACAGATACCATGTGTATGCAGGGATTCGACAGCTAGACCCAGATGCCCCACTCTCGACACTCACCAGTGAGCTGACTACCATTCTCCACTCTGCGGCACTAGAGAGTTTCCCCTTTACCACACACTCTAGTGATGCACCACGCCTTGGGACGATGCCCTAGAACAGATGGTATGACGACGAGTATAGATAGCTATACCGGAGCCTTAGAGCACAAAATATCACTGGACAAATCTCAGAGAGACAGATGCACAGACAGATGGGCACTCTTACTAGACGTAAGAGGAGAGCCTTTGAGGAGACACAGTGGTGGGACATGTATCATACACTCACGAGCAGAGAGGTAGCAGTCTCCTGGAGAGACATGAGACAACGGGCCCCCCCTACACCTATAGAGGAACCTGCAGTTTGGCATGCATATGCTGAGACACTATACCAGATGCCGGACCAACCTCCCATCCCACACCCAGTGGAGCCCCGACCCACAGCTCCCACTCTATTTACCATAGACAGGGTGAGACGAGGTATCCAGAGTTTACAGCACCGACGGGCTGCGGACCACACTAAGCTTCAGGGTGAGCACTTCATATATGCTGCACACACTTTGGCTCCACTGATTGCACATATGTTTAGCAGGGCACTAGTAGAGGGATTTCCAGAGAGTTGGACTCTACACACCATAGTGCCTCTACACAAAGCTGGGGACCGTATGGATCCAGCTAACTACAGGACTATCATGAGTGGCCATATGATGGCCAAGATCTATGGAGCAGTCTTAGAGTCTGAGTTGAGGGGATACGCAGAGACCGGCGGGATACGAGCACCTGAGCAGGCAGGCTTCCGGCGTTCCTTCTCTACTGTGGATCATATCTTCACTCTCAGATGCCTGATAGAGCAGTCACGGAGCCGAGGGAGACGCCTCTACTGTTGCTTTGTGGACTTCCGCAAAGCTTTTGACACAGTCCCTAGAGAGCGGCTGTTATACAGCGCCTTATATCTCTAGGTATACCGCCAGACATGATATGGGCCATATATGCTTTGTATGAGAGAGTATCAGGCAGAGTTAGATGCCCTAGCGGACTTTCAGATAGCATCACTAGCACCATTGGGGTGAAGCAGGGTTGCCCGCTCTCCCCTACTCTCTTCGGCTTATATATAGATGAGATAGCAGATTACATCAGACAGAGTGGAGGAGCAGGTGCCGACCTCTCAGGCACTCAGGTACATATTATGTTATATGCAGATGACATTGTCCTACTTGTAGAGTCACAGGAGGATTTACAGCTCCACATACAGGCTCTCGGCTCCTTTTGTACAGACAGAGGGGTGACAGTGAACCTTGGCAAGACCAAGATTTTGATATTCCACACTTCACGGATTGTTCGGAGGAGATCAGTCTTCCCCTTTGCAGATAGCCAGATTGAGGTGGTAGAGTCATATGTGTACTTGGGCATCACGTTCATTGCTAGGACGAGCCGCTTCTCCATGGCACAGGCTGCTAGAGACCACACCACCCGAGCGTACGCAGCGCTAGCTATGCTTGAGAGGGGTTGCCATCAGACACATTTTTAGGAGCCTCGCACGAAGAGCTGGTTATTTGACACCTTAGCCACTCCAGCCCTACTATATGTTGCCCCAGTATGGACCCCAGGTCTTTCAGAGCAGATGTGGAGCAGACTTGAGAGGCCACAGATACTGATGCTTGCCCGCATGATTCGGAGTAAGCCATTAGTTCCCCATGATATTGTGAGAGCAGAGTTTGGTGCTTCACCTATGGTAGTGGAGGCACTATTCCAGACTGTGGGATATCTTCACAGATTGAGAGACATGAGAGCAGACAGACTACCTGGCCTTGCTCTAGAGGCGTCTCGAGAGCTAGCAGACTCAGGAGATCAAAGGTCATGGTATGCCAATGTGACTAGGTGGCTTCAGACTTATGGTTACTCTATGGACAGATTGCCTCCTTCACAGTATGATCCAGATGCACCACGCCAGGTCCTCTCACACACTGAGAGGAACACAGTCATCAGGTATGAGCTTATACAGAGATACACAGAGCAGACCTGGATTACACCTTCACGGACACAGACGCAGCCAGAACCACCCACATACCAGGGGATGACTCTAGCACGAGCTAAGGAGGCCAGAGCTAGATAGAGACCACAGCTACCAGGATATCTCTCTCAAGCATCCTAGAGACATAGGAGAGAGGTTCAGGCCATCAGGGCACGACATGCAGCCCACATTCAGAGCAGAGTAGAGCAGACACTTGACCTAGCTCACATAGCTAGACTCATCACATCAGGCTCGCGGATGTATCAGATACCACACCCTACCCTCACCACTGGCTGGAGCTGACTCAGCCACAACACCCTACACCCTCCTCCCTCCTATCACAGTTGTATATTCTATCATGTATACCGGATGTTTTGTTATTACCCGGTCACACTACATTTTGTACACAGGATGCTTTGTTATTACCCGGTCACACACCCCATTGTATATACCGGATGTTCGATTATTACCCGGTCACACCCCACATTTTTGTTACTTTGCACGCACACAGGATATCCAACAGATATATACTTTGTACATTGATTTGTCTCATAGGCCAGTTCTCTTTGGCCTTTTGAAGACGTAAATAAAATCTTTCTTTCTTTCTTTCTGCAACCCTAATTCCAACAGATTTGGTGATACTCCTCGATTTTGAGAAGGCCTACGAGAGAGTTGATTGGAACTTCCTGGAGGGTACTCTACGTAGGATGGGCTTCATAGATGCTTTGGATCACAGGTGTCTCAGCTCTCTACAGGCGTGCGCACAGTCAGGTGCTTTTGGCAGGGGGAAGAGTGGGAGCATTTCTTGCTCACACGTTTGGTAAGATAAGGCTGCCCTCTTGCCCCCTTCCTCTTTCTATTCTATGTTGAGGCGATGAGCAGATTTTTGACTTCTCAATAGGTTGGCGTGCGTGGTCTTGAGCTCCCTATTAGGGCAGATAAGCTTCTAGACGTTGAGTTTACCGACGACTTAGCCTTGTACTTGGAGGGCCAGGTGGCAAATCTACACACGTGTGAGCAGCTTCTTGAGGTTTTCTGTTGTGCATCACGCGCACTGAGTTGGTTTGAGCAAAAGACTAGAGGATCAATTTGCTGCGAGCTTGTTTCGCTCTTGGGAGCAGCTACGAGGTGCCCTCGAGCAGTACCAGCCCACTTGCATGGAGGAGCGCTTGAGACAGCCCCTGATTTGGAACCCCATGTGTAGCACTCAGAGAGGCCACTTGGTTGGTAGTAGGCCTCAAGTTTCTTGGGGTCCCATGGCACGCATCCACACCCACTTTCTAAGTAAGGAACCGCCCCTTTCAAATGCATGTAACTCATGATGTATGAGTCTAATTCACCGGCTATCAAGCACGATTAAAAATACTCGTTGAAAACCACCTTTTAGAAGTTTGACTAACCCGAAACTCTTGCAAATGACTAAGCAGAACCAAGCCTTTATACATAAATTTTACAAGAGCACTCTGAAAACTCAAAGCATTATGTACTCGAGGCCAGTGAGCAAGCTTTTTAGCATGGATTAGTGACTTTATCTTCATTCAAAAAATGCCTGACATAACTTGCCAACGTCCCCTAGCCTGCTTGATCATTCATGACAAGCAAAGGTGTCTAGGGTGAACAACTGTTGCATTTCATCCCCAAAAACCTCATCCACATCTCCACACTGTCTCCTTCTATTGATAGCATTTCATCAGTCACAATTGTCATCAAACGTGCCAGATACTTCTTGAATCTATAACCAATGACACGATATTTATGTTGTGCACCATTTAAGTCTGCCAACTGATATATGCCATTTTCAAATTTGTTTACAACAGTAAAAGGACCTTCCCATTTGATTTGAAATTCTTTTTGAAAGGTATTGTCCAATGTACTATTGTATCGCAACAGCAAATCATCCTTTTCAATTTTTTTATCCTCCATGTACTCATTGGCTTTTAGGTGAGCCTTTCTTGACGCTTCCTCATAGTAGCCCAAAGCTAAAACTCTATCCAATTGCAAGCATTGTAAATCCAATAACCTTTTTTGCCATGCATTTGTTTGCTCCTCATCTTTTAATGACAACAACTTGAGAGCAGGAATTTTCACTTCAATTGGCAATAAAGCTTCTTTGCCATAAACCAAGTGGTAAGGGGAAAATCTTGTGCTCGATTTGATAGCTATTCTGTAGGCCCGTAATACACAAGACAACTCTGAATCCCAAGTCTTCCCATGTGTCTGAGTCATCTTTGTCAAAATCTTTACCAACTTTCCATTGAACCTTTCATTAAGACCATTGCATTGAGGATAATAGGGAGAAGTGTATCTATGCTGTATATTGAGCTTTTCGCATAAGAAATCAAACAGCTCTCCTCTAAATCCTGGTCCTCTATCAGAAAGTAGCTCTAGTGGCACACCAAATTTGCAACCTATGTACTCATAAACAAATTTTCCCATCTCTTTACTAGTAATCTGTTTGATAGCCTTGGCTTCTGCCCATCGTGACAAATAATCCACTACTGTCAAGATCTAAGCATTTCTTTTGCTAGTCATAGGTAAGGGTCCAACAACATCAAGCCCCCATTTTTCAAACACATCAAAAGCTAGAATTATCTTTGCAATTCAAGCTTCAAAATTCTCTTTCCTATCCTTTGACAAGGCAAACATGACTTGTACCAATGATTAACATCCCGTTGAATACTCGGCCATATGTAACCTTCTTGCAAGACCTTATGCAACATAATCTTCATAGCAAAATGGCCTCCACAAGATCCCTCATTATTTTCTTCCAGGATTTTGTAAATTTCCTCTTTCCAAGGTACACGACGCAAAACCAAATCACCTCCTTTCATGTAAAGCACATCATCAAGCACTTTGTATTTCCTGGCTTTTCTTATGAACGCATACGTTTTAGAAGACGGTGAACCTTCAGGTAGAACACCTATCAATAGAAAATCCACTTCCTTTGATAAGATTTCCCTCCCATGATATAAAGGGACATCTGCCTTTACCACAAATACACAAGTGATCATCTCTTGGGCATCATCATGAGCTTCTTCATTTAGAGACCTCTCAATATGCTACAAACTCCATGCTTCAAGATTTTTGAGCAACGCCTTCACTTTCAAGCATAAATTCTTCAGTTTAGGGTTCTTATTCTTCCATACTCCCAACACTTGCTTCACAACCAACAAAGCATCTCTTTTAATTTGCAAGCGGCTAATTCCCAATTGTAAGCAAAATGCAAACCACCTTCAAGAGCCATGTATTCTGCTTCATTGTACTCTTTGCATCAAGTTTCAACCCTTGCTTTTTCATGAGCTTCCCTTGTGCATCATAAATGACAATGCCTCCTGAAGCAGCATCATGACTTCTTCGATAAGAACCATCAAAGTATAGCAATGAAGCATTAGAGATGGTAGGAGTCTCGACTTCCTTTTTCCGCACCACCTCTTCTTTGACCAAAACCGGAGTATTCTTACAGGTGAGAAGATTTGCTAAGGTAGCCCGAGTACTTTCTTTCATCAAAAAGGTGAGCTGAAACTCTTGGAGCTCAATAAGCCATCTCATCATTGTTTTTGATATATTTGAATTATTGAACAGTTGGGGAAGCAATGAATAACTTGTAAGAAAGGTGAATGACTTTTGCAGCAAATAGTGTCTAAATCGCCTGCAAGCATAAACCATACTGGTCATCACCAATTCAATTTCAGAAAAATCTCTTTCATGAGGAGTCTTTACTCTGCTAGCATAATAAACAAGCTTCATATAAAGAGATTCCTTCCCCCTTTGCAATAACATAGCTCCAATATCATCATCTCCCACTGATGGGTTGACATAAAACTCTTTTTCCCAATCAGGAGCTTGCATAATAGGTAACGTATTCAAAACCTCTTTAACTCTGTCAAAAACCTCGTCACAGTCATGAGACCATTCCAAGGGATCATTCTTGATTGTTTGCTGCAAGGGATATAATAGCTGCAATGCCAAGGATATGAAGCGAGACAGATATTTAACTTTCTGTATGAAAGTGACCAACTGTCTGGTATCTTTTGGAGATGACAGTAACAACAAAGCCTTCACTTTCTCTGGATTTGCTTCAATCCCATTTTCTGAAATAACATGCCCAAGAAGCTTCACCCGTGGCTGTGCCAAATGACATTTTTTAGGATTGAGCTAACCCTCGCATTCATCATACCTGGCAAAAGTCATTTCAAGCTTTTCAACATGCTCTTTCCTTTAACTGTATACGCAGAAATTATCTATGAACCCTTTGACAAACTTTCCAAGGAACGGGGTAAGGACCCAATCCACTTTCCTTTCAAAAGCTCCAAGCCCATTTGTCAACCCAAAAGGAAGGCAGCAAAAGCAGAAACAACCCCATGGCGTGATAAAAGTAATCTTTTTCCGGTCTTCAGGAGCAAGGATAAGCTGAAAGTATCCAGAATACCCATCACAGAAACTGTATCTTTCAAAACCAGCCACTGCATCTAACAATTGATTAATAAAAGGCAAAGGATAAGGATCTTTCTTGGTCACCGCATTTAGTGGCTTGTAATCAATACAAACTCTCCAACGCCCATCTTTCTTTGGGGTGACTACTACAGGGCTCACCCATTTAGCAATATCCATTGGCACAATGAACTCTGCATCCAAAAGCTTATCCACTTTCTACTTTAAAGCATTCATCTGTTCCTTACCAATCCTTCTTAATTTCTGCCGTATTGGCTTTGCCCCTTCAACTAGCTCGATCTTCACAGGATCCCCAACAAAACCCCTTATTTCTTGATATGAGGTAATGAAAAGATTTGGAAACCTGTCCAACATTGCTAAGTACTCCCTTCTTTCTCCTTGTGTCAAATCAGTACTCAGCATATTTTGAATCAACTCTTTCTTCACTGGTTGTTCCTGTTTAGGTTGCATCAACTCTTCAAGTTGCTCTAAACGGCTTGAAGCATTTATATTCCCTGATATTTGTAACACTTCACTAATTTCTTTTTGTTCCTCATCCAACAACAAGAATGACACTTCACTCTCATCACTGGAACTCGAAGTAGTGCTACTTTCTGAGTTTTCAGAACTATCATCACTGGTAGTTTCGGACTCATCATTCTCACTCACATCTTCAAGTGCCATGGACTGTTTGGTAGTCATATCAAACACTTTCGTTTCACCCTTCTTGTCATGCACACCGATTGTGCCCTTGCGTCAATCTTGCACGGCACCCACAGCTCTCAACCAAGGTCGTCCCAAAATGAGAGGAAAGTCTCCCAGACCAGCTCGCATAACACGAAAGTTCACCATAACCTTCACGTTAAAGACCTCGACTTCCAAATTCTTGATCATTCCCAAACATTTCACTTTGGCATGGTTTGCTAGTCGAATCTGAATCCCAGAGCTTCTGCAAGTAATGAGACGCAGTCTCTCGATACATGATTGTGTGATCACACAAACTTGAGCACCTTTATCAATGTAGGCTTCTCCCATGCCCACACCTTTGTACCAAGCGTTCACCACAGGACAGATGTCAGGTAACTCTCCCACAGACAACACTGTGATTTATCTATGCTTCGGCTCTTTTTCTGGATTCACTAATGACTTCCATTGCCTTTTAAGTTTGGGCACCATATTCATCAACTGTCCAAAAGTACAATCTACTTTCCTCCCAACCAGGTCTTCTTTTAAACTGTAAGCTGTTTTCCCTTCTCCCAACAGTAAATCCGCCACTTCAAATCATCTACGAGGCTTTCTCTTTCTCTTGGCTTTCGCATCTTCACCCTCTTTCTTCTTCTCTTTCTTTCTGCTAGACCCTGGTGCTGCATAGCCTTCCCTCTCTCTTTTGCCTACTGACAGCACATCTGCTTTTTTCTTTTCGACTCGCACAATGCCCACATGACCACCAGAGGTTGAGGCTTGATCTTCCTGTCCTGTACTTTGATCTCCCTGTATATCTAATGCATAATCATTAGCTCTATTAGGAATTTTCTGAGGAAGTGGAAACATATCTCCTCCCATCCTTGTTGGCTTTGGACAATAAGTGCTGATGTGACCAAGCTCACTACAATTATAACAAGTAGGAATGAACCTCCTTTGCAGCTCAAAACCACCTTGTCCACGAGCCGCATTAGCATTAGGATAAGCTTCACATGCCTGAGCCATCCCTCTACCACGTCCACGACCACGACCACGACCATGACCACCTCCACCACCAAGAACACTAAGTCGTAATTCTTGCATCATGGTCATCATGTCTTGCATATTTCGTTTCAACTGTTCGATATTAGCAGCCCTTTGAATAGGTTGGCCTCCAGCTTTTGGCTAATTCTCCTCCTTTTGGCTACCATTATTTTGCTCAGGGATCGCTTTCTCGTATTCATTAAGCCTTTGAGCTTTCCATTCTTTCTCTTTGGCAATGGCGACTGCCTCCTCGGAGGTGGCGGTCCTTTTCAGCTCAACTTTGAACTTCAAACTTTCTTTTAGGTTTGCCACAAAACGGTCCTTCTTTAACATGGATGGAGGGATCTCGTTTCCCAAAGCCCGGCTCCATTTATCCTATAAATGGGTGAACTGCATGATAAAATCATCAATACTTTGATTAGCCTCTGAGTGTACCCCAGAATTTCATACCAAACTTGATCAGGTACTTCGATGGATCAGTATTGTGCCAGTAAGCTTGTTTGATACGATTGTAGTGGTTTTTAGTATTGTGCCAGGAAAGCTTGTTTGATACTATTGTAGTCCAAAACCACCCCTGGATTTTGGGCCTGCATCAACTCCTCAAAATTGTGTAACCAAACTTTTGCCTCATCCCGTAAACTAAATTGCAGCAACCGCAACAATATAGCTTGGTCTAGTATATTGCGCAGTAAGCAATTGACTTCCAACTTTTCAATAAACATCTGTGCATTTTCATTAGGCAATCCATGAAACTGTGGGAACTCGTCTGCCATGTTTGATTGCCACAAAAACACTTACATGTGACGTCGAAATCTCAAGGGATATCGATGGATCGCTCCAGTACTTAATCCACCTCACACTGGGTAACCCGGCCCCCAGTGCTTGGCTTCACAAAACCTCACGACCCTCCAAAGGCTGCAATCCAATTATACGACCGCCTCAAGTGATGTCCACAATTTGCACATACATAGGCGGTTGTCCATAAGGACCCACATCCTTTTACATTCACTGCCTGCTGAATAAACATATTTTAGAGGAATTGGAGCATAGGAGCATTTGCTCCTCCGTGGGTGCATCAAAACAATGCTAGCGTGCAAACAAGAAGAAAAACGGGAACCTCTATAGCCTTGTACACACCACACCGTCGGAAGGAAACACCATAAAGGTGCGGAAAACACCTATGTTGAACACCTCTAAAGTCGGGCACTGAAACAGACCTAACCCGAACCATGATTAAAATTGTTGAAAACCGAGACCATAAAGATGAAGCTCATGTCGTGTAGACCTCCGTAGAGTATTCATATGCTTGATTCCGACAACAGACGAGAGAGTTACAAGCTTTCGAAGTTGGGGTATCTCTCAAGAGCTCCAAAAAAGCTAGTCTCTGTTAGGAAAAAAGATGTGCAAGGAATTGCAGCTATTAAAAGGGGATTTTTTTTGGCTCTTATCCCAAGGGATTTTCTATCTCCTCTTAGCCGACATGATTTTCCTTGTAGTCCTCTTTTTATTGGTTCATTTTGGGCTTAATTTGGGTGGAAAATGGCATGTCGGCCACTATTTGACCAAGGAAAGTGGGGAAGGGAAGTGTCTAGAGGATCAAAAGCTTGGCCAGGCGCTTGGGCAGCATGTATGAACTGAAAATGGGCGCCGTCTCTCTCCCCCAATACCCACGAGCCCCCATTTGTAAGGCAAGGAAGCTCCATTTTCCCCTTTGATACAACCTTAGGGGGTACCCACTCCCCCCCTTATACCCTCCAATTTCCACTTGCTCCCTCCCATGTGGGATTACTCCATTGCCACTTGGCACCATCCTCCCACTTCCCCACTTAAGCACATTAATTTCCTGTTTTGCTCCCCGCACCAAGCAATTTGGACGGAAGCATGGCGGGTGACTCCGAGCACCGAATGCGATGCTATAAAGCCCGGCTCGAAGCTTATTACTTCGGCCATTTCCGAAAATCTTCAGCCACACCTTTTCTAATTAAATCTATTAAGTCGGACCACTCGCCTTTCCTCGCATGCATCCGCACCCACTTTCTAAGTAATGAACCGCCCTTTTCAAATGCATGTAACTCATGATGTATGAGTCCAATTCACCCGCTATCAAGCACGATTAAAAATACTCGTTGAAAACCACCTTTTAGAAGTTGGACTAACCCGAAACTGTTGCAAATGACTAAGCAGAATCAAGCCTTTATACCTAAATTTTACAAGAGCACTCTGAAATCTCAAAGCATTATGTACATTTATGTACTCGAGGCTAGTGAGCAAGCTTTTTAGCATGAATTAGTGACTTTATCTTCATCCAAAAAATGCATGACAATGTACTAGTCGAACAATGTACTGAAAGAATGGGACACCTGGATGATCTGCGAAGGAGAAAGGGTTTCTCCAAAACCACTCTCCAGGGTCCCATTGCACCTGTGCGAGTGGATAGCTCTCCCAAGCCCACAGCCTCCAGTGTCCAGTCGCAAGAGCTGCTGGGTCAGGATCAATGATACAAGTCCTACCATAGATGCCCACCACTCGGATTCTCTGAAAACAGCATTCTGCCACCTGTGGGGCCTCTACTGCAACTCGGTGTAAGCGTCCCCCACCCTCCTGTAGCTTGAAGAACAAGGAGGGTACAATCTTTGAGCAAGCCTGAACTGAGATGAGAACCTCCAGTCGCGTGAAGGTCCCCATCCATCTGGGCGTTGTTGACTCGAGAGGTGTGAGCCACTCAGCAGGTAGTGCCTCTGAGATGTCCTGACACATGCTCTGCACCCCTCTTATGCATTGTAGATGGATGCCTTGAAGCTCATATAACAAGCGTGAAAACTGAAGACAATCACCTCAAGTGCGTGCTGGACCCTCTGCCATGGGACCCCAGGAAACATGAGGCCTAACACCAACCAAGTGGCCTCTCTGAGTGCTAACCATGGGGTTCCAAACAAGGGGCTATCTTAGGCGCTCCTACGTGCAAGTAGGCTGCCGCTGCTCCAGGCCTCTCCGTAGCTGCTCCCAGGATCGGAGCCGACTCACAACGAAGCGATCCTCCAGTCTCCTGTTCAAGCTAACTTTGCGCATCTCTGTAAAAATCCATCTGGTTGAAGAGCACAAGGGGCCTCCAACTTGAGGCACTCTAGCACTAAGCCGCTGCAACAAGAACTCCTTCCAGGGCTCCTCTCATGGAAGGAGTCCTCTGACGATGAACTTCCCTCCTAAAAGGGCTATGCTCTGTTGTGTTGGGTCTATGATCCACAACCCTCCCTGAGAACAAGGAAGGATGATGACCTTCCATGCCACTTTTGCTCGGGCTATCTGAGTGTCACGCCTTGACCAAAGGAAGTTCTTGATCAGCCTCTCCACTTGGCTGATGCAAGAACTCGAAAAGATCCAACAAGAAGTGATGTACCACATAGTAGCCAACAACACCTGGTTGGCCACTACAACTCTGCCTGCCAGAGAAAGTCGTGCGGAGCTCCAATGTAACAACTTCCTCCTGAAGGACAGGAGGAGGGGAGCAATCGGCTGCGCGGGAGACAAGTCCAAGCCAACCTGACATCCCAAGTATTGAACTGCAGTCCCGAGGGGTATCCACCTGAAACCCTCACTTGGCATCTAATCAGGCGTAGGAGCACTACCAACCAAGAAAGCCACAGTCTTTCTCCAGTTGATCAGTGCGCCTGATGCACAACAAAAGGTCTCAAGAGCCTGCTTACATCTGTGAAGGTTGGCCTCCTGGCCATCTAAGTACAGGGCTGAGTCGTCTGCAAACTTAGCGTCCAGTAGCTCATCTCCCCGAATAGGAGCGCTAAGCCTTGTAAACCAACCTGCTGCGAAACCAAAAACTTGCTCATCGCCTTAGCTTAGAACAGAAAGAGGAAGGGGGCAAGCGGGCAGCCCTGTCTGACCGAACATGTGAGCATGAAATGATCACCTCTACCTCCTGACAAAAGTACCTGACTGTGTGCCTGTCTGTATAGAGCTGACACACCTCTGATCCAAGCATCTGAGAAGCCCATCCTGCATAGAGTGCCCTCCAAAAAGTCTAAGTCAACTCTAGTGTAGGCCTTCTCAAAATCGAGAAGAAGTATCACCAGATCCTCACGACGGAGCCGCGCAAGGGCAAAAGCCTCCCAAAAAGTAAAGATGTTGTCAAGGATACTACGCTCCTTGAGAAAACCTGTCTGTGTCCCATGTATAATGCTCCCTAGAAGTGGCTGAATCCTCAAACTAATAGCTTTGGTAAGAATTTTGTAGGATGAATTGAGGATGGTGATGGGTCGCCATTGTCGAATCTCAACTAAGGAGCCACCGTCCTTGGGAATGAGGTAGATCAGGTCCTCACTCATGCTGTCAGACATCTCTCCTGTGTGCAAGATGTATTGAAAAGTGCTGCAAAGATCTGAGCCAAGCAAGTCTCAATACTTCAGGAAAAAGCTGGGAGTCAAACCATCCTCACCTGGACAGCTACCACGGGGGAATGCTCTGAGAGCCTCGTGTATCTCCTCTAGCTGTAGAGGTAGCTCAAGCATCTGGCGCATCTCCTCAGTCACAAGACAAGGGATCTGTGCCCACACCTGCTCTCTGCATGCCTCCTGGTGCTCAGACTGGGGCTCTACAGACAGTAGATCTCGGTAAAATCAGTAACAACTGCACGTATATCCTCTGGCTCTAAAGCGACTGACCCATTGGGTCTCCTCAACTGACTAACCTTGGCATGCGTATGCCGGCGTCCCACTGCCTCAAAGAAAGCGCCTGTCACTCTGTCACCTACCTGGGTCCACTAAGATGTCTGTCTATGGAAAGCAAACTCATGGCGCCTCTCCTCTGTGCTGACGAGCTCCTGACGAGCCTGCTGCAATTACTCCTCCAACCAAGGACTATCTGAATGCTGCTCCTGCATCCTCTGCAAGGAAGCAACGCCCGTCGGAGACGTTGCTCGACCTCTCTCACTGCAGCTAGGCGAGCCGAAGTGTCTTGAAGGAAGAGAAGACTAAGTTGAGCAAGTCAAGAGGCTACTCTGTCAGCAGGAGAATCCTGTAAGTCTAAGCTCTCTGTCCAAAGAGCCTTCACTCACTCTCTAAGCGCAGAGTCCAGCAAGACCCTCTCAGGGATGCGTAGCATTGTGCTTCCCCTCCTTTGTCTATCAGTCACTATGAGGATCACTAGTGCATGGTCCGAAAAGGAAGTCCTTTATTTTTTGAGTTGTTCGTTTTCATGTCCTCGTAATGGCAAATTTTTTTAGATTCGGTGGCGTATGAAATGACAAGTTCAATTGCTAAGTGGTGATTGTACATTGCTAATTGTGTGCCTAATTGCTCCAATTGCATGTTTGAATGGTCAATCGCAAGTATGTGCACTAAAGCCAAGTGTGTGCATTCTAATTGAGGGTGTGTATGCCTACTTTTAGGTGTATGTATACTATTTTGCCCTTGTTTGTGCACCTAAAAATTAATGTGTGCTTAATAATTTTTCAATTGTGATGATTGATTTGTGTTGTGGTCATGTCCAACCAGAGATTTGTGAAATCATATTGCAATTTCGACAAGATTAACCATTTTGTGTGCGTATCTAAATATTGGAAAAAACTGCCCATTATTAGTGTGTGTGCGCTTAAAAATTGCTTAATATGCATGATTAATTCAATTTCTGATTGTATATTTGATGTGTGTAATGATTAATTGCTGCGTTTTTGAGCTGAAACAAGGATTTACACACTCCAAATGTGTCAAATTTTGACATAATTTTTTCGCTAATTTTGTCGATTTAATTGTATAGTTCGGATTTTATTGATCAAATTATTTGGCAATTAAATTCATGTGCTTTTTGTGATTTTGTTTGGCTGCACTAATCCCCTATGCGTGGATAATTTTTATTTTATTTTTTGGTATTTTTCGGATAAATTTTATAATTTTTTTTAAATTGTTGCATTAATGTTTGCTTAATTTCGTAACTAATAAATATCCTGTGATCTTTACGAGCTGTTTTGAATGATTGTTTACGTTTGATTTACGTTTGTTTACGTTTTACTATTTCCAGAGATCGAGCTGATGATTTTGTTGTAAATCGCGTTCTTGATAAAATTTGCTATTTTTTGTGTGCTTATGCATGTCGAAAATGTTCGATTGTGAGTGCGATGATTTTCAGAGAGTTTTAGAATTTTCCGGATTTTTTTGGATTTTTCTGTCATTTTTTGGGATTTTCGGGTTTTTTTTTTTTGTTCTCCGGTGATTTTCTTCTTAATTTTGGACATTCGAAAATACAAAAAAACGATTTTTAAGCTTCAGTGCGGATCGGTGGGATATTCCGAACGTTGGCGTACGGTCCGATATCGCGTCGACGTTCGTAGCAAACTCGACGATGATTTTTTTTTTTTGCTGACTAGTGTCGCCACTCTCTCTCTCTCTCTCTCTCTCTCTCTCTCTCTCTCTCTCTCTCTCTCTCTCTCCCTCCTATACTGCGCGCCAGGTCACTGTCATTCTCTCTCATTCTCTCTCTAACTTTCTCTCTCTCGTCTCCCTGCTCTGTACGCGTGAACGTCGTCAACCACCACACACACATGCGTGAACGCACCCCTACACACACGATTCAATAAGCTACAAGACGACATAAAAAATAAAAAGAGGACCTCTCTTTCTGTCTTTCCTCAATGGCTACCTGTTCGAGCCTTCTATTTTTTTTTTTTGTGTCATTGACTTTTTAATTCATTTTATTTTGTTTCTTTTCAATTTCATTTTAATTTCGTTTCATCTCGTTTTCATTCTCTTTAAATTTCATTTTCTTTTCTCACTTTCATTTTCATTTATTTGTATAATAGTCATAAGTTTTTAAAAAAAAACAAAAAGAAAATAAAAGAAATAATAAAAAACCTATAAATATCACCGAAAACAAAAAAAAATCAAAAAATTCAATAAAAAATAATTTTAACAAAAGTTAGAAAAACTACAAAAAATAGAAAAATCCATCAGAAATTTACAAAAAAAAATCAAAAACCTTATAGAAAATTCATTAAAAAAAAACTTGATCTGATAATTCATAAAAACTATGGGAAATGTTTGTCGGAAATGAGGCTCGTTGCTGCTCCTGCGCGTTCCCCTCCCCCCCGCCTGCTCCTGCTCCCTCGCGCCATAGCCCCCCCTTCGCCCTCGCCCTCGCGCTGCCCCTGCCTGCGCGCTGTCTGTCCAGGCGCGTTGCTGAGCTTACACCCAGCCTGCGCGCAGCCCAACCAGAGAGCAGCGCCGCCCGCTGCCCCCCCTTTTTGTTCGCTGCCCGCTGCCTCGCCGCTCCAGCCCCTTATACCCACGCCCCCTGCCCCCCCCCCCCCCCCCCCCCCCCCCCCCCCCCCCCCTCCTCCGAAGGCCCTAGTGAATTGCCTGGCAGTGGATTCTCAGTTGGTTTCTCCTTGCCGAGCTCTCAAGCGTTCGCCTTCTCGTCCGCCCTTCTCCTTCAGAGCAGCAGACACTAATGGAGGCTCATGCTCCACCTCAGAGGGACTCCTCCGAAGCCCCCTCGCTCGACACCGCTGAGCCCACCATTCGACTTGCTCTTTCTCCGACAGAGGAAGCGAGCCTAGCCGATGAGGTAGAGCGTCTGCAGGTGACCTCGGTCATCTGCAAGATTCTCGGCACCCGACCCAGCAGAGGAGAGCTGCGTGACCTTCTCCAGGCCCGCCTTCTCGCAGAGGTGGGCAAGATTTTGGATCTCCAGATCCTCGGACGAGGGTACTACCAGATCGAGTTCGAGACTTCCGAGATGGCCTCCAAGGTCATAGCTATGAGTCCACTGGCTATCCGAGCATCACGCGCCCACTTTCGACAGTGGCGACACGGTTTTGACCCGACTTCGGATGTGCTCGTAGAGGAGGCAGACATCCCCATCTCAGTCTGCTTTCCGGGTTTACGGAGGGAGTACCTTCCACTGCTCTCTAGGATTGGCTCCGCCATCGGGACTGTTCTGGAGACACCTCGTACGGTAGCATCAGTAGCTGCCAAGGCGGCCGGCATCCCTTCAGTTCGAGTTTTGGTCAGAGATACCCACACACTTCCGAAGGTCATCCTTTTGCCTCGGGTGAGTGGGGGTTGGTTTAGGCAGAGTGTGGAGTACTCGGGTCTCCCGAACCAGTGCTTCATTTGCAGACAGATGGGCCACCTAGCGAAGGCCTGTCCACGGAGGAGACCGCAACCTCCACCTCAGCCTCAGCCACAGCTTGCCAAGGCTGGGCCGCAGCCTCAACCAGCGACAGCGCACAGATTCTGAGCCACCCTCCGAGCATGGGGCTCCAGCGGAGGAGGGGTGGCAGCAGGCCCGTGGCCGTCGACGCCAGGGGCCACAGTGACAGCCTGGCACTCAGAGTGGCCCTCAAGTGCCTACTCAGCAGCAGTGGGTTCCCACGGGGAACCGCTTTGGTCCTCTTGAGCAGGAGGAGCCTCCTACGCCAGCCTTCTCTTCCGTTTCACCCTCGCCAGCCCCTCCACCTTCAGATTTCCCCTCTTCCTCCTCATCCCCTCCCCCGCTCTTTGCTCCCGCCCACTCCCCACCTCGCCCCCCTGTCTCTGTCGTCCTACCCCGTTTCTCTTCTCCTCCGCCCCCCCCCAGCTCCTTCTCCCCCTCCTCCTGCTTCAGTACCACAGTCGACTCAGGAGACTGGTCCCTCGCCAGCAGCTAGGAGATAGATCTCTTGGCAGCGCTTTTGCCACGAGTCGCCTAGCGAGAGAGGGTCAGCCCTTCTTGCGGCCCCCTTTGCAGATTCAGACATCTTCCCTTGCAGCTATCCCTCGTGGTCTGACGAGCATTGACCTCCGACGCCGCTGGGACTTCTTCGATTACGGATTCACTCGCTTTCTCGGCGATTCCGCAGCAGACCACGAGGCAGCCTGCTTCAGGGTCCACGCTCTGTTCCTCGCCGCTAAGGGGACAGAGGCCTTGGACTCAGCAGTTGGTTTCTCCTTTCC
This sequence comes from Adiantum capillus-veneris, assembly GCF_014529385.1. Taxonomy (NCBI): domain Eukaryota; kingdom Viridiplantae; phylum Streptophyta; class Polypodiopsida; order Polypodiales; family Pteridaceae; genus Adiantum; species Adiantum capillus-veneris. The sequence goes on from NC_140960.1 coordinate 41,488,302, forward strand.
TCTTTGCGGTAGGACCGAGACAGAGTGGTCCCTCGACTCAGTGGTGGGATGGTTGCATACACAGGTTCTCGAGTTCTCTCACCACATGGGAGAACTTGGAGTTACAGATTTGCTGCAGATTTTGTGGCCACTGGCCAAGTTTGCGGTGACACCCCCAGACTCAGCAGGATGTAGGCACATTGTGGTGTACTTTTTTGCTGATACACAGTGTTTGCCTTGCTATGTATACATACATGAGGACTCCTGGACAGAGGAGGTTGCTTTACGCTCGGCTCGCTCTGCTTGGGCTTGGGCCAGACACTCACTACAGGCTCGCCTATCTAGAGGACGCTCGGATGCGGATTACTCCCCATCCAAGCCTGCCTCGAAGATAGCCCGTCTTGCTGCTACTGCAGCATCTATTCTCTCTCGCTCCCCATGAGGATCGTCTCATGGAACGTGCAGGGATTAGGTGGGCCCCAGTTTCAGCGACAGCGGGGCCGATTGCGGAAGGAGCTTCAGCGTTGCCTTGTGGGAGGAGAGATTGATCTCCTTATGCTTGAGGAGCACCATTTGTCTGAGAGCCGCATCCGGCGCTGTGGTCAGATTTTGCGTTGACGTTATGATACCTTTTGGTCAGCTGCTTTTGGACCTGGAGGCATCCAGGGTGGGGTATGTATGACTATTGCGGACTCATTGCAACAGGCCATTGTGGGCAGAGGGATTATTGTGCCAGGCAGGGCTCAGTGGATTACTTTGCAGGTTCAGGGTGGCCTTGTGGGCTTCCTGAACATCTATGCGCCCAATGTGGCGAGTGCTCGTGCAGAGTTTTGGTCACAGATTGTTGAGTCTTTGCCACAGGTTGACCATTGGTGTGTAGGAGGGGACTTCAACATGTTGGAGGACCCTTCTGACAGGATCGGAGGCAGCCATGCTACTGTGCATGGAGTCGAGTTAGCAGCTTGGGAGAGGTTGTGTATGACCTTGAGGGTCTCGGATACATGGCAGCATTTTGGCTTTGTGAGGCCTCCAGAGAGTCTTGCCTTCTCTATATCAGACCGCAGAGTGGGAGGAGTGAATCTATTGCGGATAGATCGCTTCTACACTAGTGACCACTTCAGTGACTTGGGGGGATCAGTGGGCATCCTGGCAGGGACATCCTTCTCGGACCATGCACCAGTGATCCTCACAGTGGCAGACAGGCTGAGGAGTGGGAGCACGATGCTTCGCATCCCAGAGCGGGTCTTGTTGGACACAGCACTCAGAGAGAGGGTAGAGGCTCTTTGGACAGAGAGCATGGACAGCCAGGCTCTACCGGTAGACAGAGTGGCCTTAGGCCTAGCTCAGCCTAGCCACTTTTTTCTCCAGGAGTCTTTGGCTCGACGGGCCGCAGCGAGAGAGGAGGAGCAGCGTCTCAGACGAGGCATTACTTCACTACAGAGATGCAGGAGCAGCATCCAGACAGTCCATGGTTGGAGGAGCAGTTACAGCAGGCTCGACAGAAGCTTGCTTGCACAAAGGAGAGGTGCCATGAGTTTGCCTTTCACCGACAGGCATCTCAGTGGACTCAGGTAGGTGACAGAGTGACAGGTGCCTTTTTTGAGACAGTAGGACCTCGGCACTCGCATGCCAAGGTCACTCAGCTAAGGAGACCCGATGGGTCAGTTGCTTGTGAGCCTGAGGATATGCGTGCAGTTGCTACTGACTTTTACCGTGAGCTACTGACGGCTGAGCCCCAGTCACAGAGAGAGGATGCATGCTGGGAGCAGGTTTGGGCGCAGATGCCTTGTCTTGTGACTGAGGAGATGTGCCAGAGGCTGGAGATACGTCTTCAGCTTGAGGAGCTGCACACGGCTCTTAGGGCCCTTCCTCGTGGTAGTTGTCCAGGTGAGGATGGGCTGACTCCCAGCTTCTTCTTGGAGTACTAGGACCTGCTTGGCCCAGATCTTTGTAGTGCCTTTCAGTACATTCTGCACACAGGAGTGATGCCGGATAGCATGAGTGAGGGCCTGATTTACCTCATTCCAAAGGAGGGTGGCTCCTTGGATGAGATTCGATAGTGGCGCCCCATCACCATCCTCAACTCAGCCTACAACATTCTTGCCAAGGCTCTGAGTTTGAGGATTCAGCCACTTTTGGAGAGCCTTATACATGGGACTCAGACAGGTTTTGTCAAGGAACGCAGTATCCTTGACAACATCTTCACTTTCTGGGAGGCTTCTGCCCTGGCACGTCTCCGTGGGGAGGACCTTGTGATTCTTCTTCTCGATTTTGAGAAGGCATACGACAGAGTTGACTGGGACTTTCTAGAGGGCACGCTTCGCAGGATGGGCTTTTCAGATGCTTGGATCAGAGGGGTGTCGGCTTTGTACAGACAGGCTCACAGTCAGGTGCTTTTGGCAGGAGGTAGAGGTGAGCGCTTCATGCTCACACGATCGGTCAGACAGGGTTGTCCTCTTGCCCCCTTTCTCTTTCTGTTCTATGCGGAGGCGATGAGCAGATTTTTGGTGTCACAGCAGGTCAGTTTGAGGGGCTTAGCACTCCCGATACGGGGAGATGAGCTTTTGGACGCTGAGTTTGCCGACGACTCAGCCTTGTACTTAGAGGGCCAGGAGGCCAATTTACACAGGTGTGGGCAGGCTCTTGAGACCTTCTGCTGTGCATCGGACGCATTGATCAATTGGAGAAAGACAATGGCTTTCTCAGTTGGCAGTGCTCCTGTGCCAGAGTGCATGCCAGGAGAGGGTTTCAGGTGGATTCCCCCAGGGACTGCAGTTCGATACTTGGGTTGTCAGGTTGGTTTGGATTTGTCCCCCGAGCAGCAGATTGCTCCTCTTCTCCTGTCCATCAGGAGAAAGCTGTTCCACTGGAGCTCAGCACGACTTTCGCTGGCTGGTAGAGTAGTAGTTGCCAACCAGGTGTTGTTGGCAACTATGTGGTACATCACTTCTTGCTGGATCTTCTCGAGTTCTTGTATCAGCCAGGTAGAGAGGCTGGTCAGGAACTTCCTTTGGTTAGGTCGCGACACTCACGTTGCCCGAGCCAAGGTGGCTTGGTCGGTCATCACACTTCCTTGTTCTCAGGGAGGGCTTGGGATCATTGATCCAGCACAGCAGAGCAGAGCCTTTCTTGGGAAGTTCGTCGTCAGAGGACTTCTTCCAGGCAAGGAGCCCTGGAAAGAGTTCTTGCTGCAGAGGCTTCGTGCCATGGTGCCTCAGTCAGGAGGCCCTTGGCAACCTTCGACCAGATGGATCTTTACAGAGTTGCGCCGAGTTGGTTTGAGCAGTAGACTGGAGGACCGATTCGCTGTGAGTTTGCTTCGCTCTTGGGAGCTCTTACGGCGTGGCCTAGAGCAGACACAACCGACATGCACGGAGGAGCGCCTACGACAGCCCCTCGTCTGGAACCCCATGGTTAGCACTCAGAGAGGCCACCTGGTTGGGAGTAGGCCTCATGTTTCATGGGGTCCCATGGCAGCAGGTCCAACGCGCTCTCTAGGTGACTGGCTAGAGTTCACAGGTTTGTCAGAGGAGGTGCAGGGTGTCCAGCTACAGGGCATGAGAGGGGTTCAGAGCATGTATCAGGACATCTCAGAGTCAGTTCCAGCTGAGTGGCTCACGCCTCTCGAGCCTATAGAACCCCGATGGATGGGAGCCTTCACACGACTGGAGGTTCTCATCTCAGTCAGGGCTTGTTCAGAGACTGTCCCAACCCTGTTCTTTGAGCTTCAGGGTGGGGGACGATTACAACGAGTTACAGTAGAGGCCCCGCAGGTAGCAGAGTGCTGTTTCCAGAGGATCCGAGTTGTGGGCATCTGTGGAAGGACTTGCGTCATAGACCCTGACCTAGCAGCTCTCGAGGTAGGACACTGGAGGCTATGGGCTTGGGAGTGTTGTCCACTGGCACGAGTACAGTGGGATCCTGGTGAGTGGCTATGGAGGGACCCCTCCTCTTCTGCAGACCGCCCAGGAGTCCCTTTCTTTCAGTACACTGTTCGGCTTGGACGTCATATACTTGCAGCGCAGAGAGAGGCCCGCCCCGCTGCAGCACGTCATTGGCAGGAGGAGGGTCTCACAGTTGAGTTCTTGGCAGCTTTTTGGCAGAGGCTGTGGGACTCCAAACAGCCGAGGCGCGTCACTTTGTTCCAATGGTTGGTTGCACACAGAGCCACAGCAATAGGGAGCTGGCTTGTGCATAGTGGTCTCTCGGCCGCATGTACAGCCTGTGACTAGTTGGTGGAGAGTCAGCGACACTGTCTTTGGGACTGTCCTTCGGCCCAGCAGGTGTGGCTACGAGTTCTTCGGCTGATGCCTGCCCTCTCCGCGGCTCGACAGTACACTTGGGGGGCAGCGGCTTGGTCCACCCTCACGGGCCCGGCACTACAGTTTGAGCTATCTTCCACCAACAGGATGATAGTGATACAGGGGGGGCGACCTGCACTCCAGCGTGCTACAGACCTTACTCCACAGGAGTGGTGCAGTGAGAGAGAGGAGTGTTGGGAGCTCATCAGCGGCCTAGCTCTTTGGTTCATCTGGCGGGCCCGTTGTTTCCGCATCTTTGAGGCTCACCCTGTGCCACCAGCAGAGACTGTTCGTGACTTTTGGCTAGAGCTGATCCATACTCTCAGAGGACAGCTTGAGGGACTACAGGACACTCCGACCGCATGCGGGAGCGCCGCGAGGCTTTCCTTCGACTCTGGCGCCCTGGGCCTTTCTACACCATGGTCCAAGGGGTGCTCAGATGGCACTACTGTCCACCTGTGTGGCTCTTCCCTCCTCCCATTTCTTGATTTAGCCCCATTGTGTATATGCTGTTTTTTCATTGGGAGAGTCTCCCCATCATGCTTGTTGTAGCCCTCTCTTGCAGAGGTGGATGCAGCCCTATGGGCAGTTTTCATTAACTAATAGAAGGATCTTTTTCTTGGAAAAAAAAAAAAATCATAAAAACTGTAAAAAAATCATAAATTGTTCGAAAAAATCACAATAAATCATATAATTTCATAAAAGTTAAAAACTTTAAAAGAAATTCTAAAATTTATAAAATTTAATTTTTTATTATAAAATCAAAGCTTTTTTTAAAAAATTATAAAAAATAGAAAATATTAACATCTTAAAAATTTTTAAAATAAAAAGAGAGTCGTCAAAAGAGAAAAGTCGGAAGAAATACCACCGCAAAAACGAGCAAGTCAAAAAAAAGCAAAGCTGAGAAAACTACATCGAGCAAAGTGAATTAGATTAGAAAAAAAAATCGAGCAAAACTCAAAGCTGTGAGCGGCAATTTTTTTTTAAAGTTGTTAAAATCAAGCATTGCAAATTAGCTTCCAATCGGACGAACGGGGACACAAATCACGGTGGATAGCAGATTAGGCTATTCAGGGTCCAAATCAATTGTGAAACTTTCAAGCTAGAGTTGATCAACTCTTGTGAGTTTGAAAAGGAGTCAACTGTAAAAGTGCTTTGGCTAAAACAGTTTTATCAAAACCGAGCATGAGAAATTCTGCTAATTAACACCAAAATCTGTTAGGAGACAGTTTCTGTAGATTGAGCCAACATGGACTCAAATCGAGCCGAGAATTCAAGTATAGCAAAGCAAGCTAGTAGCAGTGGCAACACATGCACAACTGTAACAGAGCAGATTTTACAGTTATATAGCTATAATGGAGATAAAAGTTTGTATATAGATTCAAAAGGCCATAGATACTTGATGAGCAGCAAAAGATGCACAAGAGCCAATATCCTATTGATCAGTATAAAGCCAAATTTAAAGAACTTCCAGATGTTCACAGACTTCAGTGGAGCAAGATATTGCAAGCTCTAAGATGAAGTGCAGATAGAAGTTGAGAAAGTCAACCCAATTGTTTATCTAGAAATCTGCACAAGCTAGCAAAATATACACTTCATGCATATGCAATCAGGGTCATTGTACATGGATTACATTGGTCAGATCTATAGTCGAGAGCCAGAATTGCAAGATCCAACAGATCAACCAATAGGAGCCAATCTAATTGGAGAGCTAGGTCAAAGACAATATATAGATCAAGATGAAGCAATCTACAGCTTGATGCTCAATGTTTTAAAAGAAAATGCTGACAACTTGGCAAGCATAGAACCAGAAACTTCACAGCTAGAGCTCGAGATGATAGAACCGGTTGAAATACCAGGAGTCATGGCAGATTGCTCAGATTGTAGACGAAAAGGTGGATATTTTTTTGAAGATTGTTTAAGAAATCTAGCCAACAACGACATATCAACTGTCAGGCAAGACACAGAGCAAATTGGAAATGCGAATCTGGATGTAAGTGCATTTAACTCGTCATTTTTAATGCAATCAGATGATTTTGCATTACCATTAGAAGAGCCAGTTAAAACACTGCAAGTTCAAAATCAGCATAAAGATGTACAGACACCTGCAAAGCTTAAAATTGATTCTTTGAACAACAAATTCCTGCATGAATTTGGGCAAGGTGTTCAGATATCACCGAAAATTGAAAAGACTGTTAGGTTTGCAAATGATTTTTCATCCACTATCACAAGTGTGCAATCATTCATGAGTCTAAGGGACACATCAAACAGAATGATGTTTGCTTTGTATGGTACACATAATTCATATGCACACTATGTAGATCGAAAAGGGCAACTATACAAAAAGGATCAACCAGTGTTTGAACGGGCCACGTACCAGCTCATAGAAGTGCGTGCAGTGATAGATCAGAAAGGATGGTTTATTTCAGAGGAAAGAATCTATTATAGCCCATCGTCTCTAGAGCTAAAGAATATTACCCAAGTAAACCCAGAAATCTGTTCAGAGCCAAACTCTCCTCCATCGAAAATCAAGCTTCGATATTGTAACCCAACGAACATATACTTTGACCAAAACAGTTGTAGATATAGACGAAAGTTTAGCATCTATGATGCCTTGGGTCCTGAAACCACAGAAGCTCATATCATAGGAGACCCATGGGATGGACAATATCAGGACAAAGATAATGCTATCTACAGCTTGACTAGGGGAAGAATTTGTCATGTTTCACGGAGATACATAGGAAACTATGCAGAAGGCATACAGATACCAAACATCAACAGTGCTACCCAAAGTGTGACTTCATAGTCCCAAAAAGTGAGACAAAACCAGAGCCAAACAATTTTGAACTTTTACAATGAAGCAGGCTATAGTGATCACCCTAGGAAGGGGGGAGCTGCAAATCCATCAAGCTCAGCTTATGTACCAAGAAATGCTAGACCAGGTAGAAGCCCTCGAGCCTTTAACCAACAAACTTCTTCAAAGCAGAAACCATTGAAAGATCCTATGGTTGTTGGAAGTTTCTACTTGACCCAGATTCCATCATAGTCTGCAGACAAATTCTTATATGAAGATCATCAAGGACAGAAATTTCAGCTGATCTCCACAAGTCAGAGTAAAAAACAGACAAATCTAATAGTGTTCGAATAGTTACATGTGACTATCAACATGCACATCGTAACGAATATCAATAAGAGCATGACATTGTACAAACCCCTACGGATGGTACGACTGAAGTCAAAGACTATCTGAAGATGATGCAAAGCCTCAAGCTGCCAGAACAGGTGACAAAACAGTCAAAGTCAATAGAAGCTAAAGTTGAGAAAGCTACACAAAGGCTACGACTAAAATCTCCTCCAAAAAGACAAATTCTGCCAGAAAGTACAGTGGATGTTCTAAGATCAAAGGTTACTTAGATGCAGATAGATAATACTCGTCAATTGCAAACAAAAAGTGTAGTATCACAGCCAATGGAGTCAAGATGAATTGAAGTTGGTGATCAAAGCAAAGAGAATGCAAATAAAGCTCAACCAAAGGATGCTGCCATAACAAAAACAGTCAATTCAGACACAAATTCCGAGACGATCAAGTGCAATATTGTTGGTGAAAACGAAGAAAAGTTGTCAAGAGAAGTAAAGCTAGATTTTCAGCTAAACAAGAACCTAATGTCTTTTCGCACTTGGAAAAGATGTGGACAACCACAGTTGGAAGATGCTTTTGAATTTGTGAGCATATGAGGAAACAAACGAGCAGAATAGTGGGGAATCATCTCCATCACCATTGAAGTAAGTCCACAGATCATCATAGCTCAATTTCATGTGATCACAGCAAAAGATATGCCAGACGACATTATAATGGGAATGCCAATGGCCCAAAAGATTTTAGAGATACAAACTGCAAACAAGATGCAGTCTTCAGAAACAAAGAAGAAAGACCAACAATGGTCACCCGTAGACGACAGCACAAAGTCCTCAAGCATTGTTAAAATGGAGATTGATACCAAAGCAGATCTTATTGAAGATGGTTCATCTCCATTGGGTAGAACTTCGGAAGAGCTTAAAGCCAATCAGGCAATAGCAAGTGGAGATCAAACAGAGCAAAGAGCAACCACGAAAGCTATTGAGCAAAGAATGCCATCAAAGCCAAAAGTTAAGAAGAACGAAGTTGCAGACAACCAAGAAGCAATAGGAAGGCCAAAGATTAATCAAACATTACGAGCTAAATTAGCTGATGAAAATCAGATTGGAAAACAGAGTCTCAAGTCACCCTCCATAGAGACACAGTTAGATCAGGATGAGACCATGGCAAGAGCAGGACAAAGATCTTCAATAGAACCAACAACGAGAATAGCTATAGTTCTCAGCAGTACAAGTAGAGCGAGTGTCAGATGCAATGGTCTACTAGATAAAGAAGGAAATTGCAATATGGTTGCAGAAAACATCCAGAGCATTCTAGAGATTACTCCATGCAAACATGAGAGCAAAACAATGCTAGGTATGTATACAAGTCAAGGAGAGATGGTTGCTACCCTTAGCATCCAAAATCATGAAGAGCAGGTAAAGTTTCAGGTAAAGTCTTCAAAGGACATGCATGCAGATATCATCTTGGACATCGATGGTTAGATCAATAGAAGGCCTACAAAGAGGATACAATGCTAATACTCTCTTTTCCAAGAGGTAGCCAACAACATTTACAGGTACCGATAATGCTAGATTTAGAGTTGCAAAAGTTATAAGAATCAAACACAAATCTTGCAGACAAAGGTAAAGCTAAAGTGGACCCTCCATCGATTAGCAAAAAAGATGTGACAGCATATACCTCTACATCAAAGAACCATCATGGATCAGCTTCTTCAAGCAAGTCAGGCTTTCAAAACTTCAAGTTAACTGTTGACCCAGCTGAAACCTCTAGAAAGACTTTTATAAAAAAAAGGTATATCAGTCAAAGTACTCAAGAAAGCAAAGGAAAATCAAGCAAGTGTTTGTTACGAGCAGTTTAGTCAAAGTCAATAATCCGGTTTGGATTGAAGACAAGAAATCAACACGGAAAGACAAACACATAGGATGGATAGCATCACAATGGAGCTTAAAAGAACAGGAGTTCTTTGAAGGCTTCACCTGAAACTTTACCTCCTCTTCATGATTTTAGATGCTAAGGGTAGCAACCATTTCTTTTTTATTTGTAGCCTTACGCACGATTTCTCTATTATCTGGCTTGCTCTGAGTAATCTCGAGAATGCTCTGAATGTTGTCTGCAACCATATTGCACTTTGCTTCTTTATCCAGTAGAGCATTGTATCTGACACTTGCTCCTTTTGTACTGCTAAGAACTATAGCTATTCTTATTGTTGGTTCTATTGAAGATCTCTGTCCAGCTCTTGCCATGGTCTCGTCTTGATCTAGTTGTGTCTCTATAGAGGCTGGCTTGAGACTTTGTTTTCCAATTTGACTTACATCAGCTGGTTAAGCTGGCAATGTCTGATTGATCTTTGGACTTGCTATTGCTTCTTGGCTGACCACAACCTCGATCTTCTTTACTTCTGGCTTTGATGGTATTTTTATTCTTTTTTATCTGCACTTGTTATTGCCTGATTTGCTTTAAGCTTTTCTGAAGTTCTGATTGACGGGATGACTCATCTTCAATAAGATCTGCTTTGATATAAGTCTCCATTTGAACTGTGCTTGAGGACCTTGTGCTGCCGTCCGCAGGTGACCAGTCTTGGTCTTCATTCTTGATTGTCTTTGAAGATTGCATCGTGTTTACATTCTGTATCTGTGACATCTTCTGAGCCATTGGCATTCCCATTATGATGTCATCTGGCATATCCTTTGTTGTGATCACGTGGAATTGAGCTATGATGATCTGTGAACTTACTTCAATGGTAGTGGAGATGATTCCTCAACATTCTGCTCGTTTGTTTCTAGATATGCTCATAAATTCAAGAGCATCTTCCAGTTGTGGTTGGCCACATCTTTTCCAAGTGCGAAAGGACATGAGGTTCTTGTCTAGCTGAAAATCTAGCTTTACTTTGCTTGAGAGTTTTTCTTCATTCTCACCAACAATGTTGTACTTGATCGTTTCAGGATTTGTGTGTGAATTTACTTCTTTTGCTGTGGCAACATCCTTTGTTTTAGCTTTATCTGCATTCTCTTTGCTTTGATCACCTGCTTCAGTTGATGTTGACTGTGTTGGCTGTAATATTGCACCTTTTTGCAATTGTTCAACATTGTCTACCTGCATCTGAGTAATCTTTGACCTTAAAAGATCCATTGTACTTTCGGGCAGAATCTGTCTCTTTTGTGGAGATTTTGGTGGTGACCTTTGTGTAGCTTTCTGAACTATTGACTTCGACTATTTTGTCACCTTTTCTGGCAGCTTGAGACTTTGCATCATCTTCAGTTAGTCTTTGACTTCAGTCGTACCATCCGTAGGGATTTTTACAAGGTCATGATCTTGTTGATATTCGTTACTATATGCATCTTGATATGCATATGGTACCATCCGTAGGGGTTTGTACAAGGTCATGATCTTGTTGATATTCGTTACCATATGCATCTTCAGATAGTCTTTGACTTCAGTCGTACCATCCGTAGGGGTTTGTACAAGGTTATGATCTTGCTGATATTCGTTACCATATGTATCTTCAGATAGTCTTTGACTTCAATCGTACCGTCCGTAGGGATTTGTACAAGGTCATGATCTTGCTGATATTCATTACCATATGAATCTTGATATGCATATGTGAGCTTGGTCACATGTAACTATTTGAACACTATTGGATTCGTCGGTTTTTGACTCTGATTTGTGGAGCTCAGCTGAAACTTCTGTCCTTGATGATCTTCATATAAGAATTTGTCTGCAGACTCTGATGGAATCTGGGTCAATTGAAACTTGCAACAACCATATGATATTTCAATGGTTTCTGCTTTGAAGGAGTTTGTTGGTTAAAGGCTCTAGGGCTTCTAATTGGTGTAGCATTTCCTGGTACATAAGCTAAGCTTGATGGATTTGCAGCTCCCCCCTTCCTAGGGTGATCACTATAGCTTGCTTCATTGTAAGAGTTCAAAATTGTTTGACTCTAGTTTTGTCTCACTTTTTGGGACTGTGAAGTTACACTTTGGGTAGCACTGTTGATGTTTGGTATCTGTATGCCTTCTGCATAGTTTCCTATGTATCTCCGTGAAACATGACGCATCTGTGGGAGGACTTGTGTCATCGATCGTGACCCAGCTGCTCTTGAGACTGGACATTAGAGACTGTGGGCTTGGGAGTGCTGTCCACTGGCACGAGTACAGTGGGATCCTGGAGAGTGGCTTTGGAGACCCTTTCTCTTCAACAAACCACTGAGATGTCCCTTTCTTTCAGTACACTGTTCGACTGGGATGTCACATGCTGATAGCACAGAGAGAGGCTCGTCTTGCTGCAGCACCTCATTGGCAGGAGGAGGGTCTCACAATTGAGTTCTTGGTAGCTTTTTGGGAGAGGTTGTGGGACTCCAGACATCCCAGGCAAGTCACTTTGTTTTAGTGGCTGGTCGTACACCAAGCTACAGCAGTTGGGAGCTAGCTTGTGCATAGTGGTCTCTCGGCTCCATGTGCAGCTTGTGACCATCTTGTGTAGAGTCAGCGTCACTGTCTTTGGGACTGGCCATTAGCACAACAGGTACGGCTTTGTGTTCTTCGGCTGATGTCTGCTCTCTCCACGGCTCGGTGGTACACTTGGCGAGCAGTTGCTTGGTCCACACTCACGGGAACGGCACTTCAGTTTGAGCTATCTTCCACCAGCAGGATGATAGTGATGCATGGAGGGGCGACCTACACTCCAGCCTGCCACAGAGCTTGCTCCGCAGGAGTGGTACAGTGAGAGAGAGGAGTGTTGGGAGCTCATCAATGGCTTGACACTCTGGTTCATCTGGCGGGCCCGTTGCTTCCGCATCTTTGAGGCTCGCCCTGTACCGCCAGCAAAGACTGTTCGCGATCTTTGGTTAAAGCTGATCCACACTCTCAGAGGACAGCTCGAGAGACTTCAGGACAGGTTCGACCGCATGAGGGAGCGCAGAGAGGCCTTTCTTCGACTTTGGCGTCCTGGGCCTTTTTTCACCATGGTCCAGGGTATACTCAGATGGCACTACCGTCCACTTGTGTGGCTTTTCCCCCCTTCCATTTCTTGATTTAGCCTCATTGTACATATGCTGTTTTTCCATAAGGAGAGTCTCCCCATCATGGTTGTTATAGCCCTCTCTCGAAGAGGTGGTTGTAGCCCTATGGGCAGTTTTATTAACTAATAGAAGGATCTTTTTCTCAAAAAAAAAACATGATAAATTATTCCCCAAGTCAAGCTATAGATAGCATTATCTTTGCCTTGAAATTGTCTATCCCATGGGTCTCCTATGATATGAGCTTCTGTGGTTTCAGGACCCAAAGTATCATAGATGCTAGACTCTCGTCTATATCTACGACTATTTTGATCGAAGTATATGCTCGTTGGGTTACAACATCGACGCTTGATTTCTGATGGAGGAGAGTTTGGCTCTGAACAGATTTTTGGGTTCACTCGGGTAATATCTTTCACTCTAGAGAGACTGTGCTATAATAGATTCTTTCCTCTGAAATGAACCATCCTTTCTGATCTATCATTGGATGCACTTCTATGAGCTGGTATGTGGGCCGTTCAAATACTGGTTGATTCTTTTTGTACAGTTTTCCTTTTTGGTCTACATAGTGTGCATATGAATTATGTGTACCATACAATGCTAAGAATATTCTGTTTGACTAGTGAATGATTGCACACTTGTGGCGTTGGATAGAATCATTTGCAAACCTAATAGTCTTTTCAACATTCGGTGATATCTGGATACCTTAACCGAATCCATGCAGGAATTTGTTGTTGAAAGAATCAATTTTAAGCTTTTCAGGTGCCTGTGCATCTTTATGCTGATTTTGAACTTGCAGTGTTTTTACTGGTGCTTCTAATCGTAATGCAGAATCATATTATTACATTAAAAGTGACGAGTTAGATGCACTTACATCAAGATTCGCATTTCTAATTTTCTTTGTACCTTGCTTGGTAGTTGTTGTGTCTCTGTTGTTTAGGTTTCTTGGACAATCTTTAGAAAAATGTGCACCTTTTCGTCCACAATCTGAGCAATACGCCATGACTGGTGGTATTTCAACTAGTTCTATCATGTCAAGCTCTTGAAAAGGAGCTCCTGTTTCTGTGCTTGCCAAGTTGTCGGCTTCTTCTTTTAGAATACTGAGCATCAAGCTGTAGATTGCTCCGTCTTGACCTTTATATCGTCTTTGGCTTGGTTCTCCAATTAGATTGGCTCCTATTGGTTGATCTGTTGGATCTTGCAATTCTGGCTCTCGACTATAGATCTGACCACTTTAATCCATGTACAATGACCCTTATTGCATATGCACCAACTTTATGTTTTGCTGGCTTATGCAGATTTCTAGATAAATGTTTGGGTTGACTTTCTAAACTTCTATCTGCACTTCATTTTTGAGCTTACAATACATGATTCCACTGAAATATTTGAATATCTGGGAGTTTTCTGAATTTGGCTTTACTTTGATCAATAGGATCTTGGCTCATGTACTGCTTTTACTGCTCCTAAGATACCTACGATCTTCTATATCCATGTACAAAAATTTATCCCTATTGTAGCCATATAGCTGTAAAATCTGCTCTATTGCAATTGTGCATGTGTTGCCACTTCTACTAGCTTGCTCTGCTATATTTGAACTCTCGGCTCGATTTGAGTCCAAGTTGGCTTGATCTATAAAATTGTCTCCTAGCAGATTTTGGTATTGATTCGCAGAATTTTTGCTACTTGTACTAGCTTAATCTGCAATCGCATGTGAGTTGTCCGTGTTCGTATAACTGGAAGCTAATTGTCACTGCAATTACTTGTACTTGTCAATTTTTAGCGTGCAAATTTTAAAATTTGTCTGTCCCTTAAACGGCTTTAAGTGGATAGTTTTCAACTGTTCTTCTACTGATCTGGTTCGCTTTGCGGTGTAGTTGTCCAAGGTGTGTTTTTTCGACTTCCTCGTTTTTTTGTTGTTTGCTGATTTTACAGCTCTTCTGGCTTTGCTTTTTTTACTTTTCTGTCACTTTCGACGGCTTTCTTTTTATTTTTATAAAATTTTTTGTGATATTTTGAATTTTCTAAATTTTTTTATTTTTTAATGATTTAATGGGGAAAGTTTTGATTTTGAATGAGTTTTTTTTTGTGAACTTTATAATTTTTATAGGATTTATTAAAGGTTTCATGATTTGTTGTAATTTTTTTGGGCAATTTATGATTTTTTATTATTTTAGTAATTTTTTAACGGATTATTAGATTAATTTTTTACTCTATATGAATTTTCTATAAGGTTTCTGAATTTTTGATGAGTTTTTCTATTTTTTAAAGTTTAAAAAAAAAAATTAAAAAAATTATTAGATTTTTAAATTTTTTATTTGTATTTTATGATATTTAAAAGTTTTTTTATTATTTTTTAAAGTTTCTTTTTGCTTTTTTACTTTTGACTAATATATAAATAAATGAAATGAAAGTGAAAGAAAAAAAATTAAGTTGAATTGAAATGAAATGAAATTTGAAGGGAATAAAAACGAAACGAAATGAAATTAAAATTAAAATAGAATTGAAAGGAAACAAAATGAAATGAATAAATAAATCAATGACAAAAAAAAAAGAAAAAGACGAGGTTCCAGTAGACAGCCGTTGAGGAAAGAGAGAAAGAGAGGTCCTCTTTTTTTTCTTATGTCTTCTTGTAGCTTAATGCATGGTGTGTGTAGGGGTGCGTTCACGCATGTGTGTGTGGTGGTTAACGGCGTTCATGCGTACAGAGGAGGGAGACGAGAAAGAGAAAGTTAGAGAGAGAGAGAGAATGACAATGACCTGGCGTGCAGTACGAGACGAGAGAGAGAGAGAGAGAGAGTCAATACTTCGGCGTGGCAACACGAGCCTGCAAAAAATCAAAAATCACTGTCAAGTTTGCCACGAACGTCAACGCCGTATAGGACCGCACGCCAACGTCCGAAAAATCCCGCCGATTCGCACCAAAGATCAAAAATCTTTTTTTTTTTTAATTTTCGAACATCCAAAAGTGTCAAAAGTAGGCCGAAAATCACTCGAGAACCAAAAAAATGTCAGAAAAATCCAAAACTTTTTTGAAAAATTTTAAAAATCTCTAAAAATCATCGGCAATAACAATCAAACACTTTTGACATGCATAAGCACACCAAAAATAACAGTTTTTATTAAGAATTCGATTTACCAATCCGATCCCCGAAAATAGTAAAATGCTCAAAAGTTGGCGAACGAATGCTCAAATGCGTTCAAAATCAAGGCATAGACAATCATTCAAAATAGCTCGTAAAGATCACACGATATCAAATTTTTACGGAATTAAGCGAAAATTAATGCAAAAATTAGCAAAAAATTGTCAAAATATTACAAAAATTATTCGAACAATACCCAATTTTTAAAAAGAATTATCCACACATAGGGGATTAGTGCAACCATATAAAATCACACAAAACACATCAATTCAAATTGCCAAATAATTTGATCAATAAAATCTAAATTAGGCAATTAAATCAGCAAAATTAGCGAAAAAATTATGTCACAATTTGACATATTTGAAGTGTGTAAATCTCTTCTTTGAGCCCAAAAACGCAGCAATTAACCATTACACACATCAAATATGCAATCAAAAATTGTATTTATCATACATATTAAGCACTTTTTAGGCACACACACTAATAATTGACAGTTTTTTTCAATTTTTAGGTGCGTACACAAAAGGGTTAATTTTGTCGAAATTGCAATGTGATTTCACAAATCTCTAGTTGGGCATGACTACAACACAAATCAATCATCACAATTGAAAAATCATTAAACACACATTGATTTTTAGGTGCACAAACAAGGACAAAATAGTGTACACACACCTAAAATTAGCATACACACTCTTAATTAGAATGCACACACACTTGATTTTAGTGCACATACACTTACAATTGACCATCGAAGCATGCAATTAGATCAATTAGGCACACAATTAGCAATGTACAATCACCACTTAACAATTGAACTTGTCAATTTCATACGCCACCAAATTTGAAAATTTTCGGCATTGCAATGGTATGAAAACGAACAATGCAAAAATTTTCAAACAATAACATAGCATTGACATTGCATTGCAATTAACATAGCATCAACATTGCATTAGCATTGCATCATTGTGGAATCTCTAAACAATCATATACATGTGTAGATTCTAGGGAGGTTGAGAATACCACCTTGATTACCTTTTCAATGAAGATCGATTGACGGTTGAAAGCTCCAATCCTTGGTAGCAAATTAGTGTGTAAGTTAACAAAATTAGTGAAATTAGCAAGGGGTTAGTGTGAAATTAGAGTGTGTAAACACACAATTGGCAAGATACGGTGATAAATTAGGAAATAATGAACACATTGCTTCATGCACAAACATCCAAAATTCACAAAACCATAAACACACAAGTAAAATTAGTGAGGAAACACATCCGATTATGCCACAATTACACTAGCGTAGGCCATCGTTCCCGGCAACGGCGCCAAATGTTGGGGTCCCATCGTTGCATAGCTCCAATGACCAACAAAATTATCAATCCAGAGGGATAAGCTACCCGGGTAGGACATGGAAACACTCACACGATGGGTGAGCTAATCATGGCAACACGAATGGTTGACTCTATGAGGTGAGCTTCTCGGCCTATGGAGGAGCTAAGCCACAATGATGGGCAATCTCTACATCCACTTCTCTTCACCTCCAATCAACTCAATTACACACACTAACGATTACAAGACGCACACAACACCAATCATATCATACAACACACTAATCACGAGCACATACACATAGATCTATCGAGCACCACACTCCAATCAAACCTACATGTACACACAAGCAAGAGAGGGCAATCACACAAGATTAGAGAGGGATTAACCACTAGTTAGTTACGATCTAGCTAATCAAAGCATCATTAGCAATCATAAGAAGTATGAGAGAGACATAGTGAAAGAGAATTAGACATTGATTAGTGTTAACAAAGTCACATGAGCAAGGAGAAGCTCAAGGACTCCATAGCCACACACCTCAAGAGCTCTCACCAAAGAGTGCTCTCAACAAATGAGCTTGAGAACCCTAATTTCTTTTACACACTGCCTTATATACGTAGGGTAAAAATATGCAATGTCCGGACGTCCATTAAGGATCCACGACTTACTGAACCTGCAACCTAGACACACTAACTGACACGTCTTTTACAGCTTGGAACTCCCATTGAGTCCGTAACACAATAAAATATTACAATGGCTTGAAATAAATCGAGAATTTACAGTACATTACCATTTTGGAAAAATGTAGGAAATGTGTAACTGCAATCTTCATTGCTTCTTTGTATTCATCCTCGATGTGCATCCGTATGTCTTCGGTTTTTAGCAGCTTCTGTTAACTGACGTTGACTCAGTCAACATTCCCCCTTTTCAATCTTGATGTCCGTCCTCGGGCATTGTTGAAAAGTGTCCGTGGAGGCAAGGGAAGGTTTTCGATTGGTTGTTGATGAGTTGATTGTCTTTATTTGTCGTTGAATTTGTTGATAAGGTTCATTTGCTGCTGCAGCATCTTTATTGGTCCGAATATGTCTGATGTGAGAGATGATGTTGGATTTTTCCGTTGTAATAGCATAATGATGAGGTTACTTTTTATTTATGAAAAGTATGTAGAATGATGAGGTTTTAAATTAGGATCTAATACCTGAATGACCAAAGAGAAAAAACCCAATGGAAAAAAAGTGTCTTTGAGATACGCGTATTATTCGAGTACTTATTAACATGGAAAATATTAATAAAGTACTAAGGGATTATTTGTTGATAGATATGGAATTAAAAAGGTAGCAAATATAGGAGGGTAGCACGATGGAAGATGGGTTTGCCTGTTGTAGTCCACTCAAGGTGCATAGGTGGAAGCAAAAAGAGTGTCTAATGCATATGTCCAATAATGGGACATCCTATTTATGTATACACAGAAATGCATGGGAAACAATATGCTGTGCAAGAAGGATTTTAAGGGGTTCTTCAGAAAGATGGTGTAGCTATAAAAGCATATGACATGGCTTTGCAAGTTGGCACGCCTTTAAGAATGGTTTTCGTTGACGAGGATATCATGCAACACATTAATCACGAGCACATACACATAGATCTATCGAGCATCACACTCCAATCAAACCTACATGCACACACAAGCACGAGAGGACAATCACAATATTAGAGAGGGATTAACCACTAATCAGTTACGATCTAGCTAATCAAAGCATCATTAGCAATCATAAGAAGCATGAGAGAGGCATAGTGAAAGAGAATTAAGCATTGATTAGTGTTAACCAAGTCACATGAACAAGGAGAAGCTCAATAACTCGATAGCCACACACCTCAAGAGGTCTCACCAAAGAGTGCTCTCAACAAATGAGCTTGAGAACCCTAATTTCTTTTACACACTGCCTTATATACCTAAGGTAAAAATATGCAATGTCCGGGCGCCCCCAAGGCCTTTAGGGCTCCACCACTTACTCAATCTGTAACCTACGCACACTAACCGACATGTTCTTTATAGCTTGGAACTCCCATTGAGCCCATAACACATTAAAATATTACAATGGCTTGAAATAAATCGAGAATTTACAATACATGACCATTTTGGAAAAATGTGGAAAATGTGTAACTGCAATCTTTACTTCTTTTTTGTATTCATCCTCGATGTGCATCCGTACATCTTCGGTCTTTAGCAGCTTCTGGCGGGCGAGCTGAGGACTGAGGCGAGCTGAATGCGGGCTGGAGTAGACGGAAGGCTGAAAGCTGAAGGCAGGGGCTGAGGGCAGGGCGGGTTGGGCTGGCCATGCGCTGGCTGGCTGCACAGAGTGCAGGGCAGTGCGAGAGCGGGTTGGGGGGGAGAGAGAGAGAGAGAGAGAGAGAGAGAGAGAGAGAGAGAGAGAGAGAGAGAGAGAGAGAGAGAGATGGAGAGGGAGAGGGGCTGTAGGAAGCGTGCGCAGAGAGAGGGGGTAAAGAAAGAATTGTTATGTCTATGTTAGGCCAAAATCGGCCTATGAGACAAATCAGATATACATGGTGTGTATGTCATCTGTCTATCGGAAAGACAAACGAAATAAAACTGATACAACACTGAACTAAACTAGAAATAAGTAGTGATGTACTGGAGATGGTGATGGTGATATATCCAGGGAATATTTGAGGGGGGGTGAAGCTCTATCTCTAGGGGTAAATGCATGCCTATATGCAGTGTGACATTTGTGGAGGCAATGATCCTACCACTTGGTGTTGTGTACACAACCAAGACCCGTAGTGCCAAAAATGTACCTTGATAACCAAAATGGTGCACAATTGAACAAAAATGGACAAACCATGAGACAAGTGAGAGTTACTACAATTGTAACCATGTCAAAGATAGAGTATTCAATCCACCTCCCATGGATCAACCACCACCACAACAAAGTTAACAAAAAGGACCATGCTATGAGTATGGAGGTAATCATTGGCCTACAAATCATTTGTACAAAGAAAAACATTGGTATTGTTTAGATTTTGTCCAAAGTGTTTCATGAACTATCTCATTTAGGTTCATTGCAAATCTTGATAAAGCTCAAAAGACACCTATGAATATAATAGGCATTCTACCTAGTTCAAGTGGCTTAGATGCCGAGAAAATTATCCATGACAAAAACTGAGGCAAAATCCATTAGGACCCGATGTATATCCCGGAAGGCCAAGAGAGAAAAGTTGAAAGAAAAACAAGAGGGAAAATAAGTAGCCATGGTAGTAGCGCTTAATCAAGCTCAAGAGCAACTGAAAAGGAAGCGCAAGCTTTAATCGTGGAGCAAAATAAACCCCCTAGTTCAAGAGGATCTATACTAGTAGACAAAGTCTTTGAGCCATTAGATGCTATATTGTATACCACGCTAAGAAGCCCAACCAAACACTAGAGAAAAGATGGATGACGTATCTTGATGCAAAAGTCAAAAAACAAAGGTTTAAAATGTATCAAAAGCTGATAGAGATAAACACAAGCATTGATGGAACCTATCCAAACCTCCCCAGAATGAGACAAAGCAATAGAGAGTTGAGCTTGAAACACCTAATGAGAAGATTGTTAAAAAATCTGTGAAACATCCCCTACCCTCAAACAAAAACTGAACCAGAACCACAAAAGGACATGGAAACAGAAACTCCACCACAAACAATCAATGAACCGGAAATTGGACTAGAGGACCATGTGGTTGCAAACACCAAAGATGACAATTGATCATATCCGATGGCACTATTCCAAAGGTAGAAGAGTCATGGCCAAATGAGTTATGATAAGTGATTAGACGCACTAACTAAGGAAGCACAACATACCGACTCCATACCAATCCGCCCCAATCCTTGAGATAAACATATAACATGGGTATCTAGATCTTGATATATGGTCCTTTCACGGTGAAATTGAATCTATAACATCCAAAGAGAGTACGAAGACTCTACCATCGTATATGGGAGAGTACGAAGCCAGATTGGAAGTGAGAGATGTACCCTTGCATGGAGAGCAATGCCTAAGATGATTGATTCAAGGAGTTTACAAGAGTTGTTGTCTACTTCTATCCAATGGACGATAACCTTAGCAAAATTACAATCATGAGAGTGCATCAAGCTATCTAGCTCCATCCTGTACTAATGGGGCGGTGTAATATGTTGTACATGGGCTGGTCTGGTGCCAGGACTGCGCGGATGAAAGTTGCAGGGTCGTCCCTCATCCGAGCCACTCGCTCCTCAGTGGCACGATGCTCTTGGGCCCGGATCTCCTCAATCTGTTGGTGGTGGAGGCTCGCACCCCTGTAGCCAGTGACTCGTGGTCATTGTCTAGCTCAGCTCGCCTCGGCCTGTGGGAGTGTCACTCCCCTATGAGTGTCGGATGAGAGGAGAGGGGGCTGTAACTCTCTGAAAGAAGTCTGTGAGCTGCAACTATCTATCCTATGTCTGTGTAGCTGCGTGTATCTGCAGTAGTGTGTCCCGGTGGCTGTGTATCTCTAATAAGAAACGCCCTAGCTGTCTCTGATCTCGAGAGTCCATGATCTCTCAGAGAGTGGGCTGTCCTCTGAATAAAGCCTTATACCTGCCTCTAATCTCAGTATATGCGTTGCATCAACACACAAAATGCTCCTCGCTCTCCACCTCCTCTGTGCATGCTCTGCAAACTCGATCCTCTCTAGGGACACCAATGTCTCCCAGTCTCAATCTCTAACTTGTGTGATGCCACTCTCAATTGACCAATCGCCATCTTTAGCTATGTGGCATGTATGTGTCCATGTAGCGTGGTCTCTATATGAACCCATCAGGTAGTATAGTAAGGAACTGGTCTCTGTAGTCTGACATCTTCGTCCCCAAGCCCGGTGGCTCCCAGACTCTCCTAGTGTATAGCTGCCAAAGGTCCTGTCTCAACACCAAGTTCCTCTCGTTGTGAGAGAGGTGAACATAGGGTGAGTCAGGGTCGTATTGGAAGGGTGGTAGACTCTCCATATCAAGACCGTGTGCCTCAAACCATGCTCTGACCTGTGAGTACCATGCTCTCTCATGCGTACTCTCTGATAGCTGTATAGCCGCCTCAGAAGCCCTACGAGTAAGGCTGTCGAGAGGTAGCTCTCTCATCCTCTGGATGAAACAGACTATCTAGAATAGTGCCTCTACTACCATAGGTGGCATGGCGAGCTCTGCTCTGATAATGTCATGTGCTTGCTACGGAGCAAGCGTGAGATCATATATACCTGTGGCCTCTCCATTTGCGCCCATTGGTAGAGAGAGAGAGAGAGAGAGAGAGAGAGAGAGAGAGAGAGAGAGAGAGAGAGAGAGAGAGAGAGAGAGAGAGAGAGAGAGAGAGAGAGAAGAAGAAGAAGAAGAGAGTTTTAACGTTGTAGGAAACTATCCCAGGAGACCTTAAAGATCTAGCCGACGAGAAGAGTTGAACTCAAGACCCGTTATTCAAGAGGTAAATGGAGAGAGAGAGAGAGAGAGAGAGAGAGAGAGAGAGAGAGAGAGAGAGATGAAATGATACATTAACGTCTTCAAAAGGCCAAAATGTCTATGAGACCAATCCGTTACAAACGTCTGAATCTGAGTACAAAAAAGGAGATACTAAAATGAATCTAAAAGTGCTACTAGTTGGAAATGTGTGGGGTATGTGTGATCACTGATACAAAGGGTGCCCAATACAAGAGAAACATACAATGGGTGATGAATCCATCCTCATCTGAACTCTGGGTGTCGAGATAGTATGACTCGAATCCTCTGTTGTAGTCTCCATCGATGCTGTGAAGCTCTTTTCCTCAGTCGTGGGTGTCTTGATTTCCCTAGTTCCAATGCTCGGTCAATGAGAGTACCGCGGATGTGAGTATGAGCTGAGCTTTGCAGTGGTTGTAACAATGTCAGACTTTGCAAATAATTAAGTTATTTACGTCTAATTAGTTGTGTGCACATAAGAATAGAACTAGCAGTTCTAGGGCCTCAAGTGCGTCCAAACTTGGGCCAGAGCACCTCAGGGAGACCCTAACAGAAAATACCCTGAAGCCCTAGTGATTGGGAAATCGGATCTTCAATAAGGAGTAGATAGTAGCCTCAGATTTTAGGCTGAGAAAATTACGCGCCTCAGTGCGAGCACAAGAATGAGATGGGGTCCTTACAACAGTAATCCTAAGGCGTGAATTATTTTTAAGGCCTTAGGATAAATTAGTTAAACTAATTTGAATTGTTTGTGCTAGGCCAAATGGTCGAACAAGTGCGAACAGGTAATGCCAGAGCAATGGCATTGTGCTGCGTAGCAGCTAATGTTTTCATTAGTAGCATCCATGTGTGCAGTTGTGAGTTAATTTGCACATTTCATTAATAGCCTAGGAACTTTAAAATGTGAAAGTTGAATGGTTTTAAAGTTATTAATTAAGTGTGCCACTTGACACACTTACCAATGGAAAGTGACTCTCTCACTCTCTCTCACCCTCCCTCATCCTCTAGCGCCCCCTCTTCTTGCTAGCTATATAGGAGTACCCTCTCCCCCTCTTCACAGGTTGGCAGTGCACCTACCCCTAAAGCGAGCGTGCTCTACGCACCAGAGCTCTCCATTGAAGCTTGAGAATCAGCCCTTGTGGTGTATGTGGAGTCCTGGAGCTCCCATCACCTAAAACAAAGTTCCTCTCGATCATAGGCTACTATGGGGGAAGATTCATTGCGAAAGTAGAAGAAAATTCTATTTCTCTCATGCCTAGCTGTTGCAAATTCTCTGTTTTTAGTCCCTAATCACCTCTATTAGGGTGATTTTTAGCAAAGTACTCATAGAATCTAGTTCTTCTTTACCTATACTATGCGTACACAAAGTTCCGTGCGATTCCATCGCGAAAAAGGTCTCTATTTCGGCATTGGAATGTGCTCAGGTAACATTTCCAGGTTATGTGCAGAAAATTACAGCAAGCATGTGTGCGTGCATTTTGCGCATTTTTCCCTTGTTTTTGTTGCAAGAATAATTATGTATGAAGAGACACAGTTAGCGGAAGGTAGATTCTCATTTTTGAAAGCTTCTGAGGAGTTTTGTGAAAGTAGACTCTCGTTTACTAGAGCTTCCCAAAATCTCATAGCAGAGGGAAAATCCTCTTAGTAGTCAGAGAGTAGTTTTCTCACTCTCTCAGTCAGAAGCAGAAAAGGAACAAAGAAAGAAGAGAGGACGGGTTTTTGTCCCGTTTCTGTGCTTGTAAAGATTCTCCCTTGGTAATAAAGATATTCTCTTTATTTGGGGGGGGGGGGGGACCAGTCCATCTTCTGGTCCCCAATGAAGTGTCAAGCTCTCTCTCTCTCTCTCTCTCTCTCTCTCTCTCTCTCCCCCAATTCTCTTGAGTATTTGAAGTGCAATTAAAAGTCAGTTTACGCTTCCGTATTTTTGTGACAGTGATAGCAGAGCAAGGTTATCTTTCTCTTTCTTAAGGGATTGACGACTCTTAGCAGAATACAAAAATGGAAGGACGTGAGATAGAGTTCACTATTCTTCAATAGCAGGTGGTAGAGTTGCAAAAAGCTCTCCTGTTCAGAAGTCCAGAAGATTCTCGATACCCTTGAGAAAGGGAAGGAGAAAGTGTCGATGGGGTCAAGAGAAATCCCACAGAACCCAAAGACGCAAGAACCAAGGAAAGATTCTTTAATTGGAACCTCCCACATGCACGAGAGACAGAAGAAACCTCCAGAACATCATGTGCGGTTTAATCCAAAGGTTCAAGGGTAGGATCCTCCCGATTCTCCTCAGTTTTCTTTCATGAAGGATCTGGATGACATAGTTGCTCCAAAGGACATGTTCCTTGAGATCTGCCGTAGCAAGAAGTGAAGTCAAGGGAAAGGACCCCTATCCACAAAGAGTCTAAGCATAGAAAGAAGGAGCATCATAAGAAGAAGTACCACAAGCAGAAAACATTCAAATCAGGTGACAAAGACGTAAAATTTGACGCCTACAACGGACAGCATGATATTGACAAAGCTTTGGCTTTCATCCGCCAATTTGAAGTTGCATTTGCAGAAGGGAACTTTAAGGAAAGGTCCAAGATTTGCCATGTTAGTATTTAACTGAAAGGCACCGCCAGCAGTTGGTGGGACTGACCCTGATCCTAGAAAAATGCAAGCCCCAAGATTCTACTTTCAAGAAGGAGTTTTATGCACAATTTCTTCCTTCAGACTATGAGGAAGAAGTAAAGAAAGAATGGGATCAGCTCTCACAGTCAGAGAACGAAACTGTTCTACGCTATGTGGATAGGTTTTGGGACGTTCTCTTGAAAGTCACCCCTTTCAAGAAGATTGAAGATTCGAAGAAGATGCGCAAGTTTGAAGCAGGATTGCATGAAGCCTTGCAAAAGGCTATGAAGCTTTACCCTCGAGGTAACTTGCAAATACTTATAGAATGAGCTCGCATAACTGATGGTATACATGACAAGGGTACTCCCAGGAAGATGGAGCAAAGCACCTATCATGCCAAGAAGAAGGCTCTCCACGAACAACCTACTACTACTTCCGCTCAAAAGAAGAAAAGAACCGTCTCCGATGCAGAAGCAAAGCCAAGTCAACCCAAGAAAGGGAAATACCTCTCTCCTGCTGAATTGAGAACCTACATCAACGAAGGAAGATGCTTCAAGTGCGGACAAATTGGACATATGAAGGGTGATTGCCCTACCAAAACCCGGGGACAACCTTCTTCCTATGCAGTCCCAGATGTACAAGGGAATACGACCAAGGATGGCAAAGAAAGATCTCTTCTCAAAGCATGGGGTAGCATCAACAATCAGCGGCCCTTATCCTGTTTGATCCAGGCAGTACGGATAACTTTATCTCTACGAAGTTAGCTGAAGATCTCAATTTACAGCCCAACCGTTTTGGAGTTTCTATTCAAGTAGCATTTGCTTTTAAAGGGCAAAACTCCAGTTCTACTCCAATCATAGGGAAGCTGAATTTAAAGGTCGACAACTACAAAGATCAAGAGTCTTTCTTACTAGTCTCACTTGAAGGGTGTGATGTCATCTTGGGAATGCCTTGGCACTACAAGATGCATCCTATTCCTGACTATGTTCAGAAAATTTTATTCTTTGATCATAAAGGAAAGCAATATATTGTACTTGCGGATGCAGGTGATTGGCGTATCCCCATCGCTAATCACATTGCAATCAAGAAAATAATGAAAAAGTGTGTTTCAGCATACTTAATTTTTGCAAGAGAGAGAGATTTGTCTTCTTCACAACTTTCTTCCTCTTTAGAGCAAAAAAGAATTAAGTTACTAGAAAGTTTTGAAGATTGTTTTTCAGATGAACTCTCACCTTCTCGACCTGAGGATCATACAATCGATTTGATCCCAGGAAGTTCTCCTCCAAATCAACCCTCTTATCGAGTTAGTCTAATGCAGAAAGAGAAAATCCTCAAGCAGGTCAATGAACTTTTGGAGAAGAGTCTAATAAGGCCTAGTACTTCTCTATATTGTTCACCTGTCTTGCTAGTACAAAAAAGGATGGCACATTCTGCATGTACATAGAATATAGATCTTTAAACAAGATCACAATCAAGAATTGATTCCCAATCCCTTGGATTGATGACATTCTTGATAAGCTACAAGGAGCAAGTGTCTTTAGTTGTATATATTTGAAGAGCGGGTATCATCAAATCCTCATAGCTCCTCAAGATGTGTATAAGACTTCATTTAGAACAACCTTCGGGTTGTCTGAATTCTTAATGATGCCTTTTGGAGTCACTAATGCACTAGCAACATTCAACAGAATGATGGATAGAATCTTCCACTCATATAGAAGATTTATAGGAGCCTTCTTCGATGACGTTTTAATCTTCTCAGAGACAGAAGAAGAACACTATAAGCATCTCGCATTAGTATTTGAAGAATTACCCAAACACAAACTATTTGTGAATGCTAAGAAGAGTGAGTTATTTCTAAAAGAAATTCACTACTTGGGCCATATAGTATCTCACAGCCAGGTGAGAATGGACCCTGATAAGATTCAAGCAGTTGTAGAATAGCCTACACCAACTACAGTACATGACGTGCAAAGTTTTCTTGGCCTCTGTTCCTATTATCGGCAGTTCATTCGAGCCTTTACCACCATAGTTGTTCCTCTCTATAATTTGACGAAGAAGCGGATTCCATTCCATTGGGGACCTGGACAAAAACATGCTTTTGAAAATCTTTAATATTTACTCAGCCACAGACCTCTTCTCACCGTCCCTGATCTTTGCAAACCTTTCAAGGTGTACTGTGATGCATCTGGAAATTATGTAGGAGCAGTTTTGAACCAAGAGGGTCACTATAGCAGGCTACAATGTCACTTTCACAGGACACACAGTTAGTACAGTTGGTCTGGTCTGATTCACACTGGACGGACTCTCTGGACTGAGCAGTGACACGTGGCACGGATACGGACGATGGTCTAGTGGACATCGTAGCCAGGTCACCACCACTCAGTTTGGGGATAGACTTAGATGGCTGACATTTATGAGCCGTTGGTGGCTCTTTATGGTGGTACACATGAGTAGTAGTTGTTGGGTCATTATGATCATTTTCTTCATATATGGTACAGCGTCGTCATCTTGAGTAGCGAGTCTATACACAGCACGTCGGCACTATCCCTGCACATCTGAGCCTCGACACCCCCATTGTTCCTATGAGTTCTGGGCTGGAGTTGAGTGTGCTGCCACGCCAGAGTCTGTATCGGTTCTTTGAGATAGTCCAGTTCATATGTTCTGGTATGTTGCTATTGCTGTGTCTCTATGTCTCTTTGTTTTCATTGTGTTTTGAGTGAGATGTCACGCACATTGCACCGAGGAGCACCCACTGTAGAGAGCACGACACACTATCCGCGCTACAGGTGCTCTCATTTTTGGCACATCCGGTGGGACCTCAATCGAAGTATCACTCTCTGTTGAGGTGCAAATCCAGGACCTAGATGGTTTTGACCTAGCTTCGCCTACTTTGCTTGGCACGGTGCAGTCCGCTCGTCTGGTCCTCTCTCGCCCTGGTCCAACCAGCTCTTGTCGTCCTGGTCTAGACCTTCCTCATCCCTGGTCTAGTCCTTCCTCGTCCCTGGTCTAGTCCCTCCTCGTCCCGGGTCCAGCCTGATGGTCTAGTCCTTGCCCTGGTCTAGTAGAGTCTAGACCTCTGTTCAGCCAGTTAAAGGTTTTCTTGCCCAAAGCTTGGCTGGGTTTGTGGTCGCTGCATGACACATACAAGGCGGTCATTAGAGTGTCAAAGCGCACTATTGAGTCCTCTTAAGTACTACCACAGAAGACGACCCTTGGTACCTAGTAGAAGTCCATCAACCTCATCACCCATACCTCTGGACTGGACTGATTCATGAAAGGAGGTAGAAAGGTGAATCTTTGGGTCGATATCTCTACTTTTGGGATGGACTGATCACATGTTTGATTCACCGCTGTATTTGCTTGCTATTCCAATTAGAGCTCCAATCATAGGTCATTAGTTATTTTTTGGACTGGACTGATTCATGAAAGGAGGTAGGAAGGTGATTCTTTGGGTCGATATCTCTACTTTTGGGATAGATTGATCACATGTTTGATTCACCGCTGTATTTGCTTGCTATTTCGATTAGAGCTCCAATCATGGGTGAAAATCATGGGTCATTAGTTCTTTGTTGGACTGGACTGATTCATGAAAGGAGGTAGGAAGGTGAATCTTTGAGTCGATATCTTTACTTTTGGGATGGACTGATCACATATTTGATTCACCGTTGTATTTGCTTGCTCATGTTTGAGTAGATTGAGGTTTATTCCCTTCAGGCTTCACTACTACGCTTGTGTGTGATATTGATTATAACACTAAATACGGCATCACCCATTCCTCCATCCGGTTCCACATCTTCCAGGTCGCCTTCCCCAGTAAAGCTCTCTCCTATTTTGTTACAGCAGGCTATTGAGCAACGGGCTCCTGAGCAAGAGGCCATGGAGGTGTTGACCAGTATTTTGGCCAAGATAAACATCAAGTTTTCTACCTTCAAGGGACTCTCCTCAGAAGATGCAGACGACCATGCAAGGAGGTTTGTATCTCTCTATAGAGGTCGTGGTCTTAATAGAGAAGATGCTTATTTGGTACTCTTTCCATCTACCTTGGATGCAGTCAGTTTGCAGAGAACCATTTTGCAACTTGGGTAGCTTTAAGACAACAGTTCTGTGCAGCATTCAGGCCAGGTGACTACCAGGAAAAGGTTTTGGATGAGTTGGCCAATATGGTGCTCCAGCCAGAGGAGACTTTTGCAAAACTCATGACTAAAACCAAGTCTCTGGTTGCCAAGCTTCCCCAGTAACCTGGTGAATTTATGGTTAAGAAGTGGGTAGAGAAGGCTCTTCCCAAAACTTCTCAGCAAAAACTCCGATAGAGTCTCCGACCCGATGCCACTCTGGAGGAGTTCTCGCGGCTACTACTAGGATAGAGGGGGCTAGGAAGCTATTCACCAACTCCCCTCACATAGAGACCCCCTCTGTGTTTTCGGAAACTCCTTCTGATCTGTTGACTTCTTCACATAGGGAACTTGAAGCCCTAAAACTTCAACGTGCTCTCCAAGAGGAGAAATCAATCTCTCTTAGACAGGAGAAGCCCCCACATCACGAGGCTTTGGGTCAAATCAAGAGAGAGCTAGAAGAGCTTCGGTCTCAGCAAGAGACTAAGAGTATGGTATGGTGCATCTCTTGTTGCTCTCCAGGACACCCTCCACAGGATTGTCCCCTTCGGGCTTATTGCCACTTCTGCGAAAAGTCTGGGCATGGTGACAAGGATTGCTACTATATCAAGGGATTGCGGCAAATACAATAAAGTGTAGGTCCTTCTCTCCAACAAGGGCTAGCACCTGCATCAAACATGGTTTCACCCTATGGCCATCAAAACCTGATGCCACCTCTGCTGACAAAACCTCCTATGCAAGGTATACACAACAACTTTTCATCCCCCAGCTTTTATCATGCTAATGCTCCTTCAGCTCCCCAAAGCTTCTACACATCAGCATCCGTCCCTATGCAGCAAGGGCGAGACCACCTCGCCCCTCCAATAGGCCAATTTTGTGCTACAGGTGCGGGGAGTATGGACATTAACAGAGCAAATGTCCGTTGCCAGAAGGGTCGCTTCCTTGCCGACACTGCCTTGAAGCTAAGGATCACTATAGTAAGGACTGCCCAAAACAACATGCATCCACATCTGTAAGCACAAGCCAGAACCAGCAGGAGTTTACATTCCCAAAGGTTAACCTCATCATAGTAAGCACCATTCCACAGGCCCCGCCTTCAACTCTTGTAGTTGCCTCTCGAGATGGATTGAAGCAGGTGGAAGAGCCAGTTGGTGTGCTCACGAGGGCACCACAAGCACCACAGAGAGCTGCTCTTGGTCTCAGCCTCCCTGGCAGTCAAACTTTTTCATCTCCAGTCACACAAATGAGTCAAGAGCCAACCTACCTCTCTTCTATCAGATATTGATGGTGCTTTCATGGAAGCAGTAGAGGAGTTGCAAAAGCTTAAGATACGAGAGCAAGCATTGATCAAAAGAGAGAAGCCTACAACAGAGACTATCTTGAAAAACACCTTTCAGCAAGTGTCATTGTATGACATGCTTCGGCTTGATGCAAATTTTCGAAGTGACACCCTTTCCATCATCCAGTCTTTGTATCTTGGTGCAGGGCCTAGTGGCGGGCACCTACCTGTGCAGCCCTTGGAGTCGTACATGATTTCTTATCCAGCTGCTCCCCTCATCGGCTACAAAAGTCCTCGTCTCACTGTGTCTATTCTTGGGCATCAATCTCAGTCGTCATAGTGGATGGTGGATCTGGGATCAATTTGATGCCAGAGTTTACTATGTTGGCTTTAGGTCTGCAGCCTACCCGCCTTGCTCCATTCAGTGTTACATTGGCGGACCAAAGGACAGTCTATCCAGTGGGCATAGTAGATAAGGTGCCTCTAAAGGTACAAGAGTTCACATTTAGCTTGGATTTTGTGGTGGTCAGTCTTCCCCAGGTGGAGGGAGGATTTCCTTTGCTTATTGGTAGACCATGGTTGCGGCATACTAAGGCACTTCATGATTGGGGAAACGACGCCATGTGGATACATACTCCTGGCTCCCCCATGCAATCAATTCGACTCGAAGGAGGTATGGATCCAGTGGTTCATCACAGCTCATTGTCAGTATAATCCAACCCCGACCCAGAGGAGCCCATCCCACCTTACGGGTCTGACGAAGACTTGTTGTAGTGGTTGGAAGCTACCACATGGATGCCGTATTATGTGGTCTCAAGTCAAGCCTTTCCTGTGCCTGTAACACTCTCTCTCCCAACTCCTCAGGCAGACACCAGTGTCCCAAGCCCTCCAGCAGAAAGTGTGCCGGCCAAAGAAGTAAATGTGTTCGTCCCTGATGATCATGATTCAAGTGTTCCTCTGATGGAAGCCGTCGGCCTTGGTGAACCTATAACACATCACCGAAGGGGGAAGAAATCTCCTTTGCATGAGCTCGCCAATGTTCCACCTCTTCCTCTAATATCTCCCGGGTCTGACGTCCCGCCCCCTCAAAAGCACTCTGCTATGTCTGTGTCTAAAGACTTATCCTTCGAGGAGCTTCCACCAAGATGGTTACAAGAGGTACGCAGAGTTTCCAATCGATCAAACACCAGCCCATGATGTCTCGAAGCTCCAAGAGGCAGCTCACTTTTCATCTTCCGAAGCACCCTCCCCAGTTACACCTTCTGACCCGGTCAAAGAAGTCAACCTGGGCGACCCTGACAACCCTCAGCACGTCGTCTTAGCAGCTTGGTTATGGAAGCATCCTGCGTTACTCGATCAGGTAGTATCTTTTATACACTCTTTTAAAGATTGGTCCTACAAGGATTTGGAAGGGATCCCACTAGAATTGGGTGTCCACACTATCCTTCTGGTTGAAAGGGTCAAGCCTTTCAGAGTTTCCAATCGATCAAACACCAGCCCATGATGTCTCGAAGCTCCAAGAGGCAGCTCACTTTTCATCTTCCGAAGCATCCTCCCTAGTTACAGCTCCTGACCGGGTCAAAGAAGTCAACCTAGGCGACCCTCACAACCCTCAGCACGTCCTCTTAGCAGCTTGGTTATGGGAGCATCCTACGTTACTCGATCAGGTAGTTTCTTTTATACACTCTTTTAAAGATGTTTTTGCCTGGTCCTACAAGGATTTGGAAGGGACCCCACTAGAATTGGGTGTGCACACTATCCTCTGCTTAAAGGGGCTACGCCTGTCAGAGGCCGAGCTTACAAGCTCAACCCAAAGTATGCAGAGGCTGTCAAGTCAGAGCTCGAAAAAATGCAAGAGGTAGGGATCATTGTACCTATGGAGTAGTCTAAGTGGTTATCACCCATGGTGATAGCTCCTAAGAAGTAGTCCAATAAAATCCGTGTGTGCGTAGATTACCGCGCTCTGACCAGGGTAACTATCCCAGATGGTTTTCCCACACCTTTCACTGAGCGAGTGCTAGAAGATGTAGCAGGGCATGTATTGTACAGTTTCATGGATGGGTTCAATGGATACAATCAGTTGGGCATCCATGCAGGTGATCAAATTAAAACGGCTTTCATGACTCCCCGAGGTATTTTTATCTACACTAAAATGTCATTTGGGTTGAAAAACGCTCCACCTTCCTTCAATCGAGCAGTATATCTCATATTCTGTCCTTTACTTACGGATCATCTTCGCATCTTCATGGACGATTTTTCGACTTTCTCAGGTGCTCAATGTTCAACCCCAGTGGAAAATCTAGAGGAGCACCTCGCTCAGCTCTCTGCTGTCTTACTCAGGTGCAGAGAGGCACATCTAAAGCTCAGTCCTAACAAATGTCATTTTTTGGTCACTGAGGACACACTTCTAAGCCATGTGGTGTTTGCTACCAAAGGTTTAGCGCCTGACCCAGAGAAGATCGTGGCCATCTTGAAGTTACAACCTCTCATCAACCCAAAAGGTGTTCAGAGCTTTGTAGGCCACAACTATCATCGCAGGTTTATACGAATGTATGCACAGGTGGCTCAACCATTGACCCGACTCACTAGTGCTACAGTACCCTTTCAATGGTGAAAACCTGAGGCTGAAGCATTTGCATACCTCAAAAAACGCCTCACTAGAGCACCTATTCTAGTGTCTCCAGATTGGTCTCTCCCTTTTTATGTGCATACTGATGCGAGTCAACTAGCTGTGGATGTTGTGCTGACTCAGCCTAGTAAGGAGTACAACCTGGATCGCTTGTTCACTATGCAAGTCGCCTGCTCACCAAAGCAGAGCGCAACTACAACACCACAGAAAGGGAAGATTTGGCTATGGTCTATTCTTTACAAAAGTTTCGTCATTACTTGTTAGGGGTTCACTTCACTATCATCACGGATCATCATACGCTACACTATCTTCTGAATAAACCCCAAGTTGCAGGAAGAGTTTGGAGGTGGCTAATGATATTCCAGGAATTCGACTTCGAAGTAGTTCTTAGTCCAGGCAAGCGGCATGTCATAGCCGACCATCTCTCTCGCATACATACATGTGAGCCCGATGCTGGGGTTGATGATGACTTTCCGGATAGTCATCTCTTTAAGGTCGACACGACCCCAGAATGGTATGGAGATGTGTTACATCTGCTCTCTATTGGCCTATATCCTGAGAATGCTTCTCCCTTGCAAAAAAGAAGACTCTTGCTAAAGTCTAGACCCTTCTCTTTGATTGGCGGACAGCTCTACAAATCTAGGCCAGATGGTGTGCTTTGCAGGTGCGTCTCCCGTCATGAAGTAGACCACATTCTGGCAGATGCACACAGTGGTCTTGCAGGTGGCCATTACCCTAGTCACATCACGGCGCAAAAAATATTACAAACAGGCTTTCGGCGGCCATATCTATTCAGGGATGCTATTGCTCATGTCAAGATTTGTGATGTTTGTTAGCGATGTGCGTCCAAGCCTAGCAAGCAATCCAATCGCCCTTTGCAAGTATCTATGGCGTGGTTGCCCTTTGAGCGATGGGGCTTGGACTTTGTTGGTCCAATTACTCCACTTGCTCAACCCAACAATCGTAGGTATCTCCTGGTAGCGATGGATTATGCAACAAAGTAGGCCGAAGTGGTGGCTACCATTCGACTCTACAGTCGCCATTGTCGCAAAATTTTTGTATGAAAGTATTTTTTGCAGGTTTGGGTGCCCTTTGGAAATCACCAGTGATCGAGGTAGTCATTTCGTCAACGATCTGATCTCCACACTCCTCACGAACTACAAGATTTTTCATCGTAAATCTTGCTCTTACTATCCTCGAGCAAATGGGCAAGCCGAGAGCACTAACAAAGTGCTAATCGCGCTTCTCAGGAAAGCTTGTCACCTGCATCCAACTTGTTGGGCTCAAGCTATCCTCGGCACAGTTTGGGCTTATCGCACCTCCTTCAAGGCAACCACTAACCTTTTGGTCTAGAAGCAATTGCACCATATGAGTTCAACTCTGGTTCAGCAAGAGTGGGAAGCGTTCGCGTCACAGCAGTGATTGCTTCCGCAAATCTCTCTCGTCTCTTAAAGTTAGAAGAAAGCAGGATGTTAGCTTCACATGCTCTGCAAGCCGAGCAACTTCGTTGCAAAGCGTGGCATGATCGCCATCTCAGAAAGCCGAAAATAACGCAAGGAACACTGGTGCTAATCTATCAAGCTAAATATCTAAAAAAAGCTAAGAAACTAGTCCCAACTTGGCAAGGGCCATTCATGGTACAAGAGATTTTGCCACAGGGGGCTGTCCAGTTAGTCACTCCGGCAGGTGTTCCCTTGCCACTGGTAAATGGATCAAGAATTAAGTGCTATAACTCACTTGCCCTGACTCTTTAGAAATCTGGTCATGTTTTCCCTCCCACCAGCATCCATATGACTGTTCCGTCCTCAGCTCTCTCCGGCTTTTCATTTTCCCTCTTCTCAAGTCTTCCTCTTGTCAGTTCTCATCTTAGTTGTAATCGGTGTTATCTTTAAAATTCTCCTTGTTTGACTGCGTGCATCCATTTTGCTCTCCTCTCATTGATAGAATTGGGTTTTTGGAGTCCTACTATGATCCAGCGTTACTGCTCTGTTTGTTTCTACTGCCTCTCTGTCCTCATGGATTTGATGAATGTCCGAGGTTCAACTCTCGTCGGATAGATCTTTGATTTTTGGTATTGTTCCGAACACGTTCAAACGTGCTCTGCTGTATCTCCCTTCCCCTCTCTCTCTTATGGTGAGCTCTCACACACACACATCTATTTCCTTGCCTTTCTTGTGCGATCTCTTTCGTAACACTCTTTCAATATGCTTCACTCCTGCTGCCCTACTCCTTTCATTGCTCTTCCCCTCTCTCTCACACTTACATGCAAGTTTGCTCGAAGCTGGGCGTGTTTGCTCTAACCTTTATGATCGACCACATCCTAGTTAAAGGAAGCAGGCAAATTTTTTATGCTGGCAGCACAATACAACTTTTATCTCTCCCTCTCTCTCCCCTTCTCCTTTCTCTCTCTCGTTCCCTATGCCCTTCCGCCCCCAACCCACCCTGCCTGCTCGCCCCTACCCACCGCTCGCCCCCCTATCTAGTCCTCGCCTCTACCCACCCCTAGTCCTCGCCCCTACCCACCCCTCATCCCCTCTACTCTCGCCCGTACCCTCTAATTTTCCTCCCCCCTCACCAATCCCTCCCTCGCCCCTACCCAACCAATCTCCCCCTCGCCCCTAATCTTCCTTTCTCGCCCCTAACTAATCCCCCTCGCCCCTACCCACCCAATTTCCCCCCTCGCCCCTCACCACCCCTCCCTCGCCCTAACCCCTCCCTTCGTCCCCTCTCTAATACCTTTCGCCCCTATCCTAAGTCCTCTCTTCCCCTCTCTAATATCTCTCGCCCCTATCCTAAGTCCCCTCGTCCCCTCTCTAATACCTCTCGCCCCTATCCTAAGCCCCCTCGCCCCTACCCTAATCCCCCTCGCCACTACCTTCATCCCCTCTTTTCTATCGCCCCTACCCTAACCCCACCCCCTCGCCCCTCCCTACAGTCTATCGCCCACCCTCTTCTTCCCTACAGTAATCGAGTTGTAGCGTATCCCATCAAGTTGTAGCGCTACACGTTCAGCTTCTTCCTCACGCTTTTTAGGCAGGACCTATTTCAGCAATCCCCGACTCACGCTTTTCAGTTTTACAATTCTAAGGATACAGCACACAGTGAGTTCAAAAACAACTCACGATGGCTAGTACAAGCAAGCAAGCTAGGAAGAAAGCCTTGTCTCGACAGAGACCCACTGAAACATCCCGAATTTCTACAGAAGAAGAAGATGTAGAAACCTCCAGCCATGGCCTCATTGATCTCTCCTCCACGGATCATAGTGATGAGAGTTACAAAGCGTCTGACTCCGGCTCTGCCTCTTAACTCTGACTCAGAGTCTTCTAGCCAACAAGAAGATGATGAACAGGAAGATGAGGTGAAAGACAAAAAGAAGAAGGCCATCACGTAGGTGCTGAGCCATTAAATTTCTCGGCCTCCTTCAAAACTCAAACCAAATTCATTTTGAACTTCCATCTACAGCAGCTTCATCCGTCTCTTCAAGAAGTTTGATCAAAAGATCAGCTATATACGCTAGGTCTGTCAGCATTAGCAGAGGCCGATCTGCCTACGGATATTCCCATGGATATGGTGCATGAGATTCTCAAGCTTTTTTCCAAAGTAAGAGGGCACCCACTGACGGCTACACGCATTGGTCACGCTTTGGAAATGACAAACTTTCCTGCAGTAAAACCGGCTACGACAACCTATTCACAACTTTTGAAAGATGCGACCATTCAAGCATGCAAAGAGCTACTTAGCACTAGTCATGCTGACTATGCAAGAAATAAAAAGCTCTGGGCCATTTTCAAGTACTACTTTTTGGTTAGAGCTGCTAAAGTAAACAAGGGCAGATGTGACGTGCCTACTATGTTCTCGCACTACGATGGCCTATACTACCTCATCAACACCATCCCTTGTGGCTTTCATCAAATTCTATTTACCTCCTTACAGTCGCGAACAAAAAGATTCAAAGCTCAGGTGCAATCTGTGCGATCTAGTTTATAGTGCTTTGCAGCTCCCATGTTGGCCTGGGTCATTAGCATACATGTTAGCCCGATGGATGTGGATGCGGATATGCGGCATAAAAGCCCTAAGGCAAAAGGAAAAGCTATTTAACAAACAATGGATCTACCTGGGAAACCGAAGAAAAAAGAGGGCGAAAGTAGTGAAGGACACAGTAGAATCTTTAATATCACTGTCAGTTTCTAAAAGCCAGCAGCTTCGAGTGAAGAAACGTGCTCAACATTCCTCGCATACTCCCGCTACTTGCTCGATGGTAAGTTCAGGTGCTTCAGATCACTATGCATGGCACAGCTGTGGCTTCTACAGTGTGTTTTCCTCTCTCTACTGCTGCTATTTTTACTCCTAGCACAGTGACTAGCTCCCAAGCCCCAGTTGGATTTGCTTCTTCTCCTATGCCACTCGTGCTGCAGCCACTCCAACCGTCTCTACTCCACCAAAGAGACATGCTCCCAATCCACCACGAGCAGTGCCACTTGCCAGTGTACATCACTTTTTCGCCTATCTGAGGATATATTGCAGGAGTCCAGGCAAGCCATTGCTACCATTGAGCGTGGAGCAGAGCGGTTGGCAGCTACACATCAGCGTCACGCAACTACTTACGCAGCTATGGAGGGATCTCTGCGAGTCGCTGAGAGCGCCATCGCCGATCGAGATGCTACTATTTTCACACTACAATAGGCCTTGAAGTTAAAGTCTCAAATGATTAATGACCTTTAAGCACAGGTACAAGGATTTAGAGAACTGCTCTTACATGAAAATAGGGCAACCCAGCCTACGATGATGGGTATGGGGTATGGATGGACTTGAGGAGGTACACGAGTGCAGAATGCAGCCAACAGGTCCTTCTCAACAATTTATGGGACTCTACCTACAGACTTCAGTTCAGTACTACAATCAACAATATCCTCAGGGGTTTCAGTCGTTATCATTGCCTCAGACGCAGACGCAGAACGTTCCTTGCTGCGACGGTATTGTTGGAGCACACCGCTATGGTTGTGCTACTCGACGTCCTCAGTACACTACAGGACAGGTGCTACCCTCTGCCCAACAGCAGATGGCTAGCCCCTTCCCAGGCAGCCCAGTTACGGACAAGAGAGCCCACATACAGCAGGGCCCCACCATTGATTTGATGGCTCCACCTTCAGAGACTGATGCTTCAGGTGGTGTGGCGACTAATCTTTCTCTTGGGTGACTGCAAGGCAGTTTTTTTTCACAATGACAGTGCAGTGTAGTGGTGGTTTCTTTTGCGGTCGATTAGCAGTTTCAGTTGTTTCTCTCACCAAGACGGTGAGCGGTCTTGTGGCGGGCAACCTGTAGCAGGCTACATTGTCACTTTCAAAGGACACACAGTTAGTACAGTTGGTCTGGTCTGGTTCACACTGGACGGACTCTCTGAACTAGGCAGTGACACGTGGCAAGGATATGGACAGTGGTCTAGTGGAAATCATGGCCAAGTTACCACCACTCAGTTTGGGGATAGACTTAGATGGCTGACATTTATGAGCCGTTGGTGGCTCTTTATGGTGGTACACATGAGTAGTAGCTGTTGGGTCATCATGATCATCTTCTTCATATAT
Organism: Adiantum capillus-veneris; assembly: GCF_014529385.1. Classification (NCBI taxonomy): domain Eukaryota; kingdom Viridiplantae; phylum Streptophyta; class Polypodiopsida; order Polypodiales; family Pteridaceae; genus Adiantum; species Adiantum capillus-veneris. Next base: position 41,526,888 of record NC_140960.1, read on the forward strand.
GGTCCAGCGTCGTCGTCTTGAGTAGCGAGTCTATACACACAGCACGTCGGCACTATCCTTGCACATCTGAGCCTCGACACCCCCATTGTACCAGAGTCTGTATCAGTTCTTGAGATAGTCTAGTTCATATGTTCTGGTTTGTTGCTATTGCTGTGTCTCTGTGTTGTTATCTATTGTTTCCTTTGTTTTCATTCTATTTTGAGTGAGATGTCACACACATTGCACTGAGGAGCACCCACTGGAGAGAGCACGACACACTATCCGCGCTACAGTCATGCCATAGCCTACGAAAGTCGGCGCCTTAAAGATGCAAAGTTGTATGCTTCTATTTATGAGAAAGAGCTAATGACAGGAATTCATGCTCTCTCTATTTGAAAACATTATCTTTTAGGAGCTGATTTTATGATCAAGACATATCATCAGAGTCTTCGCTACTTTCTCACATAAAGAAAGTTATCAAAAAAGCAGATGAGATGGGCCAATTTTCTTTCAATGTTTCATTTTCAGATTTTACAAACTTTCGGAACAAAGAATGCGGTTGCAGATGCTCTCTCTAGGCATCCAAAGATCAATGCAATGACAACTATTTATCATGCGGAACTAGAATCTCTCAGCTAGATGTATCTTCAAGATCCGGACTTCGCGGCAATCTGGGCATATCTTCAAGCTAGTCATTCAAGGCCATCTTATTCCATTAGGGATAATACACTATATCATCAACAAGGCATATGCATAGCTCAGCCCTTAAGATAGAAGGTGATGGATGAAGCATATAATTCTCCCTATGCCGGGCATCAGGGAATTGTTGCTACCACTAGTGCTCTCGAAATATATTTCTTTTGGCCAACACTCAGAGTCGACATTGAAAAATATGTACGCGAGTTTAGTATGCCAAAAAGTGAAATATGATCGACATAAAGTTTATGGAAAGCTTCAACCACTCCCTATGCCTAACACGCTATGAGTGGGATGGAAACACACACAACGCCTCTATAATCACTCGACACATACTGTTGGGATGATACACACACACACTATGGGGCACCACTCGGCTTACACAACCTACCTGGCCGAGACACCAATGGAGTGAGATGAGAGAGACTGTCCATTTGCCTACTCAAGACAAAGACACACACACACACACACACAAACCCAAAACTCAGCTCAAAAGAGGAAGATTTCTGATGTTTAGATTCAATTGAGCTTGGGCCAACACCAATGGGACAAATAGCTCACACGATATGGATGAAATATGCCAGATACAATTACAAATTTGAGCAGAGACTTCGCTCACATGAGAAACTTACATAGCTGAAACAGCAGAAAACAGTGAGGAATTTGGCAAAATGGACAACACCATTGCGTCCGGAACGGCCCAAAACCCCAGTCTACAATATCAAAGTGCTCAAATCCGACCTCGGATGAGCAGTTTATGGCCAAAACAGGCTCCAAAAACAGCAAAAACTCAGTTGCGGCTGTTCCTCTCTTCTCTCTACATTTTTCTTGGTCTTCTCTCAGGTTTTTCAGTGTCCACACTTCACTTTATCCTTTGGGCACCTTTGGCCTTTTGATTGACCTCAAACGGACCCCGAACAAGCCAAAAAATAGCCACGCAGCAGTGCGTTTTTGTTACCCTTCTGCATCTATCCGCACACCTGGCACTCAACTTTTTCCAATAATGCATCTCGTAATCACGTAAAGTGGCCCCCAAATATAGTTCTCATGATGACCTTTTTACATAATTGATCACAAGAAAACACCCACGTTGTGTCCGTACTTATCCACGTGCAAGTCTTGATCCCATTCGTCCTCCTGACGCCACTGGATGCCACTTAACGCACCTGCTTACCTCATGGCATCGGTCCGCTAATAGCTTTCTCGAGAAGTTTTACACTCCACCAACTCATTATTATAGAAAAAACACACTGGTACTGGTGATAATGAAAATCGATGTACTATGTACACGCTGTCCTACCTGTACACATGTTGGCCCCACGTAACCACCTGGCTTTGGACAATGGGCAATTCTTTATTTGATGCACAATTCATGTATATGTACATATGCGCAATCACTTCTTCCAAAAACCTCCTAACATAATTTTTCCATTCCCTAGCCTACTAAATCATTCATGATTAGCAGCAGCGAAAAGAGATATAAGACTCGCCACGTCACAGGTCTCCTCATTCCTCACATACATTACTTGATCTGCAGATAGCTCATCTTGCTCCACCATCATTAATCTAGCATGATACAATTTAAGACGCAATCCATTTACCCTTGACTTATGTAGAATCCCATCCAGGTTTGCCAGCTGATATGTACCATTCGGAAAACACTCAACTATCTTGAAAGGGCCTTCGCACTTAATTTGAAACTTCTTTTAGAATGTCTTGTCCAGCTTACTATTGTAACGCAAAACCAAGTCACGTTTCTTGATACCCTTACTTTTTACCTTTTCATTTATCTTTGCTAAAGCCTTATCTTGCATCTGTCCATAATGTTCCAATGCGCTCATCCTATCCAGCTGAACCTCTTGTAATTGTAAGAGCCTTTCTTTGAATGCATCACTGGACTACCCAAGAAACTTTTCTAACATCTTGACCGCAAGTAACTCTACTTTCACAGGCAATAGTGCTTCCTTTCCATATACCAAATGAAATGGAGTAAACCCTGTACCTGTCTTTACCGAAGTACGGTAAGCCCATAATGCACTAGGCAATTCCAAATCCCAATTCTTTCCTTGGTGCTGTGTCACTTTCAAAATAATTTGTACCAACTCACCATTGAATCTTTCATTTAAACCATTACATTGAAGATAGTAAGGAGTGGTATGCTGGTGCCTAATCTTAATCTTCGCGCTTAAAAAGTCTAATAGTTTTAGCTCTAAATCCTGGCCCCTTGTCCGAAAGTAGCTCTAGTGGCACCCCTAACTTGCAACATATTTCATCATACACAAATTTTGCCACATCGGTTGCAGTGATTTGTTTTACTGCTATAGCCTCTGCCCATCTAGAGAGATAGTCCACTGCAGTCAAAATATATCTTTTACCCCTGCTTGTGATAGGTAAAGGCCTATTGCATCAATCCCCCACTTTTCAAACACATCAAACGCCATAATGGTTTTTCGTAGCTCTGGCTTCAACACTCTCTTCCCAAATGCTTGACACCTATTGCAAGACCTACACCAATTGTGAACATCCTTGTGCAAACTAGGCCATACATACCCCTCTTGCAAGATCTTATGCAAGGTGATCTTTAGAGCAAAATGTCCGCCACATGCGCCTTCATGATTCTCTTCCAACATTCTATAAGGCTCCTCCTACCAAGGTACACGTCGCAACACGAGATCAGCCCCTTTCATGTATAAGACATCACCAATCAATTTGTACTTGGATGCTCTACCCACAAAACCATACTTCTTAGACTTCTGAATGTCCTTCGGAATGATTCCTGTTAGCAAAAACTCCTCTTCCTGAGCCAAACTTTCCCTGCCATGATAAAGAGGTAAATTGTTCCTCAACACAAATAGCTCCCCAATCATACTTTGAGTTGCTTCATGTGCCTCTCCATTTAGAGCACGCTCAATGTGTTTGATGCTTCATGCTTCGGAGTTTTTAAATAGGCCTTTAATTCTGAAACACATTTCCTTCAATGAGGTGTTCTTGCTCTTCCACACACCCAACACTTGCTTCACAATTAACAAGGCATCACCTTTTATGCTCAATCTTTTAATCCCATGCTTCAAACAAATGTGTAATCCGGCTTCCAAAGTAGCATATTCAGCCTCATTGTTACTATGAGCATCCAATTTGAACCCTTGCATACTAGCCTCCCCTCTGGATCATAAAGTGTTATACCTCCTGAAGCCGCATCATAGCTCTTTCTGTATGAGCCATCAAAGAACAACACATGTGCATTGCTGATCTGTGGCACTTATTCAACTACTCTTCTCACCACCTCTTCCTTAACAAGAAGGGGATTCTCCTTGTAAGTAAACAAATCAGCTAGGGTAGCTCTTGTACCGTCTTCCACTAGAAAAGACAACTCAAACTCTTCCAGCTCAATTATCCATTTCTTGACCACATTTGACATGTTAGTGCCATTAATTAATTGTGGCAAAAAAGGCGTAACTCGTTAAGAAAACAAAAGGTCGTGGTAGCAAGTAATGACGAAATCGTCGATAAGCAAATATTACATTGGCCATCACTAGCTCTACTTCCAACAATTTTCTTTCTGCTACCAACTTCACTTAGCTTGCACAATACACTGGCTCCCTTCCCCTTTTGCAATAGCATGGCAACAATGGTATCATTCCCTACTGATGGATTTACATAAAATGCTTGCTCCCAATCAGGAGCCTACATGGCTGACAGCCCCTCTAACACCTCTTGAAACACTTCTTCACACTTGTCATCCCATTACAATGGATTATGCTTTGCCACTTGTTGTAATGGATAAAGGAGCTGTAAAGACAATGGAATAAACCGTGCCATGTACTTCACTTTGTGCATAAAGGTTGCCAATTGCTTTGTAATGGAAATGGCCGATGAACTTTGAGAGTAGCGGAATTAGGAGATTAGATAAAGCACTTTTGTGAGATTACTTTGTGAGCGTAGCGGGTGAACTTAATTGATGATAGCAACATAAACATGGTACTTAGTTAACTTGGCATGAACAATACTTTTGCAAGAGAGAGAGTTTAGCGAACATGACAATAGTTGAGGACCAGATTCATACGGAGCCGGTGTCCCCTCCATTAGGCATTTGTATTATAGTTTCTCCCATCAAGAGAGACTTGGTACAATACAATCTTTGTGTTCCTTGTGACCTAGGCGATGCAATGAAGATGGAAAGCTTCATGCATCACCAACATAACATAAACTTTGTAGAAAGCATTAACTATCCCAAGCTTCAGTCCCAAGGCCTCAAACACCTTCGAAGGAGGAGAGAGCTAGCGGGGAATGAGGGTAGGGAAGAGGAAGAAGAAACATTCCATAGGAGAAAGAAATAGTTCCTCACTTATTATCACTCTTCTTGCTAGCATACATAATAGCATAGTAATGAAGATGGAGAAGATGGTAAGCTTAAGCATTGAAGCATGGCTCTTGGTTGGATTTGCATTCCATAGCCAAGAGTGTTGGTGTAGGCTCTCACTTCTCACAAGCTTGGAGAAGGAGGTGGAGTTCCTCAACTTTCACCAATTGAGAATGAATCCACAAAATGAGTATGTGTGGGGTGTATATCCCCCCAGCATCCCCCTTGGTTGCTTGGGGCGAGTTTTAGCTTTTACACATGTTTCAAGCTCATTGGACCCCTCTTCCCTCTAGCCAATCACATGCAGCATGCATTCAAGTACATGGGTAGTCTTTGAACAAGTGTCCTCCTTACCCCTTAGAGAGAGAGAGTTTGAAAATATCTAGATATTTGTTGGATGGAACTAGAAGCTCATTGGACCCCTCTTTAGCCCAACCAATAGCATTCAAGCACACCATGTGTCCCATGTGCCCTTTGAAAAAGGGGTACCCTTTGGGTGAGTGGAAAGTTAAATCAAAGATTCCCCTAACTTAGGGACTTTCATGCATAGGAAGCTTCTCAAGCACCTTCCTCATTAAGTTTGTAGGGTCTCTTTTTGACTCAAGCACCTTACCCCCCATATATGGGAAGCTTCTCAAGTACCTTTCTCTTTAAGTTTGTAGGGTCTCTTTTTGACTCAAGCACCTTACCCCTCATTAAGTATGACAAGCACCTCAAGTACCTTAGTCATCAAGCATGACAAGCACCTCAAGCACCTTAGTCATCAAGCACGACAATCACCTCAAGCTTAGGTCGGGTTTCCACCTCAAGCTAGCTTGCCTAAGGTCAGAGGACTTTTAACACTAACCATTGGAGGTCTTGAATGAAGCTAACCCTAAGGTCTTTTAAGCTCCATTAGATGCACATTGCTCTATGATAGACTACCTCCTTTTGGACCCTTATTAAGATGTAACCACCTCTCCTCTTGGTCCCCTGCTGAGGTGAGTCTAGAATCACTTATTTCACATTGCTCTTTGATAGACCATCTCCTTTTGGACCCCTATTGAATGCAGTCATCTCTCCTTTTGGTCCCGTGTTGAGATAGGTCTAGAAGCACATGTCTCTATTCTAGCTCTTGCTCCCGTTTATTCTCCCACATTAAATGATCAGTTTAATATGAGAAAATCATTTGGTAAAGTTAGATATTAAATTTTATGACATGCTTTGTACTCTTAGGTGATGGAAGAAGAATAATAGACCTAACCTTTTCTTGATCAGCCTCAATGCCATTTTCTGACACCATATGGCCCAATAACTTCACCCTTGGTTGTGCTAGATGACATTTCTTTTGATTTAATTGCCCTCCACATTCATCATATCGAGCCAATACCATCTGCAGCTTCTCATGGTGTTCAGCCCTACTGCTGTAGACACAAAAGTCGTCCATAAAATCTTTAACACAACTACCAATAAATAGTGCCAATACCCAATTTTCTCTCTCTATTTATAGAAAGATGGTCCATTTGAAAACCCAAATGGCAATACCGTGTAGCAATAGTAACCCCATGGCGTAATGAAAGTTGTCTTTGTTCGGTCTTTAAGAGCAATCTTCAATTGAAAATAGCCTGAAAAACCATCACACACTATACCTCTCATAACCTGCCACTGAATTCAAGATCTGATCGATGAATGGAAGAGGATATGGATTCTTCTTAGTGGCTGGGTTTAAAATCTATACAAATCCTCCACTTTCCATCCTTCTTTGGGCTGACTACTACTGGACTCACCCATTTTGTGGTTTCCACTGGGACTATGAATCCTGCCTTCAATAACTTGTCCACCTCTTCCCGCAAGGCTTCCATTTTCTCTTGACCCATCCTTCTTAGCCTTTGTCGCACTGGCTTAGCACCTTCTTTCAGCTCTATATGCATCTCTTCTCCTTTGAACCCTCTAATCTCTTCATATGAAGTAATGAACAAATAAGGAAAACTAGCAAGCATGTGCAAATATATCTCCTTCTCCATAGCTGAGAGGTCTCCACTGATCATTTGTGTCATCAATTCTTGCTTCTTTGACAATTCGACCTTGGTTTGCATCAGCCCTTCAATCACTTCATAAGGCCCTTCACTTTCATCTTCAATCTCATTTGCAAATGCAACTAAACCAGACTCATGGATTTCTTTGTCCATCAGAAGAAATGCAACATCAACATCCTCATCACTGTTGGTAGTACTATCACTGTCCTCCTCAGACACTCTGGAATAGTCTTCATCACTAGACTCATCCTCATCTTCATAAAGTTCCTCCAATCATTTCCTTGTGTTCATATTATATAGCTTCTTGGCACCTGTCTTTCCATAGAGGCTAATTGTACCACGTCTCCAATCTTGAACAACTCCCATTGCACGTAACCATGGTCTGCCTAGTATAATAGGATATGCTCCCAACCCCGCTGGCATCACATGAAAATCGACCACTGCCTTTCCATCAGATGCCTCTACTTCTAAGCTCTTTACAACGCCCAAACATTTTACTTTCTGATGGTTTGCCAATCTGATCCAAAAGCCTTACACCCTAGTCACTGTAAGACCCATCTTCTCAACGCATGAGTGTGTTATGACACATATTTGGGCTCCGCCATCAACATAACCTTGTCCCAAATTTTTTCTTTTGTGCCACACATCTACTATTGAGCAAATATCTGGTAGCTCATCCATCGCCAACACCTTCACTGAACCTCTCTCTGGTTCATTCTCCATTGGGTTAACCATCCTCTTCTACTGTCGCTTTAGCTTACGCACCATCTCTATAAGTTGTCCAAAGGTAACATCTGCTTTCCTGCTTGTCAGATCCTCCTTCAAGTCATAGCTTAATAGCCCATCCCCTAGTGGAAAATCTGAAACATGAAACTTGCCACGAGCCCTTCTTTTCCTTTTGGCCTTGACATCCTCGTCTTCATGGCTCTTTCCCTTCTTCTTGCTAGAACCTGGGGTACTTCTTCCTTCCTTATCCTGTGTGGTCCTCTTCCTAATAGGCATCACTAATGTATCCTCCAACTTTGCTGCCTTCTCCAAGGTGACCACACTTATCACTTTTGTCTTTCCCTTTTCCTCTTGGGTTAATCCATTGGTTCCTTCTTCTCCCTTAATTTCAATGCCATAATCATTTAAACTAATTAGCATCTATCTTGGCAATGGATACATGTCCCTCCCCATCCTTGGTTGCTTATCACATTGTGGGCTGATGTGGCCAAACTCTCCGCAATTATAACACGTGGGCGTCTGTCTCCAGACTCTACCATTGCTTTGTCCAACACCATTCCTGGGTCTTTCTTCACCTCCTGGCTAATTTGCAAACCTCCCCCAACCTCGATTATTTCCCACATTACCCAGCATGTTTAGGCTGAGATTCTTCATTAGATCTACCACTTGCCTCGCTAAGATTCTTCATTAGATCTACCACTTGCCTCATGTCTTGCCTTAGCCCATCATCTTGCACTATTGTAGTGACCACTGCTGGCATAACCTGAGGAGTAATAGAAACCACTAGTTCATGATGAACCCCTAGCATGTGACCTTACAAAGAATCCATAGGCTGAAACTCAGACCTCCTGGGCAAAGACTCTACTCCTAGCTGACTCATTCTTCTCAGCTTCCACTCTTTGTTCCTTGCTACATCTAGTGCATCTTCATATGTCCTAAGCTTCTTTAGCTCCACTCTCTAGTGTATATTCTCCTAAAGGCCAGCCAAGAACTTGTCCTTCTTCATCATGTCAGGTGGGGATACCTGTGGTGCTAAGGCCTTGCACATCCGCTCCCATGCCATTGAAAACTTACATATGTAAGCATCTACTGGCTCACCTTCCCTTTGCACCAAACCCTGTACTTCTTGCCACACTTTGTCAGGATCTTCTGTCTTCACAAACTCCATTTCCAATCCATGCGTTAGATTGTCCCAACTTAATCTCACAGGTGGATCAGCCGCATGCAACTCCTCTTCAAATGCTTTAGACCAAACTCGTGCATCACTCTTCAAACAAATCTGGAGAAGACGTAACATCTGCGCAGAATCATAGATCTAGTTGCTAATGCAGGCAACCTCCATCTTTTCCAAAAAGTCTTCCACATCTTCATCACTTCTTCCGTGAAACTCCGGATAAGAGAAAGCCATGGCTACCCAAGTTTCAATGCTTTGAGAACCCCTTCTAACACACGTACAAGAACCCAAAAAATTTTATTGACTCAATCCCCAGAAACTTCAATGGAGCTCATCTTTAGATAAGGACAAACACATGCACATCAAATGAGTTTTCATAGTTAATCATCAGAATTACAAGAGGCAAAGGGGATTCCAGTATCTCTCTTAATCTTCTTGGCCCGAACATAAAGACTATGCGCTGCTGGAAAAAAATCTTTCTGGACACATGAATATTTATCTGGATTTTTTGTGTTAAATGAGGTCCGCCATCGTGATTATCCATTAAATTCCATCCATGCAACTCCCAAGAAAGCACACTTGACTAATTATCCTTTGATTTTGTCAGAATTGCAGCAACATAACAGCATAAATGGCTCAAAATATCAAAATACCAGCCATCACAACTTGGAAAAATTTTGGCAGAGTTTCCTCAGAAGTAGAGAAGTAAGAACCCAAAATATAGATTGTATATGTATGCATAACCTGCCAACAATGGAACCCAAGCATCGAGTAAGAATCACTAGTACATAACCTATGACGATGTCACGAAAAGGGTGGTCCAGCCACCTGTATCACCGAAAGGGTCTCACATTTGAGAATCCCCCATCTTAATAAAACCTCACCATGACCCTCTCACGAAGGTTTATGCAAATCTCTATAGTCAAGTCTCCGAAATGACTATATTCCAGACCAAGTCTCAGAAATGGCTGGGACTGCCAAATAAAACCAAGTATGGCTCCACAAAGGCGTACAATGGCAATATCCACAAGTAGCGTACAATACACGACAATGCGCTCAAACAGGCGCCAAATGATGCATACCCACGGCAACTACAAGTGACTTCCATTTGCCAGTGTATCACTCTACTCCATCTACCTGTACCTGTGTGAATCACTTGTACCTGTACTTGTACTTGTAACCTGAAACCTGTTATTTACAACCTGTAATCCCGAATCTAATGGTACTCGAAGAAGATCCTCCGTGGGTGCGCCAAAAGAATGTGAGCGGGATGGAAACACACAAAACGCCTCTATAATCACCCAATTCACACTCTTGGGATGATACACATACACACACTATGGGACACCACTCGGCTTACATAACCCGCCTAGCCGAGATAGGGAACATACCAATGTAGTGAGAGGAGAGACTATCCATTTGCCCACTCAACACAGAGACACACATACACGCACACCCAAAAAGTCAGCTCAAAAGAGGAAGATTTCTGATGTTTAGATACAATTGAGCTTGAGCCAACACCAATGGGGCAAATAGCTCACACAATATGGATGAAATATGCCAGATACAATTACAAATTTGAGCAGAGGCTTCGCTCACAGGAGAAACTTACACACCAAAACAGCAAAAAAACAGTGAGGAATTGGCAAAATGGGCAGCACCATTGCGTCCAGAACGGCCCAAAACCCCAGTCTACAATATCAAAGTGCTTAAATCCAATCTCGGACGAGTAGTTTATGGCCAAAACAGGCTTTAAAAACAGCAAAAACTCAGTTGCGGCTATTCCTCCTCTTCTCTCCACGTTTTTTATGGTCTCCTCTCAGGTTTTTCAGTGTCCACACTTCACTTTATCCTTTCGGCACCTTTGGCCTTTCGATTAACCTCAAACGGACCCTGAATAGCCCGAACAGGCCAAAAAATGGCCACGCAGTGTGTTTTTGTTACCCTTCTACATCCATCCGCACACATGGCACTCAACTTTTTCCAATAATGCATCCCGCAATCACGTGAAGTGGCCCCCAAATATAGTTCTTATGATGACTTTTTGCATAATTGATCACAAGAAAACACCCATGTTGTGTCTGTACTTATCCACGTGCAGGTCTTGATCCCATTCGTCCTCTTGACACTACTGGATGCCACTTAACGCACCTGCTTACCTCATGGCGTCGGCCAGCTAATAGCTTCCTCGAGAAGTTTTACGCTCCACCAACTCCTCATTATTATAGAAAAAATACAATGATATTGGTGATAATGAAAATCGATGTACTATGTACACGCTATCCTACCTGTACACATGTGGGCCCCATGTAACCACCTGGCTCTGGACAATGGGTAATTCTTTATTCGATGCACCATGCATGTGTATGTACATATGCGCAATCACTTCTTCCAAAAAACTCCTAACAACGCAATGGGAAAGTATTGCCATGGATTTTATTACAGATCTTCCTATATCCAAGAATGGAAATGATACAATCTGGACTATAGTGGACAGATTCAGTAAGCAAGCACATTTTCTTTCAGTTAAGAAGACGATCAAAGCTGATCACGTGGCTAGAATATTTCTAGCTCATATTTTTAAACATCATGGATTGCCAAAGACTATTGTTAGAGATACAGATCCTCGCATAACTAGTCTATTTTGGCAAGCATTGTTTGAGAATTTGGGAACTAAGCTTGATTTTTCATCAGCTTATCATCCTCAAATAGATGGTCAAAGCGAAATCGCTAGTGCCACTGTTTTAGACCTTCTCAACTGCTATGTTTCGGAAGGACAATCCGAATAGAAACAATACTTACCCTTAATGCACCCAAACCTGGGCCAGAGCATCTTAGGGAGAGCCTAGCAGAAAATACCATGAAGCCCTAGTGATTGCGAAATTGGGTCTTCAATAAGGGGTAGATAGTAGTCTCAGATTTCAGGCTCAGAAAATTACCCGCGTCAATGCGAGCACAAGAATGAGATGGGGTCCTTAGAACAATAATCCTAAGGCTTGGATTATTTTTAAGGCCTTAGGATAAGTCAATTAAACTAAGTTAAATTGTTTGTGCTTGGTCAAATGGTCAGACAAGTGCAAACAGGTAATGTGACATGTCAGAGCAATGCCGGTACAGCATTGTGTTGTGGAGCAGCTATCGTTTTCATTAGTAGCATCCATGTGTGCAGTTGTGAGTTAATTTGCAGATTTCATTAATAGCCTAGGAACTTTTAAATGTGAAAGTTGAATGGTTTTTAAGTTATTAATTAAGTGTGCCACTTGGCACACTTACCAATGCAAAGTGACTCTCTCACTCTCTCTCTCACCCTCCCTCATCCTCTAGCGTCCCCTCTTCTTGCTGGCTATATAGGAGCACCCCCTCCCCCTCTTCACAGGTTGGCAGTATACCTACCCCCCCTAAAGTAAGCGTGCTCTACGCACCAAAGCTCTCCATTGAAGCTTGAGAATCAGCCCTTGTGGTGTATGTGGAGTTATGGATCTCCCATCACCTAGAACAAGGTTTCTCTTTATCATAGACTGCTGCGGGCGAAGATTCATCGCAAAAAGTAGAAGAAAACTCTCTTTCTCTCACGCCTAGTTGTTGCAAATTCTCTGTTTTCAGCCCCTAATCACCTCTATTAGGGTGAATTTCAGCAGAGTACTCATAGAATCTAGTTTTTCTCTACCTACACTACGTGTACACAAAGTTCCATGCGATTCCATCGCGAAAAAGGTCTCTACTTCGGCATTGGAACGTGCTCAGGTAACATTTTCAGGTTATGTGCAAAAAATTACAGCAAGCATGTGTGCATGCATTTTGCATGTTTCTCCCTTGTTTTTATTGCAGGAATGATTATGCATGAAGGGGCACAGTTAGCGGAAGATAGACTCGCATTTTTGAGAGCTTCCGAGGAGTTTTGTGGAAGATAGACTCTCGTTTACGAGAGCTTTCCAAAATCTCATAACAGAGGGAAAATCCTCTCAGTAGTCAGAGAGTAGTTTTCTCACTCTATCAGTCAGAAGGAGAAAAGGAACAAAGAAAGAATAGAGGACGAGCTTTTGCCCCATTCCTATGCTTGTAAAGATTTCCCTTAGTAATAAAGATATTCTTTGTATGGGAGGGGGGACTAGCCCATCTTCTAGTCCCCAATGAAGTCTCTCTCTCTCTCTCTCTCTCTCTCTCTCTCTCTCTCTCTCTCTCTCTCTCTCTCTCTCTCTCCAATTCTCTCGAGTATTTGAAGTGCAATTAAATGTCAGTTTACGCTTCCGTATTTTTGTGACAGTGGTGGCTGCTCTATCTGTCCAGTGTTTGGTGTGAAGAAATCAGTAATTTGTCTCTGCGATTGTCTCTCTCTAGATATCCTCAATAAACTATCTTTTTGTCTGTGTAACTCAAGTAGATACAGGCCAACATCATTGGTCTTGATAGCTCATGACTCTCGAGAAGGGTCTGAGGTCTTCTCTGAATAGACAGTGGAAGCAACCTCGTATCTCGTAATACACTGACATATATAATGTATCTCCATCTCTGGCTGTGTATGGCATAGGCGGCATATCCTGCTAGTTGTTGGTATCCCTCTGAATCTACTAGTCTCAATCTCAAGCTGGTGTGAAGATGTACGTATCTGACCAGTGGCACACCGTAACCCATGAGATAGATGTGTATCCGTCGAATCACAAACCCAACCCCTGTGAGTTGGAGAAGATGCTCTCTATATAAAGCCATCTTCGTGCCTAACTCATGTGTCGGCTCTATCCATGTCCTCCTGGTATCCAGCTGGGTTAGGTCCTGGTGAATGAGTCTAATAATCTCTATCCGTGTAAGAGACAACGATGGTGCATCAAGGGAGTACTGGAAGGGAGACAAGCTGTCCATGCTAAATCCATGTATATGGAACCATGATGACATTTGTGCATACTAGCATGATGTGTCCCCTTGTAAAGCTAATTGTCTGGAGGACTCAAGTGCCAATCTGGCATACCTATCTCTGGTAGTATCCCATAAGCTGTGCATAAAGGAGACTGATCCGGTAAGCGCCTCTATCTCCATAGGGGGGGCCGCTAACTCCACTCTAATGATCTCGTGTGCCACGGAGACCTTGGCTCCAAGGTGGAAAGGTACGTAAGGTACGATACATATTCGATCTGTCGTGTGCGTAGTAGTACTCAATGGATTGAGTTGTTAGGTATGTAAAATTCGTATGTATTTTTCTTAAAAGCCAAAAACATACAATATAGTTCGTATTCTCTTTGTGCAAGGCTTTGTAGATAACTTCTTGTATCTGTTGCAGAGAAACTCTCCTGAAAAAGGAGCCCAAATAACCCAGAACAAGGGCAAAAACAAGCGCTGAAAAAGCTTGGATTTTTTTTTTTCTAATATAAATGAAGTGTACAGTATGGAGCCGTACGGTATGGAACCGTACTGTACAGACGTACGGTACCTTACCGATCCGTACGTTCATCTAGATACAACCTTGCTTGGCTCTGAAGCTGAAGCGACCAAGGTATCAAAGAGCCAGAGCTTTGTTCGGGGTTCCTGGAACGGAACCTGCGAACACATCCTCTTCAATCCTCGCAAGGCCACATACGCTCTAGTCAGTCTAGTCTATGCTGCTCTCTTCAAAGAAAAATTTGGCCCAGTAAGGACTACCCCAAGATAAGAGTGTGCATCTGTGTACTCCTTAGTCTCCAGACCATAAGTGAATGTAGGTGCTGATCTCCTGATCCATGCGGTGTGGTGTTAAACAACATAACCTTGGTTTTACCAAGGTTTACACACAATCCACTATCCTCCGCAAAGCTATGTAATGCATCCAAGTGTCGTTGCATACCCTCCGGTGATTCAGCACAATATCATCAGCATATAACAACAATGGAATCCATGTCCCTGCAAGCTGGGCACCTCTGTCACCCTCTCTGGCAATGTTAATCAGAAACCTCACCTATATACATAGAGTAGGAGACAATGGACATCCTTGTTTCACTTCAATAGTGGAGTGAACTAAATCAGATATCCCCTCCGAAGTGCGTACATGTCCCTCCACTGATCTGTATAGACCCATGATCCCCCAAATCAACTCAATGGGCACTCCCATCTCCTATAGTCTGCGCATCAATCTGGCTCTGGGAACCATGTCAAAAGCTTTGCGGATTTTGGAAATCCACAAAGCTACAATAAATCCTTCTTCCATGTGCCCTACCCTCCTCAATGATGGCTCTAAGTGTCAAAATATGGTCAAGAGTGGAGAAGCCTCTCCTAAAACCGGCTTGCCCCGCTGCTTGTATGCCCTCACTCTCTGCCCATCTGCTTAACTATTGCTCAGGGATAGATGCATACAACCGTGCTAATGTGTGCCCATTCATAATAGTACGGTAGTCTAGGCTGTGTAGGATCACCTTCCTTGACGATAGGCACAGTAGTAGACTCAGGTAGACCCTCACACAAGACACGATTGAATAGAACAAGAACCTCTACCAACATATCCCTAGCATGTATAAAGTGCTCTGCTACTAGACCATCATGATCATAAGCCCTCCTGGTGCTCATCATGTCAATGGCCGTATTTACTATCTCTGTGGTAAAGAAGGTACTTGTAGATTGGCATGGCTCAGGAGGATCTGGAAGGGGTGTTTGTCCAGGGACCGTATATAAGGATGTTGCATACTGACCCCACCCACCAAGAGACGTAATCATTGGGGGAGGGGAGTGCTCATGAAAGAAACGCCATACCTCTCTTGAGTCTCTACTCAAGAACAACTAGTATAAGTCTCGTTCCATTTGAGCTAGGAATGCTCGCTTCTTCCATCGCACAAGGCGCCTGAAGGCGATCTGAGATTGTTTGTGATTGATGACCCCTAGGAGAAGATCCTTTGAAGCCGTGCTCTCGTCTCTCTACACTCCTCATCATACCAATTGTTTTGAAACATGGTCCTAGAATGGTGTCTCTGATTAGCAGGCTGAGTGTGAGGGTATGCCTTTGCTGCTGCCTCATGCAATGTCTGAGTCTGTAAAGTGGTGATCTCCTCCACTGATCTCCTCTATATAAACACAGTGAGTCTCTAATGTAAAATGTATAGCGGGTATGTGTTGACACCTGGGCTATATTGCACTGAAAGGAGACGGAAAGTGTGAAGAGAGCATGATCCACTGCTACACCCACTGGTCTTGGTCCTACTATAAAATCCTGAATGGAGGGGATGAAGCTCAGATGTGCCATGACATAGTCCATTGTGCTGGCCCCATGCCTGTGTGGAAAGCATGTGAAACCGGCCGCTCTAGGAAAACGTTATAGGCCATTAAGTATCGCCAGACCATGTGTCCGATACTCTGTCTGCTTTCTATCCTGTGAATGTCTATCAAGCCCCAAATCTCCTACATCGAGCTCTCTAAGCATCTCCTCTGAAGTGTCATAGAAGAATGTCTGAGCATTGCTCGTCTGGGCATTGAAGTCCCCTAGGAGGATGATTTCACCATCCTTGGAAAACTCCCATATGTCCTTCTCTAGGATTGAGAAAGGCGATTGGCCTCTAGGCCCAGCATAGACTGATGTACTGGGGGCAAAGTATCAAATGGCAATGTATAAAAATCGGCCTGTGTTGGCCCTCAGCCTCACCCACGTATATCTAGCATGATCGTCTCTTCGTACAATGTGTAGAAGTGGTTGTAGCTCCTCTCTAAATAATACTGCTACTCCCCTTGATCCTCAGCTCCCATGCTCAGATCTTGTGGTCAGTCTGGCAAGCTGTCTCCCAGCTATATCCTGTCACATATGGCATCATTTGTCCATGGCCCTGATGAGTCTTTGAAAAGAATATAATGTCCCTGTCTCGAAAGCTATCCTCAAAGGCGCCCACATCCATCCTATAAGATCCATTACAATTCCAGGCTGCCATCTTGAGTATGTTCCCATAGGTCTCACACCATCATGTAGAGCGTCGCTCTACAATCACCACCCGACCATCTCTATAGAAGGCAGTCTTCCCCTTCTCCCTTGCTGTTGTAATCTCTGGCATCACCTCTCTCATGTGAGCCAGTTGCAAGAGGGTGAGATCATCACTGAGAAAAATACCTCTCTTCTTGAGGGGGGGTGGGCTTTTCTTCAAGAGCTCCGAGAGAGAGAGAGAGAGAGAGAGAGAGAGAGAGAGAGAGAAGAGAAGAGAGATTTCTACAACAGATCAAAGTATTTGGGTGTCCTCTCATTACTCTGAAAGAGGACAAAATTTGAAAATAAAAATGCTACAAGATAATTGGGGAGGTACAGTAGTACATAGAGTATGGGATTAGTGGAAAGATGACATCATGATTAGTAGGGAGCTGCGACCATCTTTGCTTGTTACCACCTGAACAATATGGCTTGAACTCTGTGTTTTCTTTTCTTTTCTTTCTGTTGTTGGGGGGGGGAGCGGTTTGTAGTGGCTTCATAGAATTCTGTATCGGCATGGAAAAAACTTCTTAATTTAGAGTACTATTTGCAAGTATATGTGCAAATGGGGAAAACAAGAAGTCAATCTAGGTCACTATCAAATATTTTCAATCAAGGGGCAAGGTGACGGTTGTATTTTCTTGTTAATGAAACCATGATTCTATTGCGAATGCTTAACTTAAAAGGTGAATATTTTCTCTCCTTGCATCATCTGATAGCTATTGTTCCATGGCATTTATTTTCTTTTGATAGAACTAGCAAGCCTGACTAAGCTTTTGCATAGAGTAGGCGTTTGAATGGACAAGGCAATTCCTTACTTTGAGGAAAGAACTACAAGATAGGCTAAAAGAAAAGCTGCTGGCTAGATCCCTTCGACGTAAACAATGTCGCTCCTGCCCTCCTTTTTCTGCTGAGGTAGGAGGGATTCAGAAATAATGAATTTGCAAGTGATTATTCCATGTATCTATAAGAAAATTTCCTTAACAATTGATGATGGAAAACTTGTAACTTAGACTTTGAAATTGTAGGGTTTGGAGTCCTCTCCTGTAATTTGACCTGTGCCAGCATTCCTTTAATTGTTTCTACAGTCCTACCTCACATGGTGTATGAGGCTCCTTTAAAGTAGGGGTTGTATGGTGCAGTTGTGTGACCTAATCATATTGTTGTGTGGGCTGCTGTTAACTCTTGGAATAGATTGTTGGACATTAATAGTTGTTACAGAATGTTTTAGGGAGCCATTTATGAAGCATTTAAAGCCAAGTTCTTGAGCTTTTACAACCTCTTGCGATGGTCCATCATGCTTTGTGCCATTCATTGGTACATCACCAAGAGTCAAGCGTCAAGGCTTTCATTGCACTGTATATACTATACCTCCATAATTAAAGCGTAAAGGATGTGTAGCGCGGATAGTGTGTCGTGCTCTCTACAGTGGGTGCTCCTCAGTGCAATGTGCGTGACATCTCACTCAAAACAGAATGAAAACAAAGGAAACAATAGATAACAGCTGATCAACACAGAGACATAATAGCAGACCAGAACATAAGGACTCGACTATCTCAAAGAACCGATACAGACTCTGGTGTGGCAGACAGCACACTCAGCTCCAGCCCAGAACTCAAAGGCACAATGGGTGTCAAGGCTCAGATGTGCAGGGATGGTGCAGACGTGTTGTGTGTATAGACTCGCTACTCTAGCCGACGACACTGGACCATAAGGACCATATATGAAGAAGATGATAATCATGACCCAACAGGTACTACTCATGTCCCACCATAAAGAGCCACCAACGGCTCATAAATGTCAGCCATCCAAGTCTATCTCCAAACTGATTGGTGGTGGTGACCTGGCCACGATGTCCACTAGACCACCATTGTATCCCTGCCACGTGTCGCTGCCCAGCCGAGAGAGTCCGTCCAGTGTGAACCAGACCAACCAACTGTACTAACTGTGTGTCGTGTGAAGTGACAGTGTTGCCTGCTATAGGTTGCCCACCATAAGACCACTCATCGTCTCCGTGAGAGGAAAAACCTGAAAATTTGTGAAAGAAAACCACTGGGTACTACATCTTTACATCTTTCTTGAAGCAGGTTCTAGGCCCAAATTTGGAGTTAAAAAGACTGCACTGCTTGCAAACAACTTAAGTCTTTGAGTAGGCGGGAACTGAGTATGATTGCATAGTCTAAGAATCCCAATCGGCAAAACAGAATAAGGCTCCGCAGCAAAGAGATATGCTCGGTTTGGATCCAGCTATCTATGACGTGTCCATGCTTGCAGATGAACCTTGCAACACTTTCTGCAACAGCACTCTTCTCGAAAAGAGGGATGACCATAAGCTTGAGTAAGGCGAGTTGGGCAAGGGGGGATGGGGGGCGAGTTGGGAGAGAGGGGGAGGGGCGACTTGGACGACTTGGGGGAGGGGCGAGTTGGGAGAGGGGGGTGGACGAGTTGGGAGAGGGGGGAGGGGCGAAGGGCGAGGAGGGAGGGAGGAGTAGTGAGGGGAGATGGCACTCGAGCAAAGAGATAACATGATCACGACCAAGCCTGAGATCAACATTGTTTTTGTTGTTTCTCGTCTTGAGGCAGCTTTGTGAAGGGATTTTGCTAGACACAAAGGAGAGCTTTGTCTTTGTCGGAGAAGCAGACACTGGGGCTGATGGTGAAGGGAGGTGAACTCCTGTAGGGGAGATTTCTTCCCGCTTCTATGATTCTTCATAGGCTCACCAAATCCAAAGGCTTCCACCAAGGGCGCACAGGGAGTTGCTTTTGTGACCCTTACCTTTTGAGCTGGCTCAGGTGGCTCATTAGGTTTACATACTGCTGGTTTAGGTGGCTCATTAGGTTTACCTACTATGGAAACATTGGAAGAGGGTGTACCTTCAGGCAAAGAGTGAATAGAGACTCCATAACAAGGCATAGATTTGGTAGCATCCAACCACTCCAACAGATCCTCGTCTGACCCGTCAGGTGGAGTAGGTTGTTCCAATTCCAGGCTAGTTTCTAGGGACAAAGAACTATGTTGCACGACGGGATCCACGCCTCCTGCTAGGTGAATGGGTTGCATCTGGGAGCCAGGAGTATGTATCCACATGGCATCGTTTCCCCAATCATGAAGTGCTTTAGTGTGTCGCACCCATGGTCTACCGATGAGCAATGGAAATCCGCCCTCCACCTGTGGAAGACGAACCACAACAATATCCAAACAAGAAGTGAAATATTGTACCTGCAGAGGCACCTTTTCCACTATGCCCACAGGGTATACTGTCCTCTGGTCGGCCAATGTTATTGTGAAGGGGACAGGTTGAGTAGGCTGCAGGTCTAAAGCCATCATAGTGAACTCAAGCATCATATTGATGCCAGATCCACCATCCACAATTACTCCTGAAAAATTGTCGACCCAAGACGAACACTGTCAGGCGAGGGCTTCTATAATCAATGAGGGGAGCAATGGGATTGGATATCATATAGGGCTCTGATGGTCGCACTGGGAGGTGCCCGCCACTAGGACTTGCTCCAGGGTAAAGTGATTGAATAATTGTAAGGGTGTCACTTCGAAAACTCGCATCAAGCTGCAGCATGTCATAGAGTGTTGAAAAGTGTTTTTCAAGATTGTCTCTGCTGTAGGCTTTTCTTTTTCTTCCAGTGGCTTTTCTGGTACCTGGAAATGTTGTAGATCAGACACTGCTTCCAAGAAGGCTTCATCAATATTGGAGAGCAAAGATTTAGATTCTTGCTTGTCACTGAGTGAGGGCTTGGCGCCAGCTGAAGGCAGAGTATCCACTGCTGAGAGAATGTGTGGGGGAGTTGAACGTGTTGGAATACTAAGACCGAGAGCGGCTCTTTGGGCCCGGGTGAGGATGCTTGCTGGCTCCTCTACCAACTGCAACTTCTCTTGAGTGGTAACCACATGGGCGGAAGGGGGTGGTTGAGGATTGGTGCTAACTGCTGTGCTGGGAAGTTTTGGGAAGAGCCTTCTCCACCCACTTCTTAACCATAATTCCCTTGGTTGCTGAGGAAGCTTGGCAACCAGAGACTTGGTTTTAGTCATGAGTTCTGCAAAAGTCTCCTTTGGCTGGAGCACCATGTTGGCCAACTCATCCAAAACCTTTTCCTGGTAGTCACCTGGCCTGAATGCTGCACAAAACTGTTGTCTTAAAGCTGCTGAAGTTGCAAAATGGTTCTCTGCAAACTGACTGTACCATTTATCTGTTAGATGGAAAGAGTACTAAATAAGCATCTTCTCTATTAAGACCACGACCTCTACGGAGAGATACAAACCTCCTTGCATGGTCGTCTGCATCTTCTGAAGAGAGTCCCTTGAAAGTAGGAAACTTGATGTTTACCTTGGCCAAAACACTGATCAACGGCTCCTTGGACTTTTGATCAGGAGCCCATTGCTGAATAGCTTGCTGTAACAAAATGGGAGAGAGCTTTACCGGGGAAGGTGACCTGGAAGATGTAGAACCGGATGGAGCCGTATGTGGAGGTATGGGTGATGAGGTTGGTGGACTTCGACTAGGTACCAAGGGTTGACGTCTTTTGTTGTAGTGCTTCAGAGAACTTAGTAGTGCGCTTTGACGCTCTAATGAACCCCTTGTATGTGTCATACAGTGACCACAAACCCAACCAATCTTTGGGCAAGAAGACCTTTAACTAGCTGAACACAGGTCTAGACTCTACTAGACCAGGCAAGTGACTGGACCGCCTAGCTGGACCAGGACGAGGAAGGACTAGACCAGGGATGAGGAAGGACTAGACTACGACAAGAGCTTTGTTGGACCGGGGCGAGAGAGGACTAGGACGAGGAAGAACTAGACCACGGACGAGGAAGGACTAGACCAAGGACGAGGAACGACTAGACCAGGACGAGAGCTTGGTTGGACCAGGGCGAGAGAGGACCAACAACAGGGTGCACTGGGCAAGGCGAAGTAGGCGAGGCTAGGTAAAACCCCGCTAGCTCCTTGATTTGCACCTCAACAGAGAGTGAGACTTTAGTTGAGGTCCCACCGAGCGTTCCAAAAATAAGAGCACCTGTAGCGCGGATAGTGTGTCGTGCTCTCTACAGTGGGTGCTCCTCAGTACAATGTGCGTGACATCTCACTCAAAACAAAATGAAAACAAAGGAAACAATAGATAACAGCTGATCAACACAGAGACACAACAGCAGACTAGAACATAAGGACTCGACTATCTCAAAGAACCGATACAGACTCTGGCGTGGCAGCACACTCAGCTCCAGCCCATAACTCACAAATACAATGGGGTGTCGAGGCTCAGATGTGCAGGGATGGTGCAGACGTGCTGTGTGTATAGACTCGCTACTCTAGCCGATGACGCTAGACCATATGGACCATATATGAAGAAGATGATGATCGTGACCCAACAGCTACTACTCATGTCCCACCATAAAGAGCCACCAACGGCTCATAAATGTTAGCCATCCAAGTCTATCTCCAAACTGATTGGTGGTGGTGACCTGGCCACAATGTCCACTAGACCACCATCGTATCCCTGCCACGTGTCGCTGCCCAACCTAGAGAGTCCATCTAGTGTGAATCAGACCAACCAACTGTATTGATTGTGTGTCCTATGAAAATGAAACTATAGCCTGCTACAGGATGACTCATCCATTCCTCCCCCTCCCATGATTTCATCCCTCAAGGTCCAAGCACGGTCCATCATTCACAGGTCACTTATCCAAACTCCATGCTCCTTGCTTTCTACAAATCTTATGAATCGCTTTTCTTACTTACCATTTTGTACTTTCTTAATTTGGAAGTACAGTAAGCACACCACATCATTCATGTGGGACGATGTGTTCATTTGTGAGGCAACCTTCTATAATAAACACAAACAATTTCCTCTTGGTGAAAATAAAAACTTTGTATCAATTACAATAATGTGCAAGTCATGCACCCAAACTGGTTGAAGCCCATCTAAGAAAGCTAGGACAGTCATAGAAGACCTTAGATTGAAATGAAATGTTTCCCAAATGGAAGCAATCACAAGAGATTGAAGTAGATGAGTATAGTGTCAAGAAGTATGCAGTGCGGCTAGGAAAGTACGGGGCCTCTGACCGTGAGAGAGTTCGGATCAAAATCAAGTGAATTGTAGAATCTATGAAGCAAAAGACACACTTGAAAAGAAAAAAACTCCAGCCATGAAAGCCTCACTCTAGAAAAGAACCAGGATCAACTCAAAACTCTTGTGTTTGTGATCATTTGGTGTAGCCTTGCTCCCAATTGCACAATGCTCATTCACCCTATTAAAAACCCTAATTTTTTTGTTGAGACCATTCCATGGAAGCTTAAACACTTTATTAGACAAGACCAAATGCTTATTTGAAGAGAGAAAACCCTCACAAGCTTGAACACGAGGTAGAATCAACACAGGACTGCACTAGCATCTTGCATTAGAACTGCTGTATCTCCTTCAGTAGATCTCCAAAGGAGCTCATTTTTTGCTCTATAAGCACCCTCAAGCTTGAGCAATATCGGTGCCGTCGTTGATGTTGCATTTTGAGCTATTTTTGGGCCATTTTGACCATTTTTAGCCCTAAAATGTCCTTTTTTCATGTAAAAAGCCCACACGAGCTGAAAAAAATCCCTAAATTTGTGGAAATTTTCCCTTGGGCTCAAATTTCATCCTGAATCTCCATTTTCCACTTGGAAAGCACTTGGGATACATCTTTTACGGCTACACATGAAACCTACTACTCTTGACCGAGATCGCCCATAGTGACTTTCTAGGTAAGGCGAGCGTGCCACTTTGAAACGCTTGATATTTGTACATTTCCATTTGTACATTTCCAAATGTACATTTCCATAGTGACTTTCTAGGTAAGGCGAGCGTGCCACTTTGAAACGCTTGATATTTGATATTTCCACTTTGAAACGCTTAAAACATACCTGAAACAAATCAGGTATGTTTTAAGGTGACAAAACACGCAACTGTGCCACGTCTACTAGGGCCTCGTCTCCTCGGTAAGGTATTTACACGATTGCAACCGTGGCAACTGTTTTCACACATACAACACTATGTACATTGTTGCATATGGTCCCACAAAACAAAAGCATTAAGAGTGAAGTAGATATTTTAGTTTCACATTATGCACCTGCCACATCGCGACATCTACCCCCTCTAGACCTGCACATCCTTTGGCATGTGCCACTCATCTCTCTTTGCAGGTTCAATCTTTACTCAAGTCAACATACATGTCAATCTCATTTTCATCTTCAATAAAGTCTAACGCATCATCCTCTCTTCCTTCATCCTCATCCATAGCATGTTTATCATCATCTTCATTTTGACTTTCTTGTGAGTCAAAGGAATTTTCACTTCTTTTGAACAACTTGATCCTTTTTCGTGCAACGGGAATCTTCAATTATGTACCATTCCCATGTACATGGTTAACCACATAAGGACCAAATCATCTCTTTGAAAGCTTTCTTACTTTTGAATGTTGGTTGTCAAGACTAATGTCATACATAACCACCCAATCGAGGAGATGAAGAAAACCCAAATCCCAACGGGGGAAGAGAAGAAACCAATGGAGACTCCAACTGAAGTAAGGCTTCTTTTGATGATTCAAGAGACCATTGTAAACTTTCTGCGGGGGATCTCGACAACACAGAGTACCGACATCAACTGCAAGTTGACATGTGTGTGAAAAGATTGATCAAGTACTCGAAGTATTTGAAGAACCTGAAGAATCATACACTTGATGAAGTTCACTCACAATGGTGAGATGCCGTCCATGCACTTCTCAAGTCGACAATGAAGCAGAAAGCAAAGCCAAGTGCAGCAAAGCAAAAACTGTACTCGCAAAAAGAGTTTGATGAAGCTCTTGATAAGAAGATTAGTCAATTGATGAAAAGCACAAAGCACTCTAAAGAAAAGTAAATCAACGGAGTACCCTCATTATTTGGGCAAGAAATTGTTTTTCTAGGTGGCTAGCAGATCCAAGAATGTGTTCGTTGTTGAGGATGACCCCGATTTTCCTTCATCCTCAGACATTTCCGATAGTCCTCCTTCCTCTAGCTCCAATGAGGATGATAAAAAGCGGAAGAAGCAGAGAAAGACCAAGAAAAGCAAGAAAAGTAAGACAAGAAGATCCAAGAAAAAGTCTAAAGAGCACAAAATGTAATCTAGTGGTTCAAAGGAGGAGACCACGTACTCTTCAGACAATTCAGACAATGAGAAAAAAAGAAAGAAGACCAAGGAGTTCAAGGATGGGGGTCAAACAATTAAGTTTGACACGTTTTCAGGCTACAAGGATACCCATCGAGCCCTTGCTTTTATACAGCGGTTTGATATTGGCCTGGAGCTCTACTAGCTGTCTTTTGATTTGGTTCAAATCTTCTCGGGAATTCTCTTGTCAAAGAGAGAAGGACCTCTTCTCTTGAAGGGCTTGTTGTAGTTTCAAGGCTCTGAGTTCCCTACATATAGAAATCAAGGGGTTGGATGCACTTGCCATGAGAATTGCGGCAGTCTCTACTTGAGGGGGGTCCTTGGATAGCCTCCTTGCCCCTTCTATCCTAGTAGCAAGAGTGAAAACCTCCTCCAGCCTTGGAGGGTCTCTCGTAACTTCTGTTGAGAAGTCTTGGGCAAAGCCTTCTCCACCCACTTCTTGACCATGAATTCCCCTGGTTGCTGGGGAAGCTTGGCAACTAAAGACTTCGTTCTTGTCATGAGTTTTGCAAATGTCTCATCAGGTTGGAGCACCAAGTTTACCAACTCATCTAGGACCTTATCTTGAAAGTCACCTGGTCTAAAAGCTTCAAAGAAGTGTTGCCTTAGTGTCGAAGAACTGTACCATTTATTTACTAAGCCATCCAAGCTTGACGGAAAGAGCATTAGAACTGGATGAAGGCGAATGTGGACTAGACGAGGTTGGACAAGACGAGTCAAAACTAGCAAACTAGACCATGTATGCTCAATGAAGTGAGACTTTAATTGAGGTCCCACCTGGCATGAGAGCACTTGTAGAAGGACAAGTATGTCGTGCTCTCTATTGTGGGTGCTCCTCAGTGCAATGTGCAAAAAACCTCACTCCAAACATAGAAATGAACACAATAGAGCAATATGAAACAAACTCAAATGACACAACAATAGACTCCCAACACAATGGAACTTGACTAAGTCATGGACTAGTATAGACTCTGGTTGACAACACACCAGCTCCAACCCGAGGACTCGCGCGTACAACGAGGGTGTCGAGGCTCCAAGTGTGTGGGGAGAGTGCAGACATGCAAGTACTATGATGAACACAAAACTCGACACTCTAGAGTCTAGACTCTTAAAACGTCTATAATGCATTTGACGAATAGAACCAACTGAGCATATATACAATCATAAAGAGCAGTCAATGGCTAACACAAATATCTTTGACAATCTAGCTACGCCTATCTCCAAACTGTGGTGGCGGTCAATTGGCCATAGTGTCATCTAGACCTCCACTCCCTATGTCTGCCACATGTCACTGCCCAAACAAACTTGCATTAAGAAAATCATGAGAGATGCCCCTAGTAATTCCCCCATTTTCCAACTACTCAATAATTTTCTTTGGCACATTGTTCACGTGGATTGTGAACCACAGTGCGGTCAAATTCCTATAATAACAACTATACCACTCTGGCAAATTGGGGCTGTATGGCCCAAGTTCACAGCTAAAGGAATGAGGAGAGAAATGCAAAGAGACACACAAGAGTGTAAGAGAACGAGAGAGAATAACCCAAGAACAATAACTTAATAACAAAAGAGAGCTCACACAATTGGATAAGTGAAAATAGTCGGCTATGGGCACATATATACTATATAGTAACTTAGAAATCCAAAAAAGTGAAAAAAGGGACAACTGGACCACAATAGGGCCAAAAGCCTAGAAATGGACTAAAACGCATATTTAAGGCCAATATGGCCATACAACCATGCTATATTCAACCTAGGATGCCACCATATGGTGATAATGTATCTCCAACACCTCCTCTTAACTGCTAGACGGGTGATGCAATTCCACACATACCAGAACAAGATAATCCAGCCAAGGTCAAGGTAGAGGCTTGGTGAGAAGGTCTGCAAGACTATTTAGGGTGGACAATACTCCAAGCTAATGTAACCATCCTCTATGTAATCCCAACAAAGTGGTAATGAGGTGGTAATGAACATCAATGTGTTTAGTTCCGCCACAACAACAAGGTTATGTGATAGAACAATAGCACTATGAGAATCTAAATTAATATATAGTGGTAGGATACGAAGGTGCAATGACAAGATGCTTCAAAGTCTATCTAACTCATACAGCTTCAGTGGAAGAAGATACAGCACGGTGTTTTGCCTCTAACAATTCCAATGAGATGAGAAAATTATCAAAGAGAAAGCAATAACCGGTAGTGGATCTCCATGTGTCAAAACAACTTACTCAATCCTAATCACTTTAACCAACAAGGTGCAATGACAAGATGCTTCAAAGTCTATCAAATACAGCTTCAGTGGAAGAAGGTACAGCACGGTGTTTTGCTTCTGACAATTCCAATGAGATGAGAAAATTATCAAAGAGAAAGCAATAACCGGTAGTGGATCTCCATGTGTCAAAACAACTTACTCAATCCTAATCACTATAACCAACAAGAATATCACCAGTAGTGGAGTGATTTCCATAGTCCATAGTGCCACAAATATACTAAAGTACTTGATGAGCTCCCTGCCAATGAGAGAGATGATATTGACTAGAAAACTGACTCAAGCTCTCATGTCATGGCAAAAATAATAGAGAAGTTACCAATAGGCTGCTTGTACTCTATAGTATCCACCAAAGGAGTATCATCATCCTTGGCTGACTTGAAATCTGGATCCATAGGAAAAGAAATGAGAGAGCGATTCCTCACACAATACTTCTTCAAAAAACATTGAACATACTTCTTTTTAGAGATGAAAATGCCATCAAGAAAATGCACTACTTTCAAACCAAGAAAATGACGCAGCAAAAAAAGGTTTTTCATAGCAAAGGTAGACACGTGTTGAGTTTTCACTCAACCAACAAGATCCTTCTCTGAAATTGAGAATAATATAATCCAGTACTAGATGCTAAAAATATCATCATATTTGAGAAGCACATAGAGGTTAGCATTGACAAATGACAAAGCTGTCCATCTTTTAATACCAAGCCTTGTGTGCCTATTTGCGACTATATAGTGCTTCTTCAACAAGTAGACATGATCCTCACAAGCATCGAATCTTTTTGAGCAAGAGGCAAACCTACAAAAGATCATCTGTTTGGATTTTGCATCAAAAGCCCTTTTCTTTGATCCAGCATGAACATGAGCAACACAACAAAACATATGAAAATGTGAGACAGTACGTTTATGACCTATAAATACCTCCTCTGGACTGATGTCGTCCACTGGTTTTGTGAGAGAAGGATTGAAAAGATAAAATGATGTAGCCACAACTTCACACCAAAATGGGGGAGGGAGAGGAATGATGCAAGAGAGTGCTTGCTATCTCCTTTATTGTTATATTCTTCCTCTCCACAACACCATTCTGTTGAGGGATGTCAGTGAGAAGGTTTTCCTTTGAATGCCCTTAAATGAGAGAGAGAACAATCAAATCATATAAATTCACCTCCATCTTCAACCTCCATAGGACTTGCAAGATCAGCATGAACCAACTCCAAAATATGAGAGGCACAAAAGGTGGCGTGTAGTAGTCACATCCAGTAGTCCACTTACCCATGACTTGGATAGTCCACTGCCTAGTCCACCATCCATATGAAACTGGTGCTGCACAGTAGTCTGGCTACATTCAGTAGTGATACCCCAAGGAACAAAGTTAGAAACCTCGTTAGACAAATAGTGTCCGTCTGTGCATGAATCTTGTCCAATAACAAGTCCACCATTGTTGTTCTTGTTTGGTTATTTGACAAAGGTATAGCCCGCTGTTGCCCTCGTTCAATACCCCGGCTATTGCCAAATTATTGAGGGAGGACCGAATTATTGAGGGAGGACATATTGTCCATTGGCAGAGGATCTAGTAACCTATGCTCTTTAATGGTATCATATCAGATTGCAAGAAGACATTGTAACATTGAAGCATCTCATAATGCAGTCAGCCTTCCACTTCCTGTGAGGCTGAGCTTTCAAATCCTGCAGCAAGTTAGCGTACTATCCTTCATTCACCTGTAGGACATGATTTTAATTTGAGGAAATTGAAGTTTCTTATTTGTGTGTCTGTGCATATGCTCATTTGCATTCTCACACATGTTTGTATATAACCATCAATATTAAGCATATCTAATGAAATAAAATCAGAGAAAGATGTCATATAGGAGTTCATGTGGTGTGTCTCTGTGTAAGCAAGGGAGGACTAATTTTGAAGTCATTCAAGAATGATTGATTTGCTTGTTTTCAGGTGTGAGAGTTTAAGAGCTCATTTCTCTCCTGTTTGCAGGTGTCTTCAAAGATATTGGTACATATGAGGGAAAGCTGCAGCAGTCAAAGCCCCATTTTAACACATCACCTGTGGTAATTCTTATGCATCCTTGTATCAGGGTTAAAAAAGTTGCAATTTTCATAGTCTCTCAGGCTTACCATGCTTTATCCTTACTCAGGAGGCAGGCTGAGGAAAATCAAAGCAAAAAAAGACCAACATCAGCACCTCTTCTCCCAGAAGTGGAATCCATTAGTAACTTTTACGAGAGAGTGTGCATGTTTGTGGGCAATCAAAGGGATGATGATCCATTGATGGAAGTTCTGGTCCATCATTTAAAAGAGTGAGTGAAGTTGAGGAAGCATCATTTTTTTGCAGTGAAAGTACATCATTTTTTTTAAAGGAATGTAGTACACAACTGTATAGAAGCCAATGGCTGTCATAGATAGCCATAAAGATCCAAGGGAAGCCTTCCATACATTTAAGGGAACTGAAATGTGTTGCAGGGCTACAGTGTCACAGGCACTGGACAGGCAATTAGTTGCAGTTGGGCTGGGGTTCACACTGGACGGACTTTCGCCTGGGGTGTCACACGTGGCAGGCATACGGGTGGTAGTCTAGCCGACGTGGGGCCAGACCACCACGACCACAGTTAGGAGATAGACTTAGCTGGATTGGATATTTGTGAGCCGTTGGTGACTCTTTATGGTTGTATATATCCATGGCTGTTTGGAGTTATTGGGATCATCATCTACTTTGTGTGGTCATTCGTCTTGATTCTAGCATCTTGAGTTTATGCACAACACGTCTGCACCATCCACTCAATCTTTTTAGAAAGTCCCTCTGATCTCTTCAAGAGGAGAGATTATTCTCTGTTTGGCAGGATAAGCTTCCACATCAAGAAGCTTCGGATGGACAATATCAAGCGCGAGCTGAAGGAGCTCAAAGCTCATCAAGAGACTAAAGCTATGGTTTGGTGTACCTCCTGTCATTCTCTTGGGCATCCTCCACAGGAATGCTCGCTTCGAACTTGCTATCACTTCTATGAGAAGTCCGGCCATGATGACAAGGAGTGCTACTATCTGAAGGGACTGCGAAAATTGCAACAGAGCCTCGCCCCGACACTTCAACAAGGCTTGGCTCCTGCATCCCATATGGTTCCTCCTTATGGTCAAACAAACTAAATGCCACCCTTGCTGACAACCCCTCCTATGCGAGTTATGCAAGGTATGCAAAGCACCTTTCCATCTCAAAGTTCTTATCATGCTAGTGCCCCCTCAGGTCCTTAGAGCTTCTACACCTCAGCTACCAACCCTATGTAGCAAGAGGAGTGACCACCTCGTTCCCCACCTCGCCCATCCAATCACCCCATTCTATGCTACAAGTGTGGGGAGTATGGACATTACCAAAGTAAGTGTCCCCTTCCTGAAGGATCTCCGCCTTACCGCTATTGCCGCGAGGCTAAAGATCGTTACAGCAAAGATTGTCCAAAGCAACGAGCATCTACGTCTTTGAACCCGAGTCTAAACCAACAAGATTTCACATTTCCAAAGATCAACCTGATTGCGGTAAGCACCATTCCTCAACCATCACCTGCTACACATGTGGTTACCCCTAAGGATAAGGGGTAGCAAGTGGAGAAGCTCACTGGTATGCTCACTAGGGCACAACGAGCAGCCCTAGGCCTCAGTCTTCCAAAAGGTCCAACTCTTCCAGTTCCTCCTCAACAACCTCGTCCATCTACAACATCTGACAAGCCATCCCCTGTGCCAGCCGACCGACCTCTATGCTATCTGAGATTGATGAGGCTATCTTGGAAGTAATAGATGACTTGCAGTAGCTCAAGTCCCAGAGCAAGTCTTGCCCAAAAGTGAGAAGTAGACAACAAAGACTATACTGAAGAACACCTTTCAACAAGTCTCCCTTTACGACATGCTCAAGCTGGATGCAAATCTTCGAAGTGACACTCTCACAGTCATTCAATCTTTGTACCCCGGTGCAAGGTCCTATGGCGGGCACCTACCAATACAACCCTCTGAGTCTTATATGATTTCATATCCCTCTGTTCCTCTCACTGATTACAAGAGTACCTGTCTAACTGTGTCTATTCGAGGGCAAAAAATTTCGAGTGTTATAGTTGATGGGGGATCTGGCATCAATCTTATGCCTGAATTCACTATGATGGCTTCAGGCCTGCAGCTGACCCACCTAGCTCCCTTCACAGTTACATTGGTCGACCATTCACTATGATGGCTTTAGGCGTGCAGCCGACCTGCCCAGCTCCCTTAGTTACATTGGCCGATCAGAGGACAGTCCACCCAATGGGCATAGTGGACAAGGTGCCTCTGCAGGTACAAGACTTCACTTTTAGCTTGGACTTTGTTGTGGTTCGTCTTCCCCAGGTTGAGGGCGGATTTTCTTTACTCATCGGTAGACCATGGCTACGGCACACTAAAGCACTTCATGATTGGGGAAACGACGCCATGTGGATACATACTCCTGGCTCCCCAATGCAATCAATTCGACTCAAAGGAGGCATGGATCTAGTAGTTCATCATAGTTCCCTGTCAGTGGAGTCCAACCCCGACCTCGAGCAGCCTATCGCACCTAACGGGTCCAACGAAGCTCTATTGCAGTGGTTGGAGGCTACCACATCGCTGCCATGCTATGGGGTCTCTATTTAACCCTTGCCTGAGGATACGCCCTCTTCTCCTGCTCATCTAGCTAAGATCAGTGAGCCGCATCATCTTGAAGCAAGTTTGACGGTCACAGAGGACCATACTATTGTTGCCCCCTTGATGGAAGCCATCGGCCTTGGTGAACCTATAACACATCATAGAAGGGGAAAGAAATCCCCTTTGCAAGAGTTCACCAACACCTCACCTCTCCCCTTAGCCTCCTTTGTGCTTGACTCCCCAACTGTGCTGTGTCCAAGGATTTACCCTTCGAGGAGGTTCCACCAGGATGGTTACAAAGAAGAGTATGCTGATTTTCACATCGATCAGACACCAACCCATGATATCTCAAAGCTCCAAGAGGCGGCTCAATCTTCATCTTCTGATGCACCCTCACCAGCTACACCTCTTGACCCAGTCAAAGAAGTCAATATGGGTGACGCTGACAACCCTCAACACATCCTCTTAGCCGCTTGGTTATGGGATCATCCCGTGCTACTCAATCAAGTAGTCTCTTTTATGTACTCTTTTCATGATGTTTTTTCTTTGTCTTACAAAGATTTGGAGGGAATCCCACTGGAATTGGGTGTCCATATTATTCCTCTGGTTGACAGGGCTAAGCCAATCCGAGGCCGTGCTTACAAGCTCAATCTCAAGTATGCAAAAGGTGTCAAGTCAGAGCTCGAAAAAATGCAAGAAGCAGGGATTTTTGTACCAGTGGAGCACTTTAAGTGGCTATCACCCATGGTCATAGAGCTTAAGAAGCAATCCAATAAAATCTGTGTGCGCGTCGACTATTGCACTCTGAACAAGGTAACTATCCGAGATGGTTTTTCCACACCCTTCACTGAGCGTGTGCTCGAAGATGTAGCAGGGCATGTACTTTGCAGTTTTATGGATGGCTTCAGTGGCTATAATCAGTTGGGCATCCATCCAGGTGATCGGATCAAGACGGCTTTGTGACTCCATGGGTATTTTCATTTATACCAAAATGTCTTTTGGGTTGAAAAATGCTTCACCTTCATTCAATCACACAGTATATCTCATCTTTTGTCCTTTGCTCACAGATCATCTTTGCATATTTATGGATGATTTTTCAACCTTCTCGGGTGCTCAATGTTCAATCCCATTGGAGAATCTAGAGGAGCACCTTGTTCAGTTCTCTGCCCTCTTCCTCAGGTGCAGGGAGGCACGTTTGAAGCTCAATCAGAACAAATGTCATTTTTTGGTCACTGAAGGTACACTGTTGGGCCATGTGGTGTCTGCTAAAGAATTAGCACCTGACCCAGAGAAGATAGTTGCCATCTTGAAATTGCCTCCTCCCATCAATTCTAAAGGTGTTCAGAGCTTTGTAGGCCATATAGGCTATCATTGCAGGTTCATTCGTATGTATGCAGAAGTGGCTCAACCATTGACACCTCTTACGAGTGCTACTGTACCCTTTAAATGGTCAAAGCTCGAGGCTGAAGCATTTGCCTACCTCAGTAAATGCCTCACTGAAGCACCTATTCTAGCTGCCTCTGATTGGTCTCTCCCTTTTCATGTGCATACGGATGCCAATCAACTAGCTGTGGGTGTTGTGCTGACTCAACCTAGCAAGGAGTTCAGTCTAGATCAGCCTGTGTACTATGCAAGTCGACAGCTCACTAAAGCAAAGCGCAACTACAGCACGATAGAAAGGGAAGGTTTGGCTATTGTGTATGCTCTTCAAAAAATTTGTCACTATCTATTAGGGGTTCACTTCACAATTATTACTGATCACCATGTCCTTCAGTTTCTGTTGAATAAGCCACAAGTTGCAGGTCAAGTATGGCGGTGGCTACTCTTATTTCAAGAGTTTGATTTTGAAGTGGTTCTCCTTCCAGGCAAGCATCATGTCATTGCTGACCACCTCTCTCGCATTCAAACAGGTGAAGAAGCCACAGGGATTGTGTTGGAATTAGGGTTGCATAGAAACGCGCACAGCTTGGAGAAGACGAAGGAAGCTCAAGGCACACAACTGATAGTGTATAACTTAGTGTGCAATGGAAAGATAGACAGCCCTAGAGTGATGGGCGTATACAATACACGGGGGGAAAAACCTCCTAAAGAGGGAAAAAATGCCCCGGCGGTCCTAGTGTGTTCACACACATCACTACCACATGTATATGGTAACAAATCCCCCCTAGAGTGATGCGCTGAACGAGAGCTGCCACATGAGTAAAGGGAAGTTCCATGCCCTGAGGACATGATTAGTCCACAAAGGGGAGTAAGCCCAAAGCTTTGCGGAAAGCTTCGAGCTTCTCACGAGACAATGCCTTTGTGAAAAGATCTGCAAGGTTGTCCTGTGTTGGCACATAAGCCAAGCTGATCTCTCCTGCTGAGAGCTTCTCCCTGACATAGTGGTAATGCACCTCAATGTGCTTTGTGCGAGCATGAAAAACTGGGTTCCTCGCAATTGCCAATGCGCTTTGACTGTCAGTGTAGATAGTGTTGGCAGTGTCCTGTCCAACACCCAAATCAACCATAAGGCGTATGAGCCATACACACTCAACCGTAGCTGTGAAGACTGTCCTATACTCAACCTCACAACTAGAAGTGGCCACAATAGGTTGCTTCTTGCTCAACCATGATATACATGAACTACCAAGCATGAAACAAAAACCACTTGTGGACACTCTCGTGTCAAAACAACCAGCTCAATCTGAGTCTAAAAAAGCATGTAAGTCTAGCGGCAATGATCCTTTCTTGGTATAAAACAAGCCAATATGTAAAGTGCCATTAAGGTAGCGGAAAATCCTCTTGACAGCATGCCAATGCTTAGACCCTGGGCTATGCATAAATCTGATGACCTGTGAGACTTCAAACTGAATATCTGGCCTCGTGTTGCATACATAAATGAGGCAGCCAACAGCAATTTGGTAAAGAGTGACATCTGCAGGATCACCAGCATCATGAAGACTCAATTTCAAACTTGTTTCCATGGGAGTGGCAATAGGTTTGCAATCCTCAAGTCCAAACTTACATAGCAATGTCTCTATGTAACTTTTCTGACACAAGGCAATACCACCATCACAATGCTTAAACTGTATACCCAAGTAATGATGCAACAGCCCCAAATCTTTCATCTTGAAAGTAGCATTCAAATCAGCCTTAAATTCAGCAATATGTCTCTCATTTGGTCCAGTGATCAGCAAATCATCTACATAAAGAACCACAATGAGAAGTACATCACCCTCACGCTTTACATACAATGTGCTTTCTGTTGGACTGTTACGAAAACCTTGTTTGACCAAATGAGTGTCAGCTTTCTCATATTAAGCACAAGGAGATTGCTTCAACCCATACAAAGCCTTTTTACATCTGCACACTTTATCCTCTTGTCCTTTCTTGACAAAACCGCGAGGCTACGTTACATAAACTTCCTCAAATATGTCACCATTCAAGAAAGCAACAACAATGTCTGATTGATGTACATCCCAACCAAAATGAGCTGCCAATGCACATAGAAAACGCACAGTAGTCATACGACAAGTGGGAGCAAAAGTCTCTTCATAATCTATGCCTTTTTGCTATGCATAACCCTTTGCAACAAGTCGAGCCTTATGGCGATCGATCTCACCATCCGCCTTGCGTTTCAACTTCTAAACCCACTTCGTACCAATGGCCTTTTTGCCAGGAGGCAAATCACATAAAGTCCATGTGTCATTTACTATAAGTGCATCACATCATATTCTAATTGCATGGCAGCCATCCAATTTTCTGAATTCTGTGCCTCATCAAAAGATAGAGGTTCCTCAACATCATGTAAGCTAGACACAACCAAAGCATAACAATCTGATGCATAAGATGCATGGAGAGAGCCTGAACGAGTACGACTAGACAAAGGTGCATCCAATTTACTGTCACGTAATGTATGCACCAGCCATTTTGGCATACCTCTAGCCTGCTCATTTTCAGCCCTTTCCTCACCAAGTACATCATGTACATTTGCATCAGTAATAGGCTGATCTATAACATTTTCTGAAACCCCCATAGGCTGTACATTTGCCTCAATGGAATTTACATACGTATTTCCACCACTGAAAAGAGGCAACAAAGTGTCATAAATGTCTTGTGAGCTTACATTACTGTCTCTAGTACATGACAGCAAGGGCTGAACAAAATCTTCCACAAACACTACATCCTGTGAAACCAGAATACGCTTTGTTTGCGGATGATACAACCTATAACCTTTGCTTTGAGCACTATAACCAACAAAAATACATTTGATAGCCTTATCATCCAATTTTCTGCGCTATGTTTGTGATACCAAAGCATATGCCCAACAGCCAAAAACACGCATGTGCTCCATAGACGGCATTCTATCATGCCATGCTTCATATGGAGTAATAGAGTGCAAAGCTTTCATAGGACACCTGTTAAGTACATAAGTGGCACACATGATGGCCTCAAGCCAAAAAGAATGCGGCAAAGCTTGACTTTTGACCATACATCGTGCCATTTCCATAAGTGACCTGTTTTTTCTCTCAGCAACACCATTTTGCTAAGGTGTATAAGGCATTGTACATTGGTGTTTTATCCCACGACTAGCCAGAAATGCATTAAATTCATGAGACATATACTCCGCCCCTCGATTGGAACGGAGAGTGCCAACAGTACATTTCGATACATTTTCAGCCATAGCCAAAAATTGTTGAAGCAACTTCGAATTGTTGAAGCCAAAAATTGTTGAAGCAACTTCGAATTGTTGGAGTAATTATCAATGAAAGTCACGAAGTAAAGGTAATTGCCCAAAGACGGAGTTTGCATGGGCCCACAAACATCACTATGCACAAGGTGCAATCTGCATGTGGCCCTAACTCAACCATCCTTTAGAAACTTAGAACGCTGCATTTTACCCAAAATACAACCTTCACAAACATGTTTGACAGGTGCTTCAAGAGGCAACAAGGAAGCAACCTTATCAGATTTAAGCAAACGCAGCAAACTGACACAATTTAGATGACCAAAACGTGCATGCCAAAGTTTTGCATCTGAAATGGCCCTTGAATCTGCAATTGCATTTGCAAAATTTGTCCACACTTGTCATACAAAGTGAGCTTATACAGCCCACGGCACAAAAGCCCAGATGCAACAATTTCATCACCAAACCTGAGATCGTGAACTGTACATCTGTCATCCACAAATTTGACTACAAAAGTCTAGCAAGTGCAGATACAGACAAAAGATTCTTCTTGATCCCAGGTACATGAAGTGCATCAACAAGTGTGACAGAACTGCCATTTGCAGCAGTAAGCACAATCTTTCCAACTCCCTGAACCGGATAAGAGGCGTTGTTGGCACAAGTGACTAAATTCACATGAGGGACAGACTCGAAAGAGGTGAACAATTCACGATGTGAGGTAATGTGCTTTGTAGCACCACTGTCGAAATACCACACATGTGAATCTGTAGCAACTGCATGCATGCATCATGGGCAGCAGGATTGTAAGTGCACTCTGCACTAAAAGCCCATTCTACATCAACGTTAGCAACGCAGTCTCCTTTCAAAGCAGACTCAACAATGGCTACATTTGTAGTGGAACAAGCATTTGCATTGGAACCACCCTCTTTCTTCTTAGCCTCTTTGGCCTTCAACTTAGGACACTGCTTGATCAAGTGATCATTAGCTTTACAATAATGGCAACGCATCTTCTTTTTGTCCTTATCACCAAAATTTCCAGACGAATTGCTGCCAGTAGAAGCATTAGGAACAGAAGTTTTGCCACTCGCAGTAGAACCATAAGAAGTGGCTGCATTGCTATTACCACCCTTTCTTGAGAAGCAATAAGAGCCTGTTCAACTGCACGTTGCCTAGTCCTATTTTTTCTGGAAAGTGACTCTTGCAACAGCAATGTGCATAATGCATCAAACTTGACAACTTTAGGATTTCCTTGGGTCATAAGTCTCCAAGTACTAGCAAAAGTTTGGTAAGAATCTAGTAAGGCATCAAGAACAATCTGCACAAGGAAACTGTCTGAGATAACTTCACCTACAGATATAAGTTGCTCATTGATATCCTTGACACCAGCAAGGAAAGTGTCCATGTCATCTTCCTCATGCATAATCTTCGATTCCAGCTCTTTACGCAGCAAAGCAATTTTAGCCTCATTGTGACTTGCATAAAGACCAGCCAAAATATCCCAAGCCTGTTTTGCAGATTTTGTTGAACGAATGTGAGGAACAATGATGCACTTCACAGACTACGCAATCAATGTATGAGCTTGCGCATCCTTTACATCCCAACGAGATTGTTCCGCCGTAGGCAAAACACAACTCTAATAGCAGCAATTCTTGTAGCAAGACCTGCAACATCCTCAACATCACCTGCATCCTCAGAACCAAGACGTACATCAATGCCCTGCACAATATTTCAGACGCTCTTTGACACAAGAACATGTTGCATCATGTAAGCCCACATAGGGTAATTGTCCCCATCCAACCTGTCCTCAGCAGCAAACATCTTGAACACATCTATGTTGTTGTCAACCATGGTAAATGTTGCACCTGATGTGAAAACTGCCCGTAAAGAGGAGAAATGAAGCAGGAACAACACGTGCTATATAGCACAAACCGTAGAGGACTTTAAGCCACCTGTTATGCAAAGAACGGCACTGACAAAAATTCTGCACAAAATGACGAAATAGCCTGTGCAGTACTGCCTGTAGTGGAAACGTGGAAACGGAGGCGGAAATGAGCCCGAATCAG
The DNA here is from genome assembly GCF_014529385.1 of Adiantum capillus-veneris. Lineage (NCBI taxonomy): Eukaryota > Viridiplantae > Streptophyta > Polypodiopsida > Polypodiales > Pteridaceae > Adiantum > Adiantum capillus-veneris. Next base: position 41,565,568 of record NC_140960.1, read on the forward strand.
AAATCTGAGCAACCTGTACTCTACGAGCTTACCAAAAAAATTTATCGATCTGCGAACGCTCGCCAAAGCTCACTAAAATCGGAGAAAGTGAGCAGGCGTGTGGTGGAGCTGCTGGCGACTAAGCCCGGGAGGACGGCACCTGCTCTGATACCAATTGTTGGAATTAGGGTTGCAGAGAAACGCACACATCTTGGAGAAGACGAAGGAAGCTCAAGGCACACAACTGAGAGTGTACAACTTAGTGTGCAATAGAAAGATAGACAGCCCTAGAGTGATGGGCGTATATACAATGCACGGGGGAAAAAACCTCCTAAAGAGAGAAAAAATGCCCCAGCGATCCCAGTGTGTTCACACACATCACTACCACATGTATTGGTAACAGATTGCAGATGACTGTCCAAATAGCAATCTCTTTTAAGTAGATACAACTCCGGAATGGTGCAGCGATGTCTTGCATTTACTATCCACTGGGTTGTACCCAGAGAATGCATCTCCACTGCAGAAGAGAAGATTGTCGTTGAAGTCTAGACCATTCACTCTGATTGGAGGCTAGCTCTACAAGTCGGGACCGGATGGTGTTCTAATGCGGTGTGTCTCCCCTCATGAAGTTGAGCATATTCAGGAGGATGCCCACAATGGTCCCAGTGGTGGCCATTACCCTGGTCACATCACGGCCCAGAAAATTCTACAGAGTGGTCTACGATGGCCTTAATAAGTTTTTTGGGATACAATGGCACATGCCAAAGTTTGTGATGTTTGTTAGCATTGTGGTCCCAAACCAAGTAAGCAATCTAACCGTCCTCTGCAGGTCTCCATGGCATGGTTATCATTTGAGAGATGGAGATCACCAGTGACCAGGGCAGTCACTTTGTCAACGAGATGATTTCAACCTTGTTGATCAACTACAAGATTTTTCGTCGCAAATCTTGTGCTTATTACCCTAGAGCCAATGGGCAAGCCGAGAGCACAAACAAGGTTCTGATCGCCCTCCTACGGAAAGCATGTCATTTCCATCCAGCTTCTTGGGCTCAAGCTATCCACGACACCCTCTGGGCATACCACACTTCCTTCAAGGCAAAAACGAATCACACCTTCAAGCCATTTCAACTCCACTTCGGCTTGGAAGCCATAGCTCCGTTCGAGTTCAACTCAGGATCCCTTCGAGTAGGTAGTCTGCGTGCCACTTGGGGTATGGAATCTGCCTCTATCTCTCGTCTCTCCCTGTTGGAAGAAAGCCGTAGATTGGCTTCTCCTGCTTTGCAGGCAGAGCAGCTTTGTCGCAAGGCATGACATGATCGCCATCTCCAAAAACCAAAACTAATGCAAGGATCACTAGTGCTCCTTTATCAAACTCGATATCAGAAAAAAGCCAAGAAGTTGGTCCTAGCCTGGCAAGGGTCATACATAGTACAGGAGATTTTTCCACAGGGTGCGGTATAGTTAGTTTCTTTGGAAGGTGTTTCCTTGCCGCCGCTGGTAAATCGCTCCAAGATCAAATGCTACTACCACTCACCATAAACCATCCTTCCCTACTAGTACTTTAACATGCAGAGTGCCTTCTCCCTTCGTTCAGTCTGGCGCTAGCCTCAGCCTTGTGCTTCCTACCAACCTGCCACCTTTTCAACTCACTTCTATCAATTGTCTTTATCTCATTGCAGTCCTTGCATCACCTTCATATTTGTCCCACTGTTAAACAATGTTCTTCTTGATGACTATGTTTATCTTCTGTCCCACAAGTTCTTCAATTGATCCCATCTATATACTAGTGTTCTTTAATTAAACATTCTCCTATTGGGTGCATTGAATCTGTATTCTTATTCAGTTGCACTATGGTCTCGATCTCTAATTGGGCATTTCTCTCCTTTTCATGGAACTTTTTTATGGAGCCTTCTCATCTTCAATTGGATTGTCTACTTCCCTTCGATGTGTCCCTTTCTTTTCAGAGGATAGCTAGCTACAGTTTTACTCTTAATGGAGGTCTTCATTTCGCAAGTGGCATTATGTTCTGTTTGTAAGCCTTTGGGAACATAGCTGTGTATGTTTACTTTGCAAAAGTTCTACAAAACCCTCTATCTTCTTAGTCTATCCTCCCCAAAAGTCTGGTATTCACAACCATACTGTATTCATCTCCGCCACCTTCAACATGGCACAGGCCAGAGAATTTCCTCATCAGGTCATCAGGCTTGAAATCATCAAAATCTCCCTGCTTAATTCCTTCATTTTGAAGAACTACCCAACCCCTCTCGCCCCTATACACTCTCCCTCGCCCCTATGCTACCCCTCGCCCTTATCCTCCACCCTCTCGCCCCTATACACCCCTACCCTACCCTCTCGCCCCTAACCATCTAGCCTTCGCCCCTATCCTACCCTCTCTCCCCTAACCATCTAGCCCTCACCCTTCTCCTATCCTCTCGCCCCTACCCACACCCCTCTCCAGTTACCCTCACCCCTACCCAACTGCCTCGCCCCTACCCACACCCCCTTGCCCCTCTCCAGTTACCCTCGCCCCTACTCATTTGCCCTCTCCCATCTCTAGATGCTCTCGTCCCTACCCTCGCCCCCCTCATAAAACCCCTCGCCTCTACCCACCCATCGTCCAGCGCAACTCCATACCTAGCCAATGAATCCGCGTCCGCAAAGCGTTCCCATCTTCTGCAAAGCGTCGATTCTTCTTCAGGTTAATCCGGCAGAGTGTAACTGTCAATATGACGGGCAGTAGGCAAATGCGACGGGAGGTCTTGCACAAAAAGCCTGCTTGTTTGTACAGAAAGAGTAGTTCTCCGGAGGATGCTGCATCAGGTGAAAGCAGTCATGATGTTACTGAGATGACTTCGAGTGAAGGAAGTGATGAAAGCTATAGGGTACCTTCTACCAGGGTCGACTCTGATTACAGCTCAGAGTCCTGACTTTGAGCATAAACTGTTAAGTCATGAAATCAGCAGGCTTGCTACATCAAAAGTCAGGCTAAATTCACATTGAACTTTCACTTGCAGTTACCCCATCCTTCTCTCAAAGATTTGCTTTCCCAAGATCAATTGTAGAATCTAGGTCTTATTGCATTAGCGGATGCAGATTTACCCACGGATGTGCCTGTGGCCATGGTTCACGAGATTTTGAATCGTTTTCCCAAAGTACGGAGTCACACTCTTACTGCTACAAGGATTGGTCATGCACTAGGGATGACCACCTTTCCGTCATTAAAGCCGGCCACGTGCACATTCTCTGAGCTTTCCAGAGATGCCACCATTCAAGCTTGTCAAGAGTTGCTCCATCCTCATCATCCAGACCATGCAAGGAATAAAGAGTGGTTGGATGTCTTCAAGTATTACTTTTTTCTCAGAGATGCCAAACAGTTAAAGAAGAGTTGCGAGGTGTGCACAATGTTTTCCTTCTATGATGGCCTCTTCTAACTGATCCACACTATCCCTTGTGGCTTTCACCACATTCTTTACACATCCCAACGGTCCTGGGCCAAAAGATTTCGAGCGCAGGTGCAATTTGTCCAGTCGAGCTTTTAGTGTTTTGCAGCGCCGATGTTGGCTTGGGTAATCAATATCCATATTAGCCTTGTGGATGTGGATGTTGATATGCAAGGAAGGCACTCAAAAGAAAAAGGTAAATTTGTGGCCAATACGTCCGACCCAATACTTGAGAAGAAAAAGAAGAAAAGGGCTAAAGTGGTGAAGGACACAGCAACATCCCTAATATCTTTGCCAGTATCAGAGAGTCAACAACTTCGAGTGAAGCACCCTGTCCGCCGACCATTATCTACTCCTGCTCCTTGTTCTACTCTCGCTACTACTTGTTCTGATGGTCTGGTGATATGCTCAGGTGTTTCGGATCACCCTATGCATGCCCCACCAGCTACGGCTGCTCCATCTCACCCTCCCTCTCCCATTTTCACTCCTGCCACGATGACTACCTTACCTAACCCCGCTACAGTTGTCTCCTTCCCTATACCCATCTCAGTTACACCCACTCCACCTGTCTCAGTTAGACCAACTAGCCATCCTACCAGTTCACCAGAGATACCTATCCCGCCAGCCACTACTACAGGATCTTCAACAATAACGGACTCTACCTCACTTTTTCGGCTATCTGAGGAGATACTGCAGGAGTCTAGGCAGGCCATTGCTACCATTGAGCTTGGAGCAAAGCGGTTGGCTGCTACTCATCAGCACCACTCCACCACATATGCAGCTATGGAGGGATCTCTGTGTGTTGCAGAGGGCGTGATTGCGGATAGAGACGCTACTATTTTTGCTTTGTAACACGCATTGCAAGAAAAGTCTAAAATCATTGACGACCTCCGAGCTCAAATGCAGGGGCTTCAGGAGATGCTACTCCATCGTGATATCGGATTTCACGCTCCAGTGAGTAGGGGATATGGCTGGACAGGGCAGGGGATAGAGGTACAGACTACTGTTGGGTATGCACAATCAGGTACCTCTATACATTTCATGGGACCCTCTACACAAACTCTTGTCAAATATGCTCAGCCTCAAAAGTTTACCTACTATCCTTATGGGTTTTAGCAGTCGGCTTCCTTACCACATATGCAATCGACAAAGAGCGTTCCTTGCGACGGCCTTGCTAGTGCGCACCGTCATGGCTGTGTTAGTAGACAGTCTAAGTACACTTCATGCCATTTGCTGCACAACAGGTGGCTGCTCCAATCACAGGGAGCCAGTTTGTCCAAAGCAGTAGAGTTCAGCAGCAACAACCTTCCACCGTCGATTTGATGGCTCCTCCTCTAGAGGTGGATACTTCTGGTGCAGTAGTGGTGACGACTCTTTCTCTTGGGTGACAGGAGCGCATTGCTCTGCTCATCTTTCTTTTGTACATATAGTGACTTCTCGGTTCTCTTTGCAGTATAGTGTTCCTCTCACCGAGACGGTGAGTGGTTTTGTGGCGGGCAACCTATAGCAGGGCTTCAGTGTTAGGCATTGGACAAGCAGTTAGTTGCAATTGGGCTGGGTTTCACAGTGGATGGACTTTCGCCTGTTGGGCAGTGATATGTGGTAGGCATACGGGTGGTGGTCTAGCCGATGCGGGGCCAGACCACCACGACCACAATTAGGAGATAGAGTCTTAGCTGGATTGGATATTTATGAGCCGTTGGTGGTTCTTTATGGTTATACATATCGGTAGCTGTTTGGAGTCATTGGGATCATCATCTACTTTGTGTGGTCATTCTTCTTGAGTCTAGCATCCTGAGTTTACGCACATCCTGTCTGCACCATCCCAGCACAGTTGAGCCTCGACACCGCCCATTGTACTTGTAAGTACTCTGGGCTGGAGCTGAGTGTGCTGCCATGCAAGAGTTTGTACTGGTTTCTTTGAGCTAGTCGATGTTCATGCTGTTCAGGTTCCACTGCTGAGTCTTGGTGTGGTTGCTCTGTTATTCATTGTCTTTTGTGTTTTCATTCTGTGGAGTGAGATCTCACGCACGTTGTCGTGCCGTGGCACGTGCATAATGTGAAACTAAATTATCTACCTCACTCTCAATGCTTTTGCTATGTGGGACCAAATGCTATAATGTACATAGTGTGATGTATGCGAAAATAGATGCCACGGTTGCAGCTCTGTATATACCTTGTGGGGACAGCGAGGCCCTCAACATGGCACTATGGCATTCTTTTTCACATAAATATATGCCTATTTGCTTTAGAAATGTACAAATGTCAAGTGTATCGAAGTGGCACGCTCGTTTTGCCTAGAAAGTTCAATGCGGGCGATCTCGGCCAAAAATAGCAGGTTTCATGCGCGGACGGAAGAGATGCATCCAAAGTGCTTGGCAAGTGGTAAAATGAGGTTCAAGATGAAATTTAAGCCCAATGTGATTTTTCCACAATTTTAGGGATTTTTCCCAGCTCGTTTGGGCTTTTTACGGGCAAAAAAGGGTATTTTTGGGATAAAAATGACCAAAAATGGTCATAAAATGGTCAAAAAAGGACCCAAAATTGGTCAAAAATGGCTCAAGATGCCACATCACTCATGGTGCCGTGACTATGAGAAGTGAGGGAGCATTTTAGAACATCAATATCAGCACTACAAGCTTCTCTGTGAAGGGTTACAAAGCCTGCACCTAAGGTATGCTAGTGCAGTCCCGTGCTGTTCCAACCCTGTATTCGAGGCTGTGAGGCCACCAATTAGGGTTTCCCCTCTTCAATAACCACTTGGGAATGAATAATGAAGTTGTGAAGCTTCCATGAAATGTCTGCGACGGAGAATTGAAGCGTTTGTGTAGGGTTTTTATCAGGGCAAAAGAGCACTGCAATTGTGTAATTGGCAGTGAGGCTACACCAAATCATCACACACACAAGAGTTTTGAGTTGATCTTGATTCTTTTTCAAAGAGAATCTTTCATGGCTGGAGTTTTGTTCTTTTTTAGTGTGTTTTTGGCTTCAAATCATCTACGCCTTGCTTGATTTTGCTGCGAACTCTCACAATCAGAGGCCCGGCGCTTTCCTAGCCGCACTCCGCACTTCTTGACACAAGTTTGGTAAACCCGACGCGAATGTAGCAGGGCTACAGTGTCACTTCACAGGACAGGCAGACAATTGGACAGTTAGTCACAGTTGGTCTGGTTCACACTGGACGGACCCTCTGGGCTGGGGGTGACACGTGGCAGGGTACCGACAGCGGTCTAGTGGACATCGTGGCCAAGTCACCACCACCACAAAGTTTGGAGATAGACTTAGCTGACTAGATATTTATGAGCCGTTGGTGGCTCTTTATGGTGGTACATATGAGTAGTCGTTTGAGCTGGTGAGATTATCTTGTACGTAGTCGTCTAGAGTGAGTCTATGCACAGAGCACTGCTTCACCATCCCGGCACATCTGAGCCTCGACACCCCCATTGTGCCTGTGAGTCATGGGTTGGAGCTGAGTGTGCTGCCATGCCAGAGTCTGTATCAGTCTTTGAGAGAGTCGAGTCATATGTTCTGGTCTGATGTTGTGTCTTTGTGAGCTCTGTTGACGTCTATTGTTTCCTTTCTGTTCAGTCTATTTGAGTGAGATTGTCACGCACATGCACTGAGGACCACCCACTGTAGAGAGCACGACACATTATCCGCGCTACAGGTGCTCTCATTTTGGCGATCACGGTGGGACCTCAACTGAAATCTCACTCTGTGAGGTGCAAATCTTGAAGTTAGTTAGGTTTATCTAGCTTCACCTACCTTGCCGAGCTTCGCAGACCTTGCCCTGCACGGTTCTCCTAAAGCCTGGTCCAACTATCTAGTCCCCTCTCGCCTGGTCCAACTGGTCTAGTCCTCTCTAGCCCTGGTCCAACATGTCCTCGTCCCTGGTCTAGACCTCCTCGATCCTGGTCTAGTCCTCCTCGTCCTGGTCCAACATGGTCTAGTCACTTGCCTGGTCTAGTAGACTCTAGACCAGTCTTCAGCCAGTTCAAGGTTTTCTTGTCCGAAGGTTGGTGGGATTGGTTGTCACTGCATGACACATACAAGGCGGTCTGTCGAGCGTCAAAGCGCACTACTGAGCCCTCTGAAGTACTATAACAGAAGACGACCTTTGGTACCGAGTAGAAGTCCATCAACCTCATCACCTATCCCTCCACATACATCACCCATTCCTTCATCCGCTTCCACATCTTCGAGATCTCCTTCTCCAGTAAAGCTCTCTCCTATTCTGCTACATGCTACTGTCTACAGGCTCAGCAAGGGGCCATGGAGCTGTTGGCTAGCGTTTTGGCTAAGGTAAACATCAAGTTCCCTACATTCAAAGGACTCTCTTCAGAAGATGCTGACGACCATGCAAGGAGATTTGTATCTCTCTAAAGGGGTCGTGGTCTTAACAGGGAAGATGCCTACTTGGTACTCTTTCCATCCACCTTGGATGGCTTAGCAGACAAATGGTACAGCCAGTTTGCAGAGAACCATTTTGCAACTTGGGCAGCCTTAAGTCAACAGTTCTGTGCAGCTTTCAGGCCCGGTGACTACCAAGAGAAGGTGTTGGATGAGTTAGCCAACATGGTGCTCCAGCCAGAGGAGACTTTTGCCGAGTTTATGACTAAAACCAAGTCTCTGGTTGCCAAGCTTCCTCAACAACCCGGTGAATTTATGGTGAAGAAGTGGGTGGAGAAGGCGCTTCCCAAAACTTCTCAACAAAAACTCCGAGAGAGTCTCCGGCCCGACGCCACTTTGGAGGAGTTCATCGCAACTGCTACTAGGATAGAGGGGGCTAGGAAGCTGTTCAACAACTCCCCTCACATAGAGACCTCCTCTGTGTGTTCGGAAAGTCCTGCTGATCCATTGACTTCTTTACAGAGAGAACTTAAGCCCTAAAACTACAACGCGCTCTTCAAGAGGAGAAAAATATCTCTCTTCGCCAGGAGAAACCCCCACATCTTGAGACTTTGGATCAAATCAAGAGAGAGCTAGAAGAGCTTCGGTCTCAACAAGAGACTAAGGCTATGGTATGGTGCAGCTCGTGTCGCTCTCCAGGGCATCCTCCACAGGACTGTCCCCTTCGGGCTTATTGCCACTTCTGCGAAAAATCTAGGCACGAAGACAAGGATTGCTACTATATCAAGGGGTTGCGGAAAATACCACAAAGTCTAGGTCCTTCTCTCCAATAAGGGCTAGCACCTGCATCGAACATGGTCTCACCCTATGGCCATCAAAACCCGTTGCCACCTCTGCTGACAACACCTCCTATGCAGCAAGGTATGCACAATAACTTTGCATCTCCCAGCTTTTATCATGCTAGTACTCCTTCAGTTCCCCAAAGCTTCTACACGTCAGCCTCCGGTCCCATGCAGCAAGGGCAGAGACCACCTCGCCCCTCAAATAGGCCAATTTTGTGCTACAGGTGCGGGGAGTATGGACACTATCAGAGCAAATGTCCCTTACCAGAAGGGTCCCCTTTTTACCGACATTGCCCTGAAGCTAGAGTTACTACTTGAGGACAAGGATGCGGAACAAGGCTTAAAGACTAATTGGAATGAAGTTGAATACGCCATTTCGCTGCTAACTAAGCGACAACGACGAAGAGACAAGATGATTGTCAACCCTACTCAAGTCCCAAGTGTTCCAGAGAGTCCTATAAAGCCTGTTATTGTGGTTCCAAAGAGTGACAAGTCCATCCTGGATAATATTGTTAAAGGAATGCAAGAGCTAAAGTTAAAGCTTACAAGGCTAGAAGAGAAGGGGCAACCATCAGGTCAACCTATAGGGCAGCGACCTCAAAGCAGAGAAGGCTTTGTAAACAAATGCATATGGAGTGATAGTATTGACCATGCAAGAAGGGATTGTGAAAGTTTCAAAGATGCTTTGACAAAGGAGCTTGTTTTCTTTAAAGATGGTAAAATTCACTTAAGTGAAACAGGTAAGCTCTTGGGTACAAACTTTGGCAAAGGTGGAATGAAGAAGCTAGTCGAGGACATGGCTACTAGCCATGCCATCTCAATGGTTGAGGCAGCCGCCTATGGGTTGAAGGTGGAGCCTATAAAGCAAAAGGGAGTCAAGGTTGAAGAAGAAGCATCTAATGGGATTGGAGAATTGTGGCCATGGGCAATAGAGTCTGCTGTGAAAGGTAAAATGACTAAAGAGGTTTTACATGAAGCTGGAGATTGCATTCGTCTAGAAACAGGTTGGAATGACCCTGTAGACTCTTTGTCAGTGCATGCATACATTGCCAAATGTCAAGCCAATGAGGCCGTTGTCGAAGAGAAACGTAGGCGTGAGAATGGGGATGAAGGGCCTTCAAAACGGGCGACGAGGAGTGGGGACAAAAATGACTCAGTGCCTCCTAGATCACCTTCGATGCCTGTCCCCGAAGTGCCTATGCAAGAAGCCTCTAAAGAAAAGAAGAAGGATGCAATGAAAGCCAAAGCAAAGGGTCCGGCCTACAAGCTCCAATCAGACATAGAGGCGGCAACAGACCTCAAAAAGGTTTTGGAAGAGAGGATTTTGAACAGTAAGGTGGAATTTACGTTGGGTGAGGTCCTTGGAATAGCAAAGAGGGAGTTCCATGAAGAGATAATTGATATCATCAAGAGGAAGCGGAAATCTCTTACTGAATCTATCCATGTGCAGGGTGAAGAAGAGACTTTAAATGCACAGGGAGTACAGGTCTATGGCAAGCAAGGTGATGAAACTATTGTTGGATGCTACAAGTCTAGGGGAGGAGTAAAACAGGTTCATTTCTTGGATGATAAAGATGAAGTCGAGACTACTCACAAGAGTTACTACTTGAAGAGTCACTAGGCAAGAGCAACTAGTGAGACCTTGGTAAAAGTGGGAGACTTAGAAGAGCCATATATTGCGCTGATAGATCATGGGTCAGAAATTAATCTTATATCAAAGAGTTTATATCAAAAGGGAAAATGGCCAATTGATATAAATCATGGATGGATGATCCGTGCAGCAAACAACTCATCAGGAGAGTTGTACGGAGCTTATCCAAATGTAAAGGTGACTATAGGGGATGTAAAAGATTACCAAAATTTCTTTGTATAGGAGATGTCTACATATCCACTTATCCTTGGGCAGCCATACATCGCTTGCTACTCGCATGGAAACCAAGGTGATGGACGATGGGTCAGCTTATGCTAGGATAAGGAGCAGGGATGGGAAGCGTGCAGTACAGTTCCTTACTGTTTATGTGGACCATGAAAGGAACCGTGAAAGTCTTAGAAAGCAACCCTTGCCAAAGACAAACAAAGAATTCAAGGACTACAGGGATATGAGGGGTTTTGGCTATGTATCATTGTAGAGCGGGATTGCAATGGTAAAAGAAGAGAAAAGTTCTCGCATGATGTATATGCAAAGGAAACGTTTTCAAATTTTGTAAGATTAACAGGCTATGGATCTACTTCTTTTACAAAGTGTGAGGACTTAAAGCGGGGTTAACGACAACATGTAAATAGTGTACAAAGAGGTTTGAAGATGAATGGTTTGCTAGAAAATGATGAATGCATTACAGGAGTGTTTGATGAGTGTTCGTTTGTGGATATTATGCAAGACTTGGAGTCTTTAGTGGATTGCAATTTGCGTATGAGAAATGAGGTTGTGAAAGTTTGCTCAATAGAAATGTATAAAGTCATTGAGGATTTCAAAAATGCTAAAGGTGTTGATGTACGAGTGGAAACCAAGTACAAGTCTGTGGCAAAGAAAGTGAAATCAGTGGCATTACCTCTACCAAAAGATTGCACAAATAAGATGGAACAAGCTGCTTTGCAACCTAGCCTTCGTGACCCAAGCAAGATTGGACACAAGTTCACACAGGAATCTTTGAAGGAGTCAAAGGTTGGTTGCGAGAACAGTTTGACAAAAGCTGAAAAGACATGCTTGCCAAACACGGAAAAGCTTTTGTATTTGAGCCTAATGAGATAGGGTGTGTTGATCCATCCATTGTGGCTCCTATGGTGATCTTCACTATCCCTCATGTACCTTGGAACTTGAGGCCTATTCCAGTTCCAAAGGCTCATTTGCCAAAACTCATTGAGCTGCTTAATGAAAAGATCAAGATGGGTATTTTGGAGCCTTCTTGTGCTCCATATTTAAACAGGTGGTTCACAGTTCCAAAGAAAAATGGTTCTTTACGCTTTATTCAGGATATGCAACCTGTAAACAAGGTGACAATCAGAAATGTGGGTACAAGGCCATTGTAGATGAATTTGCAGAGGCATTTACAGGAAGGGCAATATATTCTATGGGAGATTTGTACTCAGGGTATGAGCAATTTCAACTAGCAATGGAAAGCAGGGACCTGACTACCATGAGGACACCTTTGGGCCTGGTAAGGATGTGCACCTTACCTCAGGGAGTAACTAATTCAGTTGCACATCTGATGAATGGTATGAACAAAGTCCTATGTGACTTCATACCTCAAACTACAATGCCTTTCCTTGATGATGTGCCAATCAAAGGATGTGATGTAGGTGATATAGATGTGGCTCTGGACTCGAGGGGGTGTCGCAAGTATGTGGCAAACCATATCAATGATTGTGATAAGATCTTGTCAAGGTTGGAAGAAGTGAACATTACCTTGTCTGGCCAAAAGTCAGTGTTTGTGTGAATGAAGTTCTTATTGTAGGACATATGTGTGGGCCATATGGTAGAAGGCCTTGTCCTGCAAAGATTGATGTAATTCAACAATGAAAGAGAAATGCATAAATGTCACTGAGGTTCGAAGGTTCTTGGGTGTATACGTGTTTTATGTTATCTGCATTCCGCATTATGCACATGTAGCAAAGACTTTGTATCAACTTTTGAGAAAGAACCAAAAGTTTCAATGGGAAGAAATGCATACACATGCCATGAGAAAATTAAAGAAGTTGTTGCTTATGTCACCAACTTTGAGGAAAGTAAACTATGATTGTGGAAGACATGTGATTGTGACAGTAGATACTAGCCCCACAAGAATTGGATGGGCGATTGGCCAAGATGATGAAGACGGTAAGCGATATGTAGTGAGATTTGGAGCAAAAGTCCTAAGTGCTCGTCAACGCAATTATCCACAGGTGAAAAGGAAATTATGGGAAGCAGTTACAGCCCTGAAATGTGATAGAGAGTATTTGATAGGTGCAAATGTAATAGTGGAGACTGATTGTCTATCTCTTCTTGGAATGATCACAAGCTGCTCAACTCCTGACATGGCTATGTTGAGATGGATTGCCTACATAAAGTCCTTAAATCCAGAATTTAACCATATTGCAGGAAAAGATAATCCGGTCGCGGGTATGCTTTCAAGAGCAAGGTATAAAAATGAAGAAGACATGGTTGTCGAAGGCGATGATGTAGGCACAAGGTTCTATAATATCTCTCATGCCAAGGGTGATCATGTTTGCCTGTCAAATGCACTCGAGTCATTTACAGAGGACCTATATCAAGGTGACTGGTTGCTCGTTGGACGTTATCTGAGCACTCTGACAAGGCAAGAAGGGTGGACGGATCAAGAGTTCAAAAGAATACGCAGAAAAGCCTATGGATACTTTTTGAAAGATGGATACTTGTGGAAGCATCTAAAACAAAGAAATGGAATGCCGTTGAGAGTCGTGAATGATCAGGACTCTCAAAATGAGCTTATGAAAAAGTTTCATGAGAGTCTTTATGCTGGACATAGAGGGATATGGGCCACCTTTACTAAAATGAAACATAGGTATTGGTGGAAAGGTATGTATAAAGATGTATCTCACTTTATGGAGTCTTGTGAAACCTGTCAAATGTATTCAAATGTACGTCATCGTGATGGGTTGCACCTTACTTACCCATTGGCCATGCATTATAAGTGGGTAGTAGATTTGGTTACAATGCCATTGGGTTTATGGCAATGAGATACATAGTGTTTGCACGAGAAGACTTAACTAATCAGGTTGAAGGTCGTGCTCTAAGAACAAAAAGCACAGAAGGGATATGTAAGTTCCTCTTAGATTATGTAATTAGCCGTTATGGCTGTGTTGGAAAAATAACAGCGGATAGGGGTGAGTTGGATGCTGACAAAGCAAGGGACTTTTTCTCTAGATTGGGCATTAAACTCGCTCTCACAACTGCATACAATCCTGAAGGGAATGGTAAATCAGAACGTGGGCATCCTCCTATCATTAAAGCTTTGGCTAAGGCTTGCAAAGGTAAAATGGGAGAGTGGCCTAGGTTATTGCCTTATGCTTTATGGGCTGATCGTACAACTCATAGCTCAATTACTGGTTATATTCCTTTTGAGTTGATGTATGGTCAGAAACCTATAATGCCAATTGAGGATGTAATTCCCACATGGAATGTATTTCCTTGGGAAGATGGAATAAGTAGGGAAGACCTTCTTGCTTTGCGCATACAAGAATTAGAAAGAAGGCCTCAAGATATTGAGATTGCAATAGCACGATTAAAAGATGCAAGGTTGAAGAATAAGGACTGATTTGATAAAAGGCATAGGCTTAGACCTAGAGCTATTGAGGAAGGTCATTGGGTGTTGGTGTATGACAGTAGTCTTAATAACCAATATTAAGCGATAAGAAAGCTTTCAAAGAGATGGTTTGGCCCTTACGTGGTTAAGCATGTACATGGAAATGCAACTTATACCTTGCATGAGTTGGATGGTACAGAAATGAAGATTCCCATTGCAGGGAAAAGAATTAAATTGTTCAAAAGAAGAGGCGATACAGATCCCTTTGTTTCACAAGAAAGTCAAAATGAAGGCTCTGATGAACATATTATGGATGAGGATGAAGAAAGAGATGATGATGCACTGGACTTCACTGCAAGTGATGATAAAATTGATATGTATGTTGACTTAAATGAGGACTGAACTTGCAAAAGCTATGTGTGGCACATGTCGGAGGATGTGCAGGTTTAGAGAGGGTGGATGTCGTGCTGTGGCACGTGCATAATGTGAAACTAAATTATCTACCTCACTCTCAATGCTTTTGCTATGTGGGACCAAATGCTATTATGTACATAGTGTGATATATGCGAAAATAGATGCCACGATTGCAGCTCTGTATATACCTTGTGGGGACAGCGAGGCCCTCGACGTGGCACTATGGAATGCTTTTTCACATACATATATGCCTATTTGCTTTAGAAATGTACAAATGTCAAGTGTATCGAAGTGGCACGCTCGTTTTGCCTAGAAAGTTCAATGCGGGCGATCTCGGCCAAGAGTAGCAGGTTTCATGCGCGGACGGAAGAGATGCATCCAAAGTGCTTGGCAAGTGGTAAAATGAGGTTCAAGATGAAATTTAAGCCCAATGGGATTTTTCCATAATTTTAGGGATTTTTCCCAGCTCGTTTGGGCTTTTTACGGGCAAAAAAGGGTATTTTTGGGCTAAATATGACCAAAAATGGTCATAAAATGGTCAAAAAAGACCCTAAATTGGTCAAAAATGGCTGAAAATGCCACATCACTCACGGTGCCGTGACTATGAGAAGTAAGGGAGCATTTTAGAACATCAATATCAGCACTACAAGCTCCTTTGTGAAGGGTTACAAAGCCTGCACCTAAGGTATGCTAGTGCAGTCCCATGTTGTTCCAACCCTGTATTCGAGGCTGTGAGGCCACCACAATTAGGGTTTCCCCTCTTCAAATAACCACTTGGGAATGAATAATGAAGTTCTGAAGCTTCCATGAAATGGCTACGACGGAGAATTGAAGCGTTTGTGTAGGGTTTTTATCAGGGCGAAAGAGCACTACAATTGTGTAATTGGCAGTGAGGCTACACCAAATCATCACACACACAAGAGTTTTGAGTTGATCTTGATTCTTTTTCAAAGATAAGCTTTCATGGCTGGAGTTTTGTTCTTTTTTAGTGTGTTTTTGGCTTCAAATCATCTACGCCTTGCTTGATTTTGCTGCGAACTCTCACAGTCAGAGGCCCGCGCTTTCCTAGCCGCACTTCGCACTTCTTGACAACGTTGCACTGAGAAGCACTCACTGTAGAGAGCACGACACATTATCTCCACTACAAAATGTTAACTGTGGAGTCAGCATGCTCAAATTTAAACAGGGTCTCGTGACCAAAGGAAACAAAATTCCATGAACTCCTTTATGTGACCTGCTACATTGGTTGTTCATCGAAGACAAGTATTGTAAGTCAATCAAAAATGCGAGGCACCTTTCCAGCTAAAGAAGCAAAGATATTTTGCACGAGGGGGTGCCCAAACACCAAGCTAGACGTCCAAATACAAGGATGCAACACAACATACCATCAACGAAGGTACAACTTGCGGAGGGTCCTCTCTCTTGCGATGGTCCCAAGCCAAATCTTCCAGGAGAGAGGCCCTGGCCTTGCTTATAAACAGTACAAGGGGTCCTAAAAGCAGGCATCCAAAAAAGCCAAAAAGGTAGTCCAGGCCAAGGCCTAGCTGTTGTTCGAGCTGTTTGTGGCCCACATCTGTCTGGTCCACTGATTCACACTCTGAAAACTGACTATCAAAATACGCAATCCACATCCAAGTCCATAGTCAACCAAAAGTGACTATACCACTCTGCATCTGCAGCCACCCCTATAGACTAGCTTCAGGTGCGTCACATGTATGCTCCTTGTTTCTTCTGTATGTTAATGTTTCCCTTGACACAATTAGGTTGTACCTCACAGGTTGTAGCTTTACACTCATGCTCAGGATTTTCTTTGTCAAGTTATAGAATGGCCGGAATATCATTTACTAACACCAATTTTGGAAGGTTCCTCGCTATTTCTCGCCGATTGAGTTTAGCACTGCCAGAGCATGCCTGTTTTCTCTCTGGGCTGCAGTTTTGAGCTCCTTTATTCTCTTTGTGAATGTCTTATACTTGGGGGATATTTCACTCAGCAGTTTGAGGCCTTAAAATGTAATCGACACAAACTTGTTCTCACTGAAAAGAAATGCGTGTGTGTGCGTGTGCGTGTGCGTGTGCGTGTGTGTGGATGGTTTAACCCCATGGCTTTATCTTGATAGTTTAAAAACTTCATCTTGCAGGCTTCTCGAGAGTGGTTTTAAGTTGCAAAAAGAGCTTCTATTCAGCTTGTGCTATCACATGGCACATCTCCCTGGTACAACATTTAAGTGTGATTTGTTCTTTCCATATTGGTGCGAAATAGGCAAAAACACAAGAGGCATTTGCATCTTTCTGGCATCTTGAACAATTATCTGTTAAATGAAAGTCAAATAAGAAAAATTAATTGGCACCAAGGACCTGTGAATTCTCTGCAGCAAATAGAACCTACTAGGAAAGCCCTAGATGGAAGGAGAATTGAAATTAAAATAAAATGTTTATTTAGGTTTGCAAAAGGCCTAGAATACCTAAGAGACCAGAAAATTACATCATCATCATATGGTCGAATTGTCCATCAAGAAAATACAAAAGACCAAGGTAACAAAACTAAAATGTGAACAAATAAGTGAACCAGTAGACCGAGCTAGTGGCCTATCTTCCAAAGTGTGATCTCCTCACTGAGCTGCCACTGAAGTTCCATCACATCTACTCTCCATCGGCTGCTGCATCATGGCCACAATTTCCTCCTTGCATGGGAGCTTCTCTATGCTTCTCAATAATGGCCTGGATGCGCTAATGGTAAACATGTTGGTGTCATGATTGTGAGAAATACGAGGGCATCAAGTCCTACTAATCTCTGTAGCTTTATCTAGGACAATCCCATGAGCTGAAAACAAACGTGTCCTGGGTCATGTTGAGAGCTGCTACTCTGGAAAAAATTTGTTACCTGCCTCTGAATGGGTCCTCTGCTAGACAGCGTGGAACTCCATAATGAAGCATGTCTATGCCTGCATATCGCCAGCAACAAAGCCCAAGGCTTCTCTAATTAGTGTAATCCATCGCCTTGGACAAAGGCCAAGGCATGGGGACAATTAAATTGTCCCCATGCCTCATAATATACTGGGTACCCACATATGTAATGCTCCTTTGTCTCTGGCTCTAAGTTGTATAGCTGTAATATCCGCTGCCTTGGGGTAAATGCTGGTCTCTATCTGTAGCTGATGGGAGGAGGTGTCAATTTTTTCTATTGCGAGAGGTGTGAGTCCATATATCTTGCCGAGGAATTTGTGTGATATCCTGCTTGATAATATTGTTGATCTCTAAAAGTGTAAATGCCAACGATGGTGTGTCCAAAAAGTATTTGAAGGGTGGAAATGGGTCCATAGTAAAGCCATGCAGCTAAAAGCAAGCTGATCTCTTTGCATACCAACATCTAGAATCTCCCCCCATGGCTAGTTGTCAAGACGACTTGAGGGCCAATCTAACATAAACATGATGTGAAAGCTCCCACACGTCATGCATGTAAGATGTTGATCTAGTAAGGGTCTCAACCAAAATCAAGGTAACTCCCAATTCCACTGTAACGACCTCATGTGGAACCATGGCCTTACATCGGATCATCCTAGAGAGTGTAGTGACTAGAGGTCTCTCCAAATTTCTCCATCCATTATATATCCGCGACGAGGCTGACTTTGATGGTCTAGACCTAAGTCCCCTAATTTGTACCCCGTACAATAATGTGAATGGCACCAATGAATCACACAGCCATAGCTGAGTTCAGGAATCTTGAAATTGTATTAGTGAGTGCATCTGTTCCAACCGTGCAAGGGTTGCATATGCTCTTGTGCGTCTCAAAGCTATTGCCTCTCTCATAGAGAAAGAGGGTCCTATTGCCTCTCTCCGAACGGGGTCTGACCCTCACCAATTAAAACTCCCAAGCTCCTCCCAATCTCTGAGATATATGGTGAAAACTTTGGAAGAAGGCCTGGAAATCGATTGTAATTGCGAGACCCTCATCCAGACCAAAGAGATCCATGCCCTGTCTCCATCCAGTGAGATAGCAGAAATCTCTGCTCTAATCCAAAAGGCTCTGTGCTAAAATCTCATTTGCCTGGTCTGGTGACTCATAACGAGCTCTCCAATAAACTCTTGTGGAGAGATATCCACAATCCTGATACAAGGCCTAGAATGAACGTCTGTTTGGAGATAGGCTTCAAGCTCTAGGGTGGAGACCTAATTCCAACGAGCTTGCATTCCAAACAATAATCCTAGAATGGTGTTAGTGAATCTTGGATTGCATGAAGAGAATCTGTAGCCTGCCTTAAAGCAGAGCCACCAAGATTCATCAAATCATAGGCAAGAAAGACATAACTGCTAGTGAGTGGAAGATATCATAAAGCCTCCTACGCTGCTCAGTACTTCGTGAGTGGATGTCAATGGCTCTCTACCACCTCTCTGTAAAGATTGTCTCTAGCTATGGAAATAAATCATGTGCATAGTTTCTTAATGCATTCAACTCTCTATAGCCCCTTCGACAATTCAATAATGAGATTACTATCATCCACATAAAGCAACAAGGGTATTTAGGTGCCTCACAATCGTGCACCTCTATCACCCTCTCTACCGAAATAGTCTGATACCTCATCAATATGCATACCAAAGAGTGTAAGAGAGAGCCGACGTTCTTGCTTCACTCCAATGGTGGAGTGAACTTCTCTGATAGCCACTCTGGTGCAGGCACTCTACTTGTCATCATCTCATAAAGTACCAAGATACCGTGTGTAGTTTGATACATAAAAACCAACTATACAATCTATACACCAATCTTGCTCTAGATATTGTATCAAAAGCTTTGCAAAAATTCGCAAAGGAGCAATAGAAATGACATCCATGTCCTGAAACCTCAATGAGAGCTCAGAGTGTAATTATATGATCAAGTGTAGAGAATTGTCTCGTGAATCCAGTTTGTTCTCGTGCTTGGCTCTCTCTCTCTCTCTTATGCCAGCTAGAGCCAGAGACAGAGCTACATTACATATGTCATTGCACAGTGTACTATGAGATTTGGGGGCCGTTTCCACTGTTATTCAGAGAGGGTTTTGGTCCTTTGTCTAGGGTCATGACACAGGCAAGGGGGCAGCTTAAGCAGAAGGGGAGCATTAGTAGAGGAGCAGCTTAAGGAAAGGGGGAGCTTCAGTAGAGAAGCAGTTTCTCTATGTGTGGCACACACCCACTGGCCGTCATTTTATTAACACAGCTTACTACATTAGTCTGGTTTAGGAGGCTGCTTGTGTGTGGGCATATAATACTGAGGTGTACTTGCCATGTCTGGAGTTTGATTGGTGCGTATCACAGATGATGAACCAACCAAACGATACTAAAGATCCAGATGCATATCAAACCAGGCCCAAAGCAAAGATTACATTTAAGCGGAAAAGTTGGGATAGCACATTGTGGCCCGATTCTCTCAGAGCAAGAAAAATATCCAGGGTAAAGGATGACCTAATATCTGAGAAGGTACAGGTGATGATTAAGACGGAGTTGAACCTTATGAGTGGAGACATTGAGATAGAGATGTATGCAACTATGGAGAATTATAGAAATGCTATGTATGCATATATGAGGAAAGAGCTGGACCAAGAGATGCTCGGTAAGCGTGATGAGACGTACATGGCACTGAAAGGGAAGATGCAAGCTAATGTGAGGACAGAGGTGTAGGTAATGGAAGCTGTGATGCAAAAAAGGTTAGATGAGGCTGTTGTTGGTAGTGAATCTTGGAAATTAGATGTGGAAAAATGCATAAGTGCAAAAGATACATTGATTAAAGAACTTAAGGGAGAACTGGCAGCTTGTAAGAGTAAAAGTATTCCTAGAAAGTAGGGAGAAATTCAGCCCTCATTGATTAAGGATCTTGAGAAGATCAAAGAATAGGTGAAAACTCTCCGGGAAGAGGAACAATAGAAGTCGAGAACTATTACTTCATGGGTAGATGTCCTCACCAAAATGAAAAAGAAGGTTGTTGAAGCTGAAGAGTGGATTGAAGTTGCAAAGAAGGGAAAAGCCAAGATGGACGAAGCTACACCGACAACCACCATTATCAATATAACCATTGAGGGAGAGCAGAAGCGGAAGAGTAGAGCCCTTCACATGCGTGTCACATGCCTTATTGACATTGGAAATGTAGAAGAAGAAGTGAAGAACTCTTGAAACACATGGGCATTTTTGAATCCACACACACAGGTGCATGGAGAGTGGGGAAATAAGTAACCGGTGGGGAAGGAAGCTCTAAGGAAAGAGCACTCATTTTATGTTTCCCTACTATGGAAACTAGGAGAGAGTTCTTGAAGAAGAAACCAACTCTTAAATAAGCTGGGATATTTCTGGGAAATGACCTCACTTTAGTGCAAATTGCACACATGCAAGAGCTAATGCCAGCAATCAAGTCTATGAGGGAGAAGGGAAAAAAAATTTTCTATAGAGGGATGAGAGTGGTGATCTTGGAAAGATGCACTACATGACGGTGCCAGACCTATGGGACCAGCCTTAAAATGGCAGTATGGAACTATAATGGATCAATGAAGCTAGATGTTGGTGCATTTGAGGATGGCTTCAAGGGGAGAGGCATTATTTTCTACTCCAACTCCTGGTGTCACACTTCCTAGAGTGACAGGATACCAATGGGAGACCACTTGTAGACGGTGGTGAGATCAAAGCATAGAGGACGTGGGTCAGGAGGTGTGGCAATTTTAATCAAGGAAGAGTTGCACCCTCTCATTCATATTGTTCAGAGAGATGATCATGCTAGATATATGTGGGTCAGGGTGAGAGCAGAGACGGCAAGGCCACTTTATATTGCAATATGCTATTCCCCCCCGAGCACATCTCTCTATGCATCGCCCCAAGGGGCAGTCACCATTTATGATTTTAGATGAGGAGGTATGGGAGTTCTCTAGGGATGGCGATGTCATCCTTCTAGGGGACTTTAATGCCAGGACAGACCAATCTCAAACAGCGTTCTTTGATACCTCAAAGGAGATGTTAAGACAGTTGGATGTCAGTGATCTGGGATTGGCGAGGTGCTCACAGGATGTGGTGCATAATGGGTATGCGAGATATTTGATAGACGTGGGGACAGCACATTGACTGGCCATCTTGAATGGTCTACAGAGACTCCCAGCAGCGAATGGGTTCACTTGTTTTCCTCACAGACATGGGGCTAGCACGGTGGACTATGCCCAGTTTTATACCATCTATTCAGGATTTTACAGTCGGCCCCAGGCTTGTTGGGGTAGTAGATCACACCCTCCTCACACTTATAGTTTCTTTCCAGTTTTGAACAGTGATGTTCATTTTAGCTTTTATTTTACTTCATTTTATTTTGTACCCAAACATATCAGATCCACCAGGATTGTATCGGTTTGGTCTCATAGGTCATTTTGGCCTTTTGAAGATGTTTAATATAGCATTTCATTTCATTTCTGCCCAACGCTCAATCACATAAGCATAAAGCTTGTCCAATGTGTAGCCTATCATGATGGTACGGTAGGGACCATAGGGTTCCCCCCTTTCAATAACGACATAATAGTGTTAGTGCTCGAGCTCTTAGGAAAGCCTTCACGTGTGTCTTTGTTAAACATGTGCACCAACAAGGGTGCCAATTTATCTTGGGCACAACATAAATGCTCAGTAACTAGACCATCGTAAATCAAGTCTATCAATGGTGTTATGCATCATATTGACAGTGAAAAAGGTGAAATTCAGGGTCGAGACATGGCCACTACGATAGCTGCCTGTATAACAAGATTTGGAAAAGGTTGTAGCTGCAGCTGCATGAATAGCTTTTGTAAGCTGCCAACAGCTTTTTCAAAGGTGCATGGAGATCCACCTCTGCTAGCAATCCAAAGATCTTTGAAGTGTAAACATCATCTCTCCCAAGAAAACTGCTAACCATGGGATGTGATGCATAGCAGCAAGCCAATATGAAAGATAAGTAGGCAACAACTCCAATAGATCTTGCTGAAACAAACAGCTCTCAGATATGTAGTACAAGACAAAGCAAAGTGAGTACATATCGATTCTGCTAGCACCATGCTGGTGTGGATAACATAGAAATCCTCCTGATAATGGCCATTTAGCTACGCCATTGAGTATGGCTAACGTGCACGTAGCTCCATCTATAGGAGATATTTACCATACTTTGTGCATCCACATGAAAAATCGGAAACTTTCTCAATGCCGAGATCTGCATGGTGATGCTCACGAAAATCCTCCGTTGATGTATTAGAGAAGGCAACCTAACAAGCAATTTTCCTTGCGTTAAAATCCTCAACCAACATGATATCTCCGACCCTCAAGGATTCTATAATATCATCATCCATGATCAGATAAGGTGATTGCCCATTTGTCCAGCATGTTCAAAGTTAGAAGGCGCAAAGTATCATATGCCAATGTAAAGAGGACGACAATCGTCTTTCTGAACTTTGATCCACATATAGCGAGTGTGTGTATCCCTCCATAATATTTGTACAGTAGGATGCAACTCCTCCTCGTAAAGCATGGGAACTCCTCCTGGTCCTCCACTAGTATTCCCACAAGCTTCTTTTCTTGCCAATGTCTCCCATTTATACTATAACATTTTCTGAAAACAAAAAAAAATTGCAGTGGACAAGTCCTATCAAGTTGAGCTACAAAAACTGAGAGACCTCTTTAAAATTGAGCTCATGCAGCACCTGCAAACCTAAGCAGGCTGGAAGGAGCAAGTAAAAGCCTCAGACGATAACTTAGTGGGTAAGTGTAAGTTGCCAGCGAATTATCAGTAAAACGGGTTATGGCAGGAAATCTTGGCTCAATATTAATTTGAGAGCATTTTTTTTATTACCAAGAAAAGCCTTAATGCTTTTGGGCTTTCCCTTTTGTATGTGTTGCTAAGGAAGGAAACTCACAGAATCTCCATTGGCAGAATTGAACATTTCTCTTCGCACTTGCATGGCCTGAGAAGCACGTTGTCATACTGAGGTTTTTGGGAAAGTTAAACCGAGAATACAGAAATATGTCTTAATCATATGACAGGGTAGTAGACCCTGTCATATGACAGAATTGTCACTAGTCCTATTCCTGCATATATTAGGTAATGGCCCACAGCTTGGCCCTATAATTAGAGAATTTTCAATGATTTCACGTGATGGACAATGGAATGGGACACACAATGGGCGTATTCCAGGTTGGCATATTACTGATATTTTGGGTCACTCTTTGTTGGGAATAAGTATGCAAAAAATCCCCAGCAAGATGTACCCTTTATGCAAGTGAACATTTAGGTGGCACTCAATACAATGTATTGGGACATCATTGCTTTAAGTTCAAACAATTGATTGTCTGGGATTTGGCAATTCAATGGAGAATGTTGGGTACTTGCTTTATGGATACGCAGAATCGTCTTGTATCACTGATTGTGTGCTTAGAATTGCCTGGAGTCTCTATTCAGTTAGACAAGGCTGTCCATTGAGTGCTTCACTCATGCCACAACTACACACCTTTGTTGCTCCTTTCAGATCATTGATAGCTTTAAGTCGATTACATGGCTTGGATAAGGTGACCACTTCGTGGTTGTGTGACAACCTTCTGCTCATGATTCCATGCTTTGACGTCATAATCTGACTGGCTGCCAAATCCATCATCTACCAGGAGACTCAATGTAAGTGTCACAATGAGATCATCACAAGGATACGTACTCTAGTCCTGGTTTAGAGAAGCAATCAGAGGGTCAGATGTCTGCCTTCTCAGCAAGGGCATCAACTGAAGCATCAAAACCATGGCACCTACATTAAAGGTGGACTCAAAGGCACGGAGTGCTAGAGAGCTCATCTGAAGCATGTTGGCTACCATGTCCACAAGTATCAAACTCAATTTTACGATAACCTGTTCCCAACTTCTCCACATCATTGATCTTGCCCACTTTTGCAAGAAGGCAAGGCAAGCGGGCAACATTGGCTCGCTTTCTGCTTTGGCGACAGAGAAGGTCGGATGAGAGTCCACAAAGACGGTAAACAGAGAGCTCGCTGCTTCTGCTTTCCCCGACCCGCGCCCCCCCCCCCCCCCCCCCCCCCCCCCCCCCCCCCCCCCCCCGGCGATGGCGTTGCCCCGTCCTGCCCCCCTCGCGCTGCCCCTTGCCCACCCATCTCACCCGCTGCCCCTTCGCTTGCACTGCCTCCCTCCCACCTCAGCCTCCTCGTCCGCTGCCCTCCCACCCGTGCCGTTCTGCCCGCATTACCCGCAGCCTCCCCCCCTTCTCGTTTCCTCTTTCACTCCCATCTCTGCACTGTTTGATTAGGTACTGTCGGCGGCTCCTCGGATTCGTCTGCAAGATTCGCCCCAGCAAGAACACTTTTTTTGCCCTCATTTGCAGTAGCAGACACAAATGGAATCTCATGCTCCGCCCCTCGTCCGACCTAGCCGAGCCCACCATCCGACTTGCTCTGTCGCCAGCAGAGCAAGTGAGCCTTGCAGCAGAGGTGGAGTGCCTTTAGGCCACCTCTATTATCTGCAAGATCATTGGCAATTGACCTAGCGGAGGCGACGTGCGCGAGCTCCTGCAGGCGTGTCTCCTAGCAGAGGTGGGAAAGATTGTCACAAACGGGAGCGCATAACAATATAAAATACATTCGGATAAATAGGATTTATCACTTATTACTGAAGCCAGAGGATATAGAGAGAAATAAATAGAGAGAGAGTGAGAAGATCGACACAGTACCGGGGACCAGAAGATGGGCTGGTCCCCTCCCGTAATAGTATCTTTATTACTGAGGAGAAGTCTATACAAGCACTTGAACCGAACGTATTACCACGTTCGTTCTAGAATAAGACTTGATGGTTCCCGGAAGCCTCAGCTTCCGATTCCTAGGGCAAAACCCTATTCCAAGGAACTTCCGTTCCTTATTCCAATTCCTCGAGAATCAAGGTTCTCGCCTCTGGATCTCACCTTCCAGACTCAGGGCATGGCATCCCTGCAACTCTTTTCCAACTCTCTTTCCAGAGTCCTCTTCCCACAGAACAACTCTGCTTTCCCGGACACGAAGTCCTTACTTGGGAATCCCAACTTCCAGATCACAACTTGAGAGACTACCTCTCTCTGATCCGTGGATCTACTTCCCAAACTCGGGTACGAAACCCTTGGGCTGATCTGGCTCTAGTTCCTCAAAGCGCTTTTCTCCTACAGAGGCTCATGCCTTCCTCTGCTCCTACTCCCTCACGAAGAGGAAGTACACCTGCAATCAAATACTCAAAGATCATAACATGAAAATCGTTACCTTCAAAGTCTCGACGCTCGAAACGCAACTCGATTCTCGAAAAGCAATTCCCCGGAAGAGATCTCTACATAGAAAATTCCTCTCTTCCAATCCTACACACAAAAGAGGTGTGTTCTCGGGTTCCTTCTCGTAAATCAGCCCCGTCTACGACGTTTATGGGCTGAAAACAGAGAAAAACAGCAGCTTGTCGCGATGGAAACACGCTCCGTAGGCACTTCTTCGCGAGGGAACTTGCGCACTGGGTCTTGGCGACATCGGGTACACTTGGAACAGCCATGGGCATCACCGGCAAACGTCTTCTTTGCGGGTGAACTCTGCAGCAGCATCTCCTTCTTGTAAAAACTGATCCTTCCCTCTGAGTGAGGGCATGAGATGCTTTTATAGCTCCCGGCCACGGGCATGAATAGCTGCTCGCGTAGAGATCGCGGCCGTTTTTTCGGTTTTTTTTGTTTTGGCGTTGTTCCGCCAGAAAAAAAAGAGAGAGAGAAAACGTTGGCTAATCTGTTGCCTTATTTATCGGATGGTTGCCCACATATTAAGTGGGCGGCCGGTCACCTTTTAAAATGGTTTGAATCTGTCCAAAAACTCAAGAAAACCTTATAAGTTAAAAACAATGCTTTCACAGCACTTGCCTGGTGTCCCTGGATGCAATCACACGCACAGTTGCAATGCAGATATAGACTTCCTCGCGGGAAAGCATTAAAAGCAATTCCGCTTTCTCAAAAAGCATCCGTTTTTCCTTAAAGTTTCCTCTGAACCCATCTTCATTCAAGTGCTTGCCTTTCCTTGTGCACAATTCTAACACAGTTCGGAATATCCTCTCGACTATGGATATTCCCTTTCCGATGCACCCGTCACCCACCTTGTGACGCATCAGGAATACCCATCACCTAGTCACTTCCTACCAAACTTACGGTACAATCTCCTTCGCCATGCTCTATGTCACCCATCCTATGACGCATCAGAGATGTCCATTCCCGAATGGTCGGATACTTCTTCCCGATGCTCCCTGTCACCCATCCGATGTGACGCATCATAAGTACCCGTTCCTCGTGGCCTTACAAATATTCCCATTCACAATGCTCCCATCATTACTTTGAACGACGCACTAGGAATACTCTGTACTCGGATGTCTCCAGTGAGAAAAACCCTCTCACTTAAAATTCCAATAATTCATTTAGAATTATTTTTCCTGTTGTTCCAAGCGAGAAAACCGTCTCACTTATAAATCCAATAATTCATTTAGAATTATTTTCTTGTCAAATAAAGCCAGTTTAGCAACAAAGATCATCGACATACAGCTTCCTGAGCGAGGGTACTACCAGATTGAGTTTGAGACTCCCGAGATGGCTGCCAAGATCATTTCGATGAGCCCACTAGCCATCCGAGCGTCAGGGCTCATTTCTGACAGTGGCGCCATGGTTTCGACCAAGTTTCAGATGTTCTTATTGAGGAAGCAAATCTACCCATTTTGGTCTGCTTCCTTGGCGTGAGGAGAGATCACTTCTTGCTTCTTTCCAAGATTTGTTCCGAGATCGGGACAGTCTTGGAGACCCCGCACACGACAGTGCAAGTGCTACCAAGGTTGCAAGTATTCCCACAGTACGCATTTTGGTTCACAACACCCACATCCTCCCAAAGGTAGTCCTTCTACCTAGGGTGAGTGGCAGGTGGCTCCGCCAAAGGTGGAGTATTCGAGACTCCAGAATCAGTGCTTCATTTGCAAACAGATGGGTCACTTAGCTAAGGCTTGTCCCTGCAAAAGATCTCGACTTGTGTCGCATGCTCAGCCCCCAAGGCTGAACATGCACAGTAGAGAGGTACCCAGGACACACAGGCTGACACCTCGTCAGAGGCCCGTGACCAACAGCTGATGGCTGGCAGCAAGTGCACGTCCGTCATTGGCAGGGAAGGGCTCGCGACACCCCCCCCTGGTGGCTGCTCTCCTGCAACCCAGCAACATCCGGTTCCGATAGGGAATCGTTTGGACCCTAGAGCAGGATTCCCGTGAGGAGCCTCCCTCCACCTAGCTTCACAGCGGTCAACACCTGCCTCCCCTCTGCCTATCGACTCTTTTGCCCCGCCTCCACCTCTTCCCCTCCCCCTCCTCCCGCTCTCGCCCGCTGGGCCCCAAGCTTCATCACCCGACCAATCCAACACTCCTTCAACACAAGGGAGTAGACATTCATCCTTAGTTCGACATTCTCTTGGTAATGCTTTTGCTACGAGCCGAATGGCTTAGGAGTGACAGCCCCATTTGAGGACGCCATTTCTAGTACAGGTCTCTCCTTTTGCGTCAGTCCCCCGTGGGCTGACCAGTTTTGACATTGGCTGACGGTGGCATTTCTTTGACTACAGCTTCACCCGATTCCTCGGCGACCCATCTCCCGACCTTGAGGCAGCTTGTTTCCGTGTACACATTCTCTTGCTATCCGCCAAAGGCACCGAGGTGTTGGATATAGCAGTAGGATTTTCCTTCCCATTGTGTGGCGAGGATCACACAGAGTGGACTTTACACACAGTCCTTGACTGGATTCAAGTCCAGACTTTAGAGTTCTCACACCACTTAGGGAACTTGGGGATGACAGATTTGATAGACACTTTGGCTGCTCACCAAGTTCAGTGTGACGCCACCGGATGCAGTTGGATGTAGGCACATTGTGGTTCACTTCTTTGCTGACACTGTGAGTACCCCTTGCTATGTATATGTACATGAGGATTCTTGGATAGAGGATGTAGCCCTACGGACTACTTGCTCTGCTTGGGCTTGGTTGGGACAGTCACTACAAACACGCCTATCTCAGGGTCACTCTGATGCGGATTACTCCCCATTCAAGCCAGCCTCGAAAATAGCGAGGTTTGTTGTTGTTGCAACATCGATCTTCTCTCACTGATCCCATGAGGATTGTCTCATGGAATGTGCAGGGATTAGGTGGACCCGAGTTTCAGCGTCAGAGTGGTCGCTTGCATCGGGAGCTTCAGAGATGCCTCGTGGGGGGAGGTGTATGTATGACTATTGCGGACTCATGGCAGCAGGCCATTGTGGGCAGAGGTATCATTGTGCGAGGTAGGGCCCCAATGAGTTACTATGTAGGTTCACGTTAGTCCCATGGGCTTCCTGAACATCTATGCGCCCAACCAGTGCACGAGTTGAGTTTTGGTCACACATTGTGGAGTCTTTGCCTCATGCAGAGTAGTAGTGTGTTGGGGGTGACTTCAACATGTTGAAGGAGCCCTCATATAGGATTAGAGGCAGCCATGCTACTGTGCACGGGCTGAGTTGGCAGCTTGGGAGCGCTTATGTATGACCTTGAGGATTTCAGATGTTTGACAAATGTAGGCTTTGTGCGATCCCTAGACAGCCTATCTTTCTCTCAATCTGACTACAGAGTAGGGGGCGTGAATCTATCTCGGATAGATCGCTTTTAGGCCAGTGGCTGCATATGTGATATGGGAGGACTTGTATGCATTTTGGCATGGACTACCTTTTGAGATCATATGCCAATGACTTTTAATGTAGCAGACAAACAGAGGAGTGGGGGTGCCATGCTGCGCATCCCCAAGAGATTCTACTGGATACAGAGCTCAGAGAGCGGGTGGTGGCACTTTGGACAGAGAGTTTGGGCACTCAAGGCACACCTGCTAGTAGAGTGTCCACTAGACTTGTTGAGCTTAGTCGCTTCTTCCTCCAGGAGTCTGCAGCTCGCTTGGCTGCAGCCAAGAAGGAGAAGCGTATCCGACGGGGCATTGTTGCCCTACAACAGATGTAGGAGCGCTACCTTAATTGTCCTTGGTTGGAGGAGCAAATGCAGTAGGCTCGACAGGAGCTGATCACCATTGAGGAGCGGCGTCACGAGTTTGCCTTCCATCGTCAGGTATCTCAGTGGACCCAGGTGGGCGACAGAGCTACTGGTGAGTTCTTTGAGACTGTGGGTCCTCGCCATGCGCTCACCAGTGTTTGTCAGTTGAGGAGACGTGATGGGTCAGTTGCTATAGAGCTTGAGGATATGCGTGCAGTTGCTACTAAATTTACCGTGAGTTGCTTTCAGCTGAGCCACAATCAGAGCGCCAGGATATGCGTGCAGTTGCTACTAACTTTTACCATGAGCTGCTTTCAGTTGAGCCATAGTCAGATTATTAGGATGCCTGCCCTGGCTCGGCTTGTGTGAACAGGGTAGGTCTTGTAAAGTTTTTGATTATTTCTAATACTATACAACTCACTTTTGTGAGTTTTGCAAAAATAAAATTAAAAAAAATCTCTCTTAGGGGTTTGAGGGAACATCTCTTGTTGATCAATTGTAGCCTACGAGGTGTAGGGGAGTGGGGAGCCTCCGGCTAGCTTGTGGCAGGGTGGTTTGCTCCTTGGGGGTTGCTAGATTTGCTCTTTCTTGTGGTGGTGAGACTTTTGCGGAGGTGGGTTGTCCTCGGATGGAGGATCTTGGATCTCCAGCCTTGAGGATGTGCTTTTTCCGTGCCCTCTCACATTTTTTTTGTAAACAAAGGAAGCCGCCCTCCTCTCCCCTTGCTTGGGGGCAAATGGAGACCAATACTTCTTGTGTTTCGGGTGGTTTTGCGACAAT
Source organism: Adiantum capillus-veneris (assembly GCF_014529385.1). Lineage (NCBI taxonomy): Eukaryota > Viridiplantae > Streptophyta > Polypodiopsida > Polypodiales > Pteridaceae > Adiantum > Adiantum capillus-veneris. The sequence continues at coordinate 41,595,668 of NC_140960.1, forward strand.
CAGCAAGGGCAAGTTTTGTAGCAGGGCCCCCCTCTTTGGTGGCTCCAATCGTCATTGCTCTGGTCTTCTTTGATGGCCTTTGACTGGCTTGTAAAAGCTTGCAGTGGTTCTCCACCTGTTCTCCACCTGGCTGGCTATGCTGTGGCTGCTCTAGTGGTTTTAAGGTCTATTGATGCGGTGAAGGTTTTGTCCGACTTGCTGTTCATGAATGGTAAGTGATGGAGGGCTATGCCTCCCCCTTTATGCGATATTATGCTCCCTTTTTTGTAGGGTGCTGCCCTTATCAACTGTGTCCCTGGTATGCTTCCTTTGTGCCTGATGTAATGAGGCTTTCTTGAGGTGGTTTCCCTTTGGGAGTGGCAGACCTTTTGGGTTCCGAGGTGGCCGCGGGTTGGTTTTTTGTGGTTTGTGTTGATTGTATAAGTGTTGGTTTGTAATAGGTTATGAACACTATGTAGCTCTATGGTTATGTTGATGCTATGGCTCAGATTGTGAGCAGGGCAGTATTGTAATTTTTCTGCTTATCACTCACGGCTGTGAGTTTTGAAAAACAAACTGTCTCTTCTTGTAGTGAATACAAAGTGAGTAGAGTTTTGTACTAAATGCAAAAAGTAAATACACTTTTTTTTTTAGCGCTCTTGAATGTGTTATTAAAAAAAATAATCTCTCAAAGGGTCTACATCGATGGAGATCCTTCGAGGGAATTTCCTTTATACAATGAGAGAGAGAGAGAGAGAGAGAGAGAGAGAGAGAGAGAGAGAGCATAAATTGGACTGTATGATTGCATCTATTATTAATGAAGATTCATGATTAGCAAATTTGATTCTCACCCTGTCTTTCACCAATAGTAGCCCAAGAAGAGCAAGGCCTCATCATGTTACGTACACGACAACAATCTTGCCCTACCTCTCTAGTAAGGCCACACATTATTAAGAGCTGGGTGGAAACACTTCCCGCCACCTACTCATCATAGGTTTTCTAGAAGTAATCTTAGAGAGAGAGAGAGAGAGAGAGAGAGAGAGAGAGAGAGAGAGAAAGAGAGATGCCTCTCAACAAAAAGAAAATTGTTATAGCCCTTGTCCCCATCATTCTTTGCACTTGAGGATGGTGGTGGCAAAAAAATTGGATGTGGATATGGTGGCAAACAACCTTGCTAAGAAGGAGCTGGGTCTTTTTGTGTGTAGGCTATATCACATGAATTGCCATAGAGTTGTCAAAGACGTGTTGCACATTCACAAAGAGAGAGACACACACACACACACACACACAGAGAGAGAGAGAGAGAGAGAGAGGTCACTTTCGAGTCTTTGTTTATTGCATGAACGGGGGGGGGGGGGGGGGGGGGGGTGCCTGCAAGGTCACAGATTGATGCACAAGAAGGCGTTCAATTAATCATAAAATGTCTCTCATTAACTCGCTCGATTCTATCATCTCTCAAAAAAGTTCGCTCGGAGTTTGGGATTCCTCCCCTCCTTGTAGGAGTTGAATATTGACTTTTTGGCACACCTTATCTCAAGCACCTTAGTCAACAAGCATGACAAAGCACCTCAAGTAGCTTGGGTGGGGTTTCCACAAGCACCTTAGTCGGCAAGCACAACAAGCACCTCAAGCATCTTATTCATCAAGCACAACAAGCACCTCAAGCACCTTAAGCTTGGGCCAGGTTCCCACCTCAAGCACAGCCCTAGCTTACTTAAGGTCAAAGGACTTTTAACACTAACTATTGGAGATCTTTAATGAAGTTAACCCTAAGGTCTTTATACTCCATTGGTTAGCCTTGCTCTTTGATAGACCATCTCTTAATTGGGCCCCTTTACCATTGGCTCCGTGTTGTGATAGATCTATTAAGCACATGTCTATATTCTAACCCTTGTTCCCGTTTATTCTCCCACGTTAAATGATCAGTTTAATATGAGAAAATCATTTGGGTTGGTTAGATATTAGATTTTATGACATTACCTCTCTCTTGAAATCATAGTCGAGGACGACCATGAGGTAGAAGAGATAAAGCCTTAGTCATTAGTCAATCTTGCTTAACAGATATAGGATCCCTTTTTACCCTACAACATCTTTCCAAGATGGATGACTAATCTATTTGGTGCTTAAGAGACATAGCTATTGCAAGCATGTCTGCTCTTTAGTCCATTTCATTCTCCCAAAGTAGAGTGACAAATTCTACTTGGTGTTTGAGAGACGTCGTCATCACAAACATGATTCTAAGCATGCATACTATTTAAATTTATGCACAATTAAAAAGAGAACTAGTCTTATAAGACAAAAACATTGGTCACTTAAAAGAAATCTGTACATTTGCTTACTCTAATGTAGCATTGTAAGCATTGACAAGGTTCATACTATCCTTAAGCTGTATTCCTTGCATCCATCTAGCATCTTCAAAATGATAAGTTTTGAACTTAATAAGATATCTTCGGATAATCTTACCATGTCGTAGTACCCTGTCTTCATGCCGAAGGATAGCTTCGGGTTGTAGTATCTCTTCTTGGTCTTCAACTTGAGGAGGGTCTTCAATAATTGGTTCACTTGGTGGCTCTCCTTTGTAGGGCTTGAGTAGGCTCACATGAAAAGCATTGTGTATGAGCCAATGGTTGGGCAACTTGAGTTGGTAAGCCATCTCATTGATAGGCTTTAAGATTTGGAAAGGACCATAGTATCTTTTTGCTAGCTTAGCAAAATACTTTTGATGGCCCGTAGGATTTTTGCCCGTCGTTTGCCCTAATCGAGCCTTAGGAAACTGAAGTAAGACCCAATTATTTTCTTTAAATGTTAAGGCCCTTCTGTGCTTGTCAGCAAGCAGCTTTTTGCCTTTGTTGAGAGATGAATATAGCCTCTTTAATCTTTTTAAAAGATTCTTGTAGGTCACGGCTATACTCATCGGTAGCGAAGATCTTCCCATGTACTTTGAGTAGCAAGGGACTTTTAGGTCTTCCCTCAATGATCTCAAAAGGTGTTTTTCCCATAGAAGTATGTACAGTATTATTGTAGGCATTCTCTACAAGAGGTAATTACCTTTCCCATTGTGAGCGTTGATCTGGTTCGGTAACGTAAGTCTTGAGTAGATCGAGTATCGTAAGATTGGCTATCTCACTTTGGCCACCCGTTTGTGGGTGATAGGGCAAAGAGAAATTCAATCTTGTTCCTAGATTTTCAAAGAGATCTTTCCAAAAATTACTGGTCATTCTAGGATCTCTATCTAACACAATGGATGTTGAAAATCTGTGATATGAAGAGAGTTTCCATTTGGTGTGCCTTAGTAGTCTTTTTGACAGGAATAAAGTGTGCTTGCTTGCTAAACGTGTCAACTATTGTCCATATTTCCGTATTTCCATGGATAGACTTGGGTAGTCCAAAGATAAAATCCATGGATATACTCTCCCATGGTGAATTTGGAATAGGCAATGACTGGAGTAATCCAGGTTGCTTCCCTCTATCATACTTGGTCTTTTGGCATACTACACATTGTGAAACATACTCTTGTATGTCCATTTTCATGGTAGGTCAATAGAAATATGTTTCTACTCCGCAAAGAGTAGGTTAAATGCCTCTATGCCCCGCATAGGGAGGAGCATAGGATTCATACATAACTTCCTCATGAAGGGAATGGATAACACATAGCCTATTGCCGTGGAGAAGATAACCATCCTGCAAGGTGAATGGTTCCTCTTTCTTCCCCAAAGCAAGGACTGACATTATGTTTCTAAAATCAGGGTTAGTAGCATACATAGAGGATAGATCATTGTGAGTAGCTATAGACACCGCATTAACTTTTGGTCGTCGTAAAAGTGCATCAGCCACTTGATTGTGCTTACCAGCAAAGTGAGCAATATGGAAATTAAATTGCGAAAGAAAAGTTGTCCACCTCATTTGTTTGTCGGAAAGCTTGGTTTGCGTCATCAAATACTTGAGACTTTGGCGATCTGTTCGTAGAATAAATGGAGTCCCCAATAAATAGTGCTTCCATGTGTCTAGGACATGTAGAACAGCTAAAAGCTCTTTCTCCTAAATACCCAAGACTCGTTTATCGGTATTGAGCCTTCGGCTCTCATATGCTATGGCATACCCTTCTTGAAGCAAAACTGCTCCAAGGCAATCAGCACAAGCATCATATTGGACCTCAAATGGCTTTGAGAGATCCGGAAGTATGAAGACTGGTTGGGAGGTAAGCTTCTCCTTGAGCTTGTCAAAAGCATTTTGCTCCTTAGCAGTCCAACCATACTTAATGTTCTTCTTAGTTAAGTCATGTAGTGGTCCTGCTATTTGAGAGAATTTTGCTATGAAGCGTCTATAGTATGCGCACATACCAATAAAGCTTCTTAGCTCATGTAGATTACTTGGATTAGGCCATGCTTTTATTACCTCTTAACTTCAATGGATCCATACGGATACCATCTTGAGAGATAATATGACCTAGGTATTGAATCTTTTGAAGGAAAAATTCGCTTTTCTTTTGGTTGAGAAAAAGCTTGTTCTCTCTCGATGCTTGAAAAATCACTTGGAGATGTTGCTTATGTTCTTCCAAAGACTTGGAGTAGATGATGATATCATCAAAGAACACTCCGGTGAATTTGCGGTAAGGTCTAAAAATTTTCTCCATTAAACGATTAAACGTAGCTGGTGCATTAGTCAAGCCAAAAGGTATGACTAGATATTCATAAAGACCAAATGTTGTGCGAAACACGGTCTTTAGGATATCTTCATCCACTACCTTATTTAATGATAGCCACTTTAAAGGTCAATCCTACTGAAGTAGGTAGAGCCTTGTAGCTTATTAAACAAACCTTCTACCCGAGGCACGGGAAATCTGTTTTTGATAGTGATATCGTTTAGTGCTCGATAGTCCACACACATACGGTATGTATCATCTTTCTTTTGCACTAAAAGGACTATAGAACAAAAGGGAGAGGAGCTAGGCCTCACCATCCCTTTGTCTACCAATTCTTGTACTTGCCTCATGATCTCCTCTTGCTAAGCTTGAGAGACTCGATAAGGTGTTTTGTTAGGTTGTGAGCTTCCTGGAAGTAGCTCAATTCGATGGTCATCATCCCCTCGTTTTGGAGGTAAGTCCATAGGGATATCATCGATGAACACATCTTGGAATCCTTCTAGAAAATTAGACAAGTCTAACTCTCCTTGATTCCTACCATTTACATTTGATGAAGCATTCGGATCTTTTAGAGACTCTTTGATAAAAATCATGTACGCAGAAACTAAGCTCTTGATTGATTTATCAAAAGCAAGAGGATTTACAAGTGGAATAGTGCGACCACGCTCACTAGCATCTATATACATGTTATTTCCCCTGTAGGTGAAGTAGATTCTCTTTTCAGGGAACTTCATATTGGCAACCATGCGATCAAACCATGGCGCCCCTAGGATAGCATCCTCATGTCGGAGAGGAGAGATGAAAAAGTCTTCTTTGTCGACATAGCTTTGGACATGGAGCCTCAACTTCCCAATCAAGGGAATAACGGAGGCTCGATGTCCCTTCAAAGGAGTGTCAGCCGTTACAACATCTCCCATCTCGAAAGCTTGAATGCCCAACTTGGTGGCCAACTCCGTTGATATGAAGTTGTGAGTAGAGCCAGGGTCAGACAAGATGAAGACATCATGCTCTCTTACCTTTCCCCAAGCATAGGAAAGTGGTGATCCTTTGCAATGAGCATCCTCTTTTGGAGCTTCGATGGTGGAATCCCTAGAAGTCTCATTGCGAGCATTCTTCTCGGGACAAGAATGATAGCCATGTCCTTGCTCCCCACACTTGAAACATTTATGGTCCTTGCAAAAAGCTTCAAGCTCTTCAAGAGAGAGTTTGTTTTTGCCTTTGTAAACTCCCTTCTCCTTGGACCGATTGTTGTTGTTGTTGTTGGAAGTGCCTTGGGAAGAATTTTGAGCATTGGTTTTCCCCTTTGCATCATTTTTATCTTTGTTTTCCATGGGTTGACATTTCGTCTAGCCCCTTGTTGAAAATTGATTCAAAGAAACCAATACAGACTCTGGCATGGCAGCACACTCAGCTCCAGCCGAGGACTCACAGGTACAATGGGTGTGTCGAGGCTCAACTGTTCAGGGATGGTGGAGACGTGTTGTGCATGAACTCAAGATGCTAGACTCAAGACGAATGGCCATACAAAGTAGACGATGGTAGCGTCTCACGACTGGAACCAACTACTCATATGTATCTCCTAAAGAGCCACCAACGGCTAGCCGATATCCCAATCCAGCTAAGCCTATCTCCAAATAGAGGTGGTGGTGATCTGGCCACGATGTCCACTCGACCATCATTTGTATCACTTGCCATGTATCACTGCCTAGGCGAGAGTGTGAACTCAAGCTCAACCGCAACTAACTGCCTGTCCTGTGCCAGTGATATTGTAGCCTTGCTACAAGTTGCCCGCCACAAGACCACTCACCGTCCCGATGAAAGAGAAAACTTAAACTTGCAAAGAATACTGAAACTAGAGAGGACACTGAAACCAGCAGAGAATATTGAACCTAGCAGGAAATCGGCAGTCAACCAGACTGATGACTGTGGAGAAGACATGATGAAATGTAGGTGTTAGCAGAATATGATGAAGAAGTACGGCAACTTGCCATAGTGAGATAGGCTACATAGAAAGCAATTACTGAAGAAGGCCCAAGTTTGCAGCAAAGGCTCAGAACATAGAGGGTAGTGGAAATGTAACCAAAAGGAAGAAAGGCATTCCAGGTTAAAACTGGTTTTGATTCAAAAATCCCACAAATTTAGCCAGTTTTCGTTTTGGCGACCCTCCAAACTTTCCTGGAATTGTCAGTTTTTGTCCTGAGAACTACCCTAAAGCAAGTTCTTGTGAACACTGGTGGGTAGGGGCTAGGGGAGGTTCTTGTGAATACTCATGGGTAGGGTGTGTGGGTAGGGGCGAGGAGAGAGGTAGGGGCGAGGAGGGAGGGAGGGGGTGGGTAGGGGCGAGTAGAGGGGTGGTGAGGGACGAGAGGGGGAGGGTAGGGGCGAGGAGGGAGGGAGGGGCAAGGGGGTGTGGGTAGGGCATGGAGGAGGGAGGGCTAGGGATGGTAAGGGGAAGAGAGAGGGGGGGGGGGGGGGGGGGGGGGGGGGGGGGGGTTTAGGGGCGAGAGAAAGGGAGAGAGAGGTGCGGGGTGAGGCCAGCTAGGGTGATGAGAAGAGGTTGTTGCTCAAAGTAGCTTGGGGAAGACGTGCTCTCGGATTCTGCAGTTGTTCCTTTGGTGGTGACAGTGTTTGACTTTCCACAAAATGAGGTCTTCCACAAGGTTTCCAAATTGTGAAATGGCACACCAATTAACTTTGATGCTAACCTGGACATCTGGTAGCTCTTCTGGTAGTTCACAAGGTACCTCAATGAAGTTATAGAGAGCATTCGGTGTAGGAAGTTTAAGCTGACTATTCCAGAGTTTGAAAGAAACACACTCTCTGTGGAATACCGATTCGAGATGGGAGGATCAGATAACCTTACACTTACTGGTCTTCCCAGAAGTTTTACAAGCAAATCCTTGTCAAAATCATCAGTGCTTGACTATCCTGGAACTTCCAAAGATTCTAACCTTATCTTGTGTGACAAAGACCACAGCCAATAGGACTGTCTGCTCTGCATCTGGTCTAGCAGCCCCCGGGTGTGCATCAGAGCCGCTGAAGTTGGCTCTCTTTACTAGGTCTGGAGATGGCATGGCTGAATATTTCTCTGTAGGTGAAGAGGTTGCCCTGTCTAGGAGCAAAGAGACATCATGATTTGGTGTCTCATCGATCTGGAAATCGGCAGTTTTTTGTTGGAACCCCCCTTCAGGAAGCTTGGTGAAGGGTAGTTCACCACGAGACACTAATGAGAGCTTTGGCTTGGACAGAGAGTCAAACTCAGATGAGGCCAAGGTTGAGGTGTGGGATAACTCTTGTAAAGGAGATTTCTTTCCACTTCTATGATGATTTATAGGCTCACCAAGTTCAAAGGCTTCTACTAAGGGGCCAGCTGAGCTATCAACCTCTGTGACCTCCACATTGGCTGTTGGTTCAAGTGGCTTATCACCAAGTCCAAAGGATTCCACAGCCTTTGTGATTTCCACACTCTCTATTGGCTCAGGTGGCACACTTGCTATTGGCTCAAATGGCTTACTGGGTTCAGTTACAGTAGAAACGTAGGAAGAGAATGTATCCTCAGGCAGAGATTGAATGGAGACCCCATAACAAGGCATTGACTTGGTATCTTCCAACCACTCCAGCAGATCTTCTTCTGACCCATCAAGTGGAATAGGCTGTTCTAATTCATGGTTGGTTTCCATTGACGAAGAACTGTGCTGCACTGTAGGATCCATGCCTCCTTCAAGGCGAATGGATTAATTGGGGAGCCAAGAGTATGTATCCACATTGCGTCATTTCCCCAATCATGCAGTGCTTTAGTGTGTCGTAGCCATGGTCTACCAATGAGCAAAGGAAATCCTCCCTCAACTTGGGGAAGACGAACCACAACAAAATCCAAGCTAAAGGTGAAGTCTTGTACCTGCAGAGGCACCTTGTCCACTATACCCACTAGGCAGACTGTCCTCTGGTAGGTCAATGTGACTGTGAAGGGAACAGGTCGTGTAGGTTGCAGAACTAAAGCCAACATAGTGAACTTAGGCATAAGGTTGATGCCAGATTCACCATCCACTATCACTCTTGAGAATTGCCGCCCCAAGACGGACACGGTGTGACGAGGGCTTCTATAATCCGTGAGGGGAGCAGTGGGATGGGATATCATATAGGACTGTGATGGTTGCACTGGGAGGTACCCACCACTAGGACTTGCTCCGGGGTAAAGTGACTGAATAACTGCAAGGGTGTCACTTCGAAAATTCGCATCTAGTCGCAGCATGTCATAGAGCGACACTTGTTGGAAGGTGTTCTTCAAGATTTTCTCTGTTGTAAGCTTTTCTTTTTCTACCAATGGTTTCTCTGGTACCTTGATCTGCTATAGATCGGAAACTGCTTCCAAGAAAGATTCATCAATATCAGAGAGCAAAGATTTGGATCCTTGCTTGGCACTGGGGGATGGCTTGTCAACAGCTAAAAGCGGGGTATCCACTAGTGTGAGAATGTTTGGGGGAGTTGAACTTGCTAGAATGATAAGACTGAGAGCGGCCCTCTAGGCCCGAGTGAGGACGCCCGCTGGCTCCTCTACCAATTGCAGCTTGTCTTGACGGGTAACCACATGGGCAGAAGGGGCGGCTAAGGAATGGTGCTAACTGCTATGAGATTGATCTTGGGAAAGGTAAACTCATTTTGGCCTTGACCTGGGCTCGAAGCCGTGGATGCACGAAGTCTGGGACAATCCTTACTGTAGTGATCCTTCGCTTCAGGGCAATGACAGCAGGGAGGGGACCCTTCTGGCAGGGGGCATTTGCTTTGGTAATGTCCATATTCCCCCAATCTGTAGCACAAAATAGGACGATTCAATGGGCAACTTGAAGGGCGAGGTGGTCCTTGCTCCTGGTGCATGGAGGTGGAGGTGGAGGTGGAGGCGTAGAAGCTTTGAGGGGATGAGGGAGCATGCGCATGATAAAAGCTCTAAGAGGGAAAAGTGCTCCGCATACCTTGCATAGGAGGGGTTGTTAGCAAAGGTGGCATGTGGCTTGGATGGCCATAGGGGAAAACCATGTTGGATGCAGGTGCTGGCCCTTGTCGAAGAGTAGGACCAAGACTTTGTTGTATTTGTCGCAATCTCTTCAAGTAGTAGCAATCCTTGTCCTCATGTCCAGACTTTTCACAGAAGTGGCAATAACCCCGAAGGGGGCATTCATGTGGAGGGTGCCTTGGCGAACAACATGAGCTACACCAAACCATAGCCTTAGTCTCCTGCTGAGACCTGAGCTCTTCTAGCTCGCACTTGATCTGTTCCAAAGCCTCGTGATGTGGAGGCTTCTCGTGTCTAAGAAAGAAGTACCTCTCCTCTTGAAGAGCTCGTTGTAACTTTAGGGCTTCTAGTTCCCTGCGTAAAGAAGTCAAGGGGTCAGATGGACTTTCCAAGAGTACAGAGGTAGTCTCTTTCTGAGGAGAGTCTGTAGACAGCTTCCTTGCTCCCTCTATCCTAGTAGTAGCAGCAACAAACTCCTCCAGAGTGGCTTCAGGTCAGAGACTCTCTGATTTTTTGTTGAGAAGTCTTAGGAAGAGCCTTCTCTACCCATTTCTTGACCATAAACTCACCTGTTTGCTGAGGAAGCTTGGCGACTAGAGACTTTGTTCTGGTCATGAGTACTGCAAAAGTCTCTTTGGGTTGGAGCATCAGGTTGGCCAACTCATCTAGAACCTTCTCGTGGAAGTCCGTTGGTTTGAAAGCTTCATAAAACTGTTGACTTAATGTGGCCCAAGTCGTAAAATGGTTTTCTGCAAACTGAATGTACCATTTATCTGCTAAGCCATCCAAGGTGGATAGGAAGAGTACTAAGTAGGCGTCTTCTCGGTTGAGGCCACGACACCTGCAGAGGGAAACAAATCTCCGGACATGGTCGTCCTCTGTGGAGAGACCCTTGAAAGTCGGAAACTACCTTAGCCAGAACGCTTCTGAGCTCCTCCATGGCTGTCTGTGCAGGAGCGTGTTGCTCAAGAGCTTGCTGCAACACAGTGGGTGAGAACTTTACAGAGGGGGGTGATTGGGGAGGTGTAGAACTGGTTGAGGGAATGGAGGTAGCCGCGCGGGAAGGTAGGGGTAATGGGGCTGGTGGACTTCTACTTGGCACGAAGGGTTGACGCTTTCTATGGTAGTACTTCAGAGGACTTAGTAGTGGGATTTGTCGCTCTTTTGACTGTCTTATATGTGTCAATCATGCAGTAACCAAAAGCCCACCCAAGCTTTGGGCACGAAGACCTTTAGCTCATTGAACACTGGTCCAAACTCCACTAGACCATGGCGAGTGACTAGACCACTTGGCTAGACCTGGACGAGAGAGGACTAGACCAGGCCGAGAGACTACGAGACCAGGACGAGAGACTAGATAAGCAGGTCAAGGAAAAATTTGACGAGACCAAGCTGAAGCAGACCTAGATAGTAGACCAGAGCAGTCGAAACCAACAGACTAGTATAGGAAGGCTTAAACCAGGTAGCTCTTGCACTCGACTTTCGACGGAGTGAGACTACAGTTGAGGTTCCACCGGGTGTGCCAAAAATGAGAGAACCTATAGCAGGGATAATGTGTTGTGCTCTCTGCAGTGGGTGCTCCTCAATGCAATGTGTGTGAGATCTCACTCCAACAGAATGAAAACACAAAAGACAATGAATAACAGAGCAAACAACACCACGACTCAACAGTGGAACCTGAACAACATGGGACTCGACTAACTCAAAGAAACCAGTACAGAGGCATGGCAGCACACTCAGCTCCAGCCCAGGACTCACGGGTACAATGGGGGTGTTGAGGCTCAGCTGTGCAGGGATGGTGCAAAGAGGGTCATTGATAGTCAAAATTGACCATTAAAGAAGCTCATAAGACCATTTTGCACCCGCCCACCCCCTTAAGCCTGCCATCCCCTTGTGATGAATATCGAAGTGGGGACACCTATCCGGCCCTGATTGTCCCCATCCTTGTCCCTTTGTGCCCCGGCCCTAGGGGTCCGTCCCCTTGTTTTTATGATAGGCACGATCCCTGTTGGGTTCCTTCTAGCATGTTGGTGCATGGCTTCTTCTTTATGTTGTCAACGTGCACATGTTACGGTGTAATTCTCATGCTCAAATTTTTTTCATGAGGCTACACAAAGGCTGCAATATTGTTTCCCTCGCTGCCATTTTGGAAGATTAGTATCCAATTGAATCCACCATTACCAAAGTATGACTACTATCTTGCTTGGGTGTGATTTTGGGCCCCTTGGGCTGGTTGTCATACACGCAATGAACTTTAGCAAGCTTTTCGTCGTGGTAGCAGTTACTCAGCTTTACCCTACCCATACTTTTGTACTAAGCTCCCTTAGTCTCTTCATTACTGTGTCTATTTGGGAGACATTTCACTTCAACAGTTTGATGTTTTCTATGACTGATTTTAGCCCTCACACACACGTGACTTTGCCCATTGTGGGTGGCCATGCCTTCTACATTAGGGTAGTTAATGGAAATTTAGTTTCATTGAAAGAAAGGTATGTGTGCGCACAAAGATGGGGCAGCCCTAGCTAAGAAGCCCCCTTGCTTAAGCAGGCCCTGGTTATCCAACAAGCTTAATCGAAAAGGAAAAATGACGCGTGAAACTAAGGAAGAGCCCGCCAGTGAAAAGCGTGGAAGTGAGGAGAGAATGTGACAGAGGAAGGGAGACCATTGAGCGATTGGGACACACAGTAGGCTCTTCCAGGGCAACAGAGGAAATTCATTGGTTCTACTGTGGCAATGGTGGCGTATCACAACGCTTTTCACCCTGGCACAACGTCAGATCATATGGCACTAAAATTCACCTGCATAGCTCAACCAACATGGCTCCTATAGGCCACCTTGATCTTGGAGTCTTTGTACATATTATCAACTATTGTACTGTTCCCTGAGGACCGGTTCCCTTGCGGATCGTCATGGATCCTATGTGCGCAGTAACACGGTCTTCCTTCTTCTTCAAAAATAAGATTGCAAAGCAAGGGAGGCGAAAGATGGAGCAGCAGCAAGCTACACAAGCAAAAATTGTGCCTATAACCCACCAGTGCTTGTATGCGTTTGACGCGAAATTATTCTGGTCTTTCAAAGAATCATGTTTGATGTATCCACTACCTAGGTTGTTAGGTACAAAAAACATGGTATGAAACTTAATTTGAAGCTACATTGTGAAGTACCAGTAACTGCAACCCATATGGAAAAAAGACACAATAGCATGAAAGTATAGAAATGCATAGGTTTGGCTATTCACCACTTCTTCTTAAGTGACCATCGACCACAATATGCCGCCCTTCTGGCCTTTAAAGGCACCTAAAACTAAGGAGTGAAAGGAACTTTCAAAAAAAGAAATCATAGCCATCTTGTTATGGGTGCTGAGCTGATGGATGGAGCAGATTTCAAACGATACAAACAAATGGAAAGTCTATACATAAAGTCTCTTTGAACAGAGTCTTTCTTAAGGGGGCCTTGATGATATTATCCATGGTATTTGAGGGCACAACATCTCCTGAAGGGAGAATATAGAAAGCCTTAGGATTTGATCGGGAAGCTTGGGTGATTTTTCCTATAATTACATTTGATAGTTTCTTCTTTAAGATGCACTTCAGCAGAATAGGGTGTTTGAAATGACGGCCTGATTGTTGTATAAGATGCTAGCTTTCTAACTGTGATTCTGTTCTGTTGTTGCAGATAATATATTATGTACTGGGAGGATGTCAAGTGTGATGCCCATCCTTTACTTCATATGCAAAGAGTTACGTGTTCCGTCAACAGATTATTACATGCTTCTTAAAAATTCAGGACTGGATCGATTTCATGGGAATAACAAGAATCTGACAAGCTCACCTAGCAACCAATGATCATGCTTTGTTCATTATAGTGCTCATACATGCTTTGTGTCATTGCCCAGTCGCATGTCGCACAATTGATATGAAAAAATCTGTAATTGATCAATCTAATAGCATACAAACCACAAAGCTCTACCATCATAAGGTATTGTTTCTACATGCAGTGAAGGTGTTAACCCCCATGTTTTAGACTCGTAAAATCCATGGCATTTCCTTCTATCTGAATACACAAGCTCGATTTTGACCGTTGGATTTGGCACAAATAACAAGCTTTTGTATTCAGATAGAGCTTTTACTGAAGTGCAAGCACGCTGATGGCATGGATTTTACTATATTGGATAACATGTCATCCACAAACAAATATTTTGATTTTGTGCATGAAGTTTTACAATCTTCAAGTATCTTTGTACTATAGCAAAGAATTGTACCACGTCCTTGAAAGTAAAATCTGCTTGCTAATAATCATGGAAGAACTATCCACAAGAAATCAAAAAAGCTTTGTCAAGAAAGTGGAGGGCACAATGTTAGTGTCAACCATTTCATTTTCCACCATTACACATTTTCACCAATTCATAAACATTGAAAAAGTCCACAAGCGGTGATCCACTTGTGACCTACATCGTTTTTCTTGGCCCTTCCCTTGAGCAGCATATTGGAAACAATGCAGCTTGAGAGAAACAACCCATATAAGAGACTCATCAATGACTTCCTAGGTTTTAGAAACCACAGAAAATTTGGTATGAAAACATGCTAGTTGTTGATGAAAGAATTTTCAAGAGTCCTTACCTAATGATCTTAAAGTTCATGAACTCATTCTCTCATGTCAACCTCTTGTATAATGTCGCATGCCTTCAAGATATAAGATAAGTGATTGCACATGGAGCATGGCCACCCTCCAAAAACTTCCCTACCCTTCCCCAATCACTTGTCGATGGTCTGATAAGCATATATTGTATTAAGCACATTCCAATATACGGCATGTTAAACAAGAAGATCATCAAGGACTCGTCATGCTTTCTTGAACACACTCATGCTATACACATTGACCAAAGCATTGTCAATGACATCATTTTTTCCAAGAGTCCTTGATAACAATCTTATCATGAAATTGATTTGCCAAGTCAAGGTATATAGATAATTCCACATGCCTTCAAGATGAAAACAGAGGTGATTGCAATTGAGAAAGGTCCTCATTGCACATGCTCTATATATAGCCTAGAGCTTCTTTGCCTTGTCCATGTTGGTGAACATACATTGCCATAAATGTTCTGAGAGAGATGACAGTCCAAATCATAAAAATATCAACCCTTGAACTATAGTGCACTTGCTAATACCATGGAAGGAAGTAGAACGACCAACACAAAGAAATTTTTGATTAATTTATGCACACTCATGGTCTCAATTGCATAAAGAGAAAAGTTAGAAGATATACAAAGATGATCAATGCCACTATCATGTCCCTCCACCTACAAGTTGGCTAAATGGGGAAGGAGGAGCAAGGAAGCTATTGAGAAAAGTAAATCCACTCTAGAGAGCTAAATGGGAAAGAAGGAGCAAGGAAGCCATTGAGGAAAGTAAATCCATACGTGAGAGAAGCTCTAAGAGTAGGATATGATGTAGATCTTTAGCTTTAGGAAGAGGTATAAAGTGGTCACTACCATTGAGGAGAATGCGGCAAGATTGAAGAAGGAAAGGAGGTTTAGACCTGTGCTACAAGAGCCTTTTGGGAGGAAAAAGTGACATAGAAAGAGATGCAATTTGCAAGAAGCTATAGATGGTACAATAGAGAGGGGGGGAGGGAATGAGCCGCACATTTTTTAAGGGACCCCTTTCAAGAGAGGCGGAAGGAGAAAATTGGAAGCCACGAGAGAGAGAGAGAGAGAGAGAGAGAGAGAGAGAGAGAGAAATGAAATGTTATATTAACGTCTTCAAAAGGCCAAAGTGACCTATGAGACCAGAAAGTTACAATGCGGTGTATCTAATACACACATACACACACACACACACACACACACACACACACACAGAGAGAAAAGATTGGTTTTAACCCTAATTTTTCTTTAAAAAGTTCATTTTTATTTTATAAAATATTTCCCCTTCATATTAAGAAGATTTATTTTCCACCACCTCTAAGCTTACAAGTTTGACCACTCACTTTTAAGCCCCACAATACCCACCATTTAATCCACATGGCATTCACCCATTTGTCCATACCATAATCAAATTCTTAATCCCATGACAAATAAAGCGGCCCTCTTAAACCCCATTCCCTTCCTAATGGTGGCCTACCCATGTTAGGATCATAGTTATAAAGTCAATATAGATACCATATGTCATGTATTTTTTGCTCATGCTCGATTGAAACGAGTGCTAGCATTTAAAGAGCTCGAAAAAGGGAGCGACAGGAGCAAAGAACTGTTTCTAGGAATGGTATCAATTGTCCAAATCTTGGTCAACTCAAGATTTAAGTCCTTTTTATGCATGACCCCTTGCAAATCTAAATTTCTTCCACATGTTTGTAAAGGAAAAGTTTTGCTCTTTAAATACTATTTTTCATGCATGCCGTATGTTGGGATTTCTCTTCATTTAAGAAACTAATGCATGCTTTGAAAGTATTTCAAAGCTAGAACGTTAATTGTCTTCCTACTCTTATAGTATGTAACAATGGTTCTAGTTTAGAATGCATGTCCCTATCTACTTTAACATACACCTTACCTATGTTGATGGGTGTAAACCCTTTTCATGATGTATATTGGCAATACATTCATATGGGAACAATATTCTAATGGTCAACTTTGTGGGCATGCATGCTCAATAATCATATCACTTAATATTCCTGTGTGAATGCTTTTTCATCAAAAACCCTAAATCACATTCTTTTCAAAAATGTCCATTTATGTTTCATTGGACACTAAAGGGAACTTATAAAGTCTTGATATTTTCCCTCATTTTTTCTTTTGACTTTCTTCTCCCATTGCAAGTATCATGTGAGCAAAGATCTATCCTGTTATGGCAAAGAAATGGCCATTCTTGGAAGCATGCACATGCTTAAATTAAACTACTTCGTACATACTCTTGATTCGTAAAAAGATAGACGAGGCTTGGAATGGTTCCTCGACTTTTGCATTCAAGTAAGCACTTGATTAATTGTAAGTATATGGGGATTGATATCGAGCGACCTTTTTTGAGCAAGCTCTAGAGTGAGCTTTTTTTAATGTCCCCTGGATGTCATATCATAGGAAAAAGCTCGCTCATGAAGTGATTGGAGACATTGGAGCGAGCTTTTTGGAGAGATATTTTTTATTGTTATCCAACTCTCTCCCTCTCTTTCTCTCTCTATTTGTGCATCTCTCTCTCTCTCTCTCTCTCTCTCTCTCTCTCTCTCTCTCTCTCTCTCATACTAATGGGAAGTACCTAATGAGTGTTGCTCATGTACTTCCTTGCATGTAGGTACTCCTCATTAGTGTTAGAGTTCACTATGCTTATGCTATGCACATACGAATTTTATCATCAATTAATGATTAGTATCCCAAATATTCCTTGGATGGTGTGCTCTTGCCGTTTATTTAGAGGTTTTGTTGCAAATTTCTCTTGCTCTCTATATCAATTGTGCTCTCTCTCTTTACCTTTATATAGACCTCTAAGGTGCATTATTTTGAGCGCATGCTTTTCGGCTCCTTCCCTCACGTATCTATTTTTTGTTATACATCTCTTGTGTCCTTGCTTTTTGCATTGTTAACTATGGCCATCCTCTGCTTTTAGTTACGAGCTCGCATTGGTCTCTCTTTATGGAGTCATTTCCTCTTGGTTATCTGAGGACCACAAAATATTCAAAACCCACTTTCCTAAAAGTAGGGCCTTCTAAGAGCTTTCTTTTCCCCTTAGATTTAAAGCATAGAATTGCATAGTTTACACATATATTATTAAATTTAAGAACCAATTATTTTAGGCTTATCCTTAGTTGACAATGTTCCTAAACTTAAAATAATACCCTTGAGTGGGTGAAAAATTCATTGATAAAAAAGTGAGTTACATTACAAACTCCCCAACTTAGGGATTTGAGATGTCCTCATCTCGAGAAGAAGTGAGATAGTTCTTCTGTAAAGGTGGCTTCCTCTTCCTATGTTGTATTCTCTTTAGGATAGTCCTACCACTAGACAAGTGTTCTCTAGGATTTCTATTTTGAAGGCTTTTCTCTCAAGATTCCAAAGTTCTAGAGGGTTGAAGCTCTAAGATGATACAAACTTTCACCATCATTAAGGAGAAGCACCCAGGTGTATTAGCAATTACTTCTAATAAGGAAACATGTTTTAAGTGTAGAAAAGAACGATATATAGCCAAGGATTACTTCATATCCAAGGCTTATAGCATTTGTGAAAAGAAGAGGAACCCTTCTTTCAAGTTCTTCAAGAAGGACAAAGGCAGTACCAATAGTAGTTCAAAGCCCAAATGAATAGTTCATCTAACATCAGAAGAAGAAAAATTTGATAACAACCTTCAAGTTTCTTGTGGCTGTGAAAGTGATGACATTCTCTAGCTTTATCTTTTAGCGTCCACCTCTTTCATTGTATCTTGTTGGAGATTGCTTGGAACTCAGGGGTGCACTATTTAGAACCATCCTATATAACGTACGTTGATGGAGTAATTACAATTATTCTTTTTAAAACTTGCCTGAATGAATAAAATACCCCTAATTTTAGGAAATTTTCCAAAATGAAAACCCTTGTTTTGATGTATCTCTATATTAGTTTGCTAGAAAACAATTGCATATAAAAACCCCTCCTGTTGAACTTTCATGGTACATTAACATGATTACATAGTGCACCCCCTGAGGCTTGGAGTAGCATGGTCTTGGTTTTGCATACATCTATTCAAGGGGAGAGGTCTTGCAAATTAACTATTTGGATTAAAGTTGCACAATTACTCTTGGGTTAGAGATGTTTTCTTATCTCCTAGATTGAGGATGTTCTTTTGCTCTTGGATTGGAGTGTGTTCTTTCATTATGTCACTTGTCATACAAGGGGAGGAATTGTGGGCTTTAGCTTGTCTCAAAGTATGTACCATCCCTAGTCTACTCGATTCCTAGGTGGCAAGAATCATGTACTAGCATGTGGAAAAGGTACCTTAGGCATATAGGTACCCATGTGGAGCATTTCTAGATGATGTGGAGTCACTTAGACTTAGTAAAATGGCACGTAAAAGCTCCATAAAAGATACTAAAAGAGTAGCCATGAATTCCCTAGTGGAGTTGGGATAATCTTGATCCTTGTATGAGGTCATCCATGATGCCAAATGAGATGTCTAGCATAACTCTATATAATGAGCCTCTTTGTACCCCCTTTGTACTCATTTTCAATCAATATAATTCATCATTTTGTATCTACACACTAGTTCAATTTCCATTGTGTAACTAATTGTAATTAGCATGTCCTCAGCATGAATGCAACAATCTACGAATATTATATCTTCCATTGCTAGAATGCACCAATTTTACTTTTGGAAATATCCATATAGATCTCTCTCTCTCTCTCTCTCTCTCTCTCTCTCTCTCTCTCTCTCTCTCTCTCTCTCTCTCTCTCTCTCTCTCTCTCTCTCTCTCTCTCTCTCTCTCTCTCTCTCTCTCTCTCGATCTTGATCTTGAGAAAGTCTTCCGAATGGTGTGCCATAAGAAATTTCAAAGATAAAAGAATACCCCCATGATCCATTTAGCACAAGTCTCATATGTGCAAATGTCTCTCTTACCTACATCATCAAATGTGCCATATGGCATTCTAGGGGACTTCCGTGACTTTCTAATGCATCACATGCTATGTGGCTAGACAAGTGGACAATATGAAGACATGCTATCTGAAGACAGTGGTGAATGTTTCTTAAATTTTCATAAATCAACTTTCCTTCCCTATTGAGAATGGGCTTTGTCTCATGCCCCTAGTCTACACCTCCTCGTACATGTAGATAGCCATGTGTACGCATAGCCCATATGATTTTCCATTAGAATCCACAAGCTAGCTTATGTGTAAACCTATGTGATATGAAATTGATACAAAAGATACAAATGCATTGTGTACCTCTAAGATGATATGCACTTGATACAAAGGCGTTCTATGCCTTTGCTTAATATTGCCAAGAAGAGCACTCTTGTGAGCTCTCTACATTGGAGTAGTACATAGAATTGTCCATCCAACCATATGACTCTCATTCTTATATAGTCCTGGCCTAGCCGTTCACACTGGGATGAACATGACCCAAGCCTACAATGTGATGGGTAACACACCTCTATGGCTATCTTGGCCTCCTCAAATCCCATGTAGCCTCCACCCCCGAGCTCTATATACATGGTGGGAACTACGCACCTATCCATGCATGCCATATGTGCGCCTTGGCCGCCCCGATGCTATGGATGACATGCCATTGCCTCTTTCCAAAGCAATACGTCCTCATAAACATATTTAGACCCATAAGGAAGAAAAATCATTAGGTAAAGAACTCTCCTTCACTAAAAAACTAGAATTCATTTCATGCTTTTCTTGTGAGTTCTCATTTGAGACCTTGTTAATTACCTTATCAATCTACTAGTGTAAACTGATAAATTCTTGCTTAAGTTCACTGTAGTGAACTCCTTTCACATTCTGAATGGAAAATTTTAACCTCTTAGGTTTGCTATGACAGAGAATTATCTTTGGCACTAAAATGCCTAAAGTACATTGTTACGTTGGCCATCTACCCATAAACTTCCTTGCTTATTTCAAAGCCAATAATGTTACTCTTCCCACAAGTTTTCACACTTTTCCTAGTTGGGAATTGACCATTCACCATTAAAAGAATAGTTCTTCTAAGTCTTTCACCTAATGGTGTGTCACTAGGTAGAGTGATGCCTTTTCCTTGAGACTTAATCAATTGTTTGTCTTATGTTTCTCTATGCCCAGCATGTGGAAGGTAGGTGGTTAGCCTCTCTCTGCGTGGGTGCTACCCCTTAGATTTTGCGGCCCCTTTGAGGCTTGCATATAGCTTGCCCCACCCTCTTCTCATGATGGGAATGCCAAATTGGTGCTTACAACCAAGCTTAGTCACCTCTTTTTTACAAAATACCTACCACCCCTCCCTCCTTGGTGGTGGCCATCTACCACTGCACCCAAGACCTTCCTATACGTCTGCCCTAACATTGCCCTTAATTGGGAAAGACTCTGCATAACAAGCTCCCCATGGTGCAATCCCTCCTCTAGATTTTGTAAGCTACCACTTGCACACAAGCAATAGCACATGTAACTAATGTTATTAGTTATTTTTTATTGTTTTTATAAGAGAGCAGAGAGAGGCATCTTCTCATGCATGAAAGGGAATTGTATTATGGCAAAAATGAGAGAGTGCCATTCATGGTGTAATTAGAGTGCTAATTACAAAATACTAAACAGAGAAATTGACACTAATATAAATAGAAAACATCAGCAGATTGACAACAATCTCGAGACAGATCATATGTACAAAGTGGGCTAGAATACTTTAGATACAAGTGGATAATGAGACAATACAAAGTGTGTACCTTAGGCTTCTTTTATAGAATTGGGAGAGACCATCTATTGATGTAAGCAATGATGTCAAATGTGTAGGTATTAGGATCCCAGGTAAACGATTGCTTGAACAATTCAAATTTCCTCACACAAATACCCATCAACCTCTCACAATCTCTCCCAAAACCCAAGTACACATACCTAGACTAGGACACTATACACACAAACATACACATAGAATAAAATTGATAGTGAAAAATTGTAAGAGACAAAGATATTATGTAAATACACAACATAACATAAGAGTGTAGTAATCTTGCACATGAATGGCCTAAAGATTTTAGCCCCAAACTCCATGGCACCTCTTGTGGAGTTTGGTATTTAATTTTTATTATTGGCTTATTGGTGCCAAAAATTGGAGGTGTGTTGTTTTTTGCGAGCTTAAGATTTTGAGTTTTTTGACTTTAGGTTTGGATCCTTTTTTAACGACATAAAAATGTTAACCCAAAAAGAGACATTACTCATACGACACACACCAAAAAACATGTATAAGTTTCCAAAAGTCTTAATATTGAGCTTGAATGTTTGGCAAAACATGAACCAAAAGGCATACATCTATAACAAGAGGGGATTCAAATAAAATTCAAAGGGTAGATAGAATTAATTCCGTAGCTCATATGTAATAGATGAATCCTTCGATACATAGCTCTAAACGAGTTTCTTTAAGGTTTAGGTTCACTACATCACAAGGTTTATCTTGTGGGTTTGCCCCAATACAAATGGAAGGTCCATGGGAGTTAGTGTAGACTGATGAATGACCATGTGCTCTTTTGGTTGAAGCCCAAGTATTTGTACACACAAAATACATGTGCTTACATGCTAAAAAGGCTTTATGCATAGATTCTCTCTTTTGAAAAATGGGATAGGTGCAACTAGGTTCTACCTTTATGTGTACATCATAATAACTCTCTATCAAGACTCAAATAACCATATGACATTCACTTTTCACTTTCTCTTCCAAGAACGTTGCAACCATACATGCAACTGACTCAAATCTCCTTTGTGCTTCTTTGGAAATACCATGCCTCCACTTGTGCTTCCTGCTGCTTGAGCCTCCTTGTGTAAGACCAACAGACATATTGTTAATGTCTTTGTAGTGGTGTTGCAAAGTCTGAAAATTGAAAACCGCTTTACACTAGGTTGTCACTCTCTTCCTTAGCTAATTTGTCCCAATATCAATTGGCCAAAATGTAGGAATTATAGGTGAGATTTAAACTTGCCTTTGTATGCTTTGTGTATGCCTTGCATCATGATTGTAGAACCATATCCAATGTGAAATGGTCTTGTCTTTAAAGGTTCACTCAAAAACATGGCGCGACCAACCCCACATGATGGTTCTGTAATTTGTTACTACAATTTTTCTTCCCTTCCATACCAAGACTTTCTCACGCAGCCAGTTGGCATCCTTTGTAAAGCCCACTCTTTGCATGTAACTTTCACCTCTTTAAGACACCTTACTGAACTCACTCCTTGCTGCACTAGTACGCTTTCTTCTGCTTCATTATCACTAACATATATCTCTTCATTATCCTCTCTATCAAATTCTATACTTCGTCGTTTGCCTCTGGTTTTGTGTTTCCTTGCTTCCATTACGTATCCAAATTTATGTAAACTTGTATCGACTACACTTAATTTCTCCTTCGTTTGTGCAGTCTCTTTGTCACCTTCCATCACAAGCTCCTCATACAAGGGATTGCCAACAACTAAGCCTTTCAATGTGCTTGCAATATAAGTAGGATTTGGAGATTCTCTTCATTTGGCATTGGCCATCATTGCTTCTATGGAAGGGCTAGTTCCCATGAATCTACATGTCGTGTATCTCAATCTTTTTGTGCCTTCAATATATGCATTCAAAACGTCACTAACAAAATAGATGACCATGATTTACTAGGGATGGGCAAGGGCTGAAATAATCCATGCACATAATAACATGGAGCCTTGACCCTCTTGCACTTGTTACATGTGTGTGTATGTTCTTTGACAAGCTTGCACATTTGATGACACCAAAAGTCTTTCGTGATAAGCTCAATCATTTTGTTTACTCCAAAATGACATGTTGTTGGGGAATCATGTCGCTTTTGAAGCATTTGCAATCTTTACTCTACTAATGGTCAAAATTTTAGCTCTATTGATGGTATATATAGAAGTCCCTTATAGTACAATGATTCATCAAAGTCCCGCAAAATGCTTCCTTAGTTTGAGATTGACTTCATGAGCAAGGAGTTCATCATGAATTTTTTTCTTCACCTTGAGAAGGAAAGCAAAGTCACATGGGGCCATTCAGACCCTTCAAAGAGCTTGAGTTGTTATGGACTCAAAGGTACTAGCTCTTGTTGATCATAGGTGAGTCTCCCTTCTTAGTTGCAAGATAAGATCTTTGTGGTAAAGCATTGGATTTACCTTGTTATTTTCAAGGTTGATAACAAATGACAAAGTGGAATCTGGATAAGAAGTCACTTCATCTAGCTTGATGGCGATTGTGGACTTGAAATGTTGTGAAGTACTCCAAGTTCTTGTGATCTGTTTATATTGTGATTTTGTGGGGTGCGGGTGCTCATTCAAGAAGATGTGACTACATCTCAAAAGAGTCAGCAATGGCCAAAATATCCTTGTGATTAATTTCATCTTCTAAGAATTTTCAAAAGTGCAAAGCAGTAGGATGCTCTTGACTATCATTGCCAATCTGGGATAATACAACACGGAGTGCAAATCATACTTGTCAAAAAAACAATGGTTAAAATTATGTGTCAAAAATATCATGAATCAAAATAAAAACTCATAAACTTAAACAAATAAAATTATCTTATGCCTACCATCATCCACATGTTGCATATTCTAGTGCCCAATACCACGAGAATAAGTAGTATATGTCATATCTTGATATATCACGATATCATTGGTCCTAGTCATCCTTCAATAATCAATTCTCATAAATTTCGAGTTCAATTTCATAAACATTGTCAATAGAAAATAATTTTAGACCAAATCCAAATATCTTTCATTATATACTCAAAAACAAAATCATATTAGGGGCAATGGTGGCCAGTCATTACAATATGATTTTGTAGTCAATGTTGTCAAAATTGACAAATCGACACCAATTGATCGTGTTGCCTAGATCGGCAAACTTGCAATTGTGTTGCCTAAACTGGTAAATTTTCACTGAATATTGTTTAAATTAATCAATTTATTTTTTATTGATGTGTTGCGACAGACTTGGTGGCAAGCTTACTTGCCACTATTGTGGTCAGTTGTCCATTTGTTTGCGTACATGTGATTGCTTTGTATATTATGTCATGCCAAGGGATGAGAGCATGAGCAGATTAATGGTACATCAAGGAACTCACCAACATGACATGCGGGATGGGTCGTGAAAAGGGCTCACCAATAAACCCAAAGAAATGGTTGCACGTGTTCTCAATGTGGATAGACATGCAGGCACAAGAAAGGTACAACTGTGTGTGGCAAAGAAAATTGTGACAACAACTTTGATGCAAGAGGGGGCTCTAGCCATGTACTTAGTGAGCAAGAATTTATAAATGTTGTTGAGGCAATGGGTCCCTTGGTGGAGGACAATTGGTGAGGATGCTTTTATGTTTCTCTTGTTTGGACATAATATTTCAAAGTAATTTAACTCTGAAGTACAGGTTTCAAAGGTTAGCAAAGGAATGGGCCAACAAAGGAGAGCTTTGGTGGACTCCTTGTTGCGGCTAAAAAGAGATTTCACATATGATTTTTTCCACAAAAGCAGGTTTCCCGGGCAAGGAGTGGAAGGGGAGCGTTGTCGTGTGTTCAAGATGTCTATAGTTGATCTTGCATCTGGATTGGATTTGGTTAATCAAATGCAATGAAGTGGACCTGGAGATCTTCAGCACGCTTGGGTGTACTTTGATCACACTCACCGAGTGGCGGATTGGGTGACCATGGCATGCCACGTTTATGATCCAGGGTTTTTTGTCTTAGGAACATATTTCAAAAGTATGGTATATCTTAAGAAACAACCAGCAACGTATTTACTAATGTGCTTGTCTTATGTTGCAACATGCGGGATCTCCTCACTATTGCAACATGTGGGATGACAAAGGAAGGCATGGAAGCACAAATTATTTTTTGGCAATACATAAATGAAGTTATGGATGGTCATGCATGTGAGAGAGCGGATTTCCATGGATTCATGGTGGAGAAAGCTCGAGCCAACTGGAATGCAGTTCGCACAGTGTTCAATGGTGCAAAAACAAAGTTCTACAACATCAAGAGCAATCTTGCCTTTTTCATTGGAAACAAAGGATGGTGGCACACACCACAAAGTACATTGTCTCTTCATCTCAATAAAATCACAAAGACATGTGTGAAAAGTGGCGGCTAGCCCCCTCTAAAGAGGCAATTGCATTGGAGTTTTCTCTACTTCGACAATGGTGGCAAAATGGAAATTGCATGGATAAAAACATTCCTGCAATGGACTCTTGGTTTAGTTGGTGGGAGGTACGTATTGCACATTGGGGGAGCATCATGTCAACAATAGACAGAAGTGATGATGGGGCAAACACTCCAAGAACCAACTTGGCCGAGAGCAAGCATGGTAGCTGGTTTGCAGGCAAAGGGTTCAAAAGAAAAATCTCATGTATGATGCATGTACTTCAAATATGGCAAATGCGATACTAAAAAGCACGAAGGCAATATCTTACTCTCAAGGTAAATATATTGGAAAGGGTCCTTCACTAGAGAGGCTCAAGGAAAGAGTTCATGTTTGCACTTACAGATTCTCTCAATCACTACTTTTTATTTGTTCATGTTTGCACTTACAAATTCTCTCAATCACTACTTTTTATTAGGTTTTCCCCTTTTGGCATGAAATTTTTTGTAAGCGTTCTTTCATTAGAACTGAAAGCAAGGCAAAATTGCGTGTGCGAAGGCTTTTTTTCATGATCTCTCATTCAAGCTTGATGTTTTCCTTGAACTCCTTAAGTTAAGCCCTTGGTGCTTATTAAATCCTCAAGAAGTAGTGACTTTGATTTTCTATGAAAATGGCTCATCACACAAATTTACAAGCCAATATGTGGGGCAAAAAATAAGTAATGCAGGCACCAACAATACACCACACACATTGCTCCAAGGGACAAGTGTGCATGGCAACATGCTATAGCTCTTGGCAAGTATTAATCACCACCAAATTTATTACATCAGTTGTGCTTATGCTCTTGGCAAGTATTAGTCATCTCACCAAATTTATTACGTCAATTGGATTTCTGCACATATATGGCATACTAGAAGCCTCCAAACCTCAAGAGTAGCAGCATCACACATGCAACAAACTCATATTTAAAAGTGATGATATAAAACTTGCAATCTCTCTATCAAACATGATGCAAACAATAGGTTCTCCAAGATTGTAGAGGTGTTTGTGGCTTCACATGAGCAAGGAAACTCACAATTTGCTATGGCATTCAAAAGGATTACTTAGCTATCAAAAAGGGGCTTTAAAAACCTGGAGAACCTTAGCCATATATTTTCATGATATTTTCCATTGTTGGTTAAAAAGATTGCGCATAGAGTTTGCAAAACAAAAAAATTAAGGTTGTTAAGAAAAAATTTATTGCATTGCATGACAATCCACATGCACAAGCACCCAAAAAAAGAGAGGAAAGAGAACAATCTATGAACATGTTGGCCAGTGTTTGTCTCTTTGTGCCATTTTTGGGCATTTCTATGTTGGAAAAAGATTAAAGATCCCTCTTCAAGACCATGGAATTTGTCCACGATTTAGACACCCTTGCAAAGAAAGTGCTAAGATCCCCTTTTCTTTAAGATACCATTCTGGAGTGTTCTTTGCCACTCTTGCGAGCTTCTAGCATTTTGTGGCACAGCTAACGAAGTTGATGGCTACATGTGTGTGTGTGTGTGTGAGTGTGTGTGTGTGTGTGTGTGTGTGTGTGTGTGTGCGCGCGCGTGTGTGTGTTTCTATTTTAAATAATTCACTAGACACAAAAGAACACCATGTACAAAAAATAGCTAGCTCTAGACATCAAGAAAAACATATTTGTATTCAAAGCGTTTTTGTACAATGTTATCATTTCAATTATCTCATACATCAGAACAAGAAGTAGGTCTATAAATGAATGAGTTCTTCATCTTCATCTCACTTGCATCATCCATATAAACAATACAACACATTTTGTTAGCCTTGGATATGTATTACAAGTGTCACAGAACCTATTACTTGTTATCCATGTCAACACTTAATTAAATTACTACTATCCTATTTAGTTTAAGGGTTTGATATACAAAAGCTAAAAGTAATTGACAGAGTAGAGATTTGAGTAGAGTAGGAAACCAAGAGACAATAACCTCCTCATAGTTCCTAATAAGTTTTCTTTCTTTTCCCTTTATCTTTTTTCTTTTTTTTTCATGTTTTATAAACCACCTTGGTTTCCATCAGAAGGCCATCATCCCTTTTGATGGGCATTGAAAAATGTGTTTAGTCTAAAAAATATTCAATGTCCAATCACTTTTTGGAAAAAAAAGTTTACTTTTCAACATATGTTTAAGTTTATTTTTTTATTTTATAATTTTGGGACAAAAATCCAAAAAGTATTTCTAGGCTCAAATTCTTATTTAGAAAAAGCGTGTTTTTTCTCCTTCTGAGAGCCATGCCAAGCTTTTGTAGACAAAGGACCAAAATCAACCAAGCCAGATGGTAACAATCTACTAATTTTTCCAACAAATTTGAATAAAAAATTGCACCCAAATTCAATTTTCTTTTAAAGCATGTACTTAGACAATATATCCTATATGTGAGAGCGACATTTGTCCTGCTATAAGACCCCTATGAAGTCCAAGAAAAATGAGAAGGTCAAGAAGACATCGGGAAACGTTAAAGAAAAGTGTTGGAAAAGATAAGAGGTAACCATCCACATGGACTTCCTCATAGTGACTCCACTCAAAACAAGGTTTAAGTCTTCCTATAAGGGGGATTCTCAACTATAGCAGTAAGTCCCTATATTGTACTAGAAGAACCCAAATTTTTGCCTTAGAGGGAGAAAACCTCTCCCATGTTTAAAAAATATGCCATAGGTCAAAAAAGCTCAAAAAGTTGTAGTATGGTATGCACACCACTACATTTGTTTAGAAAGGTTATTTGCGATCTGGTTTGTTTGAAAGAGACCCACAATAGGTGTCAAGCTCTTGCAATCATGCAAGGCAAGTCAAATTAAAGAAAGAAACCTACCATCATGCAAGGCAATCAAAATCTACAACATTTGATATTTGGCTCGTCTAAGAAAAGCGATTAAAATCCATGACTACAAGTTAGTTTAAAGTAGGAAACATAACCATCATGCAAGCTTTTAAAACCTACGAGTCAAATTAAGCCAAGGAACATAACTACCATGCAAGGCGTAGCAGACATAAAAGCTATCAAGTAAGGGAACACAATATGCTACCAAGAATGTGGGGCATGCATGAAAGGCATCATGTAAGGAATGAGCAGAGCAAGGTTCTTAAGTCTGGGTTGGTTTGGCTAAGTAATTTTTTCAAAACCAAGCTTGCACATCAAGTTAAGAGCTCTCAAGGAGGGTACTAAGGGCTACTCTCACAAAGGGTTTCAAAGGACACCAAACCAAAATCACAATGAGGCAGAAGATTACTTTTTGAACCAAGCAAGGATAAGGATCTAATTCCACCCAAGAATTTACGCTCCCTCTCTAACCATGACACCCCCTATCAAGGACATCAATCTGCATTTTTTTAATCTATACACGAGCGTAGTTTGCATAGGTCCAAGTTTGATAGTTTCCCAATTTTTGGCCTTAGTGTTGCCCTTAGTGATGTGACAAGGTTGATTCTAATTAAGTTAAGCAAGGCATGCACAAGGATACATAAGTATGCACCTTTAAAGCCATGACTTTCTACATGAGGATGCTTATGGAATTATGTTAAAGGGTGCACACAACATTTATGATTGGCATTTATTTCCCTCTATGCATATTCTATAAGTATGGGTCATGCATATTTTCTTCTAGGAATTTATGTTGCCTCTATGGACAAACAACGACTAATTTATGATTGAGGCTCATCATTTTTTGTATTCACACAACATATGATATCTTTACCTCGTTAGCAATAGCCCTCGGGGGTGCACTTGTTATCATGTTAATGTATAACATGAGTTCAAAAGGAGGGGTTTTGAAATACAAAAATTTCGCACAATTTAACAAAGAAACATTAAAATAAGGGGTTTTTATATTCAATTTTGAAAAAAATCCTAAAATAAGGGGTCATTTTATTCATTAAGACATGTTAAAAGAGGGATTTTTTTTAATATCCCACGAATACACATTATATAGGAGGGTACTGAATGGTGAACCCCCGAACAATAGCCCCAAAATCAAATATCTCTCACATCTTTCATCCGCGTGTTTGAGGTTTTGAAAAAGAAATATCGATAAAGAAAAGCTTTGCTATTTTTAATGTGAACAAGAATCAGCATCTCAACAACATTGTCTTTAAATCATCACATATAAATACATGCAATGACTTCAGAGAAACAACATTTATGAATCATCACAAATAAATCCATGTAACAACTTCAGAGAAACTCGCACCAGAGTAACGCAACAAAGAGCGCATAAAATTCAAGCACACTACTCGGAGTTGAAAAGTCCACACAGATAAGACATGAGCATGAAACTAAGTGCACAAAACAAAGGCACACTCAAAGTAGGAAGAATGCACGAGGAATCTCGATATTCTTAGGTGATGAATATCTATATGCATCGTCAATCTAGGGAAGAAGCAATATTCACTACACAATGTCGAGCATAAACAAGAAGAGCATGATGAGGAGTCAACAGCAATGAGTTTTTTTTTTTTATTGGAGTAAAACACCTGTTCTCGTAAGTCAGTAGATGAATAAGCACACTGAGCCTTCTCTCTCAAGAGTTACAGCTGTTGGTATCAAGATAAAGGCAAAAGACATGCCTTTCTCCAAATGCATCCAACTATTTTTGTACCTTGAAGGCCTATGGCCGTACACAAGACCTTCACACGGACGAGAGTATCCATGATTAGATTTCTCATCATGGGATCTAGGAGAAAGATGTTGTGTTTTTTGCAATGCTTTGATCGATATGTATGCCAAAGGTGGTGCCCTCATAAGAGCCCACAAATTTCTTTATGGAAGATTGAGCTATTTTCACCAAATGCACAGGGATATCCTTTCTCTAAATGCAATCACCTATGTTTGCACCTAGACATCTTGTGGGCTTATGCAAGACCTTCACATAGACAAGAGAATTCACTACGAGATTTCTTGTTAGGGGCTCTTGGAGAAAGATGTTGTGCTTTGTAATGCTTTTATTGATATTTTCAAAAGTGGTGCCCTTAAAAAAGCACAAAAAGTTATTGATATGCATCCTCTTTGTAATGTCGTCTCCCAGAGTGTGTGATTGCAAGATATGCCCAGCATTAATATGGCTTGGATGGCTGGGCAAGTTTCACTTGATGCAAAGGGATAGCCTTTTGCAAATACCTATGTGTGCACATTGAAGGCCTTATGCAACACCTTCGCATGGATGAGAGAATTGTGAGGGCACGAATGCGGTGCGTGTGCGGGGGGGGGGGGGGGGGGGGGGGGGGGGGGGGGGAGAGAGAGAGAGAGAGAGTACACATGATGTGGGTGGAGCAAATTTACACTATGTGTGAAAGAGAAACCCTTATTTTTCTATCTAGTAAAGAATAAGTTGTGTACAAGTAATGGGCAATCGGACGTCTCTGGTGTGTCTGACTGGGGTAAGAGGCACACCGCCTTTATCCCAACAATCTCCCACTTAAAGGTGAATGTGCCGATAGGTGGTACTACTATAGGAACTAGTAGTATATACAATAGGTAAGGGAGGAAACTCGTCTCAACCTATGCCCGATGCCTCTCTTGAAGCCAATGCACGTAACCGTGTAGGCTCTAGTGGTGTGAGAAAACGTATGTCCTTGCTAGAATTAGCATGCATACCTTGCAAGTACACTGTAATGAACTATACTGCTCCATGATGCATCATGCTAGTGTCAGTCATCACACGACTAACAACCCCAAATACAAACACTCCCACTGCAGCTGCTATGTCGGGTCTCAACACTAAGATGTCATACATGAGAGTTCCAAAAGCTGGTGAAATCTGTGCAACCTCGATTAACCTATCCTTGTCAATCTCCTCTGCACTATGTGCAATCCCTACATCATCATGACTAGAAGCAAATGGATGTGACAAATCAGGGGTGCTCAACACTACAACCATCCTTGCATCCATCGTACCATGCTCTACTTGTCCTGGCATCACCACATCAACCTCTAGCATGAGCATGTCAAAGAACTCCATCTCTCTCATCTCCATGGTAGGAGGCATCTTTGTCCAAAGAGGATCAATCCGTTGTGTCTTGCTAGAGCATGGCTACTTTAACTCCGCATTTACAAACATGGCGTGCATACCACTCTGGAGCTGAGTCGCGAACACATATGTCTGCAAAGTCATTGAGACTAAATCACCAACATCACCTCATACATGTGACTCACTGCTCTGCTCTCTGTCGCAAAGAAAAAAACGTGCTAAACCACTCCATGCAAGGAGTAACATGGTGTAAAGCACTATTGTCTAGCTGCCAATCATGAGACAAAGTCAACGCATGCGTAGGTGAACCTGTAGAAGTAGAAGTGTCTACCACACTTGTACTCTCATCAATATCCAATGAAATCCTCCCCTATCTCCAACACCTAAAACAACGCCTCCTCATGTGCCCTAGTCTTCCACAATGTGCCAGCAAACCACATGCTTGTGCCTTTGAGGTCTGCCTGATAAACTAACATGTGTATCCAATGACGAACTGTCACTACAAGATGCCATAACTAAGCACAAAATGATTCTATAGATCATCCCACACAAAGTGTAAATACACTATCCACAAGAGAAAAATCACTCAACACAATGCAAAAGAAAACTAGCTGATCAAACACCTGCCACCAAAACTATGGTAAACATCGCATAAAGTGCATAACCCTCTGTAAAAACCAAGAAAAAATCATGCATAAATAGTGACCATACACAATGAGAGCGCGAGTGAAATGACCGTCCGCATAGGCACAAGCCAAAATTTGACTAACACAGCTCTCTAGCACCTGTCACAAAACACATAAAACCTGGCAAAAATTTGGTAAAGTATTCTCTATAAATGGAGAGAAATCTCACAAAAAATGAGGAAGTAAACAATGCCAAAACACTATGGCACAACGGAAAATACAATGGCAAACAATTTGGGAATCCCTCAACGGGAATCAATAAGCATAAAGCTCCTGCAATTTCAATACATGAGTTGTACCTGCTCTCAGCTATTTGCCAAGCTCACCTAGTGCGGTATCGTACACACACTGGTCTTCCACTTATAGAAAATATTGCACAACCCAGAGTGCAACTTGCAATCACTACCTAGATCGCATCAAATCATGCACATAAAACTGCTAAAAAAAATTGTGGGAGTTTTGACAGTACAATGGCTATCAAACCCAAATGACCAACAACTGCCAACCTCAAACACGAGCAATAAATGCGCATTAAACCGCACTCAACATACATGCATAAACCTCTGCAAATCCATATACCACTCTCTCCAAAATTGGCTCGATCACACGAGCCAACACGCATAACCTAAGATGAATCCCCTCTCAAATCTTGAGAGTCCGCAAGAGTGCATACATCCACCAAATGTTCTCAACTTATGCACATGAATTTGCTGAAATTTTTAGCCCACACTCTCTTCACTAAGAGAAAAACATAAATACGCAAAACAAGAGAACGACAAAACTCAATCCGAGCTCTCCAAATGTAGCAAATCACCATAGTATACATACATGGTCTACACATTAACTTGCAACTTCCCTAACACCCTGCAACCGGTTAGCCCATGTTTGAGGACAGATCGAACGGGTGCCCAGTTGGTCGGACACGTAGCGAGACACCACATTTGTACTCTATTAGTTTTCGGAGCTAGTGTAGTAATATTGTGTGTAATCATGATTCCCGAATAGTGGATAAATTCCCTAAGTTGTAACTTTGTCATAACAATTGTAAAGGTCCATGTGAACCGGCCACTAGCCATTTAGAAAGCCCTAGGTATAAAGGTCAATAACTTTAATGTGGAAGAAGGCTTATCTTTAGAGAAGAAAGGAGCTCTGAAAACGTACGCTCAAGCTGCGAGCTACTCCAAAGCACGTAATGATTTGGAAATCCGTTTTCGATTCAGAAACTTGCATTGTGTTCCTCTCTCTTTGATCTTTAATTCAAGTGTAAGCATTGTCATTTTTGTTGAGGTTTGCGACTACGTGTTTGTGAGTTGTAAATGCAGATTTGAGTGCTTAAATCATTGTTTATAGTCGTCTTGACCATAGGAGAGTGTTCCTAGACCATAGGGCGACCTTTTTGGACTATTTTGTTGCAGTTTTCAGGACCTTTTTCATGATGGATCGTGATTTTGGTACCTTGTGGGATTGCGACCAGAGTTGGTAGGATAGTGCCCCTAGGTATCCTAGACCTCCTCCTAAAGTTTCGTTGCATTTCCAGTCCGTTCGAGTGCCGAAATGACGTGATGACCTAGAGCTGTGAGAAAGGGATTAGGCAAATTTCTTTGATCATTGAGTGTTGGTTTGCTTGTTGAGTTGGTGTGTTTGTTTGTTAAGGTTCACTTCTTGAGATTGATGATCTCAAAGAGTCTCCGTGCCCCATCTGAGTCACTTCCCTGAGTATTGACATTATGTTAGTACCAAAAAGCTATGCTACAGACGTCTGTCGTGGTGACCCGCTCACATTGGCGTCGTTGTGCCGGGGATATGATCCTTAGATGGTGAGTGACCTAGTACGTATTTAGAGCATTCTTCTTTGAAGATTTGTCCTTCCATTCGATTTACACTTTAGCAGTGAAGCAGCTAGACACGGGGTTTAGTGCTTGATAGAGTCTAGAAGTCAAGGACTTGCTAGATCTATTCTTGAGAAGTAAAGAGGGTTGTCAGTGAGATAGCCAAAAGCATTTCATTCTCCGATTTTCTCTATGCTTTCAGAGTGCTCTTCCATTTTCCGTTTTGAATTGATTTTGTATCATTTTGTTTGTTTTTGTTTCATGTTTCATTTCGGTACTTAGGAGATAAGTAGAAACTATGACCATCAAATTTGGGCTAAAAGATTGAAGGAAAAAGGGGTGAAAACCATATTTTGGTCGAAAATTTGAGGGTAGAGACCTCAAAAGTGATCCAAATTCAAAAATTTGTGGATCAAGGGCATCAATAGACTCTCTAGAATCAATCTGGAAAGTTTGGCCAAATTCTGTGAAGGAACATGGATCGCGATCCATGTACCTCAGAGACCATTTTTGGTGAAAAGTGATCAGTGACATTGTGCATCAGTGGAAAATTTCTCTTATCAAGGTTGCTTGAAAGAAAAACTCGAAAACCACATCAAAATTGACTGTTAGGGCAAAAACAGGGATTCAGACACAAAATTGGGCAAATCTTGAGATTTTGGGATCCAAATTTAAAAAGGGTTGAGATTTGGCTTCTACAGGGCATAAAGAACCAACATAACAAAATTCATGAAAAAATGTTGCCAAACATGGATCACGATCCATGCATCTTTTGACATTTGGGGCTGATATTTGACAAGTACATCCCTGATATCATTTGGAACAAGTTTCCCAAAAGGCACCATGTCAAAAAATTAAAAAAAGCTGGTCAAAATAGCCAAATACAGAAGCTAGTCAAAAACCACAAAGCAAACAAAAAGACTCACTTTTGACTAGGAAAAAGTTGTCCAAATCCAAAACTTTTGATACCATAGCATCTAGTAAACATGTTAATTCTGAGGATTCCAAGAAATGTCAGTTTGGCTTCCAAACATGGATCGCGATCCATGTACCTTATGAAAAAAATTTGAGATTTTTTTGACTGAGATTTGAGCAGTAGGTAGCTGGTACCATTTAGAACAACTTTCCCAAAAGAACCATATGCAAAAAAGTTGTAAAAAGTGGTCAAAAGAGCAAAAAAATGTTCATTGTCAAAATTGTCATAGCATACTGTAGAAGTCAGTTTTGGTAGGGCAAAACTGATTCAAATTCAAAAAGATTTGTGGAGCAAGGTACAAACATCACAAGCTATCAGCACACCAAAGATTCAGATCCAAAAGTGGTGGAACATGGATCGCGATCCATGTACCCCTAAGAAATTTTTGGACAGAAACTTTTCCGGCTTTTAGCAGAGACCATTGTGAACAAAAGTCCCCAAAGAAATTTTGTCAAAAAAGTTCAAAAAGTGGGTGAAAAGAGCCAAAAACAGTGCAAAGAGGACAACCCTAAAACAAACCTAGGGATTGACTTTTGCATGGCATTAACAAGTCCAAATCACACAAAAACCACATATCTAGCATCAGTGGACCAAGAGCAAGTTGTGAGTCAAGTTTCATTACTACTGACATAGAGGTCATGGATCGTGATCCATGTTCCTCTGTCATAGATTGATACCAAATTTGAACCATAGCTAGAGCACATCAAAAGGAGTCTAGTGGTCTTTTCAAAAGTGAAAGTGGATACCAAAAACCAAACCAAAAGCCCAGAACTGCCAAGTACGCTGACAAAGTGCTGGAACTCACCTAACTTTCAATCCACAGGTCCATTTTCAAAACTTTTGTCACCATAGGACCTCCTAATCATGCTGAATCTAATGGTACAAAGAGAAGTCAATTTGGACTCCAAACATGGATCCCGATCCATGTACCCATAGTGACAACTTGACTTGAAACTTTCCAGATCATTAGTGCACATATAAGGAAACATATCCCCAAGCCTAGTTTTGGAAAAAAAATTGAGCAAGTTTGGGTCAAAAGAGAGAAAAATAAGTGACAAACTGAAAATTGTTGTGCAGACCTAGTATTGGCTATTTGAGCTGTCAAAACAAGTCCAAATCCAAAAAGATTTGAGATTTAGCTTGTGGACATAGAGTACAACAAACTCCTAAGAGGATAAGTCTAAATGTGGTTGAACATGGATCGCGATCCATGTACCTCAACCTCAGAATTTGCTAAAAATTGGGATATAGTCTGCATATGATCTTGTCTACACACTGTCAAAATTTGGGAAAATTTGGAAAAAAAATAAACAGAGGAACACGGATCGCGATCCATGTACCTCAGCATAGTGGGGGCATCTGGCTTGGTGATCTTGTAGACATACTTCAAAACATTCCAAATCTCGTGTTTGAGCTAAAAATACCTTTGGGAGGCCAAGATACAAGCCAATGTTCCTGTGTTTTGGTCCTGAAACTATTTTGACTGTTGTTTCAAGTGCAGTCCACTAAAATTGCTCTAACTTTTGATAGACAACTCCAAATTGAGTCACGTATAGGTAGGAAGAAAGTTTTGGTTTTAGAGCTAAATTTTACTAGGTTTCCTAAATCCAAACTTTTAGGGTACCCCAGAACCAGTTTCCAAAAATCAAAAAAGTCACAAATTCTTGACTTTTGAGAGACCTTACCAGGGGCAAAAAAGGATAAGTTGCACTAAGCCAAAATGGGCTTGTAAGAGACTTTTTGAGAGTTTTTGAGTGAACCTTAACCATGACAAATCATCCACCACCAGGGTTCTCTACTCCACTCAGAGACATGAAAAACGTTGCAATGCCGACAAGAGGGGGATTGGAAGAACATCTAGAGGAGAAGCATCCTCTGATCAACGAACCAAACGTGAGATTCATCAAAGCCAATGAATCTATGAAAGTGCTTACAGATTACACTCATGAGGGCTTATATAGATTGACAAACAGGGATCCATATATCTTCTGCAAGTGTGTAGAGACCTATAATGGAGAGTTGACTACCCATAAAAATCTCTATGCCTTCACATATGCGGGTGCCCATGGAGTGCAAGTTTTGATGGTAGATAAGTATGGAAGAGAGTAAAAACCTATCGATCCAATTGACTTAGACCGATACACATACAAGGGTACTCCGATCTCTACTTACTTTCAACCAATAATGATGCCAGAGCACACATCAAAGAGGATTCCACCGAGATTTTCTCCAAGACGTGAGGAGAGCATGAGATACATCTTTCCAAGAGACCACAAATTGGTTAGATTGTAACTGAACCACAACGTTTAATTAAGACCATACCAAGTGGTTCAATTTGTCAAAACAAAATACGATGGGTGAAAGGATCCATATGCTCATGTCTCTATCTTCAAACAAGTTTTGAGAGCTGAACAGATTGCAGATTTCCATACTCTGTATGAGGGATATGGATTGACATTGAAAGGAACGGCTTTGACGTGGTTCCAGCCACTAAACAGATATGATTTTCCAAACATAGCACAACTCTTAGAAGATTTTGTAGAGGAGTTCTTGAAAAGGGGGATCAAACACAACACATAATCTACGCTTTCAAACAAAAAGCAAATGAAAGAGTGAAGGAAGCTTTTCTTCGCTTCAAACAAAACATTGAGAGATGTCTTGTGAGAGAGCTACCGCAAGATGAGAGATTATCAATTCTCTTCATAGAGGGCTTAAGTAATGAAACTCTCAAAAAGGACCTACATTTGAAAGGATGCACGACATTTGATCAAGTCACTAGAGAAGCTCTATATCTAGTTGACGGTTGTAAGGCCTACGGAGAGGTGACTGGAGGTACAAACAACACGACCAGTAGTGCCTCATCCCTGAAGAGAGAATCAAAAACAAAGAAAGATGTTCAAACTCCTTGAGAACCAATCATTGATCAAGTGGTCGAGGGGGTGATTAGAAGAATAAACCAAAGCTACAAACAAAACCTGAATGTACGACAACCTCAATTGAGGATATGTAATACTTGTGGAGGGGATCATCCCACTCCATGGTGTAGCACTCAACCAAAACCGCGATGTGTGTTAGGGCAACAACCACCTCTTCTGAATGATGGTAGAGTAGTAGTCAACTACACTCAACTAGCGTATGTGCCACAACCCACGAGAAATCAGTACTCCATGGATGCGAATACACTCATGTTCATAGCCAATCAGGAGTATGGTTTGAAGAACATCTTCACAAGTCAAGAACAACCATCAGCTAGATCACCACCTATGAAACAAGAAGGTCCATGCTATGAGCGTGGAGGTGACCATTGGGCACGAAGTTGTCCAAACAAGGGTCCACAAATAGAATTACTTGTGTTTTGTGACGGTTGTGGGATAGACCATCTATACCAATATTGTGCTAAAAATCCAAACTACAAAGGGAAAGCAACAATGAATGTTGTAAGCGTGATGCCTTCTTCAAGCGGATCGGAGGTAGAACCCGCCATTCCTTTCAATCTCATGACTCGAGCTCAAGCTCAAGAAGCTGCCAAAAACAAACCAACTAAGGAAGCCACATTGCCTGTTCAAACAAAAATTGAGAACATATCGGTGAGAACAGGAAGAAAATCGTGGAAAGCCAAACGAGATAAAATGAAATCGAAGAGGCTGCAAGAGAAAGTTGCTTTGGAAACTGAAGTAAATCAAACAAAAAAACAGCTTAGATGAGAGCAACAAAGCAAGAAAAATGCAAAGGGACCTAAAGAGTCAAAGACTAACTCAGGAGGTTTAGTCTTGGTCGACAAAGTCTTTGAACCTTTGGATGCAATCTTGAAAGCTTATGATGCTAGGTTAAAGACCAACCAAACCCAAGACCATAGATGGCTGACATATCCTCATCCAGGGTATGAAAAGGAGAGGTTGCAAATGTGCAAGGAGCTCATCCATGTGGCCCAAGCTCTTATGGAACCAGTTCCAGATGCTCAAAAAACGGAGTTGCTAATCCGCGAAAAAGTCTAGGAATTGGAGAGCCAGGATATTGTAAACAGAGATCAGGAAGAGTTAAGAGTTGAGGCACTTTTAGATACAAGGGAAGTAGCCAAGACCACAGATGAGGTGGGCTCACAAGCAGTGATGCCAATTTCAGAGGTAGAAGAATCGTGGGGCCACAATCCTTATGGGAATCAATCCAAAACCAAAAAGATGGTAGTGTTACTTTAAAGTCAGCACTCATCCCTGAGATAAACATGGAACATGAATTTTTTCCAACGGATATAAGATCTTTATATGGAGATGTCGGGTCTGTGGCATCTGAAGAGAGTAAACCACGCTCTAAACACTTTGCCATCTTTCATAGGAGAACTCGAAACAAAATCAGAGGTTAAAATGGTACCTTCTCAGTGGAAATCCACACCAAAAATGATGGATACCAAGAGCTTGCATGAATTGATGTCTTCTACAATACAATGCACACTTTATCTCTCAGAACTACTAAAAATTAGACCGCATCTATGGGGCCAAATGGGCAAAAACCTAGAAAACATGGGGTTGAAAATCCCTTCACATGACCAACGTGCAGACAAAAATATGGATGACACCTCGACTAAGAAACCACGACAAAGCCAATACATGAGAACATGTTACCTTGCCATAAGAAGGGTTAGAAATTATGTAGATTGATGATCAGATCATTTGTAGTATGAGTTTTAATAAAGCATTGTTCCTTTTAATAAAGTATTGTTCCTTTTAATGTTTAAGAAAAAAAGAAAACATGCAAGTTTCCTTGCATGTGAGAGTTTGCACAGTCCTCCCCAAGTTTTATAATAAGAGAGAATGTGTCATACCCAAAGTAGCTTGAAATTTTTAGTGCATTCATTTCTCTACACTACTAGTACTAAATGCAAATCTCAGAGGTTTACATACCATTCTTTCTCAAAATTCATTTGCCAATTGTTGTAACTACTTCAAGCTTTGTTAGTGACCTTGTCAAGATGCTTCCTAGCCCATTCCCATTGGTACATCCTACAATCAATGCATTCCAAGAGATTCCTCTTTAAACATGTATGTCAATC
This sequence comes from Adiantum capillus-veneris, assembly GCF_014529385.1. NCBI lineage: Eukaryota > Viridiplantae > Streptophyta > Polypodiopsida > Polypodiales > Pteridaceae > Adiantum > Adiantum capillus-veneris. Next base: position 41,635,615 of record NC_140960.1, read on the forward strand.
AAAACATTGCAAAAGGTATTCACATCCGGTGAATTTTCTTGCCATAGCCATGTTGGGCATATCACACAATCTAGAAGGTCATCAAGAATGTTTTTTGCGTTTGGAAGGGCACCATATTTGGCACACAATATCAACTAAAGCAAAGCATTGGGAGAGGCCTTCTCTTTGCATATGGTGGAAATGGCTCAATGCTCCCTTGACACAACTATGTTGGGTAGTTCTTTTAGTCAATGCATTCCAAGCGATGGTATGCACAAGCGCTCTCTCTCTCTCTCTCTCTCTCTCTCTCTCTCTCTCTCTCTCTCTCTCTCTCTCTCTCTCTCTCTTTTCAAGCTTCTTGTTTATGTATAAATGCTTGGTTGAATGTTGAAATGACACAAGTATAAATTAGTAGGCACAATCTTACACAAAAGACAAGAGCAAACACACTAAAATGAGATAGAGTCAAAGGAATAATGCCTTCTTGAAATCAAAAGAACTAATAGACATGATTAAGTGTGGCTAATAGAGCACTCTAGTTTCTTCTATGTAAGTATGGTTAGGAACCCCTAGCAAAGTAGTTAGGTGGCACTTATTTTGCATGTTCCTTATCATTTTACAATTAAGCATTCTGATGCTATACTCTATGAGATATATGCAATTACATATCAAATGTTAATACATACATGGTGATTTATGTTGAGGAAAGAGTTCTGGAAAACCACAACGATCCAAGCTTATGACAAGAATTCCAAGTTGTTATGATGACAGCACTTGTGGACAAGGGTCCTATGGATTTTTTTCCAAGTTTTCACATAAAGGGAGGTTCTTTATGACAAAGGCATGTATTGATACAAAGTGTAGGGAATAGTTAACACTTCTGTTTCTATTAAATTATGCATGTATTCCAAAAATCTTGAAATGAAGGTTGGATTATGAAGATACCATGACTACAAGGGTAACAACCTTCTCTATGGTGCTTGTTTATAGTCAGAAGGGTGGATAACATGGTTTAGAAACTCATGGAGTTCAATTTAGCCCTAGAAATGCAAATTCTCTTTCACAAAGGAGATTGACACAGATAGTCAAGCTATCAACATCAATTTGAGACATGTTCCACATGCAGAGAGTGTGAGTTATCATGGACTTTGACAATGGTTCCATATTTTCATATGTGTTACGATGAGTTCTATGGTGTTGATCACTTTTGTTAAATGAAGATCATTACAACACTCTTTTTTAAGACAATTACATTGATTATCTAGAGATGACAATAACGTCATATTTTCATATGTGGTACGATGATTTCTATGGTGTTGATCACTTTTGTTATATGAAGATCATTACGACACTCTTTTTTAAGACAATTACGTGGCCTAAGTTGTTTATCTAGATATGATTATGATTATGCTTGCAAAAGTGGCAAGGTAAGGAAGTATGACAACTTTATGACTACTTCTATGGTAGTAATGCACGGTAATCTTACCTGCTTTCCTTTCAAAAGGTTATGTGCTACAAACATTGTGATTTTCTTTTAGCGTCTCCTCAACCTACATGGCTATTCGTGGAGATTGTACTTTTATGATATTTATAAAGTTTTTTGTCAAGTTGAAGGACATAACTAAGAAAGGTTCCACTTGGGAGAACATTAACGTAATTATGAAACAATTTTTTTGCTTTCATTTTTTAGGATGACAACTATTCTCCAAGGGGGGCGTAGTGTGAAGACAAGGGTCAAGGGCAAGGCATAGGCAAGGGACTATGAGCCCACATGGCATGCCAAGGGGGCCAAGCTTAAGGTATCCAATCCTTTGTGCACTTCATTGTTTATGCCAAGGCCAAGTTAGGCACTTAAATTTGAAGGCTTAGGAAGCATGGGGTAGACAAATACATTTCATAAATTGATCCAACATTGCAAAACCACCGACTATGACATTGACTTGCATTTGAACTAAATAGAGTAATCTTTAACAAAATTTTATTGTTGTCAAGTCATGCTCTTTGCCGATAAAGCTAAGCATAAAGGTAAGTCCTCTTCTTCTACTATTAATGTACATTTTCTTGTTGCAAAGCCACTTAGAAACTTGAGGCAATAACATGCAAGAACCCTGTATGGGATTCTCATCAATTTTATATTATGATCAATGTACTATGGACTATCTTACAGTTATGTCATCTTCTCTGAAACTCTCATTCTTGACTGCTAGGAGCTGAAGTACAACAAAAAGATTTTCACATATCCTTGACCTTCAAGTTTTCAGATCCTCATGTTTGTGGTTCTAATGGTTAGTTCTACTTGTGCAAGTTTACCTCCAATTCATTTGGATATATGATTTGAGCTGATGTGGAAAGGAAACACATCTCCAACCTCACATCTCTTGATACGTCCATCCAAACTCAATCATTTCTAATTGGTGATTTTCTTTCACAATGTTTACCTTAACTAGTTCTTTCTTAAATTATATTGGTTGCAAGAAAAATCACGCCATAGAGATAAACAAGGGCAATTTGGAACAACGGATATTTGGGTTGTAAGTTTTTCTTTAGTGAAGTTTACTCAAATTTGGAGTAAGAAATGATTTTAAAAAAAATGTAGCTTACGTCATACCTAGTCCATTGGTCACATGTACACATATTTGGCAATGTACATTTTTCATATTGGTGTGAATATGCCGGTTTAGGCAACACCAACATTTTAGTTAGATTCATCAATTTATGCAACACACTCCCACTATAGATTCATCAATTTAGGAAGCACACCCTAAGTGTAGATTCACCGATTTTGGTTGCACTAGCGTATATATGTCAAGTAGATAGCATGACCCGTCGATGAAGGTTTGTCAACTTAAGCAGCATGCCATTGGTTTTGATTTTCCAGTTTAGGCAACACCAAATACAATAATACAATGGTTAACCATGTGTAACTATAATAGTAGTGGCTAGCCACCACTGCTTTTACTGTGATTTTGGTAACTTGGGTATATGATGTAATTGATTTGAATCATATAGATATGTAATTGGATTTAGTGATAACATTGTTGATGGATTTGGACTTGGTATTGATGGATCTAGGTTATAGAATGATTGTGACCAATGATATCCTAATACATAAGGATATGGGACACTAGAATATGTAACATGTGGATGACTAAAGGCATAAGCAAATTAGATTGTTTAAGTTTGTAAGATTTTATTTTGCTACATTATGTTTCTAAAATGTAATTTGAACCATCATTTTAACAAGTTATGATTTGCAGGATAATAACATAGCACATGAGGGCAATTGCTTTCTTAACAAAAAGGTATGTAATGGTATTTATGTACGGTGCATTAACATATATTTGTTGTATGACTGATAGGTAGAAATCAACTTAGACCATTGGACTATCTCTTAAAATCTAATGGTGGATGTTAGATGCCCACAAATAAATTGTCTATTTATAAACTCTCTCTCTCTCTCTATTTGTTGTAACAAAGATGGGTTTGTTGGGGGACCCATGTGTGTGTTTTCTTTGGGGGGGCAGGGGGGGGAGGGGATCACGGAATATCCTCTTCCGGATCCACTTAAGAAAAACGCTTTCTTTAGCCGAAACTAAATCAAGCAACCATCACACGAGTGTTAGTAGGAAACCTACTTAGGTCCTTGTGTCCCCGACAACGGCACCAATGTTGGACGGGAAAGACTCACACACCCATGAAGTGCATGCAAACACTACCTAGATCAACATAATGTCAATCGAGGACACATATGACACAATAGGCACACGGAGGAAATCTCTTTAGCTTGTCAGGCTGAGACCATCCTACACATACAACACTCTGGAAGGCCAACTAAACCACAATCAAGAACCTCACTGCCCTCAACTACACCACCTAGCCACATGCACACATGCGGAAGGTAACTCACCTAATCATGCCAGATTCATACGAAACTTAAGGAACACCATCCCCTCACTAGGATCCCTCATCTGATGTTGATATTCTCCTCTACCTCTCCACTTCCCTCTTGCATGCATGTGTAGCACTACGCTCTCAAAGGTGTGCATGAGCACATTCTCTTGCATACTCTCTGTCATAAAAACTAATAACTAATTCTCCCAAATGATTTTCTCATGTTAAATTGATCATTTAATATGGGGAAGTACCAGGGGAATAAAAGCTAGAATATTGGTAAGGCTGCCAGACCGGTCTCTGTAGGATCCAAAGGAGGGAAAATAGGGATCCAAAGGGGGGTAGTCAACAAAAGATCAACGTGCTTCAATGGGGCGCAAAAGACCTAAGGTTCAGCTCCATTAAGACTTCCATATGCTAAGGTTCCAAAATGGCCAAAGCAAGGGGAAAATTGGATGGTCATGGGAAGACTTTTTCTAGGAAGGAGAGGGTGAGCCCTTTTAGTAGGGGATGAGAGAGAAACACACACACACACACTCCAAGGCTCCCCCATTACACAAAGGGAATACTAGACACATGTCAGGCTCCTAGGCCAGTTGCCCCCAATCTCTCCTCAAATCCTATTGGATGGCCATAGAGGTGGACCAATGAGAATTAGGCTAGAGTAAATTTAGTCTAATCAATTTAAAAATGCTTGATAAAAGAACCAAAAGAAATTAAGCTCCTTAGAAGACTATTGGACAATCTACCAAGGGGTCCAATGAGCATTCAGCAACCCAATGGATTGCCTGATTCCTATTGGCCAGAAGACTAAGAGGTCCAATGAGAGTTTAATTGAATTATTTAATTACCTAAAGCTCTCACAAAAGGGGAAAGGGGGACACTTGTCAACAAGCTATCAATTATGCTTCTAATTTGTGATTGGCCAAGCTTACAGGAGCCAATGGAGGCCATCATGGGTATTTAGCAAGAAGGGTCAACCAAGATGAGAGGGAGGAATGCATTTTAGTCTAAGTCATTGCTATACACACACACACACAACTCATGTGTCCAAGAAGAACTTCATCTCCTTCTCCAAGCATTGAGAAGTAGAGGCCTACATCAACAACTCTTGGCTATGGAATGCAAATCCAACCAAGAGCCAAGCTTCAATGGCATGCTCATCTACTCTACCATGCTAATTAATAAGCTAAGCTATGCTATTAGAGTGATTATGTGAGGAGAATACTTCTTTATCATAAGATACATCTTCTTCCTCTCAATCTATCCTCATTCCGTGCTAGCTCTCACCATTTTTGAAGGTGTGTGAGGTCTTTGGACTGAGGCTAGGGACACTAGGTGTGTTTTTCAAGCATAATTTGGTGCATGAAGCTTCCATCTTCATTGCACCAACGAGTTTTGTCAAGGAACACAAGAATTGTATTGTACAAAAGTCTCCTTTGATGGGAGAAGCTATAATACAAAGCCTTTATGGAGGGGGGACCGGCTCCATGTAAATTCGGTCCTCAGCTGTTGTCAGTTGTTCTATTTCTCTCTCTTTTCAAGTATTGTCAATGCCAAATTAGCTAGATGTTGTTGAGCCCTCACCAAAAGAACAAGAAAGAAGTGAGTCTCCTACCACCTGACGGCTCCACGAAGACGGCGGGCAAAACGCTCTCCAACACCCCCTAAATGGAGAAGACCATCGCATACTTCTCTACACCGTAATTCAAAGAGGGAAGAGAGAAATCAAGAGAAGAAAAAGGCAAGAAATAGGTCACCCTCTTCTCTGTATTTCTCTACCTCTTCCTCTTCTGAAGAAAGTGATGGTACAGAAAAGGAGGAACAAGGGAAGAAAAAGGCGAGAAAGAGGTCACCCTCTTCTCCATCCTCCTCATCATGTTCCTCTTTTGAAGAAAGTGATGGTGCACCTCTCGAACCACCCAAAAGAAGAGGCCATAGGAAATCCTATGCCACTTGGAGGAGGTCATCCAAGCTTAAAAAGTTCAAAGAGGGAGAAAAGAACGTTTCTTTCCTTACCTACAATGGCACCTTTGGTGCTACGGACAAAGTCTTGGCCTTTATCCAGCAATTCGATGTGGCGTTTGGAGATGAGGGCTTCACGGAGTCCTCTAAGCTACGTCATGTAGCTATGCATTTTCAAAAGTCCGCCATGCAATGGTGGTCTAGCCTACGAGCAAACAGTAAAGCTCCACGAACATGGAAAGCTTTAAGAGCCTCCATAATGAAGCAGTTTTTGGCCACCGATGCCAAAGACAAAGTACTCACTGAATGGTGAAGCTTGAAGCTCTCTCCCTACAAATCTATTCATAAATATGTTGACAAATTTTGGAATTTACATCTCAAAGCCATTGTCTTCAAAAAGATGGATTTTGGAGAGCAAAAGCAACAATTTTATGAGGATTTAACTGAGGATATGGCGGAGTATGCTAACTCCCAAAGGCCACGCACCATATCTGCGGTCATACACCATACCATCGTGGCTTCAAGAATCAACTTCCAACAAGGGGCTAAGAGAAATCTTAAGCCCACGGATAACAAGGACCGTAATGAGCCTAAGGGGAAGGAAAACGTCTAAAAGTCTCCCAAAGGCAGCGCCAACAACAACAAAGCTAAGGAAAAAGGAGTTTATAAAGGCAAAAATAAACTCTCTCCTGAAGAGCTAGAGCGTTATCGAAAAGATAACCGTTATTTCAAGTGCGGGGAGCAAGGGCATGCCTATCATGCTTGCCCCCACAAGAATACACGTAATGAGCCTCCTAGAGCTACCTTGGTTGAAATTCAAGAAGAGGATGCTCATCGCAAAGGATCTCCTCTATGTCATGCTTGGGGAAAGGTAAGAGAACATGATGCTTTTATTCTCTTTGACCCTGGTTCTACTCACAATTTCATATCCACAGAGTTGGCCACCAAGCTAGGCATCCAAGCCTATGAGATGGGAGATGTCCTACCTGCCGATAGTGCTTTCAAGGGGCAAGAAGCTCAATCACTCCCTTAATTGGGAAATTGAGGCTCCATGTCCAAAGCTATGTGGACAAGCAAGATTTCTTCATCTCTCTTCTCAAGCATGAGGATGTAATCCTGGGGGCACCATGGTTTGATCGCATGGCTGCCAATGTTAAATTCCCTGAAATACAAATCTACTTTAGGTTCAGGGAAAAAGATATGTACATAGATGCTAAGGAGTTGGGTAGTACCATACCCCTTGTACATAAGCAATATTTCAATAAGTCAATAAAGATCTCTATTTTCGTGTACATGATTTTTGTTAAAGATTCTCGAAATGAACCTAATGCTTTAGCAAAAAAATATATAGATAATAAAAAGGAATTAGAGTTATCCAACTTCCTCAAGGGGTTCCAAGATGTTTTTATTGACGACATCCCTTGTGAACTACCTCCCAAATGAGGCAACGACGACCATGCAATTGAACTTCTTCCAGGAAGTTCACCGCCTAATAAACCTCCTTATAGAGTTTCTCAAGCTCAACAAGAGGAGATTATGCGGCAAGTGCATGGATTAGTTGACAAAGGCATGGTTAGTCCTAGCTAATCTCCATTTTGTTCACCAGTGTTATTAGTGCAAAAGAAAGACGGCACATATCGTATGTGTGTCGACTATAGAGCACTAAATAGGATCACTATCAAGAAGAGGTTTCCCGTTGCACAAGTAGAGGACCTATTTGATAAGCTACAAGTGTCAACCTACTTCAGTAGGATTGACCTAAAAAGTGGCTACCATCAAATAAGGATGGTTGAACAAGACATTGTAAAGACCACATTTTGCACTACGTTTGGTCTTTATGAGTACATTGTCATGCCTTTTGACTTGACCAATGCACTAGCCACATTTAACCGCTTGATGGAGAAGCTATTTAGGCCTCACCGAACCTTTACTGGAGTGTTCTTTGATGATAAAATCATCTACTATAATTCATTAGACGAACACAAACAACACCTCCAGGTAATATTTCAAGTTATAGAGAGAATAAACTTTATATTAATCGAAAGAAAAGTGAATTTTTCCTACAAGAGATTCATTATTTAGGTCATATTATCTCTCAAGATGGCATCCAAATGGATCCATCAAAGCTAGAGGTAATAAAAGGATGGCCTAATCCAAGGAATCTGCATGAACTAAGAAGATTTATAGGTATGTGTGCATACTATCGATGCTTCATAGAAAAGTTCTCACAAATCGTGGGACCATTACATGAGTTAACAAAGAAAAATGTTAGGTATATATGGTCCACCAAGGAGAACAATGCTTTTGAAAAGCTTAAAGAGAAGCTTATCTCTCAACCTGTGCTTACACTATCGGATCTCTCAAATCCATTTGAGGTCCAATGTGATGCTTGTGGTGATTGCCTTGGAGCTGTTTTGCTCCAAGAAGGGCACGCCATAGCCTATGAAAGTCGAAGGCTCGACCTTGTTGAGCAGCTCTAGGCATATATGAGAAGGAACTCTTAGCAGTTCTATATGCTCTAGACTCGTGGAAGCACTATTTATTGGGACTCCTTTCATTCTACGAACGGATCACCAAAGTCTTAAGTACTTCATGACACAAACCAAGCTCTCCGACAAACAAATGAGGTGGGAAAAATTCCTTTTGCAATTTCATTTTTATATTGCTCACATTGTTGGCAAGAATAATCAAGTAGCCAATGCACTCTCAAGACAACCGAGAGTGAATGCGGTATCCATAGCAACTCACAATGATCTATCTTCTATGATAGATGAGTACGCTATCGATCTCAATTTTAGAGATGTGATTTCAACCCTTTCTCACGTAGTGAGTTAGTTACGCATGGTCTATTTCCCTACAAGATGGTTATCTTCTCTATGGTAATAGACTATGCGTTACTAACTCACTATGTGAGAAAGTAATGTATGAATCTCATGCTCCTCCTTATGCAGGGCATAGAGGGATTCAGTCTACCCTAGAAGGGATAGAAACATATATCTATTGGCCTGCCACGAAGGCAAACATACAAGAGTATGTTTCAAAATGTGTGGTATGTCAAAAAGACAAAGTTTGATAGAGGGAAGCAATCTGGATTGCTTCAATCGTTGCCAATCCCTAATTCACCATGGGAGAGAATATCCATAGATTTTATCTTTGGACTGCCCAAGTCTATTCATGGGAATACGAGAATATGGACAATAATAGACATGTTTAGCAAACAAGCACATTTCATACCTGTCAAAAAGACTATTAAGGCCCATCAAATGGCAACCCACTTTATATCACAAATCTTCAAATACCATGGCTTGCCAATGTCTATAATGTCGGATAGATATCTTAGAATGAACATTAATTTTTGGAAGGGTCTCTTTGAGAATTTAGGTACAAGGCTAAACTTCTCTTCGGCCTATCATCCCCAAACAGATGGCCAAAGTGAAATAGCTAACAAAACAATTCTTGATCTACTAAAAGCTTATGTCACAAAAGTAGATCAAAAGTCCCAATGGGAGAAGTACTTACCTTTAGTGGAGTATGACTACAATAATACTATACATACTTCCACGGGAAAAGCACCCTTTGAGGTAATGGAGGGAAGATCAAAAAGTCCCCTGCTACTTAAGGTACATGGAAAGATGTTCACTGCATATGAGTATAGCCGAGACCTGCAAGAATCTTTTCAAAAGATTAAGGATGCTATATCCATCTCTCAGCAAAGGCAAAAGGCTGCTGCTGATAAGCATAGAAGAGCTCTAGCCTTTAAACAAAATGATTGGGTCTTGCTTAAATTTCCCAAGGCTCGATTAAGGCACACAACGGGCAAGAATCCTACGAGACACCAAAAGTACTATGCTAAATTAGCAAAAAGGTACTAAGGCCCCTTTCAGATTCTTAGGCCAATCAATGAGATGGCCTATCAACTCAAGTTTCCCAGCCATTGGCTCATACATAATGCATTCCACGTGAGCCTACTAAAGCCTTACAAAGGAGATCCACCTCAAGAAGCAATCATTGAAGACCCACTGGAGATCGAGGACCAAGAAGAGGTGTTGCAATCCGAGTCCATTCTCCGACACGAAGACAAGGTATTACGAAGTGGTAAGACTATCCGACGATATCTTATCAAGTTTAAAAATTATCCTTTTGAATATGCTAGATGGATGCAAGGCATACTGAAGGTGTTGCAAGAAGCGTGTGCGAGTGCAAGTGCGAGAGCAAAGAGAGAGAGACCTGCTGCTGGATGGAGCGCACAACAACAATATCCAATTGCAACTCCTTATTCTTTTTGTATTAAAGAATAAGTATATATATGGTTAAGTTAGTAGATGGGTTAGTAGTAAGTGGGATGTCCGGCCAATTGGCCTGAATCCCAACAAACTCCCACTTGAAGGCCAACACAGCCCAAGTGACTTGGTATGTACAACCGTGAAGCAATCTAGTGGCTTCAACCTATACCCATCAACTCGGTGCAATGTGTAAACTTCTCCAAAGCTAAGCCTTTCATCAAAGCATCTGCTGGGTTGTCGTCAGTGTGTACCTTGACCAAAGCAATAATATTTTTGTCCAAGAAATCTCTGACGAGATGATACCTGACTTCAATGTGTTTCGATTTGGAGTGAAACATGGGATTCCTTGCCAATGCAAGAGCGCTCTTACTATCACAATATCACTAGAGTCTCATCAATGCCAAGATTTTTGATCAAGCGACATAACCATACAACCTCTTTACTTGCATCCGACAATGCAACATACTCTGCTTCCGTAGTGGAAGATGACGTACAATCTTAAAGACATGACCTCCAAGATACTACTGCTCCAGTAAATATGAAGACATAGCCAGATGTCGATCTCCTATTGTCAACACAACCCGCATAGTCTGCATCCACGATGGATGCATCACTGTTCGCGAAGCGTAAACACCTGTCAACCGTACATTTGAGGTACCTAAGAATGTGCTTCACTGCTTCCCAATGCTTGCTGCCTGGATTTTCCATATATCAGCTCACCACTCCCACTGCAAAAGCAATGTCTGGTATTGTGGCCACCATAGCATACATGAGATTGCCCACTACCGAAGAATATGGTACCTTAGCCATTTTTGTTCGCTTAGCATCAGATTTGGGTGCATCTTCTTTGTTGAGTTTCAAGAATGCCTACGTTGGGGTACTCGATGCTTTCCCCCCCTGCATATTGAAGCGCTGCAAAACTTTCTCAATGTATGTTTCCTAAGATAACTCAAGAATACGATGATTGCAATCTTTTTTTATTTGCATGCCAAGAAAGTGTGTAGCATCCACCAAATCTTTCATTGCAAAATTGTTGCTAAGTGTTTTCTACAAGTTGGCAATCTTTGCAATGGATTTCCCAGCTATAAGCATGTCATCAACATACAGAACTAGAATGATCATCCAGCCATCATCTAGCTTTCTTGTGTACACACAGTGATCCTCTTCGCTCCTTTTATACCCTTGAGACCTCATACATGCATCAAATTTATGATACCAGTGCCTTGAACCCTGCTTTAAGTCATAAAGTGCCTTTTTGAGCTTACATACTAGCTCCTCACGAGATGCGTTCTCCTAAACAAACCCTTCAGGCTGCTGCATGTAAACATCCTCATCGAGATCCCCATGAAGAAATGTTGTCTTCACATCCATTTGGACAAGTTCCATGTCCTCAATCGCTACAAGACCAAGTACGGTTCTAAGCGTTGTCATCTTGACCACATGCAAGAGGATTTCATCAAAATCGACTCCCTTTTGCTGTTTGAACCCTTTGGCTACAAGTCTAGCCTTGTACTTTGGATTTGGATCACCTGAGGCAAATTTCTTCTTGTAAACCCATTTGCAAGGTAAATATTTCGCATCATTTGGCGATCCTACCAAGTCCCAAGTGTCATTAGCCAGAATCGAGTTATACTCAGATTCCATAGACTGCTCCCACTTCACCACTTTATCCGTCATCATGGCTTCTTGGTAGCAAATTGGCTCACCGCAATTGATCAACATGATGTAATCAAGACCTGGCTCGAAACATGCAAGTGGACGAGAGACTCTAGTAGACCGTCTCACTCCTTGACCATTGCTACCGCTCCCTCTGGAGTGTTGCTAGTGGAGGTACATCACTAGCTCGTTGAGTTGGTTTCACTGTCTCTGAGGCAACATCCTCAAAAGTGACTCTCCGAACCTCTATTTCCTTGATAGGTTGTCTATGCATCTTCGACTCATTGAAGATCACATATGAACTACGGATGACTCGACAAGATTCTGGGTGCCAGAGACGATATCCCATCTCTCCATCTGCACCATATCCAATGAAAATACATTTGTGTGACTTTGGCTCTAACTTCTATCGAAGCTGTTTAGGCACGTGAGCATAAGCTTCACAACCAAAAACACGTAGATGGTCATAGTGGGGCTTACGTTTAGACCATAACTCTTTTGGAATCTCATGGCGTACTAGGCGAACCATTTATAATGTGCACTGCGGTCAAGACGGCTTCTGCCCAAAAGCCTTGTGTGAGATTTGCCATAGAAAGGATGGCTATGATTCTTTCTTAAGTCGTATGATTCATGCACTCAGCAACTCCATTCTGAGTTGGTGTGTATGGTGCAGTAAATTGCCTTTTAATCCCCCTTGTAGCACAGAAATTCTCAAACTCCTTGGAGACATACTCTCCACCGTTGTCAGTCCACAACCTCTTGAGTTTCTTGCCAGACTGATTCTCAACGAGTGCCAAAAATTTATAGAACACGGGAAGAACTTGATCTTTTTGTTTCAAAGGATATGCCCACCCCCCCCCCCCCCCCCCCCCCCCCCCCCCCCCCCCCCCCCCCCCCAAGAGATTTGGTTGACATAGGACCACAAACATCACTATGTACTAAATCTAGAGGTTCAACTCGCTTTTGACCCAATGGTAAATGGACGGACCTAGTTTGTTTGCCATAGATACAATGCTCACAAACAAGAAATTCAACATAAGACAAGACAGGTAAGTAGCCAAAACGAGTCAGAGTTCTCATTTCTTTTTGGCTAATATGACCTAGCTGACAATTCCACAACTCTGTAGATGACAGCTTGGCTATAGATATGTAATCATGACCAACATCTAACACATGCATGGAATACAAGGTACCGTGCTTTTGACCTCTCAGTACAACAAGATTACCTTTGTGTACAATCCACGAACCATTGCCAAATGTGGTGTTGTAGCCCAATTCATCAAGCTAACCAACACAAAACAAGCTTTTAGTCAACTTGGACACATGTCTGACATTACGTAAAGTACGGTGAGTGTCATTCCTTAGATGCAATTTGATGTTTCCGACACCCTCAATGTCTAGTTCATAAGCATCACCAAGTTTCACTTTGCCACAAGAGTGAGAATAAGTAGAGAACCACTCTCTATGTGGTGTCACATGGAAACTCGCACCAAAATCTACTATCCAATTCTATGCATATTGCACATCTTCTGTAACAAGAGCCTCGACAGGTAGATCTGCTATGAAGACCAATACATCAAAGGTAAGTGGCATAACTGCTACAAACAGAGAACGCGGTGGCCTTGCAAAATACTAAAAGGAACACGCTGTCATCCATAAAACTGACACGACGAGAGAGAAGAGAGGAGAGGAACAAGAATAAGGCCGACACTGGGTGCAATCTCCCCCCGTGCAAGAGTGACAATTTTCTTCTTGCACGTATTTCATTTATAGATTTCTTGAATGGTCAAATTGACTACAAACTGGCCAGCCGATCATAAATGGCCAAAGCTCATAAAAGAGCACTTGAATAATAAAATGTACATAATATACATAAAATGTACATAAAAGAGCACTTGAATAATAAAATGTACATAATATACATATCTGTTCGCATAGGCCTAGATTGGTCAAGCCTTTTCCACCTGTTAGCTGCAATAAATAGTAGAATATTAATTCCATAACATACCACTCCGTTAGAAAGCAATTGTCCTCAGTTGCAAAGATAAGAATATGCAAACAATACTTGTCAAAAACAGTGATTAGTATTCTGTGTTCGGAACATGTCATAATAAAAGGAAGAAATTATAAAACTAAACAACAACATTGTTTATGCCAGCCGTCATCCACATGCTACCTATTCTAGTGTCCTATACCACTAGAATAAGCAGTATATGTCATACTCTGATGAATTAGGATATCATTGGTCACACTCATCATTATCATAATCAATTCTCATCAATCTCAAATCCAATTCCATAAATAATGTCGTGACAAAAAAGCATCATTTACCAATTCCAAATCCAAGTCCAAATCCAAATCCAAATATCTGCCAACATATACCCATTGCAAATCCAAGTCCAAATAACCTTCATTTTGTATACCTGGGTAACAAAATCATACCAGTTATAGTGGTGGCCAACACTGCAGCATGATTCTATGATCGGTGTTGCCTAAACCGACGGATCTACACCCAACGTGCTGCCTAAATCGGCGAATCTGCACTAATGCTGCCTACATCGACGAATTTGCATTTGGTATTTTGTAAAAATCATGGATCTGTAATTTATCAATGTGCTGCCTAAATCGGCGAATCTATACCAAGATGAGCATTGACACACTGCCTAAATCGGCAAATTTGTGTGCCTGTTACCAATGGACTAGACAGGGCATAAAAAGTGAAAAATAAATGACGTGTCTGATATGAAATTGGAATAGACTAGAATGTGAAGGCATGTACCAAATGTTAGCGATCATCACACACCAACTGAGCTCATGTAAGTACTGGTATGACAAGTCATCTCAGGAACAATCTAATGAAAGAAAGTAGAACCCATGACATTAGAAACAATAGATTTTGCAACATAATGTAAATAAGTGGAAGTTATGTCTTCTTAAAAACATCTGAAAATTTTCTTACCTGATGCTTGGGTATTTATAGGGGTGTGAGAATATATGCAAAAAGACTCACTTAAAAGAAATCAAATCTAATAAATATTAATTTATCAAACCACTATTAATTTTCTCAAAAACAAAGCACTAAAAACAACTTTGTGTTAAATTCAACAACAATCTAATCATACACTAAATGTATGTGGCCAAAGGCGTAATATCTTGAGTCTATTGATTTTAAAACTTATACTTCGGGAGAGAATTTGTACAGAATGGGAACAATTAGAGTGATAGACATACAGGGGACATGCCATGTTAACAGTGAGAAGTCGACATGAATCTGTGATATATCTGCTTACTAGTGGCATTAAAAGTGGAAATATAATGCACAAAGAGTTTGTGTAATTTAAAATTTAGGCAGATTCATTTGAAAAGAATGGTAAATCAACATAGAACACAATTATGAACATTTTAATAGCAATAGCAAGAACTTACCTAGTGTATGAGTAGTTGCAGGGCAACTTGTGCTGAAACAGTTTTTGAAGCACTAAATTTTGGTTGAAAGTTTCATCAAAAAGCTACTTTCAACTGAGTGACCATGTTCAACTAGAAAGAGCAAAGTTGCTCAGGATAAGCTACAATTCTAAGGGTGGTTAGTGTATGACATTAGCATCCAAATTATATATGAGCCCTTCCTACTGCATTGTTCAGGTACCAGGTAGATGCGTGTTCTCTACTGTATATATTGTTTTTTTAAATTAAATATAAATATATATTTATATTTATATTTAATGCAATTAGTGGATTATTATACATTGCATAATTGTCAAAAATATAACATGATTGACAACAATTAGCAAACATAACAATAGGGATAGGCGGGGGGGTTGTGAAAGGAGAGAGAGAAATGAAATGAAATGTTATAGTAACCGTCTTGAAAATGCAAAAATTACCTACGAAAATAAAGTGAGACAATCCTTGTGGATCTAATACAAATGTTTAGGTACGAAAATAGACTAAAATCATCGTAGTCGTCATCAAGTCTTGTGGATGTCTGGCATTGGGCGTTGTCGCAAAAAGTATTGTATTAGTCATGGAAGAGTTTTGTGGATATCCGCTTTGATAAGTAGTCTTGGGCAGGGGGGCACTGTTGTGGAGGTGTCAGATGTAGCAGAAAGGCGAGAATAAAATGAAATTAAATATAACATTGAACACCTTTGAAGGCAAAATTACATTTTGAGTCCAAAACTGTTACAATCAGGGTGAATCTAATCCAATGTTTGGGTACTAAAATAAAATGAAGTAAAGTAAAAGATTAAAATTAAAACCCTAAAAGCGTCAGACTAAAATTGTCATCATTGTCGTCGATTCTCGTGGATGCTCGACAACGGGCATTTATTTGAGAAATTATTGCAATGGTCATCGAAGAGCTTCCTCAATGTCCATCGTGGTAAGGATTCATGGTGGGAAGGGGAAGAGAGATAGAGAAATGAAATGAAATTTTATCGTACTCGTTGTCCAAATGAGTATGGGACCAAACCCATAAAATCCTTATGGATCTAATACAACGTGTGGGTACCAAAATTAAATGAAAAATAAAATCGACAGCAGCAGCGTTGTGAATGCCCGAGGGTGTCTGACAACCTGCCGAGTTGGAGAGAATATTGCAACCGTCGTCGCTGAAGAGCTTTGTCACTATCCGCCTCTATAGGTGTTCGGACTGTGAGACCGATGATGAAGTAGTGCATGTTAAAATACCATCTTACAGGGCGTAGTAACCCGTGTCGAGAAACTGTACTTTCTGTTGAGCTCTCACCGTCTTCATCTTTGTCTTTGTTGTCTATCGCAATTTCTCCCTCGTGAGCTGTAGTGGCATGGGTGGAGGAAGCTAAAATTTCTTCGACTCTCTCTCTGCTTGATCCCTTCCACCTTCATTCGTGTGGCTTGTGTATGTAGCACAAGCTCAATCCATAGCGCCACTGGTGTGTGGGTGGTAGATGCAGCAGACGCGAGGGGGTTAGGGAGAGATTGAGGGGGTCATTTTGCTCAACCAATGTTTGTCAAGGAGTTGTCACATAGCCTCCAGGTTTGAAAGGTGCGAGTTGCATGTAATAAGGAGATCCGGTTGGAGAGAGAGAGAGAGAGAGAGAGAGAGAGAGAGAGAGAGAGAGAGAGAGAGAGAGAGAGAGAGAGAGAGAGAGAGAGAGAGAGAGAGAGAGAGAGAGAGAGAGAGAGAGAGAGAGAGAGAGATGGTGGGTGAGTCATAGCACGAGAGAGAAAGAGCTGACGGGCTGCTGTAGCTTCCGAGCTGGAGAGAGATAGAGAGGGAGAAAGAGAGATCGACAATTAGTGGTGCCGCCATGCAAGAGAGAGAGATTAATGGAGAGAGAGAGAGAGAGAGAGAGAGAGAGAGAGAGAGAGAGAGAGAACACGGTCTAATAGAGAGAAGGGGGTCATTTGTTGCATCTGCTCTAGGGGGGAGAAGGGTGGGGTTGCCGTGTGGTCTGAGAGAGAGAGTTGGTTATCCAATTACGAAGAGGGCAAGACGCACCTACCAACTCAGACTTTGTTGGCGGTTGCATGAAAATTGCGCCCTCAAAAGGGCAGCAAGGATTGGCGATTGGTAGGGGATAGAGTCGCATGGAAACTGGGGGTTGGAGTGGTTAGAGGCTAGCTGCTACATGGACGTACGTGCATGATAACGGTAGCAGAAGGTAGGTTGGGGGTGAGTGGAGACTGGCAACTGCATGTCATTCAGTTTCATGTGGGAAGGAAGAAAAGCATCCGGTTTGTATGCATGCGTTCTACACCATAGCTAAAGCATGCATCTGGGCACCTTTGTGATGCTCGCTCTTCAAGACTTGAGTGTGTTGTTGGCGGACTACAGTTTATGCCAACCCTTGACGACACAACTAGCCATTTTTGTACATCCACTATGCGCTAGGTCCTTGCCGCTACTGTTTTTCTTCTCCACAAAGCCGCTTAGAGTTGCTTCCTATGAAGAGAGGGACAACTTTCTTCCTATGACGATGGGGAGAACTTCAACATTCTTACCTCGCTTCTACGACTAGTAAGGGAAACACAAGAAAACTTTCCTCTTCTTCTAACCGACTATCGTTTCTTACCCTTAAAATCGATATATCGGTTAATTTTGTTAACGACAATTCTTCTTCTTTTCCTTTGCAATGTGATTGGTCGCATGCATCACACCTCCCTAATCAATATGCTCTTATTAACTATAATCCTAATCGTGATTAAACTAGTCTTCACAATATCTAATTAAGCCCTTAATCAAGGTGAGTTTTTTTTGCTTAGCTAAGACGATAACTATATATCAAATTAAGATAGAAAAACAAACAATCAATTTGACTAACAAAATTGTTTTCAACGAAATGACATAAATAAATAAGCTTAGCTGTAGGGTATGATTGTTGTCATGATTCTCTTTGTGGATGTGATGTCCATATCGCCAAGAACACTTTGTTGGCTCTAATACCACTGCTACAAACGAAAACGCGGTGGCCCTGCAAAATACCAAAAGGAACACGCTGCCAGCCATAAAACTGACACGACGAGAGAGAAGAGAGGAGAGGAAGAAGAATAACGCCGACACTGGGTGCAATCTCCCCCCGTGCAAGAGTGACCATTTTCCTCTTGCACGTATTTCATTTATAGATTTCTTGAATGGTCAAATTGAGTACAAACTGGCCAACCGGTCATAAATGGCCAAAGCTCATAAAAGAGCACTTGAATAATAAAATGTACATAATATACATATATGTTCGCATAGGCCTAGATCGGTCAAGCCTTTTCCACCTGTCAGCTGCAATAAATAGTAGGATATCAATTCCATAACAATAACAACCGTTGGAAGAGTCTCTACAATAGGAGCAATCAGAAAGGGCCTCCGAACCGAGTCTCAAAAATGGTCGGGACTCCCAAAAACAAGCCAAATCGGCTCCACAAAAGATACATATGGAAGTTTCTATAACTCAATATACATCCACTATCAACAATGCTGCAAGGTGCAGTATACGCGCTCAAAGATGCGCCAAACGAAATGTGCAAGCAGTAAACAAATCCCTGCGGGGAGTAAAACTACTCTCAAAAGAGCTCAAGCACTATCAAAAGTGCCAAAACAACGCATATGCGCATTAAGTACTCCCACTCAAATATGCGCTAATGCAAACACTACAAGAGGTTTGTGCACTTGTGACGCTGTTAGCGAGGGAAATACTTTGGGTTTTTATACTCCCCGGCGTCGCTAAGACCGTCGATACGAAAACGTCGCTATGAGCGTCGCTATATGCATCGCTATATAGCGATGATTATAGCGATGTTTACAGGCCACCTATAGCGATGTTTATAGCGACGCTATAGAGCCTTATTGTAATGAAATTGGCCTATTTAATTTGAGAGTAGTGGAAATTAATGAGAGTACTTTTGAGAAATGACTTTGTGAGCATAGCGGGTGAACATAATTGACGATAGCAACATAATCATAGCAATTAGTTAACTTGGCATGAACAATACTTTTGCAAGAGAGAGAATTTAGAGAACATGACAACAGTTGAGGACCGGATTTATGTGGAGCCGGTCCCCCCTCCAATAGGCATTTGTATTATGCTTTCTCCCATTAAGAGAGATTTGTTACAATACAATCTTTGTGTTCCTTGTGACCTAGGTGATGCAATGAAGATGGAAAGCTTCATGCATCACAAACATAACATAAACTTGAAGAAAGCTTTAACTATCCCAAGCCTCAGTCCCAAGACCTCAAACACCTTCGAAGGTGGAGAGAGCTAGCAGGGAATGAGGGTAGGGAAGAGGAAGAAGAAACATTTCGTAGGAGAAAGAATTAGTTCCTCACTTATCATAACTCTTGTTGCTAGCATACATAATAGCATAGTAATGAAGAAGAAGGAGATGGCAAGCTTAAGCATTGAATCATGGCTCTTGGTTGGATTTGCACTCCATATCCAAGAGTGTTGGTGTAGGCTCTCAACCTCTACTTGCTTGGAGAAGGAGAGGGAGCTCTTGCACTTTGCATAGCACACAATGAGAGTGTTTGTGACTGTGTGTGGGTGAGTATACCCCCTAAGCAACCCCCTAGCTTGCTTGGGTCGACCCTCCCTTGTAGCTCATGCTTGAAGCTCATTGGACCCCTCCAGGCCTAGCCAATCACAAGCAGGAGGCATTACAAGTAGCAAGGGTAGCCTTGAGACAAGTGTCCCCCTTCCCCTTTGAGAGAGAGGGCTAGATAAATGCTAAATCAATTAATTAAATCTCCTAAATTATTATTGGACCCCTTGGGTGGCCAACCAATAGGCTTCAGGCACACCATGAGGGCAACATGAGGAGGAACTTGACAAGTGTCCCTTTTGCTTTCTTTGTACCATGCATGCCTTGTGTGAGTGTGTGGGTGTTCTCTCTCATCCCCCCTCATGTAGGGCTCGCCCCCTCCTTGTAGGGATTTAATCTTTGACTTTTTGACACCTCAAGCCCCTCATGCATAGGCCCAGTTCCCACCACAAGCTTGGCTCATAAGCACTTTAAGCTTGGGCTAGGTGGGTTCTCACCTCAAGTGCAACCCTAGCATCTCAAGCATGTCAAGCACCTCAAGCATCTCAATAATTAAGCACCTCAAGCATCTCAAGCACCTCAATCATCAAGCACCTCAAGCACCTTAGTCATCAAGCATGACAAGCAGGACAAGCACCTCGAGCTGGGTCAGGTTCCCACGCCTCAAGCTCAACCCTAGCTTACCTAAGGCCAAAGGCCTTTTACACACATTATTGGAGGTCTTCAATGAAGCTAACCCTAAGGTCTTATTCTCCATTTGTTAGCCTTGCTCTTTGATAGACCATCTCTCATTTGGGCCCCTTTACCATTGGCCCCGTGTTGAGATAGATCTATAAGCACATGTCTATATCTTAACACTTGTTCCCGTTTATTCTCCCACATTAAGTGATCAATTTAATATGAGAAAATCATTTGGGTTGGTTAGATATTAGATATTAGATTTTATGACACTTATATAGCGACGGTCATAGCGACACCCGAGAGAAAAAAAATTTGGTGGCAGGGCATTTAATCAACCATATTGAATGTTTCATTAATTGATCACCTTTGAAAGAAAGTGCAAGCTTAGATATAGAGCCAAAGTAGTCACCCACAAGACAATATAACCATTAACTCCATCATCCATAGTATTGTTTGAAAAATAAAGATACAAAACTGACAAAAGTAAATCAATGACAATTGTACACATCATAGGCAAAATCACTTGACTGTTAAACTTTACAAATGTAATAGTTACAACACCATTGTCATTATTGAAAAAATATGCATGGTTTTAAAAAAAGGCGTATAAACGTCATCTCGTGATACATATGTTATGGCAAAAGGAAACTAATGCTATCTAGCTACGGCTAGATTGACGTCGTCTAATCAGACGTCTCATCGCGTCCAAGTGGCGTATCTATCGGATTCTACAAAAAAAAAACAATAAGACAACTTTTTGTAAGTATAAACATATAGCGACGTTTATAAAACAATACAACAAATAAAAAAGAGTAAACCCTAATACTAACCATGCCACCGTGAGAACTCGGAATGTCCATCAGGGCCTTTAAGCCCTTCCTGCCTGCGTACTCACGCTCATACGGTGTGGGGTCACGTCCTGTCTCATCGACCACTGTCAAAACATACAAAGAATCCATTATGCTAGAATTTAAAAACCCCTAAACCCTAAACTATGAGACCTAAAGACCAATACGAAAACAATTACAAAATCAGCCTCAAATGATGTCCACCCACCGCTCCCCAAGTGGTGTGAGCTCCCTGCCTCTACTCGCGCTCTGGTTGCCTCCTTTTGTTGCTTCCACTTGTCGAGATTCTCGCGCGTTGCTTTCTTCGCATTCTTCCAATCTTCTTTGGCCAGCCAATCTGGTCTGTTCCACCCATGCTTAATTGCTTTTTGCACTTTGGAATGCTTGTGCTTGTAGTATTCGCGCATTCGAACCTTCATCAGGTCTTCATTGAAGCGGTCATCCCGTGCTGAAACAAGAAACTTGTCATGAAGCATGCTGAATACTCTGTCTTTTAAATCACTTGGTACTTCACTCTAGGTGTTTAGTATGTAGTGTCTAAATACCAGAGCGCAAAGACCGCGCATGTGCGAGATCACCTTCTTGCCTTCATCATCCAAGATGATGCCGCCGCTGAAGTCGACGAAGTAAGGCAAGCCCTCTCGCCACTGACGCATGAACCTGGGTGTCTTGGCAGGGGTCTTTAGCGGCGTGTCGATGGGGGTACGGACGTTAGGTGTCTCCACTAGAGTTTGGGCTCCGAAGCGAGGAGTGTCGATTGGAGTGACTCCTAGAGGAGTAGCTAGTGGTGTGTAGCCGCTAGGAACGGCGTCAGCCGCGCAAAACCTGGTGTAGATGGTGATGCCGTGGCTGGTGTGGGGGCGGGCAAAGAAGGGGAGGGTAAAGAGCCTCGTCGAACACGAGGCGGTGTCAAGGCATCGGCGGCGGCATCCCCACAACAACTGCCATCGCCACCACTAGAGCGTCGGTGCCTAGACAAGTGTGAAGATCGTCTCGTCGACACCGAAGCTTCAAAGTGCACTGAATGCTCCAAAACACAGGGAGACGCTAAAGGAGTAGGAACACGCGATGGTGCACCAGAGCGATGACGCTCCACGTACCACTGTCTCTGCTCGGGTAACAAAGAAGAAAGAAACTGCTCATCATCCATACCTGCATTAAACACACGAATATTTAAACTTAATATTGAATGAATGGAGAAGAAAACATGGACAAGTAGAGAGAGAGAGAGAGAGAGAGAGAGAGAGAGAGAGGGGGGGGGGGGGGGGGGGGGGGGGGGGGGGGGGACTCATAAAGGGGGAGGGATTCCTATGTAGAGAGATTTCGTTGAAGCTGCATCGCGAAGGTCTGCTCATAGAAGTTGCTTGCTCCACCACTAAATCTAATTGATCGGGTGAAAGAGACGTTGAGAAGCAGTAGTAGTGCTTCTTAGTGTCTCTTTCACCCGATCAGCTAGATCTAGTGGTGGGACAAGTAGCATCTATATCAAACCAGCTTCGCGATTGCAGCTTCAGTCTCCATCCCACTCGGAGTGCAGTGCTCTATCGTCCCTGCTTGTGAGAACATACTTAGAGCATACATACCTGGAGTGGACGCAAAGCATTAAATACAATGACGCAATGATGCATATAGACAGTAATGGCCAAAAAGCCATGTGAATACAATATACATTATAAAACGGAGCTAGATTGTTCAAATACAATGTTTATGGCTTTAAGAGATCTCTTTCTCATCCTCCCAAAGCTCAACATAACTTCCTATATCTATATAGAGCTCTCCGTTTAAACAGATGTCCTCCATTTCATTTTGTAGATCCTCTGCATGCACCCCATAGAGAGTAGAAGCTTGATGCTCGTCTGGCACCACCTCAGCGGCTTTTGAGTACTGAGCATCTTCTCTGATCTCCTCCACTAATGCCACTGTGATTGGCACATGGTAGCCTTCATACGTCTGTGCACTACGAGGGGCTACCTCTATGACGTACCACCAGTTTGATGCAGACTTTGTAGGATGAAATATCACCTGCCAGAGCCACATAACTTACATGAGAGCTTCCAAGCACATAACTTCTAAAATTGGATGTTAACTATTTACATACTTACTTGTTCACAATGCTCGAGTAGTACGAAAGTGTCTCTTAGGTCAGTCCATTTCTTAGTTGAATCCACCTCAAGAAAACTAGACTCTCCTCTATCCACAGTAGCGTTGCGACCCTCCATGATTATCTTGAACCATTGCATGTCGAACAAGTCGACAAAAAATCCTCTATAATCGATCCTCAAAATCTCTTGTAGCGTGCTGAAGTAAGTGAGTTTTGCCACCACAGGATCTGCATCAGAGGACCGTCGTCTACTAGACTGTTCAAAAATTTTGCCATGATTCCACAATCTTGAGTAAAACGCTTTTTGTCGATCCGTTCCACCCTAAAATGTCGACCTTTACACCATGCTGCTGTGTATGACTTATACTACAACCAACAAAGATTATGAGTGACCGTTCAAACATCTAAAAAGTCACTAGTTGTACATTGCAAACTTACCTTGGTCGCGCAACCCCGAGAGTACTCCCACTCCTCCTCAGTCACTTCTTCACCGCACTGTTGTGCACTTTTCAATTGGTTGTGCAACCATCTTAAGCTCATGAATGTTGGTAGGCTCTCCAGACCCGTCGGATAGTGCATCGGTGGTCGTCTTCCCCGTCTCCACTCGATTCGTGCCCTTTGTCACTCTTGCTTTGCATCCTCATATTGTGAAATCCACTTTTGCATCACTGGATTGTGAAGCATGCAAAATCGGTTGATTTTAGCCTCTAGATCTTCCATCATCTTCTTCTCAACACCGAGATTGCACATGACAATCCCAGACATGCGCTCATCATCTATGGTTTGCCATAGCGTGTCCCGGTCTTTATCAAATCCGTCTAGCCACTCTCCAATGTACAGTAGGGACTCTGATACCAGCCAACCTTCTGCCATGCTACCCTTCGAACGTGCCTTCTGACGCACATATCTCTTGAGCATTTTCATGAAACGTTCTAAAAAGAACATCCATATGGAATGTATTGTGCCAACTATTTCCACCTCATCAACTATGTGAACAAGAAGATTAGCATGGTAGTAGGAAAGTGTTTCTCAAACATGCACACAACCTCCGTAGTGTTTAGTTTGGCGAATGGTATGGAGTCTACATTGATCTACTTTTGTGAGATCCATTGCACCAACTTCGCAAGTTTGTAGATTGTGTTACGGACGTCAAGAGACAAACATCCCTCAATGGCCACCAGTAAAATAAACTGCAAAACACGTGCAACAATGATATTAAAGTCCACACACGAATTTGTTACACAATTTCCACTATGATATATTCCACTATGAACATACCTAACACATTTTATGCCAGTCGTGTGACTTCAAACCGGTAAGCTTTCCTTCTTTAGTAAAAACACGTTCGGAGCGAGTGCATTATGCCAGTGGGGGTCCGCAAAGATCGAATGGTCTCTTTTACTTTGTGTTCTTGGGCTCCTGTGAGAATCCATGGCGCTTTAGGGAGTTTTATCGATCCATCGAATGCTGTTTGCGGCCAATATTGCTCCATACGATCCACATTTCTAAGGTCAACCCTGGCTCCCAAAGTATCTTTCTTGCCGATCAAATGGTCCCATAGTAGATTACCCACATTCTTGAATATGTGCATTGAATCGAGCAAGTGATTGATCATGCGTTGGGGCCAATATGGTAACTCGTACCATAGAGAGAGTCTCTTCATCCTTGGGGGCAAACCGTCATCACACATCTCCTTCTGCTCTAACCATGCTTGTGCGAGACATCCTTGGTGGCTCTCTTCCCAAAAAGCCATCGCGTAACACATGATTCTGATGACCTTCGTAGATTTGCTTCTTCAATGAGGGCGCCCGACGTGCATTCAGTCTAGGTCCACATGTGACACATGCTGTTGACGATGACAACGGGCCATACACTGTAAGATGTTGATCTTTGACCAAATGGATTTACGCCATCCATAGCCAGGCCTAGGTGCAAATTTCGAGCCTCCCTGGTAAAATTCGACCATGTTTCATCTATATGTTTCCTGACTGCGCAATCTACGGGAATCCATAGCACACCATCCGAAGATTTATTCTCCTCATGCCATGATGCTAGGGCGGCCATGGACTTACATTCGAAGAAATGCTTTATGCAAGGAAGCAGAGGAAAATGTCGCAAAACCTTTTGTGGAATTTTTGTTCCATGGAGATCTCCCCGATATCTCTCGGAATCACATTTTGGACACTTCTCCATGTCTATGTATTCCCCTCTGAAAAGAATGCAGTCATTAGGACAAGCGTGGATCGAATTGTAATCCATCTCCAAGTTTTGCAAAATCTTTCTTGCTTCCTCTCTGGAATCTGGCATCACATTATCAGTTGGCAGTATGTGCTCTTTGAGCAATCTACACAACGAAAAAAATACGATACAATCGTGTAAAAATCTATCAGATCGTTATACATCTAGAGTTTTTTATTAAAGTAAACACATTGTAATAGATCACCTGAAAAGCGCTGTGACGCTAGTGTCAGTCCATCCAAACTTTGTCTGCATGTTGAGAAGAACCAGGAGCGCTTTCAATCTAGACACACGTGCTCCATCATACAATGGCGTATCGGCTTGACGTTTCATATCATCATAGATAAGCCTTTCTGAATCCATGATCGTCTCCATCATTTCATCGATCTCGGGCTCAAACATTGCTTCGTTGGGAATGTGGTCTGCATGATCATCCCCCGAGCTATTAGAGGCTACATCTTGTGGCCTCACATATGCTGCTTGACCAAAGCACCTGCGAACACGTCTATTGGGTTGCAAGATTGCTGCCCGTTGGCCAGTGTCAGAGTCCGACGAGTTATAATTGGTAACAACTCGATCTATAATAGATGGATCAAACTCGCCAAATTCGCGAACGTGCTGCAAAGAAACGCGTCTTGTTCGTTTCACAGCATGCTTGCATTGATTAGAAGGACATAAGATCCTCGTTCAGAGATAGGTGTTTCAGTTGGACGGCCCCACACCCTCGTCACTACTAATAATGAGGGTAAAAAATTTAATCTTCTATTGGCATTCTTCGTCTTTTATCTCTCTCTCTCTCTCTCTCTCTCTCTCTCTCTCTCTTTGTTCACACTGTAAACTACCTCACATTCTCTAGTCATGTCCAATCCCCGCACACCTCGGTCTAGAGGTGCACGGAGATCAGAACCACTGGGTTATAATCTCATCTTTATTGGTCAATGCCTATATTTGTGGGTACAAGAAATCTACACACCCACGTCTACATGATAGTGCATGTAGTGGACAAAACCCCTTTGCCTCTTCTCTACTTGTAGCATTTCACAGCATCTTAACATGTTTTCACAGTAGATCTTTGTCTGTAGCATGCAGGTACGCCATTCTTGCAATGTAGTTGATGCCTGCTCTAGATTTGATGGGTTGTGGTGTGTGTGTGTGTGTGTGTGTGTGTGACCCTTTCTGTGTAGGCTCAATTTGCTCTTCCATTGACTGATCATGACGGCTTATTGTATGGTAGCAGCAGTCGAACATGCAGGTGGAATTGTTGGTCCGCATGGACTGTCGAGGCTGTGAGCGCAATAAATTTTCTCATGTAGGAAAACGGAGTCTTTTTCAGTGTTTTTCATATGAGCAAGTGTTTTTCATACAATGCTTAACATCATGAGTGCACCTTCATTGACATGCAAAGCGCACCTTCATTGACATGCACTAAAATCTAACCTAAATCTAAAAAAAGCTAGTCCATCAAACATAAATTTAGATCTAATTTAATCTTAAACTCAAAATAAACCTATTAGGTCTCCCCAAGCTCGAAAAATTGAAAAGCCTTCCAAAGCATCTTGAGTGCATAAGTGAAGGGTGAGTTTAAGAAATAAAAAGACCCATGGAGAAGGAAAGTCGAGACCTTTTGCGCCAATATAAATAGAGATGGTCGGAGTGCAGCTTGGGACATTTGTGTGTTTCTTTGCTTATTTTGTTTGTAGGGTTTTCTTCTCTTAAGAGTGTCCTGAGAACTGTGTAAGTAAACCTAAATCTAATTTAATTTAACATAAATCTAAATCTAATGTAAATAAACCTAAATCTAATATAACATAAATCTAACTCAAATTAAACCTAAATTTAATCTAATCTAACCTAAATAAACCTAAATCTAATCTAACGTAAATCTAAATCTATCTTAATTTTAAACTCAACTTAAACATAATACTAAATGTAATCTAACCTAATCTAATTTAAATTTAACATAATCTCTTTCTCTCTTTGTTTTCTCCCCTTACCTCTCTCTTTTGTCTTCTCCCCCACTCTCTCTCTTTGGTTTTTTATTCTCTCTCTCTCTTTCTCTTTGTTCAATAGGTCTTGAGTTCAACTCCTCGTCGGCTAGATCTTTAAGGTCTCTTGAGATAGTTTCCTACGACATTAAAATTCTCTTCTTCTCAGGTGTGTGTGTGTGTGTGTGTGGGTGCCAATAAAAAGCAGAAAATGGTATAACCTTTCTATCACCCGTGTGGTAGATTGGTTATGCCATTTCCCTGTTGAATAACAGGTCTTGAGTTCAACTCCTCATCGGTCAGATCTTTAAGGTCTCTTGGGATAGTTTCCTACGATGTTGAAACTCTCTTCTCCTTGTGTGTGTGTGTGTGTGTGTGGGGGGGGTGCCAATAAAAAGAGGAAAATGGTATAACCTTTCTATCACCCAAGTGTGGTAGATTGGTTATGCCATTTCCCTCTTGAATAACAGGTCTTGAGTTCAACTCCTCATCGGCTAGATCTTTAAGGTCTCTTGGGATAGTTTCCTACGATGTTAAAATTCTCTTCTTCTCGTGTGTGTGTGTGTGTGCGCCAATAAAAAGAGGAAAATGGTATAACCTTTCTATCACCCAAGTGTAGTAGATTGGTTATACCATTTCCCTCTTGAATAACAGGTCTTGAGTTCGGCTAGATCTTTAAGGTCTCTTGGGATATTTTCCTACGACGTTAAAGCTCTCTTCTTCTTCTCTCTCTCTCTCTCTCTCTCTCTCTCTCTCTCTCTCTCTCTCTCTCTCTCTTTTCCTCTCTCAATGAGTGTGTGTATGCATTCTTTGTTTATGCATGTGTGTGTGTGTGTGTGTTTTGTTTATGCATGTGCTCTCTCTCTCTCTCTCTCTCTCTCTCTCTCTCTCTCTCTCTCTAAAACACAATGTGTGTGTGAGAGAGAGAGAGAGAGAGGGAGAGAGAGAGAAAGAGGGGAAGGGAACATGAGAGAGAGGAGAGGGAAGGAGCATACCTAGCTCTCCTTCCTCTCCTCGTGTATGTGTGTGTGTGTGTGTGGAGAAGAAAGAAAGAGAGAGGGAGAGCGCGGGTTACCTTTGCTTGCTTGAGCGCCGAAAACTCAAATATGAGATCTGAGTTTTTGGACGCTCTCGGTTATTTTTTTACCCCTGTCGGCGTCGTTATGGGCGTTGCTAAGTTACAAGTAAACTAGCGATGACCATAGCGACGCCGTGGGTTTTCACTTTTGAGCGTCGCTAATGTGAAGTACCTCTTGTAGTGAAAAGACTGCAACCTGTAAGAAACCTGGATGTCCTCGTATAAACCCGAGACAATTTCGATGCCGAAAAGTGATCCTAATCAGTCCATAAACACCGTCTCAATAGCACATAACAGCCATAAAATTGCTATATACAATCCCAAAATAGTCTCTGAACAACTTGCACCTGTGTCTAGTACCTGTATTTGTAGCAAAAGTGGAGTTGAAAAATACAACTCCTGAAGTGTAGCTTAGATGAAGCTTTCAACTGCACGAACAACTTCGAAAGAGGGGTAAAACCCAGGACACCTACTGGAAACGCTCTCGGAATGTTGAATTTGCCGATGGCAAAATCGAAAACCAATTTTTTTGCACTTTTATAAGTGCGTGCGTGTGGAAGCAAATGGCAAGCACAAACCTTGCTCTAATACGAGTTGAAGGTGTCGTGGGAAGCGTGTGCGAGTGCAAGTATGAGAGTAGAGAGAGAGAGACCTGCTGTTGGGTGGAGCGCACAACAACGTTATCCTGTTGGCTCCTTATTCTTTTTGTATTAAAGAATAAGTGTATATATGGTTAAGTTAGTAGATGGGTTAGTAGTAGTTAGTGGGATGTCCGGCCAGTTGGCATGAATCCCAACACATACAATTAAAGGATAGTCTAAACCTTGTCAATGCTTACAATGATTCCCTAGAGTAAGAAAATGTAAATATGAACAAAGTTTTTGTCTTATAAGACTCTCTTTTTCTTTATTATGCGCACATGTTAATAAGTATGCATGCTTAGGATCATGTCTGTGGGGGGACGATGTCTCCTGAACACCAAGTAGAGTTTGTCACCCTACTATGGAAGATTGATACGGACTAAAGTGCAGACATGCTTGCGATAGCTAAGTCTCTCATGCACCAAATGGATTAGTAATCCATTCTGGAATGGTGTCGTAGGGTAAAATAGGGATCCTCTACTCGCTAGCAAACAGACTAATGACTAGGCTTTATCTTCTCTACCTCATAGTCGAGGATGACTATGATTTCAAGAGAGAGGTAATGTCATAAAAAATAATATCTAATTCTCCCGAATGATTTTCTCATGTTAAACTGATCATTTAATAAGGGGAAGTACCAGGGGAGTAAAAGCTAGAATATTTGTAAGGCTGCCAGACTGATCTCTGCAGGGATCCAAAGGAGGGAAAATAGGGATCCAAAGAGGGACAGTATGCAAAAGAGCAATGTGCTTCAATGGGGCAAAAAAGACCTAAGGTTCAGCTCCATTAAGACTTCCATAGGCTAAGGTTCCAAAAATTAACTCATTTATCCAATGGCCAAAGCAAGGGGAAAATTGGATGGTCATGGGAAGACTAAAAAGTCTTCCCACATCCCTAGGAAGGAGGGGGCAAGCCCTTTTAGTAGGGGATGAGAGAGAAACACACACACACACACTCCAAGGCTCCCCCTTTACACAAAGGGAATATTGGACACATGTCAGGCTCCTAGGCCACTTGCCCCCAATCTCCCCTCCAATCCTATTGGATGGCCATAGAGGTGGACCAATGAGAATTAGGCTAGAGTAAAGTTAGTCTAATCAATTTAAAAATACTTGATAAAAGAACTAATAGAAATTAAGCTCCCTAGAAGACTATTGGACAGTCTACCAAGGGGTCCAATGAGCATTCAACAACCCAATGGCTTGCCTGATTCCTATTGGCCAGAAGACTAAGAGGTCCAATGAGAGTTTAATTGAATTATTTAATTACCTAAAGCTCTCACAAAAGGGGAAAGGGGGACACTTGTCAAAAGGCTATGAACTATGCTTCTAATTTGTGATTGGCTAAGCTTTATAGGAGCCAATGGGAGGCCAGCATGGGCATTTAGCAAGAGGGGTCGACCAAGATGAGAGGGAAGACTGCATTTTAGTCTAAGGCATTGCTACACACACACACACACACACACACACACACACACACAACTTAGGTGTCCAAGAAGAACTTCATCTCCTTCTCCAAGCATTGAGAAGTAGAGGCCTAAACCAACAACTCTTGGCTATGGAATGCAAATCCAACCAAGAGCCAAGCTTCAATGGCATGCTCATCTCCTCTACCATGCTAATTACTAAGCTAAGCTATGCTATTAGAGTGATTATGTGAGGAGAATACTTCTTTCTTGTAAGATACATCTTCTTCCTCTCAATCTGTCCTCATTCCCTGCTATCTCTCACCATTTTTGAAGGCATGTAAGGTCTTGGGACTGAGGTTAGGGACACTAGGTGTGTTTTTCAAGCATAATTTGGCGCTTGAAGCTTCCATCTTCATTGCACCAACGATTTCTGTCAAGGAACACAAGAATTGTATTGTACAAAAGTCTCCTTTGATGGGAGAAGCTATAATACAAAGCCTTTACGGAGGGGGGACCCGCTCCATGTAAATCCGGTCCTCAGCTGTTGTCAATTGTTCTATTTCTCTCTCTTTTCAAGTATTGTCAATGCCAAATCATCTAGATGTAAATTGCTATGTCGAGATGTAAATTGCTATGTGGCTTTCTCCAATTAAGTACTCTCTCTATGCTCATTAGGAACTTATTCTTTATAAAATGCTCACTATGTTATCAATCTCTGCCACACACAAGTTTTTGGTGCATTAAATGCTACACTCTTGCTTATCTCCACTCACACGATCATTTGTGTATATCCAAGGTATTTACGTTCGTTATGGTTTCTTTTGTGTATATCGTATTCCCTATAGTTTTGATAGGCTTGCCACAATTTTGGATGTTGCAATTAAACAGTGATGTTTCTATTTTTGACCAAGGAATTTACACCATAAAATAGTATGCAAGTCATGGTCTTCCACAAAAGGGGCTCCCAAAGTTCAAGTGTATAAAGATAACTCCTACAAAGATCACATCTTGCTAAATCAAAGAGGTGACAACATCACACTCAATCGAAAGGAACATCCTTGCAAGGAAGGATAAGAAAAAGGACCTATTTACACGCATGCCACACATTTTTGTCCTTTATCATGATCTTGCATGCATAGTCCACTATGAGTACCACCCTGCAAACAATCAATAATACAAGCTCTAAGGGCATATATCATGGAAAGTCCCACTATGAGCTCCAACCTACAAGCAATAAACAATAGAGCCCTCATGGTATATACACCAAAAGAATCTACAACACGTCATACATTATTACTTGTTCTCGACTCACAAAATAATCTTTTGTGTCCAACCATTTCTTGAAGTTTATTTTAAAAAGCAAAAGGTGCCATGCAATATGCATGAGAAAATCCAACTATTAAGGAAAAAGAAGTGTGTTTCCACATCTGAATATAAAAACCACCTCATCAATGCAAGTAGCAATAAAGGCAAAGAGAGATATCCAAAACAATGTTAAGCACACAAAAGTAATAAGACTTATTGGAGGACAATTCTTGGGGAGAGCTTGCAACAAGAGGATATTGTTATAATGTTTGCTAATAAATCATTAGGAGCTTGCCCTTATCTCATCATTAGCATGCATGGACCATCATTCCTTTGATCAATAAGAAAACATGCCTTGCATGGCATCAGTTAATGCTAGGATGTTAAGTGACAAGGGCAAAGTGATTATTGATCAATTGCTCAGAGAAATTGCAAAAGAGTAATTGAAAGAAAAAATTGCAAGGAGATTAGCTTTGGGGTGGAACACAATAATCCTTTATGACTAAGCAAAAGCCAACATACATGATTGACCACTAGAAGCTTCAAAATGTAATGTATGTACATCACCTGGACATTGTTGATGAACATACCCAACTACATTTATCTTTAGAAAACATATGTTTATACACATGCTTAGCTACACATGTTCTTAATGTACAAAAAATATGATAAGAGTAAGCCAAGAGAACACATTGATCAAAGTAATGCCTACTACATGGATGATTAATAGACAAAGCATCTAAATCAAATTAAAGTACGACGTTGAGACCATGTGGAAATATTGTTCGAATACCATATCCACCTTAGCCTCAAAAGATTAAAATTTTGGTAGACTACTTTGTCTTTCTCAAGCCTTCTACACAACTTCCTCAACTTCATAAAGATGGTTCTAATTTTGCAGTTTCATCTTGATACTGCTAATATATATGTTGAGACCAAGTCATTCGTGTTGCTTTTTGCATTAATAACTCCATTTCCTCCATTCCTTCGCCAATGTACCAATAAAAGAAAGATTTCCGTTAAACTAAAGGCAACACTAAGGCCAAACACTAAATAAGGCCTCGCCTTGTGGGCAACAAATATTCTATTTTAGACGACCTTTGGCCAAATTGATTGATTGATTGATGTAAACTTTTAGCCCAAACCTGGGCTTGCACAGGGGCGCGCGAGCGCGTACATTTCATAATCGAGCGACTCGTGCAGATCAGCTCTCAGAGAGGTGCACTCCCGACGTTGGAATAAAATGATCCGCTAACTGTATGGGCGCAACGATCATGACATGCCGGCAACAAGCTCTACTGGCATTGTTCTCCTCTCTCTCCCTTTCTTTCATAGGTGTGCAATCTCTCTCTCTCTCTCTCTCTCTCTCTCTCTCTCTCTCTCACTCACACACACACACACACACACAAAAGAGAGAAACACATGCCCACATTTCGGAGAACTATGTTTGAGGACTTATCTGTCTCAACAGGTTTCTTCTCTCTCTTCCACAAATCAGTGGAAATATCAGCTGCAAATGTGAGCAATCTGCCTAGTTTTCAGGGGAATCTGCAGCGAATAAAGCACACACAATTGGTTCTCGGCCAGGCGGCAGGGGAGGGAATTCCTGGGCGTGTGCAGTGCAGAGGTCGGAGTTGCAATTTATTTCATCCATCAGTTTTTTTTCCTCCGAGGTGCATGTTAAGGAGGATTTCTGTCATATAGCAAGTTTTCCAGTGAACTTCAGCTATCATTTTTAACGGCTAGACAATACCGAGTAAAATTGCATTGTGCTGTGGATTCCTAATCTTTCTACTTATTTAATATAGACCTGTTGGATTTTTTTTCTGGAAAACCATGGGAGAATAAAGGAAACATGATACAGTTTCAATTTTGGACTGCTCGATCATATTTGAGATACCATAGTAGATATTGTAGATCTTTGGAGTAGTACGCTGAACTTTGTGTTGATGTATGGATGACTACCATGAGTCTATAGCTACACAATTGGGGCTATTCTTAGATTTATCTAGATATGTATATCGTGCTTTTCATTGCTAACATAATTTTGTACGGGTTATGGTGACTTGAACTATACAACTTATTTTTGCCCATTTTGCGGATTGAATATCTATCCTTCTTCGTTTTCAGCTTTGTTATTGAGTTGTTTGAACTTCGGTTATAATTTCTTACAAATTGATAGCACTACACTCTCAATAATGTCAATGTGTGCTTTTCTATAGTATGGCGCACTCTTTGATCGCTGTGCTAACTTTAATTTTGGAAATTGGCCTACACGTTGTTAGGCGCATTTTAAAGACCCCGTTTTTTTGTACATATGGGTATGTTATGAAGAGACATGAGAGTGTATTTTCATTATTCTCTAGCAAGAAGGTGTCTAAAAGCGGAACTCTGCTGTTTCGTATCAACTCTCTCTCTCTCTCTCTCTCTCTCTCTCTCTTCTTTTTGTGTGGGAATCCTTGTTCTCTATTACATTGTTTGATATCTGTACATCTT
The DNA here is from genome assembly GCF_014529385.1 of Adiantum capillus-veneris. Lineage (NCBI taxonomy): Eukaryota > Viridiplantae > Streptophyta > Polypodiopsida > Polypodiales > Pteridaceae > Adiantum > Adiantum capillus-veneris. The sequence continues at coordinate 41,670,183 of NC_140960.1, forward strand.
AATCTTACATCCCTCTCTCTCTCTCTCTATTTAGGTTTAGTTGTTGCATTTTCTGTTCGGGTGTTGCTATTGATTTCTTGCTTGGGTGTGTAAGCCTGTTGCAATGTATCAGAGATCAGATGATTCTTCTTTAATGAAGGATTGGATTCTTTTTTTGCAGCATGCATGGGTTCTAGTGGCGAGACGACAACATCCCACCGACACGTTTGCGGGAGGATGAGGAGCACTCCACGCCTAGTGGAGAAATAGAAAGAATTAACGGGATTCAAATGTGAGCAAACCTCCTTTCGAGGAATAAGGAGAGGGCAACGACAAGCTGAAGCAGAGGGACTTTGATTATGATCCACAAGGTGGCGAAATCAAAGCCGAATTAGCCACCGGTCAGACCCAAAAAGTGGCACCTCTTATTGGTGCTGTTCCAGTGACCATACTAAGATATCACGAAAAAGCCGATTTCCAGATTATGAAGCTGGGCAATTGCGACGTTCTCTTGGGCATGCCTTGACACGACAAGAATGTGCGACTCTCCACATCCGGAACCGAACCATTACCTTGATGTAGAAGGACAAGCAAGTTGCCCTCAAAGTTCGGTTGTCCGAACAAAAATATGAATAAATTCTCTAACTGTTTTATAGTTAGATACTTCTAAACTCTGTTTGAGAAAGTATCGTTTGACATTTGTTTGAAATGGATGGTATCTGTTTTAAACCTGTCTCGGTGCCGATTTGAACTGTTTGACTCTGCTTTAAATACTGGTTTCAATAATTGGTGATTTACTCCGAGGTGGAGTAGTGAGAAATGATGTTTGAGAATGCTTGCTCATACTCACGGCCCGGACCCTAGTGGTTATTTACAGGGGGAGTATTGAATGTTTCAAAAGTGATGTTTTTTCTCATGGCCCAGACCCTTGTGGTTATTTACAGGGGGGGTATTGTTGTTGTTACTCATGGCTTAGACCATTCTGGTTATTGACGGGGGGAGTATTGATGTGTTACTCATGGCCCGAACCTGGATGGTTATTTACAAGGGGAGTATTAAGAAGTCTGAGCAGTGGTTACTCTTAGCACCTCCAAACGACATGGGCTGCGGTCTGGGGGGCGTTTGGTTGTAAAAGCAGAGTTACTCGGAACGCGGAACGGGGACGGCGACGGGGACCCCCGCAGAACGAGGGAACGGCCAGGGGTCCGGAACGGAAACGGCGCAGAACGGGAGGCATAAAAAACACCCAAATAATGCTTGAGAAGGGAATGGGTGTGAGGGGGTGCATTTTAATTTTTAAGTCCTTGCACACTTTAAATACACCTAATGTTCACTACAAATTTGCCAAAAACTGCCTATTTCTCCCCTTTTTTGAGAGTTGGCCGTTTCGGTATTAGGTGGTCACCCAAAACGGCAAAACGTTTCGGGACGTTCCGGCTTGGCAGAGGGGGAGGGAACGGAGTTTCGACGTTCGAGGGCCTACCGAACGCGTTCCCCGGTAACTATGTGTAAAAGGCCTCTATATCTCAGGGTCCGGATCTTTTTAGGTTATTTGCGGGAGGAGTGACGAGGGAGTCGTTGAACAGCTCATGGCCTAGACCAAGATGGTTATTTACGGGGGGAGCGTTCATTGGCGGATTTATGTTTCTATGTAACAGACTTGGACACTCCAAGTCAAGAATCAACCGCGACAACACCAAATAACCACTTCAAAACAATTTACAGATCACAATAGATTTGCACTGGCCCGACGGAGTTCCGTGCCTAGAGATATTGGCCCCAAAGACTGGCGCCCCTTTCGGTATTTCTTTTTATATTAATCAGTTCAAAGTACAAGAGAGTGGGTCGGGATTCACTCTCAGACTCTGCATCCAGATGCTCTGAGAAGTGAGGCCCTCACCACTAATTTAAAGGTTACAAGGGATGCCCAAAAGCAGAGCCCCAAAAGCTTGAAAGCAAAAGCAGATTCTCTCTCTCTCTCTCTCTCTCTCTCTCTCTCTCTCTCTCAATGAGAGTCAGTAAAAAGCAAGTTCTCTTTTTCTCTCTCTTTCTTTCAAATCATAGCAAAAAGCTGAGATTTGCGTCGCTCAAAATTTCCTTTTTTTTTTGGGTGCCTCCGCGATTTCCGGAATTAGGGTTTCTGGCAGAAATTAGGGTTTTTGCTGTCCGCCATGTCATCACTTTGTGACATACCCCCCTCTTGAAAGCATTGTAATCGACTGCGATTACGCCTGCAAAACCGACAAAAGCCATAAACCATCTTAGCAGACACTGACTACTGTTAGTACCTACGTACTAGGAACACACATCTAGCACATGTACAAAATCGACAGTGACATCACCAGACATCACAGGACATCACATGACATTCAACATTCATTCGGATCTTAGACAATGATTTATCGGCAATGTAGCTAGCAATCTTATCTAGGTCCAATCGGTACCTCATCGATGTCCGATTGACTAACCCCTATTGCAACCATGTCTATTCGAGATCAAGTAGACCAAAATGCTGCAGCCATTTCGTCTATCAGTTCCTGTACTCAAAAGAAGTGAAGAAACAAATCAGTATCATTATCAGGAATTCCATTTCATAAAGTCATCTAGCAGAATACTGCCAGCTCTCAGTATCCTTGAAGCTCAAAGAGACATCAGTGACTTTAGTATCAAAATCAAGGCATTTGTTGACAAAGGAGCGGAGTAACTCACCTCTTGTGCATCCCACTGCACCAGCTCTTCGGCCAAGCTGAATTTCTGGGTTCCGTTTGGAGTAGACTATGCTAAACCAAAACATCGAGGTAAAGTTTCACAATCCGAGGAGTATCTGCCAGGTCCTCCTTCTCCATCCACTTTGCATGAAATGCAGGAAAGTTCTTTAACTTAACCAAGAACCGCCTTCGGACTTTACCTTTCTTCGTATCTTTATGTGCCAAAATCTGTTTAGGAACAAGGATCTCCTCGTTTTCTTCCACTTCGGGTTGCTCATCAGGCTCCCCATCACCCTTAACAGGTTTCAAGAGACTCACATGCAATGCATTGTGAATCCTCCAAGTATCTGGCAGTTTCAATCGGAAGGAGACATCATTTATCTTGTCAGTGATCTGGAAAGGTCCGTAGTATCGCATACTAAGCTTTGGAAAAAGCCTCTCCTTTCCCTTTTTCTTTCGTAGGCGTGCCTTCTCAAAACGTAAGAGCACCCAATCATCCTCCTTCAATTTCAAGTCGCGACGATGGCGATCCGTTGTCTTTTTCTGTCGTTCTTGAGACTCCTGCAAAGTCTCGCGAACCTTGGCAAAAGCTGTATCCAAATCTCGCGAATATTCATCCGCTTCAAATATCTAATCTTTCGTGCTCAGGAAGGATGGAACCTTCACAGCACTTTCAACAATCTCACATGGCGTCTTCCCCGTCGAAGAGTGTATCGTGTTATTGTAGGCAAATTCCACCAAAGGTAAGTTCTTTTCCCATTGAGTCTTCTGATCCGAGATACAAGACTGCAATAAATCTAAAACCACTGAATTGGCAATCTCAGATTGCCTGTCAGTCTGCAAGTGGAACGATGACGAGAACTGCAACCGCGTGCCAATGTTCTCCCAAATTGCCTTCCAAAAAAAACTCATAAATCTGGGTCTCTGTCGGAGACAATCGTCTCAGAATTGCCATGTAATCGGAAAATCATCGTGATCATTCTGTGTTCTCGGGAGATCAAAAATGAAATCCATTTCAATATTTTCCCAGGGGCGGGTGGGTATGGGTAAAGGCTTTAACAATCCCTGTGCCTTATGCCTGTCAAAATTGACCTTCTGGCATACTAAGCAATTGCGCACAAACTCTTCCACATCCTTTTTGAGTCTTGGCCAAAAAGTATTGGTACCGGCCCGTAGGGCGGTAGGCGTTGGCTTTCACCCGAAATTCTTTACTTTATGCACACACACAGAGCACTTTGCAAAGAAAACCTGCGACGGGAGTTAACACTTGAATACACACACGGCTCAGAAGCTAGAATGCTCCGAGCAGATGCCGACAACCTGTAGGCCCCAAAATTGGCGCCCCTTTCGGTATTTCTTTATTCTTTAGGAGGGTAAATTACAAGGTAAGGTCCTGGGAATCCTTCACGTGTATCCACCTAGATACCATTTGATTTGGCCAAATTTCGGCAGCATAACAGCCCCAAAACTGGCGCGAAACCCATTCCCCTGCTGGAACTCGCTTGCACTGTCGTATACCCTCTGATTCCTGTCCAAAAACAGTAAATTCAGCACGCTGTATTTACTGGTTTTTGCCGTGTTTTCAGCCCCAAACAGTCCCCTAACTGTCCTTTGCCAGTGGGGCACGATTCCCAATGATCCTGGCGTCCGTATGGCTGAAAAACAGTGAATTTACAGCGCATACACAACGCTGATTTTGCACCTGTACGGTGAGGTTATGACCCTCACCAGTGCCTGCTTTGGAGCAGCAGTTAGCTACCCCTGTTCCTGCTCAAGGAGGCTCTTGCCTCAGCACAAAAGCATGAACCCACACAACTGTACATCAGTCAAATGAGTAGCCCTCTTGTGGGGCATCACATATCTGCACGTAGGGGAGAAAGAGAGAGCAGTATGTAGCGTGCGGGGCATCACTCCCGTCACCATACTGTACATAGAGGGAAAGAAAGCACTCCATAGCTCTTAACCTGTGACAGGCTCTCAATGAAGCATCCTCCCAGCATAAATCGAGCGCCCTCTCTTCTGCCCTGGACCTGTAATGCATCTGTGAACAAATAGATGCAAAAAGGAGAAGATTTCCATGGCTGCCAAAACCTGCGTATCGCTGAAAACGCAACAAAACAGCCCTGTAAACACGCATCTGATGCCTTCCAATGCTGAAAATGAGCTCCTTGGACCTAGACAAAGTCATGGGAAGCTCAAAAATGGAGAGAAATGGCTGAAGATCCAAGTTAACAGCCTCCAAAACTGCTCCAGAAAGTCAGTTACGGGTTCTGTTCTCCCAAACTTGGTAAATTGACCACAAAGTGCCACTTGGCACTCATACATGCAATTTCCCCGCATTGGGTTTCCTGCTTAAAAATCTCTCAACTTGTGCATCAGTTGACTTTGTAGCAGAGTACTAAAATGTTCCCTTGGTCATACCGAAGGTAATGACGCGAACACATTTCACGGCCCAAAATAGCAGTTCCCTAATTTTTAGGAGATGCTTCCGTCGGGCTCCCGCTGGTCTTCTGACCATCTATCCTCATTGGGACCGCATCCAAAAGTGCAATGTGGCCCAACTGTCGGATACTTTCTGTTGGTGATCCCACCTTGACTTTATGCCTTTATTGAGTTCACTTCCTAGTATCCACCAACTTGCTAAGTGCGACGGGGGGGACCTGCATGATCTTGCTCTAAGCCTAGACATCCTCTTACTGTACGAATTCCAGTGCCGACCAACTTCCCGTCTGCGGGTGAAACTACCGTTCACATTGGCCATACAATGTCCGACCATTTGCAACTTCAAAAAGAGGGTCTCAAAAATAAAACAAAAATCATTGGAAGAAACCAACAACTAAGGTTAGCAATTGCCACGTCCTCGTGACATACCCCCCTCTTGAAATCGCAAACGTCCTCGATTGCATACCATAAATACATGCCATAGATGATCTTGTGTTGTTAGCACTCTTTTATCATCGCATGTATCCGCAAGAAAGACTGTCAAAACATATGTACAAATGACTTAATGAGACCTTCATACTTTTGTCAAACTGTACACTGCTGTTGCACTGAATCCATAAGTACATTTGATGTGCTAGCTCTATCATTACCCCTCCTTTGCAAACATTGGGTTGGGGCATACGTAGACTGTAACCCAAAGGCCTCAAGGTAAAGCTGCAATACATTTGGTGACTCTGACAGTTCATGCTCTTCCATCCACTTTGCATCCATAGGTGGATAGTTCTTGAACTTCACCATAGCATCTTGCAACCTGTCCCTTAACTTTTACGTATGCAAAAGGCTCTTGCCTCTGCAAACGAGCATAATTCCACAACCTGACGTACCACCCACGACCAAGCAAGCTCAAATTTCAAGATGATTTACCAATTCGTCATAGAATCCAAGCAATCGCCTCAGAGAATCGGCAAGCAGCATGTCACCTGGCAGACCCACATCACTCCCGTAGGAGATCTAGTGGCCAATCTACCACCGTGAGACCTCTCCCTATCTCATCTTGGTTCATACTTGCAAACCCTAAAACGCAGCAGAAAATCAGCCCTAATTTGACCACTTTTTAGCAGGGCGTACATGCGGAATTTCCTGTTTGTCCTGTGAAGAGGAACCCTCTTCCATAATTCCATTCCCTTTGTCGGCCATAGTGTAATCCCGTATTCCTGCACTGTGTGTCTTTACCCTGAACAATCCAGGCTCACTCTTTGAGGAAAAAGTGATTGATATCCCGGCAACGGAACCATGGTACCGGCCCGTAGGGCGGTAGGCGTTGGCTTTCACCCGAAATTCTTTACTTTATGCACACACACAGAGCACTTTGCAAAGAAAACCTGCGACGGGAGTTAACACTTGAATACACACACGGCTCAGAAGCTAGAATGCTCCGAGCAGATGCCGACAACCTGTAGGCCCCAAAATTGGCGCCCCTTTCGGTATTTCTTTATTCTTTAGGAGGGTAAATTACAAGGTAAGGTCCTGGGAATCCTTCACGTGTATCCACCTAGATACCATTTGATTTGGCCAAATTTCGGCAGCATAACAGCCCCAAAACTGGCGCGAAACCCATTCCCCTGCTGGAACTCGCTTGCACTGTCGTATACCCTCTGATTCCTGTCCAAAAACAGTAAATTCAGCACGCTGTATTTACTGGTTTTTGCCGTGTTTTCAGCCCCAAACAGTCCCCTAACTGTCCTTTGCCAGTGGGGCACGATTCCCAATGATCCTGGCGTCCGTATGGCTGAAAAACAGTGAATTTACAGCGCATACACAACGCTGATTTTGCACCTGTACGGTGAGGTTATGACCCTCACCAGTGCCTGCTTTGGAGCAGCAGTTAGCTACCCCTGTTCCTGCTCAAGGAGGCTCTTGCCTCAGCACAAAAGCATGAACCCACACAACTGTACATCAGTCAAATGAGTAGCCCTCTTGTGGGGCATCACATATCTGCACGTAGGGGAGAAAGAGAGAGCAGTATGTAGCGTGCGGGGCATCACTCCCGTCACCATACTGTACATAGAGGGAAAGAAAGCACTCCATAGCTCTTAACCTGTGACAGGCTCTCAATGAAGCATCCTCCCAGCATAAATCGAGCGCCCTCTCTTCTGCCCTGGACCTGTAATGCATCTGTGAACAAATAGATGCAAAAAGGAGAAGATTTCCATGGCTGCCAAAACCTGCGTATCGCTGAAAACGCAACAAAACAGCCCTGTAAACACGCATCTGATGCCTTCCAATGCTGAAAATGAGCTCCTTGGACCTAGACAAAGTCATGGGAAGCTCAAAAATGGAGAGAAATGGCTGAAGATCCAAGTTAACAGCCTCCAAAACTGCTCCAGAAAGTCAGTTACGGGTTCTGTTCTCCCAAACTTGGTAAATTGACCACAAAGTGCCACTTGGCACTCATACATGCAATTTCCCCGCATTGGGTTTCCTGCTTAAAAATCTCTCAACTTGTGCATCAGTTGACTTTGTAGCAGAGTACTAAAATGTTCCCTTGGTCATACCGAAGGTAATGACGCGAACACATTTCACGGCCCAAAATAGCAGTTCCCTAATTTTTAGGAGATGCTTCCGTCGGGCTCCCGCTGGTCTTCTGACCATCTATCCTCATTGGGACCGCATCCAAAAGTGCAATGTGGCCCAACTGTCGGATACTTTCTGTTGGTGATCCCACCTTGACTTTATGCCTTTATTGAGTTCACTTCCTAGTATCCACCAACTTGCTAAGTGCGACGGGGGGGACCTGCATGATCTTGCTCTAAGCCTAGACATCCTCTTACTGTACGAATTCCAGTGCCGACCAACTTCCCGTCTGCGGGTGAAACTACCGTTCACATTGGCCATACAATGTCCGACCATTTGCAACTTCAAAAAGAGGGTCTCAAAAATAAAACAAAAATCATTGGAAGAAACCAACAACTAAGGTTAGCAATTGCCACGTCCTCGTGACATACCCCCCTCTTGAAATCGCAAACGTCCTCGATTGCATACCATAAATACATGCCATAGATGATCTTGTGTTGTTAGCACTCTTTTATCATCGCATGTATCCGCAAGAAAGACTGTCAAAACATATGTACAAATGACTTAATGAGACCTTCATACTTTTGTCAAACTGTACACTGCTGTTGCACTGAATCCATAAGTACATTTGATGTGCTAGCTCTATCATTACCCCTCCTTTGCAAACATTGGGTTGGGGCATACGTAGACTGTAACCCAAAGGCCTCAAGGTAAAGCTGCAATACATTTGGTGACTCTGACAGTTCATGCTCTTCCATCCACTTTGCATCCATAGGTGGATAGTTCTTGAACTTCACCATAGCATCTTGCAACCTGTCCCTTAACTTTTACGTATGCAAAAGGCTCTTGCCTCTGCAAACGAGCATAATTCCACAACCTGACGTACCACCCACGACCAAGCAAGCTCAAATTTCAAGATGATTTACCAATTCGTCATAGAATCCAAGCAATCGCCTCAGAGAATCGGCAAGCAGCATGTCACCTGGCAGACCCACATCACTCCCGTAGGAGATCTAGTGGCCAATCTACCACCGTGAGACCTCTCCCTATCTCATCTTGGTTCATACTTGCAAACCCTAAAACGCAGCAGAAAATCAGCCCTAATTTGACCACTTTTTAGCAGGGCGTACATGCGGAATTTCCTGTTTGTCCTGTGAAGAGGAACCCTCTTCCATAATTCCATTCCCTTTGTCGGCCATAGTGTAATCCCGTATTCCTGCACTGTGTGTCTTTACCCTGAACAATCCAGGCTCACTCTTTGAGGAAAAAGTGATTGATATCCCGGCAACGGAACCATGGTACCGGCCCGTAGGGCGGTAGGCGTTGGCTTTCACCCGAAATTCTTTACTTTATGCACACACACAGAGCACTTTGCAAAGAAAACCTGCGACGGGAGTTAACACTTGAATACACACACGGCTCAGAAGCTAGAATGCTCCGAGCAGATGCCGACAACCTGTAGGCCCCAAAATTGGCGCCCCTTTCGGTATTTCTTTATTCTTTAGGAGGGTAAATTACAAGGTAAGGTCCTGGGAATCCTTCACGTGTATCCACCTAGATACCATTTGATTTGGCCAAATTTCGGCAGCATAACAGCCCCAAAACTGGCGCGAAACCCATTCCCCTGCTGGAACTCGCTTGCACTGTCGTATACCCTCTGATTCCTGTCCAAAAACAGTAAATTCAGCACGCTGTATTTACTGGTTTTTGCCGTGTTTTCAGCCCCAAACAGTCCCCTAACTGTCCTTTGCCAGTGGGGCACGATTCCCAATGATCCTGGCGTCCGTATGGCTGAAAAACAGTGAATTTACAGCGCATACACAACGCTGATTTTGCACCTGTACGGTGAGGTTATGACCCTCACCAGTGCCTGCTTTGGAGCAGCAGTTAGCTACCCCTGTTCCTGCTCAAGGAGGCTCTTGCCTCAGCACAAAAGCATGAACCCACACAACTGTACATCAGTCAAATGAGTAGCCCTCTTGTGGGGCATCACATATCTGCACGTAGGGGAGAAAGAGAGAGCAGTATGTAGCGTGCGGGGCATCACTCCCGTCACCATACTGTACATAGAGGGAAAGAAAGCACTCCATAGCTCTTAACCTGTGACAGGCTCTCAATGAAGCATCCTCCCAGCATAAATCGAGCGCCCTCTCTTCTGCCCTGGACCTGTAATGCATCTGTGAACAAATAGATGCAAAAAGGAGAAGATTTCCATGGCTGCCAAAACCTGCGTATCGCTGAAAACGCAACAAAACAGCCCTGTAAACACGCATCTGATGCCTTCCAATGCTGAAAATGAGCTCCTTGGACCTAGACAAAGTCATGGGAAGCTCAAAAATGGAGAGAAATGGCTGAAGATCCAAGTTAACAGCCTCCAAAACTGCTCCAGAAAGTCAGTTACGGGTTCTGTTCTCCCAAACTTGGTAAATTGACCACAAAGTGCCACTTGGCACTCATACATGCAATTTCCCCGCATTGGGTTTCCTGCTTAAAAATCTCTCAACTTGTGCATCAGTTGACTTTGTAGCAGAGTACTAAAATGTTCCCTTGGTCATACCGAAGGTAATGACGCGAACACATTTCACGGCCCAAAATAGCAGTTCCCTAATTTTTAGGAGATGCTTCCGTCGGGCTCCCGCTGGTCTTCTGACCATCTATCCTCATTGGGACCGCATCCAAAAGTGCAATGTGGCCCAACTGTCGGATACTTTCTGTTGGTGATCCCACCTTGACTTTATGCCTTTATTGAGTTCACTTCCTAGTATCCACCAACTTGCTAAGTGCGACGGGGGGGACCTGCATGATCTTGCTCTAAGCCTAGACATCCTCTTACTGTACGAATTCCAGTGCCGACCAACTTCCCGTCTGCGGGTGAAACTACCGTTCACATTGGCCATACAATGTCCGACCATTTGCAACTTCAAAAAGAGGGTCTCAAAAATAAAACAAAAATCATTGGAAGAAACCAACAACTAAGGTTAGCAATTGCCACGTCCTCGTGACATACCCCCCTCTTGAAATCGCAAACGTCCTCGATTGCATACCATAAATACATGCCATAGATGATCTTGTGTTGTTAGCACTCTTTTATCATCGCATGTATCCGCAAGAAAGACTGTCAAAACATATGTACAAATGACTTAATGAGACCTTCATACTTTTGTCAAACTGTACACTGCTGTTGCACTGAATCCATAAGTACATTTGATGTGCTAGCTCTATCATTACCCCTCCTTTGCAAACATTGGGTTGGGGCATACGTAGACTGTAACCCAAAGGCCTCAAGGTAAAGCTGCAATACATTTGGTGACTCTGACAGTTCATGCTCTTCCATCCACTTTGCATCCATAGGTGGATAGTTCTTGAACTTCACCATAGCATCTTGCAACCTGTCCCTTAACTTTCACGTATGCAAAAGGCTCTTGCCTCTGCAAACGAGCATAATTCCACAACCTGACGTACCACCCACGACCAAGCAAGCTCAAATTTCAAGATGATTTACCAATTCGTCATAGAATCCAAGCAATCGCCTCAGAGAATCGGCAAGCAGCATGTCACCTGGCAGACCCACATCACTCCCGCAGGAGATCTAGTGGCCAATCTACCACCGTGAGACCTCTCCCTATCTCATCTTGGTTCATACTTGCAAACCCTAAAACGCAGCAGAAAATCAGCCCTAATTTGACCACTTTTTAGCAGGGCGTACATGCGGAATTTCCTGTTTGTCCTGTGAAGAGGAACCCTCTTCCATAATTCCATTCCCTTTGTCGGCCATAGTGTAATCCCGTATTCCTGCACTGTGTGTCTTTACCCTGAACAATCCAGGCTCACTCTTTGAGGAAAAAGTGATTGATATCCCGGCAACGGAACCATGGTACCGGCCCGTAGGGCGGTAGGCGTTGGCTTTCACGCGAAATTCTTTACTTTATGCACACACACAGAGCACTTTGCAAAGAAAACCTGCGACGGGAGTTAACACTTGAATACACACACGGCTCAGAAGCTAGAATGCTCCGAGCAGATGCCGACAACCTGTAGGCCCCAAAATTGGCGCCCCTTTCGGTATTTCTTTATTCTTTAGGAGGGTAAATTACAAGGTAAGGTCCTGGGAATCCTTCACGTGTATCCACCTAGATACCATTTGATTTGGCCAAATTTCGGCAGCATAACAGCCCCAAAACTGGCGCGAAACCCATTCCCCTGCTGGAACTCGCTTGCACTGTCGTATACCCTCTGATTCCTGTCCAAAAACAGTAAATTCAGCACGCTGTATTTACTGGTTTTTGCCGTGTTTTCAGCCCCAAACAGTCCCCTAACTGTCCTTTGCCAGTGGGGCACGATTCCCAATGATCCTGGCGTCCGTATGGCTGAAAAACAGTGAATTTACAGCGCATACACAACGCTGATTTTGCACCTGTACGGTGAGGTTATGACCCTCACCAGTGCCTGCTTTGGAGCAGCAGTTAGCTACCCCTGTTCCTGCTCAAGGAGGCTCTTGCCTCAGCACAAAAGCATGAACCCACACAACTGTACATCAGTCAAATGAGTAGCCCTCTTGTGGGGCATCACATATCTGCACGTAGGGGAGAAAGAGAGAGCAGTATGTAGCGTGCGGGGCATCACTCCCGTCACCATACTGTACATAGAGGGAAAGAAAGCACTCCATAGCTCTTAACCTGTGACAGGCTCTCAATGAAGCATCCTCCCAGCATAAATCGAGCGCCCTCTCTTCTGCCCTGGACCTGTAATGCATCTGTGAACAAATAGATGCAAAAAGGAGAAGATTTCCATGGCTGCCAAAACCTGCGTATCGCTGAAAACGCAACAAAACAGCCCTGTAAACACGCATCTGATGCCTTCCAATGCTGAAAATGAGCTCCTTGGACCTAGACAAAGTCATGGGAAGCTCAAAAATGGAGAGAAATGGCTGAAGATCCAAGTTAACAGCCTCCAAAACTGCTCCAGAAAGTCAGTTACGGGTTCTGTTCTCCCAAACTTGGTAAATTGACCACAAAGTGCCACTTGGCACTCATACATGCAATTTCCCCGCATTGGGTTTCCTGCTTAAAAATCTCTCAACTTGTGCATCAGTTGACTTTGTAGCAGAGTACTAAAATGTTCCCTTGGTCATACCGAAGGTAATGACGCGAACACATTTCACGGCCCAAAATAGCAGTTCCCTAATTTTTAGGAGATGCTTCCGTCGGGCTCCCGCTGGTCTTCTGACCATCTATCCTCATTGGGACCGCATCCAAAAGTGCAATGTGGCCCAACTGTCGGATACTTTCTGTTGGTGATCCCACCTTGACTTTATGCCTTTATTGAGTTCACTTCCTAGTATCCACCAACTTGCTAAGTGCGACGGGGGGGACCTGCATGATCTTGCTCTAAGCCTAGACATCCTCTTACTGTACGAATTCCAGTGCCGACCAACTTCCCGTCTGCGGGTGAAACTACCGTTCACATTGGCCATACAATGTCCGACCATTTGCAACTTCAAAAAGAGGGTCTCAAAAATAAAACAAAAATCATTGGAAGAAACCAACAACTAAGGTTAGCAATTGCCACGTCCTCGTGACATACCCCCCTCTTGAAATCGCAAACGTCCTCGATTGCATACCATAAATACATGCCATAGATGATCTTGTGTTGTTAGCACTCTTTTATCATCGCATGTATCCGCAAGAAAGACTGTCAAAACATATGTACAAATGACTTAATGAGACCTTCATACTTTTGTCAAACTGTACACTGCTGTTGCACTGAATCCATAAGTACATTTGATGTGCTAGCTCTATCATTACCCCTCCTTTGCAAACATTGGGTTGGGGCATACGTAGACTGTAACCCAAAGGCCTCAAGGTAAAGCTGCAATACATTTGGTGACTCTGACAGTTCATGCTCTTCCATCCACTTTGCATCCATAGGTGGATAGTTCTTGAACTTCACCATAGCATCTTGCAACCTGTCCCTTAACTTTCACGTATGCAAAAGGCTCTTGCCTCTGCAAACGAGCATAATTCCACAACCTGACGTACCACCCACGACCAAGCAAGCTCAAATTTCAAGATGATTTACCAATTCGTCATAGAATCCAAGCAATCGCCTCAGAGAATCGGCAAGCAGCATGTCACCTGGCAGACCCACATCACTCCCGCAGGAGATCTAGTGGCCAATCTACCACCGTGAGACCTCTCCCTATCTCATCTTGGTTCATACTTGCAAACCCTAAAACGCAGCAGAAAATCAGCCCTAATTTGACCACTTTTTAGCAGGGCGTACATGCGGAATTTCCTGTTTGTCCTGTGAAGAGGAACCCTCTTCCATAATTCCATTCCCTTTGTCGGCCATAGTGTAATCCCGTATTCCTGCACTGTGTGTCTTTACCCTGAACAATCCAGGCTCACTCTTTGAGGAAAAAGTGATTGATATCCCGGCAACGGAACCATGGTACCGGCCCGTAGGGCGGTAGGCGTTGGCTTTCACCCGAAATTCTTTACTTTATGCACACACACAGAGCACTTTGCAAAGAAAACCTGCGACGGGAGTTAACACTTGAATACACACACGGCTCAGAAGCTAGAATGCTCCGAGCAGATGCCGACAACCTGTAGGCCCCAAAATTGGCGCCCCTTTCGGTATTTCTTTATTCTTTAGGAGGGTAAATTACAAGGTAAGGTCCTGGGAATCCTTCACGTGTATCCACCTAGATACCATTTGATTTGGCCAAATTTCGGCAGCATAACAGCCCCAAAACTGGCGCGAAACCCATTCCCCTGCTGGAACTCGCTTGCACTGTCGTATACCCTCTGATTCCTGTCCAAAAACAGTAAATTCAGCACGCTGTATTTACTGGTTTTTGCCGTGTTTTCAGCCCCAAACAGTCCCCTAACTGTCCTTTGCCAGTGGGGCACGATTCCCAATGATCCTGGCGTCCGTATGGCTGAAAAACAGTGAATTTACAGCGCATACACAACACTGATTTTGCACCTGTACGGTGAGGTTATGACCCTCACCAGTGCCTGCTTTGGAGCAGAAGTTAGCTACCCCTGTTCCTGCTCAAGGAGGCTCTTGCCTCAGCACAAAAGCATGAACCCACACAACTGTACATCAGTCAAATGAGTAGCCCTCTTGTGGGGCATCACATATCTGCACGTAGGGGAGAAAGAGAGAGCAGTATGTAGCGTGCGGGGCATCACTCCCGTCACCATACTGTACATAGAGGGAAAGAAAGCACTCCATAGCTCTTAACCTGTGACAGGCTCTCAATGAAGCATCCTCCCAGCATAAATCGAGCGCCCTCTCTTCTGCCCTGGACCTGTAATGCATCTGTGAACAAATAGATGCAAAAAGGAGAAGATTTCCATGGCTGCCAAAACCTGCGTATCGCTGAAAACGCAGCAAAACAGCCCTGTAAACACGCATCTGATGCCTTCCAATGCTGAAAATGAGCTCCTTGGACCTAGACAAAGTCATGGGAAGCTCAAAAATGGAGAGAAATGGCTGAAGATCCAAGTTAACAGCCTCCAAAACTGCTCCAGAAAGTCAGTTACGGGTTCTGTTCTCCCAAACTTGGTAAATTGACCACAAAGTGCCACTTGGCACTCATACATGCAATTTCCCCGCATTGGGTTTCCTGCTTAAAAATCTCTCAACTTGTGCATCAGTTGACTTTGTAGCAGAGTACTAAAATGTTCCCTTGGTCATACCGAAGGTAATGACGCGAACACATTTCACGGCCCAAAATAGCAGTTCCCTAATTTTTAGGAGATGCTTCCGTCGGGCTCCCGCTGGTCTTCTGACCATCTATCCTCATTGGGACCGCATCCAAAAGTGCAATGTGGCCCAACTGTCGGATACTTTCTGTTGGTGATCCCACCTTGACTTTATGCCTTTATTGAGTTCACTTCCTAGTATCCACCAACTTGCTAAGTGCGACGGGGGGGACCTGTATGATCTTGCTCTAAGCCTAGACATCCTCTTACTGTACGAATTCCAGTGCCGACCAACTTCCCGTCTGCGGGTGAAACTACCGTTCACATTGGCCATACAATGTCCGACCATTTGCAACTTCAAAAAGAGGGTCTCAAAAATAAAACAAAAATCATTGGAAGAAACCAACAACTAAGGTTAGCAATTGCCACGTCCTCGTGACAAGTATCTTCATGGTGGTAGCAATGC
The DNA here is from genome assembly GCF_014529385.1 of Adiantum capillus-veneris. Classification (NCBI taxonomy): domain Eukaryota; kingdom Viridiplantae; phylum Streptophyta; class Polypodiopsida; order Polypodiales; family Pteridaceae; genus Adiantum; species Adiantum capillus-veneris. Next base: position 41,686,067 of record NC_140960.1, read on the forward strand.
CGCGGAGACTCGTAAAAGGTGGACAGTGGCATTCAGTCATAACCTTTTCCCTCAACGGTTGTGTAACGCCCAACATAGTCTTTTTCATCAAGTAGCCTTCCCGAAGGGAGTATCGAGCTACTGTCTCCCCATCCCGTATCCGTGTGAAAATATCTGCAAAATCTGTATCTGTGGCATACTGATCGACCATATCCTCGAAGCTCCTATGATGTATCGCAGAAATAGCCAGATTCAACGGCTTCCGAGACAAAGCATCTGCCACCACATTCTTCTGTCCTTGCTCATGGACAATCTGGAAGTGAAACTGTGACAAGATGGAAGTGAAACTGTGACAAGATGTCCGCCCACCGCATCTGCTTTTCCGAAAGCTACTTCTGTGACAAGAAGTAGCGCAAACTCTGATGGTTTGTAAAGACAGTAAAATCCGCTCCGAGTAGGTAATGCCGCCACTGAGTAAGAGCATGGATAACCACCAAAAGCTCTTTCTCATAAATCTGTGCTGTCATCTCCGGCCTAGAGAACAATCGGCTCTCGTAAGCAATGACATGGCCTTCTTGCATCAAGACCGCATCCAGACTACGACCACAAGCATCACAATATACTTCAAATGACTTTTGCAAGTCCGGCAAAGTCAAAACTTGTCCCGTAGTCAATTTTTCCTTCAATGTCTGAAAGGCAGTCACTTCTGTGGATCCCCACGAGAAAGGGACTCTTTTCTGTGTCAAGATATGCAAAGGGGAAGCAACCTCTGCAAACTTTCGTATCAACCGCCTGTAGTACGAACACAATCCCAAGAAGCTTCCAACTTTATGGACATTCTTCCAATCGGGCCAATCACGTATAGTCTCTATCTTGGCCGAATCCACTTGCACTCCTGCTGCTGAGACAGTGTCCCAAAAAGTGTATCTCTGAAGCAGATGATCTCTGTGTTCTGCCTCATTCTTGGAGAAGACAATGATATCATCAAAGAAAGTGCCAACAAATAGCCTGTACTCTCGAAAAATCCTGTCCATCATCCGGTTAAATGTCACAAGAGCATTGGTTAAACCAAAAGGCATCACCAAAAAACTCAAATAACCCAAAAGTCGTTCGAAAAGCTATCGTGTAGACGTCTTCCAGGGCGATTCAGATCTGATGATATCCACTCTTCAAGTCAATCCTGCTAAAGCACGAGGATCCCTATAACCTGTCGAGTATATCATCGATCCTAGGAATCGGAAATATGTTCTTGATGGTGATTTTGTTGAGAGCTCTATAATCAATGCACATTCTCCAAGATTTGTCTTTCTTCAAATCCAACAACAGTGGAGAGCAGTACGGTGAAGTACCAGGCTGGACAAGGCATAATCTTTTCACTCTGTACTCGGCTCACACGGTAAGGTGGCCGGTTCGGTGGCGTGCTTCGAGGTATCAGGTCAATGGTCTGATCTTCAGACCCTTTGAAAAGCAATTGGCATGAGTGTGGAGAAAAATCTTGGCGTTCTTTTGATCAGGTCAAAACATATTCAACCTTTATCCATTGTTCAGTTCTCTCCCAAAAGAATGAGTAAGAAACTGAAGTTCATCAAGTACAATCTCTAAGCCCTTCATTTATCAAAGTCGCTTTCTGGGCCCGGTAGTCAACCACGGCGTAGTTCTTGTGGTACCAAGGGATCCTGAGTAGAACGTCACTCGCGTGCCCTGAACACCCCTATCATTGCAAACGAAGTTTGCCAATGCTCGTTGTAATGGCAACATCCCATCGGGGTGCCAGTCGAACTACCTCCGCCTGTGGCATCAGTTTGTCGGACGTAATTCCAAATGGAGCCGCCAATTCCAAGTGAAAAGAAGTTGGCCTTGGCTTCTTCAAAAGAGCTTCCTGATCCTTCACTTTGCCCCAAAAAGCGGCAAAGTTTGTACTTTCATTCATTTGATTCGGTGCAAGTCCCACGCCATGTGGTACCAGTTCTGCTTTTCTATCTGCCTTTTCTGCCACGTTCCTCAGCTTCTCTCGAACTCTCAGGCCTGTCGTCGTTCTTATCATTCTGTTCTTTCTGTGCCTTTTTAGGGCACTTCGCGGAGATATGTCTATGTTCCCCGCATCCAAAGCACTTCCCCTCTCTAATGAAGCGAGCTCTCTCTCCTCAGGTGTCACAAAGTGATGACGTGGCGGACAGCAGAAACCCTAATTTCTGCCAGAAACCCTAAAATTCCTGCAAACCCTAATTTTTTGCCAAAAACCCTAAATTCCGGAAATCGCGGAGGCGGATTATTAAAAAAAATTTTTTTTTTTTTGGAAAATGATGAGCGACGCGAATTTTGCTTTTGCTTTTTTTTTTAAAAAAAAGAAGAGAAAAGACTCTCTAAGAGAGAGAGAGAACTGATGCTTTTGATTTTAAAAGCTTTTGGGGCTCTGCTTTTGGGCATCCCTTGTAACCTTTAAATTAGTGGTGAGGGCCTCACTTCTCAGAGCATCTGGACGCAGAGTCTGAGAGTGAAACCCTAACCGCTCTCTTGTACTTTGATGATTGATTAATACAAAAAGAAATACCGAAAGGGGCGCCAGTCTTTGGGGCCAATATCTCTAGGCACGGAACTCCGCCGGGCCAGTGCAAATCTATTGTGATCTGTGAATTGTTTTGAAGTGGTTATTTGGTGCTGTCGCGGTTGATTCTTGACTTGGAGTGTCCAAGTTTGTTACAGTGGTATCAGAGCACGGCCGATTTCTCTTCTACGGGAAATCCGATCCCCGAATTTTTTTTCCGCGGCACCTATGGCTTCAGGCAATGATCAGTCGACTCCCTCTGCATCTGGAGATGCGGGCTGGGATCACAACGAAGATTCAGACAGAGAGTATGGCCCGCCTCGGCCTACTCAGGCGGAGCAAACAGAGATGGAGCGTCGTCAATTGATTGGCGATGCAACAAAGATGATGCTCAATTTTGCCAAGGACCCGAAGATGGTAAAATATATGAACCAGACCTCTTTGAAAGAGGTACAGATGGAGTGGCAGAGAACCACAACACCACTCCCGAAACCCGCTCTCAAGAAACCTTCTACCTCCAAGAAATATACGGAGAAGGAACTGGAGAACGTGGTTGATGCACGGATTGCTCAGCTTTTCGACGTGCAAAAGAAAGGCAAAAAGCACGGCAAAAAGCACGGCAAAAAGCAGAACAAAGGTACTGACTTCCCGGGATATTTGGGTCGTCAGTCGACATTCGACAAAGCAAAGAAACGGAAGAAGCGTGTTCGATTTGAAGGAGTACCCAGTTCTTCTTCTTCTTCTTCTGACAGTTCTTCTAGCTCCTCGGATTAGAGCGAAGAAGACAGAAAAAAAGCAAAAAGCGAAGCAAGACACAAAGCTTCGGAACGGGCAAGAAAAAGGCAAAGAAGGCTACATCTCGCCCAGAGACTGACAGTTCTACTGAGGACTCGTCTACAGACAGCTCAGATTCCGATGACGGAAAGTTTTATGCGAACAAGAAGAATTTTTACAAAGCCAACCAGTATGACTTTCTCGAAGATAACAGCAAGAAAGTCCGAGAGTTTAAGGAAGGTGGCCACTCGATCAAGTTTGATACTTTTCAGGATACTCAGATGCTTCGAAGGCTTTGTCTCTTATACAGCAGTTTGACATCGCTTTCGCGGGAGGACGCTATTCAGAGCACTCCAAGATTCGGAGAGCTGCCTCTTACTCTGAGGGGAATGCTCATACTTGGTGGTCCACGCTTCTATTAAGCAAGACTGTGCCAGTTACATGGCTGAAATTCAAGAGGCTTTTTATTTCTTCTTGGTTGACTCAAGAGTTTGAGCGAGATATACGAGCTGCTTGGAACCATCTCCGGATGACCAAGAGCGATACAGTGAATTCTTATTGTGAAAGATTCTGGAGCTCTTTTCTACCCGCCTCTTCATTCAAGAAGATCTCGTTCAGAGAACAAATTGAGCGGTTTACCTTGGGTCTACCTACAGAGATCCGAGATCACTGCTTGGAACAGAAGTCAGCTTCTATTCAGGAGTTGATGAGTCATGCGAAGCGGGGCTTTGCCATTCACTCTGGCAGTCTGACCTACCCCACAGATGAGGCCATGACACAACGAGCCAAACAGACTTCTGGGAATGAAAGTAGAATGAAAAAGAGCAACCCAGAGAAAAAAAAAGGATGCACGACCCAAGCTTACTCCTGAGGAGAGAGCTCGCTTCATCAGAGAGGGGAAGTGCTTTGGATGCGGGAAACATGGACATATTTCCACAAAGTGCCCTGATAAGGCACAGAAAGAACAGAATGATAAAGACGACGACAGGTCTGAGAGTTCGAGAGCAGCTGAGGAATGTGGCAGAAAAGGCAGTAGAAAAGCAGAACTGGTACCACATGGCGTGGGACTTGCACCGAATCAAATGAATGAAAGTACAAACTTTGCCGTTTTTTTTTGGGGCAAAGTGAAGGATCAAGAAGCTCTTTTGAAGGAGCCAAGGCCAACTTCTTTTCACTTGGAATTGGCGGCTCGATTTGGAACTGCGCCCGACAGACTGACGCCACTGGCGGAGGTAGTTCGACTGGCACCCGGATGGGATGTTGCCATTACACCGAGCATTGGCAAACTTCGTTTGCAATGACTGGGGTGTTCAGGGCACGTGAGTGACGTTCTACTCGGGATCCCTTGGTACCACAAGAACTACGCCGTGGTTGACTACCGGGCCGAGAAAGCGACTTTGATAAATGAAGGGCTTAGAGATTGTACTTGATGAACTTCAGTTTTCTTACTCATTCTTTTGGGAGAACTGAACCATGGATAAAAGTTGAATATGTTTTGACCTGAAGAAAAGAACGCCAAGATTTTTTTTCTCCACGCTCATGCCGATTGCTTTTGAGAGGGCCTGAAGATCATACCATTGATCTGATATCTGGAAGCACACCACCGAATCGGCCACCTTATTGTGTGAGCCGAGTACAGAATGAAAAGATTATGAACTCAATGAAAGACCTCTTGGAAAAGGGTCTTGTCCACCTTAGTACTTCACCGTATTGCTCTCCAGTGTTGTTGATTTTGAAGAAAGACAAATCTTGGAGAATGTGCATCGATTATAGCACTCTCAACGAAATCACCATCAAGAACAGATTTCCGATTCCTAGGATCGATGATATACTCGACAGGTTACAGGGATCCTCGTGCTTTAGCAGGATTGACTTGAAGAGTGGATATCATCAGATCAGGATAGCGCCAGGAGATGTCTACAAGACAGCTTTTCGGACGACTTTTGGGTTATTTGAGTTTTTGGTGATGCCTTTTGGCTTAACCAATGCTCCTGCGACATTTAACTGGATGATGGACAGGATTTTTCGAGAGTACAGGCTATTTGTTGGCACTTTCTTTGACGACATCATTGTTTTCTCGAAGAATGAGGCAGAACACAGAGATCATCTGCTTCAAGTCTTTTAGGCATTACGAGATCACACGCTAGTGATTAATGCAAAGAAAAGTGAATTTTTTTCCTACCATGGATACACTTTTTGGGACACATTGTGTCAGCAACACAACAGGAGTGCAAATGGACCCGGCCAAGATAGAGACTATCCGTGATTGGCCCGATTTGAGGAATGTCCATGAAGTTAGAAGCTTCTTGGGACTATGTTCATACTACAGGCGGTTCATACGAAAGTTTGCAGAGGTTGCTTCCCCTTTGCATATCTTGACACAGAAAGGAGTACCTTTTTCGTGGGGACCCACAGAGGTGACTGCCTTTCAGACATTGAAAGAGAAATTGACTACGGGACCTATTTTGACTTTGCCGGACTTGCAGAAGTCATTCGAAGTATATTGTGATGCTTGTGGTCGTAGTCTGGGTGCGGTCTTGATGCAAGAAGGCCATGTCATAGCTTACGAGAGCTGTTTGTTCTCTAGGCCGGAGATGACAGCACAGATTTATGAGAAAGAGCTTTTGGCGGTTATCCATGCTCTTACTCAGTGGCGGCATTACCTACTCGGAGCGGATTTTATTGTCTTTACAGACCATCAGAGTTTGCGCTACTTCTTGTCACAGAAGCAGCTTTCGGAAAAGCAGATGCGGTGGGCGAACATCTTGTCACAGTTTCACTTCCAGATTGTCCATGTGCAGGGACAAAAGAATGTGGTGGCAGATGCTTTGTCTCGGAAACCGTTGGTTCTGGCTATTTCCGCGATACATCATAGGAGCTTCGAGGATATGGTCGATCAGTGTGCCACAGATACAGATTTTGCAGATATTTTCACACGGATACGGGATGGGGAGACAGTAGCTGGATACTCCCTTCGAGAAGGCTACTTGATGAAAAAGACTATGTTGTGCGTTACACAGCCGTTGAGGGAAAAGGTTATGACTGATTGCCACTGTCCACCTTTTACGGGTCACCGCAGCATTGCTACCACCATGAAAGGGGTAGAGAGAGATTTCTTTTGGCGGAGACTGAAGAAGGATGTGGAAGAGTTTGTGCGCAGTTGCTTGGTATGCTAGAAGGTCAAGTTTGACAGGCATAAGGCACAGGGATTGTTACAGCCTTTACCCATACCCACCCACCCGCCCCTGGGAAAATATTGAAATGGATTTCATTTTTTTAATCTCCCGAGAATACAGAATGATCACGATGATTTTCCGATTACATGGCACGCCTGAGACGATTGTCTCCGACAGAGACCCCAGATTTATGAGTTTGTTTTGGAAGGCAATTTGGAGAACATTGGGACACGGTTGCAGTTCTCGTCATCGTTCCACTTGCAGACTGACGGGCAATTTGAGATTGCCAATTCAGTGATTTTAGATTTATTGAAGTCTTGTATCTCGCATCAGAAGACTCAATGGGAAAAGAACTTACCTTTGGTGGAATTTGCCTACAATAACACGATACACTCTTCGACGGGGAAGACGCCATGAGAGATTGTTGAAACTGCTGCGAAGGTTCCATCCTTCCTGAGCACGAAAGATTAGAAATTTGAAGCGGATGAATATTCGCGAGATTTGGATACGGCTTTTGCCAAGGTTCACGAGACTTTACAGAAGTCTCAAGAACGACAGAAAAAGGCAGCGGATCGCCATCGTCGCGACTGGAAACTGAAGGAGGATGATTGGGTGCTCTTACTTTTGAGAAGGCACGCCTAAGAAAAAAAAAAAGGGAAAGGAGAGGCTTTTTCCAAAGCTTAGTATGTGATACTACGGACCTTTCCAGATTACTGACAAGATAAATGATGTCTCCTTCCGATTGGACCTGCCAGATACTTGGAGGATTCATAATGCATTGCATGTGAGTCTCTTGAACCCTGTTAAGGGTGATGTGCCTGATGATGGGGAGCCTGATGAGCAACCCGAAGTGGAAGAAAACGAGGAGATCCTTGTTCCTGAACAGATTTTGGCACATAATGATACGAAGAAAGGTAAAGTCCGAAGGCGGTTCTTGGTTAAGTTCAAGAACTTTCCTGCATTTGATGCGAAGTGGATGGAGGAGGAGGACCTAGCAGATACTCCTCGGATTGTGAAACTTTACCTCGATGTTTTGGTTTAGCATAGTCTACTCCAAACGGAACCCAGAAACTCAGCTTGGCCGAAGATCTGGTGCAGTGGGATGCACAAGAGGGGAGTCGCTCCACTCCTTTGTCAACAGATGCCTCGATTTTGATACTAAAGTCACTGATGTCTCTTTGAGCTTCAGGGATACTGAGAGCTGACAGTATTCTGCTGGATGACTTTATGAAATGGAATTCCTGATTATGATACTGATTTGTTCTTGACTTCTTGTGAGTACAGGAACTGATAGACGAAATGACTGCAGCATTTTGGTCTGATTGATCTCGAATAGACATGGTTGCAATAGGGGTTAGTCAATCGGACATCGATGAGGTCCCGATTGGACCTAGATGTGATTGCTAGCTACATTGCCGATAAATCATGGTCTAAGATCCGAATGAATGTTGAATGTCATGTGATGTCCTGTGATGTCTGCTGATGTCCTGTGATGTCGTGTGATGTGACTGTCGATTTTGTACATGTGCTAGATGTGTGTTCCTAGTACGTAGGTACTAACAGTTAGTGTCTGCTAAGACTGTTTATGGCTTTTGTCGGTTTTGCAGGCGTAATCGCGGTCGATTACAATGCTTTCAAGAGGGGGGTATGTCACAAAGTGATGACGTGGCGGACAGCAGAAACCCTAATTTCTGCCAGAAACCCTAAAATTCTTGCAAACCCTAATTTTTGCCAAAAACCCTAAATTCCGGAAATCGCGGAGGCGGATTATTAAATTTTTTTTTTTTTTTTTTGGAAAATGATGAGCGACGTGAATTTTGCTCTTGCTTTTTAAAAAAAAAAAAAAAAGAGAAAAGACTCTCTAAGAGAGAGAGAGAACTGATGCTTTTGATTTTAAAAGCTTTTGGGGCTCTGCTTTTGGGCATCCCTTGTAACCTTTAAATTAGTGGTGAGGGCCTCACTTCTCAGAGCATCTGGACGCAGAGTCTGAGAGTGAAACCCTAACCGCTCTCTTGTACTTTGATGATTGATTAATACAAAAAGAAATACCGAAAGGGGCGCCAGTCTTTGGGGCCAATATCTCTAGGCACGGAACTCCGCCGGGCCAGTGCAAATCTATTGTGATCTGTGAATTGTTTTGAAGTGGTTATTTGGTGCTATCGCGGTTGATTCTTGACTTGGAGTGTCCAAGTTTGTTACAGTGGTATCAGAGCACGACCGATTTCTCTTCTACGGGAAATCCGATCCCCGAATTTTTTTTCCGCGGCACCTATGGCTTCAGGCAATGATCAGTCGACTCCCTCTGCATCTGGACGAGATCTTCTTGAATGAAGAGGCGGGTAGAAAAGAGCTCCAGAATCTCACAATAAGCATTGATTGTATCTTTCTTGGTCATCCGAAGATGGTTCCAAGCAGCTCGTACATCTCGTTCATATTCTTGCGTCAACCAAGAAGAAATAAAAAGATTCTTAAATTTCAGCCATTTAACTGGCGCAGTCTTGTTTAAAAGAAGAGTGGACCACCAAGTACGAGCATTCCCCTTAAAGTAAGTGGTAGCTCTCCGAATCTTGGAGTGCTCTGAATAGCGTCCTCCCGCGAAAGCGATGTCAAACCGCTGTATAAAAGACAAAGCCTTCGAAGCATCTGAGTATCGTGAAAAAGTATCAAACTTGATCGAGTGGCCACCTTCCTTAAACTCTCGGACTTTCTTGCTTTTATCTTCGAGAAAGTCATACTGGTTGGCTTTGTAAAAATTCTTCTTGTTCGCATAAAAGTTTCAGTCATCTGAATCTGAGCTGTCTGTTGACGAGTCCTCAGTAGAACTGTCAGTCTCTGGGCGAGATGTAGCCTTCTTTGCCTTTTTCTTGCCCTTTCCGAAGCTTTGTTTCTTGCTTCGCTTTTTACCTTTTCTGTCTTCTTCGCTCGAATCTGAAGAGCTAGAAGTGTTGTCAGAAGAAGAAGAAGAAGAAGAAGAAGAAGAAGAAGAAGTGGATACTCCTTCAAATCGAACATGCTTCTTCTGTTTCTTTGCCTTGTCAAAAGTCAACTGACGACCCAAATATCCCGGGAAGTCAGTGCTTTTCTTCTACTTTTTGCCGTGCTTTTTGGCTTTCTTTTGCACGTCAAAAAGCTGAGCAATCCGTGCATCAACCACCTCTTCTAATTCCTTCTCTGAGTATTTCTTGTGAGCAGAAGGTTTCTTGAGAGTGGGTGTAGTGGTTTTCTGCCACTGCTCATGCACTTCTTGAAAAGAAGTCTCGCTCATATATTTTGCAAATCTCGGGTCCTTTGCAAAATTGAGCATCATCTTCGTTGCATCGCCGATCAACTGGCGACGCTCCATCTCTCTTTGCTCCGCCTGAGTAGGCCAAGGCGGGCCATACTCTCTATCAGAATCTTCGTTGTGATCCCTGCCCGCATCTCCAGATGCAGAGGGAGTCGATTGATCCTTGCGTGAAGCCATAGGTGCTGCGGAAAAAAACTGGGGATCAGATTTCCCGTAGAAGAGAAATCGGCCGTGCTCTGATACCACTGTAACAGACTTGGACACTCCAAGTCAAGAATCAACCGCAACAGCACCAAATAACCACTTCAAAACAATTCACAAATCACAATAGATTTGCACTGGCTCGGCGGAGTTCCGTGCCTAGAGATATTGGCCCCAAAGACTGGCGCCCCTTTCGATATTTCTTTTTATATTAATCAGTTCAAAGTACAAGAGAGTGGGTCGGGATTCACTCTCAGACTCTGCGTCCAGATGCTCTGAGAAGTGGGGCCCTCACCACTAATTTAAAGGTTACAAGGGATGCCCAAAAGCAGAGCCCCAAAAGCTTGAATGCAAAAGCAGATTCTCTCTCTCTCTCTCTCTCTCTCTCTCTCTCAATGAGAGTCAGTAAAAAGCAAGTTCTCTTTTTCTCTCTCTTTCTCCCAAATCATAGCAAAAAGCTGAGATTTGCGTCGCTCAAAATATCCTTTTTTTTTTTTTTTGCCTCTGCGATTTTCGGAAATTAGGGTTTTTGGCAGAAATTAGGGTTTGCAGGAATTTTAGGGTTTTTGGCAGAAATTAGGGTTTTTGCTGTCCGCCACGTCATCACTTTGTGACATTCTATGTCTTGTAACATGCATATGTGAGCATTTGTGTTGCTTTGTGATGTGCCAACCACTGAATATTCCTTATTGGATGAGATTTTTTGTCACGATTGTGACTTGCTACACTCTTCTTGATTCATTACATATGCAGATGTGAAGTGTGACCAACCTGGGAGGACTCTTGTTCTCGAGTGGTCACAATCCTTCGCCCAAAAGTCATACCTCGTCACCAACAACCACACTCCTTCGACGAAGAGTCATGTCCCTTCGACCAATGTTTGTGGCTCTTCATCGAATGGATGTGTCCATTTGCCTAAAGACATGTCTATTCGCCTAAAGGATGTGTCTCTTTGTGAAGGGTCATACCTTTTCACATGTACCAGTTCATCTCCTATATAAGGAGCCCTTGTATCACACTTACAATCAATCAAACACAGAGTCTTCTGAGTCTTGTTTCTGAGTTCAGTTCAAGTTTCTTAAGTCTTAATCATGAGTTTGAGTACTTAATTAAGGATTAGTACCTAGAATCCTTACAGTGGTATCAGAGCAAATTTTTTTCCCGGGACCCGAAGGTTGTGAGCCTCTCACCCTCGCCGCTACCCTCTCCCCCCCTTCCCGGAGTTGTATGGAAGCAGAAGAAAGATGGATAATGAGGTAATCTGAAACCTTCTCTTCTAACTAAATAAAGTAAAGCAAAAGACGGAGATGGGTGTTGCGGCATACCGGCTACAATCTTGGAGTATGCTTCTTCATCAAGTGGTGCCTCTTCGCGTGGACGAGTTGCGTCTTTTACCATGAAGAGTCGCACTCCCCTTGCGCATCTGGCCTCGGTATGTGCACCTGGCATGTCCCTTCACCCGACACCCCTCGCGCTGCAGCCGGCGTTGGCATCGTTTGGCAAATTTTTTCTATGCAAGGCAACACAACAGCGTTACGTATTTATTAAAATCAGCCAACTTTGGAGTTTTTAAGTGGCCACCCATTAAATTTTTTAAGAATTTGGCTGGCCGCCCAATAGTTGCAAGTGGGCACCCTCTTGGTACCAAACATTTAAAAAAAAACTCCACACATGCCAGTGAAATGAGGAACCAACGTGAGAATTTGCTGCCGAAAGCTCTTCTGCAAACTTCCAGTGCTACAAATTCTGGCCGTCACGTGCGCGCGCGGGACTTTTCGCCATCATGGCCGACGATGCCTTCGATGTTCCAATTCACTTTCTCTCGTACATAGACGAGGTTCCCGAAGAAATCTTGCCGGAAAATCCTCCCCCTACTCACGAAGTGATCGTCATTCCAGAGACGCCGGAACCGGAACCCGCACACGAACCGAAAGTGATTCTCCAGAACCCGCACCTGTTCCAGAAGAGATACCGGTTCTCCAATCCGTTCCGGCGCCTGACCTGCTCCTGTTCCTGCACTACAGCCAACAATTTTACCGCAGAATTATCTGGTGTATGTTACCCATCGCCACGCCTCTCGATTACAGGTATGGGTGGTGTGGCACATATTTGTTACGTGCGAACCTCTTCATTTGCCACATTTCGAGTACATTCTGGGACGGTACCCTCACTTGGCCTATTCTCTGACGAAGTGTCGAGTGGATACAGTGAACAATATTATCTCACAGCGGCCTCTAGTTCAGATTCACAGCGATTTGCAGCTTCCGGATTATACACCTTTGACCCCAGACGACACACCTCTTATCAACGAGGTGGAAGATATAGCTTTGCTTATTTACGGCAACCACACCTCTCCAGCCTCTCCTAGATATTCCCTCTGAGCTGTCAGAATGTCAGAGATAGGTAGTGCTCCTGTTCCACTCGACGTTACGATAGCCATCCTCAGAGAGCATATGTCCGTCCTTCAGGAGGCCTTTTCCATCGGTCTTGCATTGATGGCATCCCGTTTGGATGTCTTACAGGCATTTTCTTCATCGAGGACGTAGCCAACTACACATTCGGTTTCCTCTGTAGCAGAGTCAGCTCCTGAGCAAGTCGAGTCTCTAGAACCAGAGGTAGACAATCCATAATTAAAGTACCTTTTTAAAATAATAAACATAGCACAGAAAAAGAAAATTGATGCAAAGTTGCCCGAGCCATACAACGGTCGCTGCGATAAGTGCGTGTTGGACCATTGGCTTTTCAAGATGGATGTTTATTTCGCAAACACCGATCTCATTGAAAGTAAGAAGGTTGCTTTGGTAAGTTCCCTGCTAAAGGATTCTGCATTCCTTTGGTGGCGTCGACGAGTTAAAGATGGAAAGATCACTGCTACTTGGGACAAATTTCGACGCGTCCTTTGCAAGGCTTTTGAGCCTGCAAATGCAAACTTTCACGCTCAGTCTTCTCTCCGTCGCCTGAGCCAAACTGATTTCTTGGCAGCGTACATCTCGGAGTTTCAGAAACTAACTCTTGAGATAGAGACTCTCAGTCCTTCTGACAAACTCCACAGTTTTGTTGACGTACTTGAGCCTTCCATGCGAGATGATGTCCATAAATTTAACCCTGCCACACTGGATGCTGCAATCGCTTATGTTGAGCATCTCGGCGATAATTGGCGCCCATTCAAAAGTTTCCTTCCTGGCGATCGAGCTTCCAATTCTGCATGCTCCTCATAGCGTAATCATCAAGGACAAGGTGGTCAGAATCAATGTTCTTTCTCAAGACCTCAATCTTCGAGACAATACTCTGTTGGACAAAATTCTTTTCGACCCCAATCTTCTGGACAAGCAGCCACTTCCAGTGTAAGGTGCAGCGGAATGAATGTTTGAACTTTGCTCAAGATGAGTGCTCCGAACTGTGCTCAAGGGTTCCTTTTACTTAGGAAGGGAGAGCCTTCTCTTCCTTTAGTGAGAGAGTGCAATGGACGCAAACAAACAAAGTGAATGGACACTATGCGTGAATGGAAGTGCATGAGACTGAGAGATAGAGAAGAGAATACGACACCAGAGACGTTGTAAAACCCTCCTCCGAAGGCCCCACTCGTTGGCGAGAGTGGTCTACTATTGATTGCACAAATCTCTATAATGCTTGGACTTGCCGACGATGTCGACGACGATGAGGACGTGACGAGACGGCTGAAATCTGAAAATGCTAAGGGCTGAAATCTGCAAATCTTGTATCTGCTGAATTCTGACTCTATGTTGGTGACGATGTCGATGAAGACGACGATGCGACGACGACGCGCTGAAAACGCAGATGCTGAAATCTGTGTTTTCCGGGCTGAAACTGTAAACCTTGTGGGAACTTACCGTGCGGCGAGGAACTGCTGTGGGAAGGTGAGGTCTGCGAGGTTCGGGACTTGATCTGCGGTGTCTAAGGACTGAAAACTGAAAACGTTGATGGTTCTTGATGTTCCGTTGCGGTAAATCTGCAAAACGCTGGGGCTGATCTGCAAATAAAAAACACTAGGACTGAAAATGGTTCTAGTGTTGCCGGATGGCCTACAACTGCAAAACGCTAGGTCTCTTGTTGAGTCTTGTGTCGCCAAGGATCTGCAAGAGCAAAAACGTTGGCTGATCTGGTCCAAAAACGCTAGGTGGTTGCTGTGGAGCAAAAACGCTAGGGCTTGGGGTTTTGCTGAGAAGTTACCTGTCGAGCGAGTGCTCCTGCTGCCTCTTCTGCCAATTAGTGCTAGCCTAGGTTTGCTTATATACAACCTTACTCAATTTGCCCTACCTACTTTTCAACAAAAGTCACTTAAGAATAATAAGTGAAAAATGTCAAAAATTGATTAAATGCACTGGAAAATTCCCCTCAAGGATTCTGATGGATTCTGATGGGAATGCTTATGATCATGCTGTGTGCAACCAGAGGATATGCATCTACACTAAGTGTTTGGACATGCATGGTCTGCGAACAGACTCACAAAAGTGCCAGATCACTTCCTATTCTAGACTGACTTGACTGAACTGAACCCTGGTCATGCTGTAGCTTGTCCACGGACACATAGGGTTGGATGTGTCACGTGACATCCCCTCCTTTTCAAAGTGAGGTACTGGTACCGAACTGTATGGCGTCGAGGGAGATCGCCAAAAACATCCGGAATCTTGGAAGGGACTCTTCGCCGGCCCACTCTGATGCGTGGGTCATGCGATACTTGAACTTCATAAAGGTCTGCAACGCTTGCTTCTTTGGGCCGCGCCGAAAGCGACTCAAAGTCTTCTGTGGCTACTTCAATGCTTCAACTTTGTCTAGAGTCATGCTTCGTCCTTCTTCAAGAATCTCCATGGCTGAAAATTCCTGAAACCATTTCCAACACAAAAACATGAACATACCCATTCCATGTAAAGTGAGTGTGAAAAATCTTGTCTTCCTCAATGACTGTGCATGCAATGTAGATGAACAAAGAGACGGAGTGCCAAACGGTTCACCACACACACGCAAACAATGAGATCGAATCTTTCGCTTTTGATCTAAAGCAATCAAATTGTGGCAATTCACAACGGGAATGCCCATGCTTGGTGCTCATACTTTCATGTGCTCTTTCTACAAATGTGTCTTTCCAAGGAAGAGACATGGATTGTGACTTCCTTGAATGCATACTTTTCAGCTTTTCATGAAAAATCCGCATACATCCGTGCTCATTCATGAGTGAAACGTGCTCAACGTACAATATGTCATGCCTAGGAAAAGGGATCACATAAAGACGCTGACTAAAATACAGTAAACGATCACGAATGAAACACTCGTACAGTGCGTGCGTACTAATCATGCGAACACATAATACTTCCTGTGAGGGTTCTCTGGACTTGGGCTCGAGAGCCAAGATCGGTTCTTCCTGAAGGGGTTCTTTGGACCTAGGCTCAAGAGCCAAGATCGGTTCTTCCTGACTGATCGGATCTGCAATGAGGTTAGCTTTACTAGAGAAAGTATCAACTAACACATCATCCTTGTGAACAATCACGTCATCTTCATGCAAATCATCATGCAATCACATCTTGATCATCATGCAAATCATCATGCTTGTCATTGTCATCCAAATCATCATGCTTATCATTGTCATTTAAATCATCATCATGCTCATTATTATGAGGCAATTTATCATGCTTATCATCATGCAAATCCTGTGTGTCATGCCTGGGAGAAGAAGAGACTGAGAGAGTCTCCTTTTCCCCAATCTCTTGCATCTGTGCCTGAACTTGAGAAAAGAGTCGCAAGAATTCTTTCATGTGTTGGTTGCTCTTTTCTTTGATGGCTTTGTTCTCGCGATCAATTTCAGCTTGTCTTGCTTTGTTCTCGCGATCAAATTTGGCTTGACTTTCTTTGTCTTCCAAGTCGTACTTATGCTCTATGGCTGCCATGCTTTCTTCGTATTCACGATCTATGTATGCCATTTCTTCTTCGTAGGCCTTTCTGTTTGCTTCTCTTTCTGCTTTTTGTGCTTCGCGGTCTACCTGTCGTTCCATAAACAATTGCTCCAACTCCTCCATAGGAGTTAGTACAATCCTTGGCGTAGATGGGGAAGGGGGAGGGTCGGAAAAACCTCCTGGTGGGAAAAATTCTTCTTCGCCTCTCTCATGCTCATCACCTCTAAGCGAAGTATCCATTGCGCTTAGAGTGATGACCATCCACTGAAGTCTTGGGTTCTTGTGGGTTCTTGTGGTCTTGGGTTCTTAAGTTCACGAGGAACTTGGGTTCTTGGGGTTCTTGGGTTCTTAAGTTCACGAGGAACTTGGGTTCTTGGGTTCTTGAGGTTCTTCTTTTGCTTGCAATCTGTGTTAGAGAAGGATCTTCTCTTCACCCAAGTTCTGCTCTTTTCCGCGGGCACACCCCTTTGCGGCCTTGCGCTCACACCAAGGTTGCTTTTTCCCACCTCGCGTCGATTGGCCGGCCGCTAAGTGCACGGTCCACTCTCAATGAGTGAAAAGAGGCACAAGGGGAGGCTGGACAAGCCCTTCTTTCCTGGGATTCCTGTCACTCTTCAAAAACACGATTAGGAATCGACACGCCCAAGCGAACTTGGGTTCGTGCGACCGCAACAAGCAAAAAAATTCTTGTGATTCTTGTGGTTCTTTCCTTGAGTGATACAGAACACTGCCAAAGCTCTGATACCAATGTTAGGTGCAACTGAATGAATGTTTGAAATTTGCTCAAGATGAGTGCTCCGAACTGTGCTCAAGGGTTCCTTTTACTTACGGAAGGGAGAGCCTTCCGTTCCTTTAGTGAGAGAGTGCAATGGACGCAAACAAACAAAGTGAATGGACATTGTGCGTGAATGGAAGTGCAAGAGACTGAGAGATAGAGAAGAGAATACGACATCAGAGACGTTGTAAAACCCTCCTTCGAAGGCCCCACTCTCGTTGACGAGAGTGGTCTACTATTGATTGCACAAATCTCTACAATGCTTGGACTTGCTGACGACGATGAGGACGATGACGAGACGGCTGAAATCTCAAAACGCTAAGGGCTGAAATCTGCAAATCTTGTATCTGCTGAATTCTGACTCTATGTCAGTGACGATGTCGACGACTACGATGCGACGACGACGCGCTGAAAACGCAGATGCTGAAATCTGTGTTTTCCGGGTTGAAACTGTAAACCTTGCGGAAACTGACCGTGCGACGAGGAACTGCTGCGAGAAGGTGAGATCTGCGAGGTTCGGGACTTGATCTGCGGTGCTCAAGAGATACAGCGGCAGCTAGAAGATTTGTTGGATAAAGGTCATATTCGCCAAAGCAAAAGTACCTTTGGAGCTCTTGTCGTGTTGGTCAAGAAGAAAGATGGGTCTATGCGTCTTTGCATCGACTATCGTGTTTTGAATAAGTTGACGATTAAAAACAAGTTTCCCCTGCCTCGCATCGACGAGTTATTTGATCAATTATTGGGAGCAAAGATCTACTCTAAAATTGATCTAAAGTCAGGGTATCACCAAATTCGCATTGGTGATGAGTAGAAGACAGCTTTTCGCACAAAGTATGGTCACTATGAATTTTTGGTATAACCATTTGTGCTTCTGGAGGTGTGCTTCTGGAGGTGTTCTGAATGGACATCTCTCTTCAAATCTCTTGGTACAAATTTGCTATTCAGCTCAGCATACCATCCTCAAACTGATGGTCAGACAAAAAGAGTGAATCAAATTTTGGAAGAAATGCTTCGACATTACATACAAATTCGATTGGGGTCATGGGAAGATTATTTGCCACTTGTAGAGTTCGCATACAATAACTCTATCCATTCAGTAACTGGCATGACTCCATTCCAAGCAGCTTATGAGCATACTCCTCTTGTACCGACAAACTTTGTTCTTCAACACAAAGTAGCTCTAGCAGATCAGTTGGTTCAAGAAATGCAAGATGTACTTATTCAAGTACGTGACAAGTTGGTTCATGTCTAACAAAAGTACCAAAAACAAGCCAATAAGCATCGATGACATGCAGATTTCCAAGAAGGAGATTTGGTCCTGTTATATGTAGCACCTCATCGCTACAAAAATGTGAAATCGGTCTTTCCAAAGTTGCGCCCTCGCTTTTATGGACCTTTCACAATAATCAAGAAGTATTCAGTTGTCAGTTACAAGTTGGAGCTTCCACTCTCATGGGGAAAACTTCATCCAACCTTCCACATTTCTTGGCTCAAACAATACATACAAGGAGATTCGCCAATTCCCGACTTATCTTCTTATGTGCCGGAAATTGAGGATGAACACATAATTGTCACGTGACACATCCCAACCCTATGTGTCCGTGGACAAGCTACACCATAACAGGGTTTCCGTCAAAGTCCAGTTAAGTTAGATTAGGAGTGATCTGGCACTTTTGTGAGTCTATTCGTAGACCGTGCATGCCCAGTCACTCAGTGTAGGTGCATATCCTCTGGTTGCATAAGCACAAGCATAAGCATTTTCATCAGATTCCATCAGAGTCAGTTTGGGGATTTTTCAGATGACTTTATCCCATTTTTCCCTATTTTTGACATTTTTCACTTATTTATTAAGTGACTTTTGTTGGGTACTCAGTAGGGCAAATTGGGTAAGTTAATTTATAAGCAAACCCAAGTTAGCACAAATTGGCAGATGAGCAGAGAGCACAACATGCTTCCCCAAGCAGCAGGTGCTCCCTCCCTCTGAGCAAGAACCTCCCCATCTCCTTGGCAAGGCCAGACCATCGAACCTAGCGTTTTCATCATAGAGCATCTTTCCTCGCCGGTGTTTACCAGATTACCATCGCCATCCCTTGTGCTGCCTAGCGATTTTCACCATTGCAGGGAATCGCCAGCAAGTGACCAGACCAGCGTTTTTGCAAGACACTAACGCCAGCAAACACTCAGTTTTTGCAGCGTTTTTGGGAGCAGCCTTGACAGCGATTTTTCAGCCCATTATAACCTGCTGTGGCAGCGTTTCCAGCCAGCCTATCGACAGCCAGAACCAGCCCTGAAACGCAGCAGAGACTCAGTTTTACAGCCACCAACAGTCCCCTTCAAGGACAGTCACATTCAGCAGTAGGAAACAGTCCAGATCAGCCATAAACAGTCCCAGTTTCAGCCACGATGTCGTCATCGTCTCCATCGTCGTCGTCACCGTCGTCGTCATCGGCATAGTCCAATAGCATCAGTCCTTTGCATTCGCATTGTACTATTTCGTGCAATCAAGTAGACCACTCTCGCCGACGAGAGTGGGGCCTTCGGAGGAGGGTTTTACAACCTCTCGGTGTCGTATCTCTTCTCTCTCCTTCTCTCAATCTCATTCACTTGCACGCACTAGATCCACTCACTTTGTTCGTGATCACCACCCTCTCTATAAGACGAAAAGCTCTCTCTTTCCCTAAGAACTAAAAGGAACCTTGAGCAGTAAAGATCACTAATCTTGAGAAAATACAAAATTCATTCCGTTGCACCTTACATTGGTATCAGAGCTTTGGAAGTGTTCTGCATTACTCAAGGAAAGAGCCACAAGAACCACAAGAATTTTTTTGCTTGTTGCGATCGCACGAACCCAAGTTTACTTGGGCGTGGTGATTCCTAATCGTGTTTTGTTGAAGAGTGACAGGAATCACAAGAAAGAAGGGCTTGTCCAGCCTCCCCTTGTGTCTCTTTTCACTCATTGAGAGCGGACCGTGCACTTAGCGGCCGGCCAATCGACGTGAGGTGGGAAAAAGCAACCTTGGTGTGAGCGCAAGGCCGCCAAGGGGTGTGCCCGCGGAAAAGGGTAGAACTCGGGTGAAGAGAAGATCCTTCTCCAACGCGATTTGCAAGCAAAAGAAACCCTCAAGAACCCAAGATTCTCACGAATCAAGGACCTCGAGAACCTCAAGACCCTCAAGAACCAAGTTCCTCGAGAGCTTAAGACCCCAAGATCATAGTGCATGGTCGTCACCCGAAGCGGCATGGATACTTTGCCTTCAGGTGATGAGCATGAGAGAGGCGACGAAGGATTCTCCCCACCAGGAGGTTTTTCCAATCCTCCCCCTTCGCCATCTACGCTAGACCCTATGGAGGCAATGATGAAGTAAATGATGGTCATGATGGATCAACAGGAAGACAAGTGCCTTGCTTTGGAACGCGAGCGCGACGCAAGAAAAGAACTAAGGAAGGAAGAAGCCGCAGCAAGAAACGTAGCATTGGAGGCTGATCGTGCTACGCATAGATTGACTATGGAGGCCGAGCGTGAAGCTAAAAGGGAGCTTCGCAATCAAGAATTTATTGCCCAAGTCCTAGCCTCGAAGACCGATCCACCCAAAGATTGGGGAAGTTCGTCAAGTGGCATAAGCCACGACGCGGATTCCAATCCTCCAGTCACAGAAAAGTTGACTTTTAGTAAGTATGACGGTAAGATGGATTCATTCTTGGTTGCATCAATTTAATGCTTATTTTGCGACAACTAAGAAAACAGGAAATAGCAAAGTTTTGACGGCAGCTATGTACCTTGCCGGTGATGCCATCAATTGGTACCATGCATGGCAAGAGGCACAGCTAGCCGCGCATCTAGAGGCAGCCGACGATTTCACGTCCCTCTCTTTTAGTTGGGCTGATTTCCAAGACAAGCTCAAGGCGCGGTTTATGCCACCTCAGTATCTTGCACGCTTGAAAGAGAATTGGCGTAATCTCAAGCAACATGGTATGCCAGTCATGTCTTTTTCTAACCGTGTTTTGCAGCTAGGCACTCAACTCATAGTTACCCGGAACGCGGAACGGGAATGGCGACGGGATCCCCTGCGGAACGGGGGAACGGTGAGGGGTCCGGAACGGGAACGGCGCGGAACGAGAGGCATAAAAACACCCAAATAATGCAATTTTAAGCTCTGTGTGATTCAAATATAGTAGTGTCAGAGTCCTTTGACTCTAATACTCACAGAAAACTTGATTTGAAGACCATTCAACCTTACTATGGCCAACGTATGTCGTATAGGCTTGAGAGCTTGAGGGGGGAGGGACGCGGAGAGAGAGAGAGAGAGAGCTTAAAAGTGGGAGACTCAACTCTCGAGAGAGCTTGAGAGAGAGGGGGAGAGGGAGAGAGCCTTGCCGACTAACAAGGCTAGAGCTTGAGAGTCAAGACTCGAGACTCGAGAGGGTAGAGCTTGAGCTTTCACCCTTGAGAGCTTGTGTGCACTGTGAAGGTAAGGGGTGGGGGGAAGGGCATTTAAGAAGGGGGAGCCTCACAAGATAAAGCTCAAAAATCTGAAAATCTGCCATTCCCAGCCGTTCCGGGCCGTTCCGAGCCGTTCCGGGCTGGCCGTTCCGGTACCAAAAACCCCTGCGGAACGTTCCGGGCCGTTCCGGGCCGTTCCGGGCCATGAAGACCCTCCGGAACGCCGTTCCGGCGTTCCCAACCCATAGGGAGGCGTTCCTTGGTAACACTGACTCAACTACGCAAGTCGGATGATGAGCGCAAAGAGGCTTTTCTCTTTGGGTTAGACGAATACATCAAGTTTGATGTTGAAGTCTTTGACCCCGCGGATCTCAACAAGGCGGTAGCAATCGCTCTCGCCCAAGAGATGAAGCACAACAAGGGAAAGCCTAAGGAGAACAAGTCTTCTCAAGGGACATCTCATAATTCTCAGACCACACAGAACAGTAAGAACGGTAAGAACGGTAAGAATGGTGATTCTTCTAGCCCTTCTTCTTCTAATTCCTCGGAAAAGAACTCTCATAATGAATCTAAGGGTAAAGCTAAAGCACCTCCAAAACCTAAGCTAACCCCTGATGAAAAAGCTTCTCAAGGAATTGTAGGAGGATACTCACGGCTGAAGAACAAGTGATTTATGTTAAAGAAGGTAGATGTTTTCAATGTCACAATAAGGGTCACATTAAGAAAAACTGTCCTAAGACAGTCACACCTAAAGAACCAAAGGCACCTGCAACTACCACAAACTCTTTCACAACACAACCTACATCTTCTCATGACTCTGACACACACATTGATGAATCTCTCATGAAGTGTTATGGTCATGTAAAAGGACAGCGTTTTATTATATTGTTTGATCCAGGTAGTATGCATGATGTGATTAGTCTCCCTCTTGTTGAGAGAGCCCGCCTAGAGGTTAGTCAGAAATCTCCTATCGAGGTTTTTGGCTTCGCTCCTGGTATGGACTCTCTCATCATAACGGAGTGCCTTGATGTGATGTTTACCGTTCAACAAGCTTCTTTTAGTAGGAAATTTCTTGTGTCTCCTCTCTCAGGATGTGATAAGATTTTGGGCATGCAGTGGTTTCGTGAACTAAACCCTCTCGTTGATTGGGAGGCTCTAACTCTCACTTTGCATGCCAAAACAGATTCCCCCCGTGCTGAGGAGGGCTTGCATTCTTTGCCTCTCATCTCGCATGTGTAGGTAAAGCGTGAATTACAACGAGGAGCACAAGCGGCATTCATATATGCTGCCCCGGTTTCCCAGAGCATTCAGGCTCCAGGTAAGTATTCGGAGTTGTTTACGAAATTTAAACATCTGTTTTTGCAGGATGATCTTCCACCTCGTCTTCCACCGAAGCGGCCGGAGGACCATCGCATCGAGCTTATGGAGGGAGCGCAGCCTGTCAGTAAGGCTCCCTACCGTTTGAACAAGTCACAGGAGGAAGAGTTAGAGCGACAACTCACGGAGTTGGTGGCTAGAGGATTCATACGTCTTAGTGTAAGTCCTTTTGCTGCCCCTATTTTGTTCGTTCGCAAGAAGGATGGTTCGTCTCGTTTGTGTGTTGATTACAGGGCATTAAACAAGATGACCGTCAAGAACAAGTTTCCGATGCCTCGCATTGAGTATATCCTCGATAGGCTCAATGGGGCAAAGGTTTTCAGCAAGGTAGATCTCAAAAGTGGATACCATCAGGTACGGGTATTCAAAGGCGACATTTTCAAGACCGCCTTTCGCACCGAGCGAGGGCAATGGGAGTATATTGTTATGCCTTTTGGATTGACAGGAGGCGTGGGTACGTTCAATCGTCTCATGGTAGGTCGTTTCGGCGACATGGTAGGTGTATGTGTGTTCATCTTTTTAGATGATATTCTCATTTTTTCTGCATCGTGGGAACAACATGAAAGAGATGTCGAAGGCATATTAACTCTTTTGGATGAGTGTCAGCTGTACATTGCAGTTAAGAAGTCTGAATTGTTTCTTACTGAAGTCACTTATTTGGGTTATATCATTTCTGTAGGAGGCGTCAAGCTAGACCCCGCGAAGGTGGAACAGGTTCGTAATTGGGATTTGCCCAAAACTGCATATGATGTGCGTTCTTTTCTTGGGTTATGTCAAGCATATAGTTCGGACATAGAGAATTTTGCACGCATTGTTGCACCTATGACTGATGTTTTGAAAGGGGTAAAGACTCGCCGTCAGTGCGTAGACTTGCCCGAAGCAGCCATTGAGGCTTTCGCAGCTCTCAAGGTTGCGGTGACAGAAGAACCGTGTCTTATCCTTGCCTCTTGGGATGACCCCTTTGAGGTATGGACGGATGCGAGCAATGTCGCTGTCACCGGGAGGTGTATTTTTCCTATTGCCTTCCGTAAATAAGTATTAGATATATTTATTTTATTTTTACTTGTTTGTCCCAAAACCCTTGAAAAGGTGCAAGTGGACATTGCATGGCCAGTGTGAAATGGCTGTAGCCAAATGGGTTTCTCACATCGGGGATCTAGGTCGGTCAGACAGGGACTACCCGGGCCAGTTAGCACTGAATTCTGATGAGTATGGAAGCTCGTGTGCGCCAAACTGGAATTTGGGCCACTCGTCAAGTCAGTGCAACTTTATAAGTTGAAAGGGGTCAGTAAATTAACCCACATTGTAGATGTTGGTCAAATGGTAGTCTTCAATGATGATCAGGAGACTGATAGGGACGCCATGGAAGCATCTCCTAAAATTTAGGGAACTGCTATTTTTGACCGGAAAATGTGTTCGCGTCATTAGGTTTGGAATGACAAGGGGAACATTTTATTGCTCTGCCGCCAAGTCAACTGACGCACCAGTTGAGATATTTTTAGCAGGGAAAGCCGAAACTCGGAAATTGGGCAACGTGTCAGCCTGTGAGCGATTCTGCCACTCTGGGAGGCAAAAACGAGTTGCATATCAACAAAGGGGGCGCCATTTTCAGCCTCAGGTGGATTGTAGCAGGTACAGAAGCTATGGAATGCTTACCTTGCCCTCTATGCACAGTATGGTGATGGGAGTGATGCCCCGCACGCTACATACTGCTCTCTTTCTCCCCTACGTACAGTATGTTATGTCCCACTAGTGGGCTTCTCATTTGACCTATGTACAGCTATGGGGAAATATGCTTTCGTGCCGAGGCAAGAGCCTCTTTGCACAGGAACCGGTGTAGCTAGCTGTTGCACCAAAGCAGGTCCACGAGAGGGTGATAACCTCTCGATTGCGCAGTAAATTCAGCAATGTTTGCTTGCTGTTTTTACTCTATTTTGGGGCTGTTTTGAGCCCAAAATGTTTCCAAAATCAAGGGGCACTTAGCCCAAGGTGGAGGGAACAGTGCAAGGACAGTCGTGTGCCCAAATCAGGTCAAAAACAGGGCTGAACCAGAAATTACAGCGACCTGCAATTTACTGTTTTGTGCTCCCGACTAAGGGAATATGTCCGTGGAACAGAGGGCCTACCTTAGAAACTGATTCGGATTGATTTCGGTATCGTTATGCTGCCGAAATTTTACCGAATCTGGAGTGTACTAGCTGGATGCAGGTGTTGTCTTCCAGGGGCTCTTTTTGTAATTCTCTCTCTCTAAATTAAAGAAATACCGAAAGGGGCGCCAGTCTTTGGGGCCTACAGGGTGTCGGTCTCGTGTGCGCAGTGACATTCTAGTCGCTGGACGCAACCGTGTTCTCTTCCCTTCTCAGTGCTTTGTGTAAAGTTAACAGGTAATTGAAATAGTAGCGCCCTCTATGTTGTATAGGCCGGTTATATGGTTCCATCGATGGGATAGTCACTTTTTCTTCAAAAAGTGCAGCGTGGATTGTTGTGGGTGAAAGCAACACAGAGCTTGTCGATATGGCAGAGAAGAGAGACCAAGTACCTGAAGAGGGATCTTCCTCACATGGCACAGAGAAAATTCCTTCAACTCTTCAAGAAGAGGACAGGTTGTTTAGAACTCAACTGCGTTGTTGCATGGACATGTTTCAGCAGTTGGCTAACAACCCAAGGATGCAGGAATTCTTACAGGCTTCGACACAGGGTTTTCAGCCTCCTACACAGGGCATGACTGAGCCGTTGTAGGAAAAGGAGATTTCCAATGCGTAGAGGACTCATGATGCTCGAGGGAAAGCCCATGTGGTTGAGCAACTAGCGGTGTCCAATGATCCAAAGCAACTTGCTTTAGCTGGATAGGAACCGTTTGTGAATGGTCAAGGGAGCAATGAACAGGCTATGCGTCAGACCCTTCCATTACCTAATACTTATCCTGGTTATTTGGAGGTGGTTCAGTGTTTCAAGCTATGGCTGGACCTTCCACAGGTTATATGCCAGGGAATGTGTTCGGGACAATGCAAACAAGCATGGGTAACCCTATGTACGCGAACATGGGTGTCCAACCAGGTTTTCAGGGTGCCTATGGCCAGTTTCGAGTGCCTGGAACACAATTTGGTATGGCTAGTTTTTCGCAGCCATACGTACAAAATGCAGATATGACAGGGAAAACAGTTGAGGCGAGTGCTGGAATAAACACTCATGGAGCACCACTGTTACAGGCACCTGTTTATGATAATGTGGCTCCTTTGAGTCAGCCTAAGGATTACAAGGAAGGTGGGCAGGGAGTGAAGTTTGAAACTTTCAGAGGAACTGAGGACCAATTAAAGGCTTTGACCTTCATACAGCAGTTCGATGCAGCTTATGCTGGAGGCAACTTCACGGAATCTTCAAAGATACGCAAGGCTGCCACTTTCTTGAAAGGGAATGCGCTTCAATGGTGGACCGCATTGCTGAACCAAGGTCAAGCCCCAACAACGTGGGTCCAATTCAAACAACTTTTTGCGCCTGCATGGTTGACAAACACTTTTGAAGTGGATGTGATGACGGAATGGCACGAGTTGAATGCTAAACAGTGTGCGAATCTGGAAGAGTACAATAAATGGTTTTGGGCCGCACTGTTGCCAGTCACCTCTTACAGGTTTGTGCCTTTGTCAGAACAAATTGAGAAGTACTGTTGCGGATTGCCCAAGAAAATCAGGGACTACTGCACAAAGACTACTGTCATGAATATGTTTCAATTGATAGAGAATGCAAGAGTGGCCAACAATCTGTGGAAGGGAGATTCTGATGGATTTAATAGCCACAAGAAAGGGACCCAAGGCAAACAGTTTTCAGCCAAGGGCAATGTTGCAGCAAAGCCTTCTGAGTCTCCTGCAAAGAAGCCCTCCACTGAAGGAGCTGATACGTCCAAGAAGCAGTCTAAATCTTCTTCGGAACGAGGACAAGGACAAAAAAGGCATTTTTCTGGCAAAACTTTCCAAGAAAGGAAAGCTCTTAGGGAAGCCAAGAAATGCTACATTTGTGAACAGGAAGGACACTTTGCAAATGAGTGCCCACAGAAGAAGTCACAGGATAAGGATGACAAGTCAGACCATAAAGGGAAGAAGCCAAAGCCGAGTGCAGGACTTGTTCCAGATTTGGTTGGAGATCAGCCAAACACAGATGCCACGGAGCTGTGCAGAGCTTGGGGCAAAGTTAGAGGCCAGACAGTGCTGGTTTTCTTTGATCCAGGAGCCTGTGCAAATTTCATATCACTAGAATTGGCATCAAAGTTGGGCATTCGTGCAGAGGAGATGGGTATGACAGGCGAAGCAGGTTTGGCATGCCCAGGACATTCAGAGCCTGTTACTCCCATTCTGGGAAAGCTTCGTCTGCACATTCAGAGCTATGTGGATGCGGAAGAATTTCATATTATGCCGCTTGAGGGCTGTGATGTGTTAATTGGTATCCCATGGTGTTACAGGTTGCATGCTATGATGGATACTTACAACAAAAAGATTACCCTTGTACATAGAGGAAAGACTCATGTCCTTGATGTAAAGCTTAAAGGCGAGTCTGTTCCAATTGTTTCTGCTTCTGCTATTTCATCTGTAATAAAGAATCATCTTTCTGCGTACTTGATCTTTGCAAAAGAAGTACCTCAAGTTGTATCTAATTTGTCTACCTTAGATAAAGACAGGTCAACTTTTTTGAGTGGTTTCAGTGATTGTTTTTCGGACTCTTTGCCAGGGGAGTTACCTCCTGAGAGACCTGAGGATCATACTATAGATCTTGTGCCAGGTTCTAGTCCACCGAATAGACCACCATACAGGGTTAGTGCAGCCCAGCAGAAAGAGATTATGGGTCAGGTCAACGAGCTTTTAGAGAAGGGGCTGATTCAGCCCAGTTCATCCCTTTTTTGTTCGCCTGTACTCTTAGTGCAGAAGAAGGATGGTTCATGGCGCATGTGCATTGACTATCGCGCCTTGAATAATAATACCATCAAGAACAGGTTCCCCATACCGAGGATAGATGACATTCTTGATCGGCTTGAGGGAGCGTCATTGTTTACAAGAATAGACCTAAAGAGCGGGTATCATCAGATACGCATTAGACCAAAAGATGTCCATAAGACTGCGTTCAGGACAACATTTGGTCTTTATGAGTTTCTTGTCATGCCATTTGGTCTCACAAATGCTCCTGCCACATTTAATAGAATGATGGACAGAATTTTTAGACCACATAGAAACTTCGTGGGTACCTTCTTTGATGACATGATTGTCTACTCAAAGTCTGAAGAGGAGCATAGGGATCACTTGACTGCAGTTTTCAATGAGCTACGCAAGAATAGGCTACTCATTAATGCGAAGAAAAGTGAGTTCTTTTTGCAAGAGATTCACTTCCTTGGGCACATTGTTTCAAAGGATGGGGTACACATGGATCCCGCTAAAGTGGAAGCAATTAGGTCATGGCGAGACTTGAAGTCCGTACATGACATTCGAAGCTTTCTAGGCTTATGTTCCTATTACAGGAGGTTCATCTGAAATTTTGCTGAGATTGCTTCTCCACTCCATGCACTGCAAGGAAAAGGAGTTACTTTCAAGTGGACAGCCAAGGAAATTTTAGCGTTCAAACACTTGAAAGAGAAGCTGACTTCAGATCCGGTAATTATTTTGCCAGATCTTTCTAAACCTTTTGTGGTTCAATGTGATGCGTGTGGCCATAGTCTTGGTGCAGTTCTAATGCAGAATGGCTGAGTAGTCGCATATGAGAGCATAATTCTTTTGAAGATTGAAAGGAACTTGCAAGTCTATGAGAAAGAATTGCTGGCAGTAATTCATGCTCTCACTAGTTGGAAACACTATTTGCTAGAGGCTGATTTTGTTGTCCAAACGGATCATCAAACCTTGCGATATTTTCTTACACAGACGAAGTTGTCTGAGAAGCACATGCGATGGGCAAACATCTTGTCAATGTTCCATTTTCAGATTGTGCATGTGCAAGGGAAAAAGAACGTGGTGGCTGATGCGTTGTCACGAAAGCCCCAAATTTCAGTAGTGTCAATTCCGTACCATTGTGAACTAGACGAAATGAAGACACGATATGCTGAAGATTCAGATTTTGCAAGGATCTATGACCAGCTTGTTGATGGGCAACATCATGAGCACTATATGCTTAAGAATGACTTTCTCATGATGCATGGAAAGTTATGCGTTACTAAACAGTTACGACCAAAGATTTTGATGGAAAGTCATGCTCCACCTTATGCTGGGCATCGTGGAATTGATGCGACAGTGAAAGGGGTTGAGGCATTCTTCTATTGGCCAGCTTTGCGTCAAGATGTTGACACATTTGTAAGATCATGCTTAGTATGCCAAAAAGTCAAATTTGACCGACAAAAGCAACCGGGATTGTTGCAGCCATTGCCGATCCCTGATAGGCCATGGGAAAGTATAGCAATGGACTTTATCTTTGATCTTCCAAGGACGCAAACAGGAAATGATGGGATTTGGACTATCATTTGTAGGTTCAGTAAGCAGGCCCATTTCATTCCTGTTAGGAAGAAGATAAAGCCAGAACACATGGTCAAGATATTCATGAGCAATATCTTTAAATATCATGGGATGCCTTAGTCAATTGTCAGTGAGACAGGGATCCACGTATGACGAGTCTTTTCTGGAAGGCATTGTTTGAGAACATGGGCACTATGTTCAAGTTCTCTTCTTCGTTTCATCCGCAAACTGATGGACAGTCAGAAGAGGCAAATTCTACTGTCTTGGACCTGCTCAAATGCTATGTCTCAGAGCACAAGGCAACTTGGGAACACCATCTCCCATTGGTTGAATATGCTTACAATAACACTGTGCATACGTCAACAGGTAAGGCACCATTTGAGATAGTGGAAGGAGGAAAGAAAGTCCCGCCCATTTTGCAGACTAAGGACAAGATATTTGAGGCAGACAAGTATGTGCAAGATATGGATGAAACATACAGGAAGATAAAGATTGCTCTTGAGAAGACTCAGGCTAAGCAAAAGAAAGCTGCTGATCGTCACCGTCATGAACTTGTATTTTCACTTGGTGATTGGGTACTTTTGCGCTTTAAAAAGGCCAGGTTAAGGAAAAGGAAAGGCAAGGAACGCTTGTTTCCTAAGCTCAGTATGCGATATTATGGTCTTTTTCAGATTTCAGAAAAGATCAGCGATGTAGCTTACAGGTTAAAGCTACCAGAAGGCTGGAAAATACATAATGCTTTTCATGTCAGCCTTCTAAGGCCCTTTGTTGGTGATGTGCCAGAGAATATGCTTGATGAGGAACAACCCGAAGTGGAAGAATTGGATGAAATCCTTGTTCCTAAACAGATATTGGCACATTAAGAAAGAAAGGTTAGAGGAAAAGTTGCAAGACGCTATTTGGTGAAGTTCAAAAACTATCCATCGTTAGATGCCAAATGGATGGAAGACTCTGAATTGGTTGATTCACCTCAGCTATTGCAATTGTATCTTGAAGCCTTTCAGATGGAATCCACAGTGACTTGATGCAGCCTTTTTGGAGCAAGGCAAGAGCATGGTTCATGATGCTCAAGGAAGTAGTTAAGCAATTGTATCTACTCTTTCCATACAGAATTTAGCTAGAGAAGTTTGTGCTCAAGAGTACACTAGAAGCGAGGTCGCATGTATTATTGGCATGCAAGCGAGGTCGCTTGCAGTATTTCAAGGGTGAGGTGTGTCACCAAGAGGTGTATTTTTCCTGTTGCCTTCCGTAAATAAGTATTAGATATATTTATTTTATTTTTACTTGTTTGTCCCAAAACCCTTGAAAAGGTGCAAGTGGACATTGCATGGCTAGTGTGAAACGGCTGGGTTTCTCACATCGGGGATCTAGGTCGGTCAGACAGGGACTGCCCGAGCCAGTTAGCACTGAATTCTGATGAGTATGGAAGCTCGTGTGCGCGAAACTGGAATTTGGGCCACTCGTCAAGTCACTGCAACTTTATAAGTTGAAAGGGGCCAGTAAATTAACCCACATTGTAGATGTTGGTCAAATGGTAGTCTTCAATGATGATCAGGAGACTGATAGGGACGCCATGGAAGCATCTCCTAAAATTTAGGGAACTGCTATTTTTGACCGGAAAATGTGTTCGCGTCATTAGCTTTGGAATGACAAGGGGAACATTTTATTGCTCTGCCGCCAAGTCAACTGACGCACCAGTTGAGATATTTTTAGCAGGGAAAGCCGAAACTCGGAAACTGGGCGACGTGTCAGCCTTTGAGCGATTCTGCCACTCTGGGAGGCAAAAACGAGCTGCATATCAACAAAGGGGACGCCATTTTCAGCCTCAGGTGGATTGTAGCAGGTACAGAAGCTATGGAATGCTTACCTTGCCCTCTATGCACAGTATGGTGATGGGAGTGATGCCCCGCACGCTACATACTGCTCTCTTTCTCCCCTACGTACAGTATGTTATGCCCCACTAGTGGGCTTCTCATTTGACCTATGTACAGCTATGGGGAAATATGCTTTCGTGCCGAGGCAAGAGCCTCTTTGCACAGGAACCGGTGTAGCTAGCTGTTGCACCAAAGCAGGTCCACGAGAGGGTGATAACCTCTCGATTGCGCAGTAAATTCAGCAATGTTTGCTTGCTGTTTTTACTCTATTTTGGGGCTGTTTTGAGCCCAAAATGTTTCCAGAATCAAGGGGCACTCAGCCCAAGGTGCAGGGAATAGTGCAGGGACAGTAGTGTGCCCAAATCAGGTCAAAAACAGGGCTGAACCAGAAATTACAGCGACCTGCAATTTACTGTTTTGTGCTCCCGACTGAGGGAATATGTCCGTGGAAGAGAGGGCCTACCTTAGAAACTGATTCGGATTGATTTCGGTATCGTTATGCTGCCGAAATTTTGCCGAATCTGGAGCGTACTAGCTGGATGCAGGTGGTCTTCCAGGGGCTCTTTTTGTAATTCTCTCTCTCTAAATTAAAGAAATACCGAAAGGGGCGCCAGTCTTTGGGGCCTACAGGGTGTCGGTCTCATGTGCGCAGTGACATTCTAGTCGCTGGACGCAACTGTGTTCTCTTCCCTTCTCAGTGCTCTGTGTAAAGTTAACAGGTAATCGAAATAGTACCGCCCTCTACGTTGTATAGGCCGGTTATAGTTGCCATAGGCGTTGTGCTCCAGCAGCATGGTCGCCCAGTAGCTTTCCTTAGCCGGAAGCTCAATAGTGCGGAAAAGAATTATTCAGTTTATGATAAAGAACTTTTGTCTGTCATTCACTCTCTTAAGCATTGGAAGCATTTTTTGTATGGTAGAGAATTTACAGTGCGCACAGATCATCAAGCCCTCAAGTGGCTCTAGTCTATGCCTAGTGCACATTGGAGTGATCGCCAAGCGCGGTGGTCACAATTTTTTGAGCAATTTGGTGGTTTGATTGAGTATGTGCCTGGAAAAGCTAACCCTGTTGTAGATGCGTTGAGTCGCAAAGGACAGATTTTGGCTCTTGAGTCAAGAACCACGTTTTCTATACGGGGTGAGTCTTTCGACAGCATGAAGAATCGGTATGCAGATTCGGAGTTTGGTAAGTATTGGTTGCAGGCTCTTGCTTCCCAAGGGCCCAACAACTATCTCATTCGTGATGGATTGTTATTTTTTCGTCAGCGTCTATGTGTGTTGCCCTCTCTTAGGCTAGCCATATTACATGATGCACATGACTTTCTCACGGGTGGGCACAGGGGTATGAACACCACATTGGAAAAGATTGAACGATTTTTCTATTGGCCTAAAATGCGAAAAGATGTGTTTAGTTATGTCACACATTGCACTATTTGTGAAAAAGTGAAAGCTCCTTGGGATAAGCAGCAAGGCCTCTTGCTTCCGTTGCCTATTCCCGAGGGACCTGTCCAGGATATCTCTATGGATTTTGTGACTACTTACCACCAAGTCAGCATTCAAGGAACACTCAATGTTTAACTATTGTTGATCGTTTCAGCAAATTCTGCATGTTGATCAGCGGAAGCAAGTTCTTATGTTCATGATCAGCAGTCTCAATGGGAGCTCTATCTCCCATTGGTACAGGCTATTCTCAATGATTCCTTCTCTTCTGCTATTGGTCGAACTCCGTATGAGGCAGCTTTTGGCCGCCGAGTCCAGTCATTGTTGACTCGATCGGTCAGTCAAATGCCTGATGCCAATGCTGAGAGTCTGTCATTGGATGAGATTTCTAAGAGTGTGAAGCTTCGGCTAAGCAAGGCTCAGGAATCTTATTCTCGACAGGCTAACAAGCATCGTCAGGAGGTCTCGATCAAGGAAGGAGATTGGGTGTATCTACGGATTATGAAACAGCGTCTTAAGCAAGTTGGAAAGAAATGTCCTAAATTATCTTTTCGTATGTATGGTCCATTTCCAGTCATCAAAAACATTAATGAGGTTTCAATGAAATTGAAGTTGCCTAACTCATGGTCAATGCACAACGTTTTCCATGTTTCTTGGTTGAAAGTGTTTCAGTGAACACCTCCAAAGGACGTTTCGGAAGAAGAAGAGCCGGAGATCATCGATGAAGCAGAAGTCATGGAGCCGGAGCAAGTCTTGTTGCATCGGTTTCACCATGGTTCAAAGAAACAAGTACGACAGTATTTTTTGAAGTTCAAAGATCGAGGAACCCATGAAGCGGTGTGGGTAGACGAAGAGTTCTTCAAGGATTATTCAGAGTTGTTGGCAGACTACAAGGAAGCCATGCAGCTCGGTACCAGTACCTCACTTTAAAAAGAAGGGAATGTCACGTGACACATCCCAACCCTAAGTGTCCGTGGACAAGCTACACCATAACAGGGTTTCCGTCAAAGTCCAGTCAAGTTAGATTAGGAGTGATCTGACACTTTTGTGAGTCTATTCGTAGACCGTGCATGCCCAGTCACTCAGTGTTGGCGCATATCCTCTGGTTGCATAAGCACAAGCATAAGCATTTTCATCAGATTCCATCAGAGTCAGTTTGGGGATTTTTCAGATGACTTTATCCCATTTTTCCCTATTTTTGACATTTTTCACTTATTTATTAAGTGACTTTTGTTGGGTACTCAGTAGGGCAAATTGGGTAAGTTAATTTATAAGCAAACCCAAGTTAGCACAATTTGGCAGATGAGCAGAGAGCACAACAGGCTTCCCCAAGCAGCAGGTATTCCCTCCCTCTGAGCAAGAACCTCCCCATCTCCTTGGCGAGGCCAGACCATCGAACCTAGCGTTTTCATCATACAGCACCTTTCCTCGCCGGTGTTGACCATTCCTCGTCGGTGTTTACCAGATTACCATCGCCATCAGTGGGGCCTTCGGAGGAGGGTTTTACAACCTCTCAGTGTCGTATCTCTTCTCTCTCCTTCTCTCAGTCTCATTCACTTGCACGCACTAGATCCACTCACTTTGTTCGTGATCACCACACTCTCTATAAGACGGAAAGCTCTCTCTTTCCCTAAGAACTAAAGGAATCTTGAGCAATAATGATCACTAATCTTGAGAAAATACAACATTCATTCCGCTGCACCTTACATAATTCTTGTTTCAAAAAAGATTCTTGATCTTCGACAAAAAGAGACAAGACGAAAGATCACAACAGAATTTCTTGTTAAGTGGATGGATCTTGATGAGTCAAATTCAACTTGGCAGATGGATGAAGACATGCAGCAGTACCCAAACCTTCTTCAAGAGTTCTTTGACAAGCGGATGACTTTCATTTGAACACGGGGTTTTAATTTAAATGGGAGGGAATGTCACGATTGTGACTTGCTACACTCTTCTTGATTCATTTCAGATGCAGATGAGAAGTGTGACCAACCTGGGAGGACTCCTGTTCTCGAACGGTCACAACCCTTCGCCCAAAAGTCATACCTCTTCACCAACAGCCACACTCCTTCGACGACCAGTTATGTCCCTTCGACCAATGGTTGCAGCTCTTCATCGAATGGATGTGTCCATTTGCCTAAAACATGTGTGTCTTCGTGAAGGGTCATACCTTTTCATATGTACCTGTTCGTCTCCTATATAAGGAGCCCTTGTATCACACTTTCAATCGATCAAACACAGAGTCTTCTGAGTCTTGTTTCTGAGTTCAGTTCAAGTTTCTTAAGTCTTAATCATGAGTTTAAGTACTTAATTAAGGATTAGTACCTAGAGTCCTTACATTTTTTGGGAAGCCAACGACCCAGGATATTAAGAGCTCCAATTTGGAATGAGAAAACTGAGTGTCTCTCGAATTGTCCCTCGGAATGACCCTCAGAATTTTTTGAGCTAACTTGAGTTGTTTTGCAAATATGCAATCACGGAAGGGGGATGTCACAAACTGCTAACATGTCAAGCCATTGAAGAATGGAGCCAACCTGCACATCCGAGTCGAGGGGCCCAAACCCTAAGAAGTAGCAGAAGAAGACGAAGCAACACAAGAAGTTTTACCAACTTGCAAAGTCTTGTCGAGTGGCCTATTTTAAAGAAGAAGTTCCCACCAGCTTATGGGACCCCGTTTGATGGGGCCGAAGTGACCTAAAGAGATTAAATAAAGCAGGACCAGCACACACACACACATAAGAGGCTCTTTTTGAGTACCAACTGGTGACGTGGCAGAGCTGTACGGAATTCCACTTTCTGCGGGTTGGCAGCTTTTGGACAACAGATGCTTTTAGAACTTTAAGCTTTTCATGGAACTGCTTTTGAATAGCCAAGGGCCTTTAAATATGAAGTCACTCTAGCATTCTACCGTGGGCAGATGCAGAGCAAGAGCCACAGAGTGTAACTTCTTCAAGCATTATAAAGAAATACCGAAAGGGACGCCACGGTTTGGTGCCAGTACTCTCTGCGGTGGAATTCCGCCACTCCGTGTTGCGTGTGCTCTCTCTCTTTCAGTTCAGTTGTTATTGAAGTGCTAAAAGTCTGTTCAATCTGTTCTTTTTCGTTGGCACGTGGTGCCCGTCTCGTAACATTGTCGGCCAACCTTTCAAACAACTTTTATCCATTTTCAAGAACATGTAAGAGAAGCGAGAAAAGTTCAAAGTAAAAGCACCTTACGTGAAAGTGTGAAACCCTTGTATGCGGCAATAGCAAAACATGGCTTTGAGTCTTTCCATTGTTTTCCTATTGAGCACCTAGAGGGTAATTTTAGAAACTCTAAAGAGTTCTATATATCAGTGTGGCCTCGAGAGTCGTTTTGGATGAGAACTTTGCATACCTTTTTCCCTAAAGGTTTCAACTCGGAAGGAAAGTCTTCTCTATGTAAAAATAAGACAAATTACCACAAGAAACCTATGCTTTGGCGAAGGCATCCCTAACTCGAGTTAGTTCTTCGTTCAAGTCAGTTTAAAAGAGCTTGGATTCCTAAAGGTTCTTGTTCAGATTCACCTTCTATCCCTCGAATCAATTCAGTTGTCTTGCACAACACTTTTTCTTATGGAATACAAGGTCTCCCTAGGGCTTCAATCTCTAGAATTGAGAGTGATGGCCCTTCTAACCATGGAGTTTTTGCATATAGGGATTACAAACGGAGATTGATTTACCTATCTAGAGTCATGAGGTTGGGTTCTTTTTCTTATAAATTATTTGAGAGGTATAATATAAGGACCCTATTTAAGATCTTGTACACCCTTGAGAACCACTCTCATGAAGATTTGGACTTAAGAAAGTCTTAAAGTACTCAACTTTGAGTATTGTTAGATGAATTTATGAAGGCTAAGCGTCTTAGTTTGAAAATTCCCTTGGTTGGAAAGAAAGATTATTTACCTCCCCTAAATTAGACAAGATTGGATTAAGCTCTATTTTGAGATCTCAAGAAACTTTGGATGCTCTCCCTCCTTGTGTGAGAAAGGTATTGAACCATCCCGTCGTAGCTTTCAAATATGTGAAAACTTTAGGGCAAAAAGATTTTAACTATAGTGACATCGGATTTAATCTTAAAAAGCAAGAAAGGCTAGCAATCTCAGGTATTGATTGCCCTTGTAATAAAGCTGCCTTTTCTTCTTACGTACATGGAGCTTTTGGTCATCTAGTTACTGCCGATTGCTCTATTCTTCCTGCTAATTCCTTGAAAGACCTTTTCTCTAGAGGTACTAAATATAGGCTCCCTTCCTCAGATGACTCTTGCCTTCTCAAAGCCATATAGAAAGGAATTTCTAGTTTCGTAGTAAAGTTTGAGGAGTCTTTAGGAGTTCAAGGTGTTTTTACACATTGGAAGTCTGTAGTCCTCAAGAAAGATTTTTTGAAATTAGCATCTTGCCCTAGGAACGTTTCAATAGCTTATTTTCTTCTGATCGTTATGCTCTTAAGGAATTTCATCATGATTTTGTGATCTCTTACGTAGATAAGTGCTCTAATAACTTCATTGTTACGTGCAAAAAGTTCTATTTAAAGTGCTTGTTAGGTGAGTAATCTTTTGATGCAAGAGGTTATCTTGAAACATCAAGACTTTTGTAAGTCTTTTGGTTTCAAGTGCCAACCTAAATTATCATTTTTGTATATTGTTTGGAAGTTCCACAAAAATCCTATAAAACCTAGATTTATAGCTGCTTCTTGTAACACCTCTCTGACCGAGGTTTCCAAATGGCTTAGTTATTGTTTCAAAGCCATTTTACCTAGCGTAAATGAATTGTGGAAAAATTTACTAAAGAAGACAGACGTACCTACCGATTCAAGTTGGATTTTAAATGATTTAGGAGGTGTGATTCTTGTTATAAAGTTTTTTAACTCTTCAAGAAGCATTAAGGAGAAATCTTCTCCTATATGTCTCCAATCTTTTGACTTTACAACGCAATATACGAAGTTAAATTTGGAGGACCTTAAATTTAGAGTCAAGTCTCTTGTTTCAGAAGTTTTTGCATACAAGCTTGAGAAGGATAGGTATACAGCATTGCTAGTAGAAAAGTAAGCCTTGAACTTTGGCTTCTTATGGTTAAAAGGTAAGAATGTAGACATAGACAAACGAAGAAAGAGATTCACCAGGATTGTAGAAGACATTGCTATCATATCTTCTTTTGGTATCATGAGTCCCAGAGTTACCCGGAACGCGGAATGGGAACGGCGACGGGCCTCCCTACGGAACGGGGGAACGGGAATGGGTCCGGAACAGGAATGGCGCGGAATGGGAGGCTAAAAAAACACCCAAATATAGTTTTTTTTTAGCGTTATGTGTTTGAATACAAGTCGTACTAGAGTCCTTTGACTCTAATACCCACAAAAAACACGATTCGAAGACCATTCAACCGTATTATGACTTGATTGGGATGTGCGGCGCCCAGAGTACATAGCACATACACAACATTGAACAAACACAATGCCCATACACAATTGTCAATAACATATGTAAATACAGATTAGAGCTTGAGAGAGGGCTTGAGAGAGAGAGGCTTGATTCCGCGAGAGCTTGAGAGAGAGGCTTCAACACTTGAAAGTTGAGACCGAGAGAAAGAGAGCTTGAGCCTTGAGGGTTAGCCCAAGAAAGAGAGAGGTTGAGAGCTTGAGTCTTGAGGCCCTATGGCTTGAGAGTTGAGAGCAAGGGAGAGAGGGCCTTCAACCTTGACCTTGATGCATTTGTGAAGGAATGGGGGAAGAGGGGGCAATTTATAAGCTCTTGTTGGCTGTAAATGGCCGTTGGCTTCCCCAAAGAGCCGTTTTTTAAAACTTCAAAAACTGGCCGTCGGGAACGTTCCGGCCGTTCCGGCCCGTTCCTACCTGCCCGTTCCTACCTGCCCGTTCCGGTCACGACATGCCCGCCGGAACGCCTGTCCGTTCTGGGGTGTTCCAAAAAATTCCGACCGGCCGGAACGCCGTTCCGATGTTCCAAGGTCCCCAAACCCCGTTCCCCGGTAACTCTGATCATGACATTGATTGTAGATGACATTGTTTATCATATATTGGTTAGATTTTCTTTTGGTAAATATATATATAACCTTGGTGACTCTCTTTTCAAGCAAACAATTGGTATCTCTATGGGTACCAATTGTGCTGTTTTTCTTGCTAATTTCTATCTTTTTACTTAATGAGTTTGATTTTATGGAGCGTCTTGTCATTGCTAACACTTGCCCAATATTTTGGCACAAGTTATGTAATGTAAGACGCTTTGTAGATGATCTTTTTGTTCGTGATGTTCCTTCTTTTGAAGATTTTACGTACTTGAATTCAAGTTCTGTAGGTGGAGGAATTTATCCTAAGGAGTTTTGTGAACTTAATGTACCACAAATAGTGATTGCTGTGCCTTTTTAGACCTTAACATTTTTCAAACTCCCTTGGGATTGGAAGGAGATATCTATGATAAACGCCTTGAACCGGAATATGCCAATCTAAGAACATTTCTCTTTTAGGTAAGTACGGTGTCATTTACTCTCAATTATTTATATTTTCTTGTCTTTGTTCTAGTAAATCTGCTTTTGTTATTCAGTCGTGCCATCTTATTTGTTTACTCATTGAGAAAGGATACTCATTCAAAAGAATCATGGAAAACGTTCATTCATTTTTGCATCATAGTAAATTTATTTTCAATGTTTCTTCCTTTCGGTTGTTCAAGATAATCAATAATAAATTCAATAAAAGTGGGGAGCTTAAAAGCCCTCTTATTGTTTGACTTAGAACTCCATATCTTGATGTTTTAATCTCTAGGGCTTCTTGTATTTTTGCTCTAGCTCGACAAATGCTAGACTGTATCATGGCTGAGTATGCCCATCACCTCCGGAGGGTGATAGAAACTCAGCTCGTTGGTTTTATACAAACCTGCACCTACTCTTGGGCACTAACGACGTGAGTAGGGATGTCATAGCTCTTGTCCAAGCTATGCATGATAAAGGTGATAATCTTATTCTTCCTGTTTGGACAAGCAGTGAAGTTGAGGTCACATATTGTCAAGTTTGGATCTTTGTACTTCTTTGGTTATTGTTAGCCTCCTCTTCGCATGTTTGTACTAGTATTCATATCTAGTTTTTAGCTTACATTAGGAATTAAGAATTTGTTCCTTTAGAAGTAGTTTTGTGGAGTCTGATTTCTAGGGGAGATCCAGATCTCACGATTTGCGGAGGACTACACAACATCGACGGAGAGAGGATTCAGATCACTGTGGCCCGACATGCACGATGCCCAGTCAGACCACTGACCATGGAGGAGATTGATGAGATCAGCTAGCGATCGATGATGGAACTCTTGTGATTTAGCTCTTTTGACGATTGTACACCATGCTCATCTTGTACAAGCCTTTGTATTGGCTCTACCAATTATATCCCCCCCCAACCCCGCCCCCGCCCCCCCCCCCCCCTTAGGATTCTATAGTGCCCCTTTTTCAGTACCTTTTATTTTTGGTACTCTGACATTGTATCAGATTCACCGCGTTGTAATTTTTTGGTCTCATAGGTCATTTTGGCCTTTTGAAGACGTTAATATAACATTTCATTTCATTTCTCTCTCTCTCTCTCTCTCTCTCTCTCTCTCTCTCTCTCTCTCTCTCTCTCTCTCTCTCAGATTTCTTTACACCAGATAGAGGAGAGCCAACGGAGCAATCATTACAGCAGATCTCAGAACCTACTCATACTAGAGGTACACTGCTTGACCGAGCCACTGAACTTGGCAGATCTAGACGTCCACGACCTCGGGGGGTCTCCCACTACCGACGAAGGCTGCAACAGAAGATACAGATCACTCTAGCTCGACATGCAAGACGCCCAACCAGAGTTTTGACCATGGAGGAGGTCGATGAGATCCGACAGCGACCGATGAGAGATTTCATATGAACCTGCAAACCACCCCCCCCCTTTTCCTTTCTCCTTAGTGTTTTAGTGTTAGTTCTTTGTAACTTTGTAATTTCCGTACTCAGACATGGTATCAGATTCACCAATTGTAACTTTTTGGTCTCATAGGTCATTTTGGCCTTTTTGAAGACGTTAATATAACATTTCATTTCAACTTCTCTCATGTTTACACTTGTGCACACACTATATTGTGATGTGGTGTTTCTAGTCTTGTCTCCGTTTTGGGCTGATGGATGTTTCCATTCCACGCGCAAAAGCGGACGGGTAACTATGCTTCGAGAGCATGATACCAGGAGATCGATTTTCCTGAATTTACAATGCACACATGCCGATTCAATTGCTATGCGATTATTCATTGATGGGAATGGTAGCCATTCTCATGATCTATGTACATGATCTCATCTTCACAGGCCTGGATTTTGTGGATCATCTCATCATGTACTTGACCAGCCAAAACTTAATTGAATATCAAATGGGAATGGTAATAGTATGATACACACCTTTTGACATCCAGTGTAGGTGCTCTATGTTTGGCATACTAGAAGCTTATTTCATTGTATCTGTTTGAATATAGAAGCCTCCAATTTTGAGTTTTTGCTTCATAAAGCATGGTGTTCATTAAGTTGGGCTTTGTGCGTTTCTATGCTGCAGTGGCAAATAACGAGACGGATAGCCCACATGAGTTTTGCTCACTTTCAAATGCAGAAAGAGTTTCTTTCATTACGTTCTTTGTATCCAATAATGAGCTGCCCAGTAGGATGGAGAAGGGTGCTAATTCCGGTACAGTTGTGTTCAGAAACGTTACCATCAGCAAACTGGACAGGCCCCACGCCGTTCTTTCTGTTTTTTTAAAATCTGTACAGGTAATTTTACTAGTGTTCACAGCTACTCTTGATTTCAACAAACTGTGGACACGCAATTTTGACTAATGATATCCTGATAATCCTTTCGTCACAACAGATATCAAATCCAAGCAGCACACAGACTATTCTCACGAGTGAAAGTGCGGATCTGTTCACAACCAAATTACCTGGAGATGTTCATGTAGCTAGGATTGGCCAAAACTTTACTCGAAGCAATCTCATGCTTCAAAGATTGGAAGCATATGCTGTAAGCACCTAAGATTGTAAGCTTTTGATTTTATTTGATAATAGCAGCCTCTATCATACCATGGGAACTTGATCAGGAGCTTATGTGTGTTCTTTATTACGAGCTCTCTGTTTTATGCCTTTGTGTTCCTATTGCAAATCCTTTCTAAAGTAATAATGTAGAAGATTTGTGAATTTTTTTGTTAAACACTATGCCATTTTTTCACAGAGTTTTATTTTCATTACTAAAGAACCAGTCAAATTCTTTGGAGTTTGAGAAGTAAAATACAAAACAGCTGGTTTTTCTTGATGCTTGTTTTTTTTTTGGCTAGGTCCCTTTTTTGAAAGTGAAACTTGGGTTCACATTTGCTGATTATTTGTGTTCATTATTCAGCAAAGGAGTCTTAATTTTGTTGCTTTGCTCTAGTGAGAAATTGAGCAGTTTTGCTTGGTGTTGCAAGTGTTTGTCATGAATCTGAAATTTCAATAAATGTTTTTTCAACGAGCCAAATGTGTACTAGGATAATTAGCAGCAAGTTGTCTGGTGTGCTAAAGAAACTTTGGTGATGGGCTCGATGTGTGCTTGTATACAAGCCACCCAAGCTAAGCACTGCGACGTTTCTGTTAGAAATTCTAAAGCTCAAAGCTATGGGAAAGCAGGGATTGATGCGGTGCATGCCCAGAACAGGGCAAGAATGCTAGAATTCTGTGTTGCATAATTATCTTTTGCATCCGTAAAATGCGTCAAAAGGTTGTGAGTAGTTTTAGTTATACAGATGCTTTTTAATTACAGTACTTTCTTGGAGAGTTGCTGGAGGCCAGATTGCAAGCAAGCATGCATGCACGCAGCGTTGAGCATGTTGTATTCATGGATGCAGACATTATTGTAGTGGATGATTTCGGATGCCTCTTTGAGACGTACAAAGACTTTGACATTGCCTTGACTTTTCGAAACAACAAGGATCAACCCATCAACTCAGGTGTTATAGTAATAAGGGGAGAGACTGAAAGTCTGTCAAGGTAGTAAGCAATTGTTTACAATGAAAAAATTGCTGATATCTGAGGTTCATGACATTCTGTGCTTTTAATTGTCAGAGAAAATGGCCACTCTTTGTAATTTGTTTTGGAGATTCGCTTTGTCACTTTCTTCTCTTGGTTATTAACTGTGGGCTGAATTCCTCTGTTGTTTTGCCGCAGAGCAAGGTCATTTCTTTTGAATGTTGTGAAGGTATATAGAGAAAGATTTTCTAAGGCGGCAAGAATGCTTGGTGATCAGCTATCCCTGGCAGCTGTGGTTCAAGAACATTCTGAACATATCGGTTTGAGATTTAGGAAACCATCAGTCTTTGTAACTCAGATCTTACAAATGCGAGTTCTTTTCTTGCCTTCTCAATTATATAACTGGACTCCATCTGAAGGTGCTGGGCAATTTCATGGCATGCCAAAAGATGTCAAAGTAAGCTTTTATCTGTCTCTTGTACTTCGTAATACGTGTCACAGT
The DNA here is from genome assembly GCF_014529385.1 of Adiantum capillus-veneris. NCBI lineage: Eukaryota > Viridiplantae > Streptophyta > Polypodiopsida > Polypodiales > Pteridaceae > Adiantum > Adiantum capillus-veneris. Next base: position 41,728,842 of record NC_140960.1, read on the forward strand.
TGAGGAATGGTTGCTCGATCAAGTCTAGAACACTGGAAATTTCCACAATGGTGCACTGCACGAGATACTTTTTCGTTAAATATCTTCATGAATCCAATTTGTTTCAAAAATACATAAATGCATGTTGTAAAATAAATAAAATCATAAATAACTTTTCATCATTTTTAGTTACATGTATAATGAAGGTGAGGAAAGTAATGATCATGAGATCCACGAGACAAAACAGAGGCATGGAGGCTATTGCAAATAATGGGTTCTCAACATACACTGGTTTCAAAGGTTAAGTAGGAGGTTTTTCACATATAACACCTTGGTGGTATATGTGTCCTTGCAATCTGGACAGACAACCATCAGTTCGGTGATTGTTGTAGTGATTCTACCGCTTGCCGATTATAGTGGCTTCATAGCTCAAGACGATTGTTCATCTTCGAGCAATCCTGTCCAGAACTGTAGCAATCGATTGTGGAAGCAATGCTTTTTCATGCTTGAAAATGAGCAGAAGAAGAGAAGCAATATGAGGATAGAGAGATTATGACAATGGAAGCTTTTTGGTTTTTTGGAGGAAGGCTTTTGAATAAATTTCTTTCTGAAGACGATGCTTTTTGAAGAAGCTGTTTTTAAGTTGGTTTTGGAAGAAAGAAGTCCGTTTTCAGAAGAAGTTACTTTTTGGGAAGAAGTTCGTATTTGTAAGAATCCCCTTTTTGGGAGAAGGTGCTTTTTGGAAGCGGTTGCTTTTTGCTTTTGCCTAGGTCAAGGAGGCTTTTTAGAGATCTCAGGCACGGCATGAGAAGGCAGTAGACAAGAATCGACGTGTCTTGCAGTTGAAGGACAATGATTGGGTGCTTCTTCGCTTTGGGAAGCCACGCATAAGAAAGAGGAAGGGTAAGGAGAAGCTTTTTCCAAAGCTAAGTATGTGATACTATGGGCCCTTCCAGATTTCAGGAAAGAGCAACGATGTGTCTTTTAAACTTAAGTTGCTTGATATCGAGAAGATTCAGAATACATTATATGTGAGTCTATTGAAACCTCAAAGGTGAGGTGCCAGAGGACAGGGAGCTAGAGGAGGAACCCGAGGTAGAAGATATGAGTAGATTCTTATACTTGAGCAAGTCCTAGTCCACAAGGAAAGAAGGGTAAGCTGATCCGCAAGTATTTGGTCAAGTTCGGGAAGTATGCAGCTCTTGATGCAAAGCGGATGGAGGAGGACTTGGTAGATACTCCTCAGATACTAGAGCTTTACCTTGAGAATTTTGGTTTAGCTGTGCCTATTCCAAAAGTGCATTGAATTAGTGGGTTGAATATGGTGTAGTGCATGTTGCACAAGAGGGGAGCCACTCCACAGTTAAGCGATTTCTCTTTGAGATTTTGGGGGTGCTGATAGATTGACAATACTTTGCTGAGTGACTTTATGATATGTACATAAAAGGTTGACTGTGGGATTATGGTCAGGATTTCTTATTCATGTTCTCTTACAATTGCCATTTGTTTGCGTATGTGAGATAAAATGTCTACAACATTTTGTCTATCATCTGCTAGAGATCCGTGAGATCTGGATGTGATGGTTAAAGGATTCATTGAGCTCATAGTTAATGTCCCAGGTCTTGTTTGGGACAAACTGAAAGGAGGAGTTGGAACAGATGGAAGACAAGTTTCACAAAGCAAAGGTTGAAGTAGAGACCACCCTCACAAAGGAGGTCAAGACTCAAGTGCAAGAGGTAATCTTTTGCAAAGTCGAAGACCGTGTGACGTCCACGCTACGTGAACGACAACGGCAAGAGAATTGTTGCCCTCAATGTTCGCATTGGCGGGCTCCCAAACGACTGGAAAGGGGAGGGGGACCTCAATTTTCATGAGTCCTTTGCCCGCATCCAAACAACAATCCACATGGTACAATGGATCCAACAACAATCAATTCTCTTACACACGAACATCGCACCAACCATGCAATCATCACCTTCAAGACCTCTGACCAAGGCGGACCGAATGAAATTCCTCGAGCAATCGAGGCTCCTCAAGGACACTAAAATATGGTTTGCAGAAGATCTTACACCAACTCAACTCAAACAAAAGAAGACAGAACTCCAGAAGATGTGAGCAGCACGCTCAATAGGGAAATGGGTAGTCTATCGAGGAGGTGAAGCCATTATCCAAGAGTTTCGAACTCCCAAACCGGCTCCCTCGTCACCTTCCCCCCCATAGGTTTTCTTCATTTCATCTTATCTCCCCTTCCCCCCCCCCCCCCCCCCCCCCCCTTGGACCCTCGGTCCTTAATTGAGATGTACCTCACAACCCCCTCGCTCCCTTTGTAATGTTTTGTTTCCGGTCTCATAGGTCATATCTGACCTCCGTGGATGATAAATCTCTCTCTCTCTCTCGGTTTCAGTACATGTATGTGATGTGTGATTGAGTCTAAGTTAATGCTTGCTTTTTGTAATTGTCATGCTTGAATATGCTCAAAGTTACACAATCGATCGATTACTCTAGTTAACCTGTAATTTTCGCTACACTTAAATTCCAATTCTTTGACAGGTCAACATGCAACATCCTTATATACGGTCCTTGGACAGACACCCCTTACAGATCCTTCTGATCCATGCCGATGTACGGATACCTTCTTTACCATCCAGGTGGTAAAGACGGCCATTGACAGGATGAGGACCAGGAGGGCATATGATCATGATGGTCTAGTAGCGGAGCACTTTATACATGCTAGAGATATGCTAGCAGAGGTTCTTGCAGTTCTGTTCAATCGTGTCATGTGTGAGGGTCTACCTTAGACTTGGAGATTGTCTACTATTGTGCCTATCTTCAAGGCACGTGATCCTACGACCTTGGAAACTACCGTACTATTATGATTTGACACACATTGTCACAGTTGCATGCATCTATCCTCGAGCAACAATCGAGCAGGTGGCAAAGAGTGAGGGCATACGAGCAGCAGGACAGGCTGGTTTCAGGAGAGGCTTCTCCATTCTTGACCATATTCTGACACTCAGAGCCATCATTGAGGAGGGTAGGGCACATGGGAGACGGATTTATTGTAGCTTTGTGGATTTTCGCAAAGCATTTGACATGGTGTCCATAGCCAGATTGATGCGTAGACTACAAGAGAAGGGAGTGCCCATTGACTTGATTTGGGGGATCATGGCTCTATACAGATCAGTGGTGGGACATGTACGTACTCCAGAGGGGATATTTGATTTAGTTTACTCCACTATTGGAGTGCAACAAGGTTGTCCATTGTCTCCTCCTCTATTTGGTATGTATATAGATGAGGTTTTTGATTACATTGACAAAGACGATGATAGAGGTGCCGAGCTGGCAGGGACATGGATTCCATTGCTATATGCTGATGGTATTGTGTTGATCTTTGACTCACAAGAGGGTATGCCGCGATGTTTGGATGCATTACATAGCTTTGCAGAGGATAGTGGATTGTTTGTAAACCTTGGTAAAACCAAGATTATGGTATTTAACACCACACCGCAGTGGATTAGGAGATCAACACCTACATTCACTTATGATCAGGAGAGAGTAGAGTACACTGATGCATACACTTATCTTGGGGTAGTCTTCATTGGGCCAAGGTTTTCTTTGAAGAGAGCAGCAGAGACTAGACTGACCAGAGCGTATGCGGCCTTGGGAGGATTGGAGAGGATGTGTTCGCAAGGTTAGTTCGAGGAAACCTGAACAAAGCTCTGGCTCTTTGATACCTTGGAAGCTTCAACTATGCTCTATGGGGTTCATGTTTGGGGACCCTCTGTGGGTCAAGATGGGTGGAGAGGTATGGAGAGGCCCATGGTATCTCTCGGTTGATTAGAGCCAAGGCCTCCCTACCACACGAGATCATTAGAGCGGAGTTAGCAGCCCCCCCTATGGTGATAGAGGCACTTACCAGATTAGTCTCCTCATGCACAGCTTATGGGATATTGCTAGAGACAGATATGCCAGATTGGCCCTTGAGTCCTCCAGATAGTTAGCTTTATAGGGGGACACACCATGCTGGTATGCACAGATGTCATCATGGTTCTAGATACATGGCTTCAACATGGATAGCTTGCCTCCCTTCCAGCACCCCCTTGATGCACCATCGCTGTCTCTCACACGGGTGGAAAATACTAGACTCGTTCGCCATGACCTGACTCAGTTGAACACCAGGAGAACATGGATAGAGCCGACATAGGAGTTGGGAACGAAGATGGCTTTCTATAGAGAACATCTTCTCCAACTCACAAGGGATGGGTTTGTGCTTTGACCCAACTATATAGATACACATCTATCTCGTGGGTTACGGTGCGCCATTGGTCAGATACGGACATCTTCACACTAACTTGAGATTGAGATTGGTAGATTCAAAGGGATAGCAGCAGCTAGCAGGATATGCCGCCAGCCAGAGATAGAGATGCATTATATATGTCAGTGCACAACATATTACGAGATACGGGGTCGCTTCCATTGTCTATTCGGAGAGGGCTTTCGACCCTTCTCCAGAGTCATGAGCTATCCGGACTAGAGATGTCTTGGACTGTATTTACTTGAGTTATACAAACACAGAGATAGTTTACTGAGGAGATATGGGGAAAGACAATCCTAGAGACAGATTACTGATTTCTTCACACCAGACATTTGACAGATGGAGGAGCGGCCACCACTGCAAAGCTCAACTCATACTCACACCCGCGGTACTCTCATTGATCGAGCATTGGAGCTAGGGAGATCGAGATGCCCACGATTGAGGAGAGGAGCTTCACAACATCGATGGAGACTACGATAGAGGATCCGAACCATACTATCTTGACATTTAGAGTACAGATGAAGATGAATTCATCACCCATTATATCGCCCTCTTGTATTGGGCACCCATTGTATCAGTGGTCACACATACCCCACACAGTTCCAACTGGTAGCACTCCTAGATTCATTTTAGTAGCTCTTTTTTGTAACCCAACATGGTATTAGATTCACCTGTTTGTAACGGATTGGTCTCATAGGTCATTTAGGCCTTTTGAAGACATTAATATATCATTCTCTCTCTCTCTCTCTCTCTCTCTCTCTCTCCCCATAAAGTAGCTCTTTCCCTCCCAATATCTTGACTCACCATTCATCTGCTTCTCACTATGTGAGAGGAATTGAGTAGCACTATGCAACATATATATGTCCATGTACCCTGGCCTCTGGATAAGCCGTCCTCCAAGATGGTCAAGAAGTGGTCTCTGTAGTACACCATCTTCGATGGAAGAGGTTGTTTGGGTGTGATCCATGTCTCTCTAATATATAACTACCACAGCTCCTGTCCAAGGAGAGATTGAGTCAGTGCGGGCTGCCCATATTCCTAGAGACTAGAGGAACTGTAGAGTATGTAGAGATGGTGTGGAGAGTGAGGAGCATTATGTATGTAGATGGCCAGCTTATGAGAGCATACGGAGCCGACATAAAGCTTTGTTCATACGACAACCCACACTTAGAGAGATGATGGAGTTGAGAGACCGGAGACAACTGGGTCGTTTCCTACTAGAGATCAAGAGACACAGAGATACTACTTCAAAGTTCAGGCACCTACACCTTCTAGTGGAGGACGACAATGATAGCTCACAAATTTCTTTCAGAGAGCGGGTTCAACACCCTCTATACCACCAGGGTCACATTCCAGCATGCAGAGATTGTTTGAGGCAGACGACCCAGAGCACCCGGATACCTTGCCTAGAGAGTGCGCCAAAGGGAGATCAGAGAGTTCCGGCTACGACATGAGCAAAAGAAACTAATAGAGCTAGAGTAGGCCTTCTGACCCTGCCAGAATTACGTGGGGACTTTTCACTCCCTAGCCACCTATACATGCTATCCTACACCACGAGTTTGGCACCGGACATAGCTAGCTAGTCAGTTGCATATCATGGTTGTACGTCCTGCGCATATAGCTTCACACCTGTTAAGCTCCATCCCCTCATCGTCTATACACGTATACATCACCTCTAACACTCCAGTTCAGTCAACTTAATATTGTAGCATGTTTATTCTCAGCACTTTTGTCCTTTTTCCTGGATATACAGAAAAACACATAGATGTATATCGTTCTGTCTCATAGGCTGACTTCGGCCTCTAGAAGACGTTAGTAAAGCTCTTTCTCTTGGTGCCCTCATTTATTTTTATTTTTATGTTCCCCAGATACTATACTAGTCACACATGGAGGCAACCTTTTGGTTTCATAGGTCATTTTGGCCTTTTGAAGACGTTAATATAACATTTCATCTAGCACTTGATACATGCTAGAGATTTACTGTCAGAGGTTCTTGCACGGTTGTTAAACCGTGTCATGTGTGAGGGACTACCCGAGTCCCGGAGATTATCTACTATTGTACCTCTCTTCAAGGCAAGGGACCCCACAGTGCCAGGGAACTACCGTACTATTATGATAGGGCACACATTGGCACGGTTGTATGCATCCATTCTTGAACAACAACTGAGTAAATGGGCAGAAAATGAGGGCATACGAGCAGCAGGACAGGCTGGATTCAGGAGGGGTTTCTCCACATTGGACATATTCTTACACTTAGAGCCATTATTGAGGAGGGTTGGGCTCATGGGAGACGGATGTATTGCTGCTTTGTGGACTTCCGCAAAGCATTTGACACAGTGCCGAGGGCCAGATTGATGCACAGGCTACTGAAGTTGGGAGTACCCACAGAGATCATATGGGGGATCATGGCTTTATACGGCTCAGTGACTGGCCAGGTACGCACTCCCGAGGGGATTTCTGACATTGTTCATTCCACTATTGGAGTGAAACAAGGGTGTCCTTTGTCCCCTACACTTTTTGGTATGTATGTAGATGAGGTCTCTGACTACATTGACAGAGAGGGTGACATAGGCGCTCAGCTAGCAAGTACATGGATCCCTTTATTATTATATGCTGATGATATTGTGTTGACATTAGAGTCTCCAGAGGGCATGCAGAGACAGTTGGATGCATTGCACAACTTTGCAAAGGATAGTGGACTGTCTGTGAACCTTGGTAAAACCAAGGTTATGGTGTTTAACACCACACCACAGTGGGTCAAGAGATCGGCACCTGCACTCGTATATGGTCAAGACACTGTGGAGTACACAGATGAATATACATATCTGGGGGTGGTATTCACGGGACCGAGGTTTACTCTGAGGAGAGCAGCAGAGACTAGACTGTCCAGAGCCTATGCAGCATTGGGAGGGCTAGAGAGGATGTGTTCGCTGGTTCAGTTTCAAGAACCATGAACAAAGTTATGGCTCTTTGATACTTTGGTTGCTTCAGCTATGCTTTATGGGGTCCAAGTGTGGGGACCATCTGTGAATCATGACAGTTGGAGGAACATGGATAGACCCTTGGTATTTATGATATCCCGGATGATTAGAGCCAAGGCCTCCGTACCACATGCGATTATTCGAGCGGAGGTAGCCGCCCCTCCTATAGAGATTGAGGCTCTTACCAGATCAGTGTCCTTTATGCACAGTCTATGGGATACACATAGAGGTAGATATACTAGATTGGCTCTTGAGTCCTCTAGACAGTTAGCGATGCAGGGAGATGCATCATGTTGGTATGCGCAGATGACCTCATGGTTTCAGAGGCATGGTCTCAACATGGATAGATTGCCTCCCTTTCAGTATTCCCTGGATGCACCCTCCCTACCAGTCACATGGACGGAGATCACTAGACTCATTAGGTAGGATCCTATACAGTTGGACACCAGAAGGACATGGGTAGAGCCGATGCAAGAGTTGGGCACCAAGATGGCTTTCTACAAAGAGCACCTTCTCCAACTTTCTGGAGATCGGTTTGTGACTCGTCCAAGCTACATGGACACTCATTTGTCTCATGGTCTGCGATGTGCTATTGGTCAGATTCGCACATCCTCACACTAGCTGGAGAGTGAGACTGGTAGATTTAGAGGGATACCGCCGGAGTCTAGGATATGTCAACTATGCGGTAGAGAGCCAGAGACAGAGCTACACTACATATGCCACTGCACTGTGTATTATGAGATACGAGGGCGCTTCCATTGCTTATTCAGGGAGGGTTTTGGACCCCTAGATAGAGTCATGAGGTATCAGGATCAGAGATGCCTTGGCCTATATCTACTTGAGCTACACCGACATAGAGATAGTCTGTTGAGGAGACATGGAGTACGATAGTCGCAGAGACAGATCACAGACTTCTTTGGATCGAGGGAGCCAAGAGACCAACCACCAGCACAGGGTTGTACCCGCATTCATACGAGAGGCACCCTCATTGACAGGGCGACTGAGCTCGGGAGATCGAGACGACCACGACCGAGACATAGGAGCACACTACATCGACGGAGACTCCAGTAGAGGATCAGAGGCATTCTAGCACGACACCCAGATTGTCATTGGGCCTATTCTACATTTTCAGATTTCACATTTCACACTTCATTTTCAGTTTTCATTTTTACTTTCAGTACTTTTTGTACTTGTACTTCAGACATTGTATTAGATTCACCACTTTGTATCTGATGGTCTCATAGGTCATTTTGGCCTTTTGAAGATGTTAATATATCATTTCATTTCATTTCATTCTCTCTCTCTCTCTCTCTCTCTCTCTCTCTGTGTGTGTGGGGGGTGGGGGTGGGGGTGGGGGGGGGAAACGATGGGCTTGTATTACATAAGGCAAAATGCCCCTCAACTTCTCAAGATCTTCAGGGAAAACAAAGCTGAGGGGAAAAACCTAAGGAACTCGTCAAGGAGAAATTGTAAATGGGGTTGGGATGGAAAGTTGAGAGGCAAAGATCCGCAGAGGAACCGTATAAATCTTATGTAGCTCCAAGCAATGCAGCGCCCTGAAGAAAACAACTTGTGGAGCTTCCTAGATTAACCAGTGGCCAAAGCATCGGGACAATGCAAAGCTGAATCTGACATTTACACCATGTAGAGCAGCTTGTACTGAAGATCTCAAGCCTGCCAAAAAGAAAAGCCAACATCAATCTACCATAAGAATTTGCAATGTGGCTGGACAAGGCAGTGAAAGCAAGCTTGCTTAAGCATCTTCAACCATGCAGGACAAGGCACAAGGAGAGACAACACCACCACCCCCAAAAACGCACCACTCCCAATTCCTAGATCTGCACCAAAACTAAGGAAGAGTGTTTGAGGAATATCCATCTTGTTTGTGGATGCTCCTTCCATGCCCTAGTAGATTCGTTGTCTGCCTTGTTAGATCTGACAGAGATGTGTACAGACTCCAGAGGTCTTTGGCGTTGTAGAAAAAAAGATTCAGGTCAGTTTGGGTGGGCAGTCCTCTTATTAGCATTCTTGGGAGAGATCTTTCACATTCTGTGAGGGGAGATACCTTCTGATCCCTTGGAGGACAGGAGATCTGCCTTGTGATCAGTTCTTGCTCACATGGAGTGCTTATCACCCCTCTTTCCATAAAGAGGGCTGAGCCCTTGTTCTACTCAACCAGCTTATTGCTATCACACATTTCTCTTCCAGATTGAGAGAGCCTGGTATGGCTTTTATGCTTTTTGTCGCATTCGTCAATTTGCCCTGGGAGCAGAAGTAAATCACAAGCACAGACAAGTACAAAACACAACTGAAGAGTATGAAAACTAAAGCTATAGTAGCCCGCCTGCAGTGGCGTGAGTGGCTTTGTGTTTCTGTGTAATTGAATGAAAATCAAAGCCATACTAGTCCGCCTACAGTGGTGTGGATGTCTCTGTATCTGTGTATTGCCACGTTCGCCAGATTCAAGACAATTCTCCCGGGAGCAGAAGTAAATCACAAGCACAGACGAGTACAAAACACTTTTGAGTTAGGCCATAGCAGTCCACCTGCAGTGGTGTGAGTGGCTTTGCATCTTTCTGTAATAGAATGAAAACTAAAGCCATACTAGTCTGGCCCGAGTGGCTTTGCGTCTCTTTATAATTGAACGAATACTATCGTCTGTCGGCAGTGCCGTGAATGTCTTTGCGTCTCTATGTAATTGCTGTGATAAATTTTTTCATGTTTGGACTTCATTGAGAAACCTTTTAGATCTCTTTGTCTGTTTCATGTGTGCACGATTTGACTTAGCAGTCTGATCTAACAGGTTCTGCATTTTAAGGGCTCCAGAAAAAGGCTGATGCTAGAAGCGTGGAATTTGTTCATCCAATCAGGTGGAAGTCTGTTGGATATGGAGTGTCTCATATTGAGGAGTGGACGGACAAAGTATGATTTTTGATGTCGTAAACAATGTTGGGCTATGAAGACAAGAAGTTTTTCTTTCTATTGCAGTTGCCATCTAGTGCCACCCTAGAAGGCTTCAGCAGCAGATTTTAATTTTGATGTTTATGCATCAAGCAGTTTCAGTTTTGAAGAGCTCGACCTGTTTGTAACATGACCACGTTTAACCAATGCAGGTGGGGACCAAGAAGCCTTTCAAATATCTCCTATCTAATCCTCCAGTTGTTTATTGAAAATTATGTTAATTATGTTGTTGATGGTCCAGATCTGAAGGCTAAGTCATTGTTTTCAGGTAACAAGTCATTGCCTCACTTGTGCTAATGATGGGAAGTGAGCAATCTGAGACGGTAGACGTGTCAATGAATGCAACTCGAACTGCAAGATGAGAAAGGCAGAAGTTGAGCTCAACATGAGAGAGAGAGAGAGAGAGAGAGAGAGAGAGAGAGAGAGGGGTTAACCACTATATGTGTCTGCTGTTTCATGAATGTTGTGAAAGGCAAGCAATTTGATAGCACTGCGACCCAAGTACTTGATTGTAACTTCGCTATAAACTGCTTCCCTTTGTTTTCAAGTTTTTTTTTTTTTTTTTTTGAAATGTTGTCTTTGCATAATGCTTAGTAATCATTGTCTTTGCTGTTGAGACATGTAGGGAACGGCCTCCCTTTGAGCTTGTAATAATCTGCAAACTTTGTGTGAATCTGCCCTGGACAGAATTTCCTGTGCTCGACACCGGGGGAATGCTCTCTTGGACAGTGGAAAAGCCTTGAGGTTTGGTGGGAATCCTCCCCTTGAAGATCATCTTCGGGGGAATGGCGGACCTGAAAGGGCCTTTAGGCTAGTTTTGATAAGACTTGTTGCGTCTGGGTGCCGTGGTAAAAGGGCAACGCGTGAATGATGTCCTGCGGAATCCACTTTACTGACAGAGCTTGCATCTGCCCACAAGTCATATTCCAAAAATAAACGTATCGTGTAACTATGCTTGCACTGTTCATGACAGTTGATTGGCCTCACATAGATCGAGAAGAATCTAGTGCTAATGCAAAATTTAGCTAAATGGCTATATTAAACCATGAAGGATTAGTGAGGTAATCCTTGTGGCTCCTATACCACTTGTTTGGGTTAGAGAAGGTTAGGGATAAAGAGGAAATGATAATTATTTGCAATAGACAGACAATGATATAAACCTAGTGAACATAAATTTGATTAGACATTAATGAGTGTAAAAGGTGTGCTTCTTATATAAGAGAGTTAAGGCATCTATGGCTTACAACGAGGGTGTGTGACGTAGGTCTATGATATGCGTTGATTGACCAAAGTTGTGAGTATTTCTCAAGTAATGAAGTAGCTGAAGGAAGGGCCTTGTAATGCGATGTCATATGTGATACATTGGCCAAGAGCTTCTATTATGGACCTTTTTTCAACTTCGACTCTTTAGCTCTTGTACAAATTCTTGTGTGGATTGATGACTGAACATAAATGCTCCTCCTCCATTAAATAGAGGGCAAGTTTCTTTTTTATGGGTTTTATGACGATGATTCAATGTAGCTCCTTTTGTTTGTCACAAAAAAAACGAAAGTTTGCCTTAGAATCCAGCTGATTAAATATGCAAAAAGGCAAGGGTTTAGTGTATAACCAGTTGATCAAGCATGCAAAAATCTCAGTTGGATTCGAAGCGTGCCTTGAAGATCATTACAAAATTTAATAAGTTATAGTATGAGAACTAACAAATTGTAAAGCTTTGACTTGAACATGAGGAGACTTGAAAGTGTTGGATTTTTCTCTATGGTTAGAAAATAGTATGAGAACTAACAAATTTTTCATAAGTTATAGTATGAGAACTAACAAATTATTAAAATTTGACATAAACATCAGGAGACTTAAGAGTGTTGGATTTTTCTCTATGGTTAGAAAATAAGTTTTTAACAAGCCAAATTTATTAGTAGGAATCACCATCCTTGCACCACCTAGGCCAGTTTGTTGAGCACCATATCACACTCTCCTTCTAGTGACCTTGTGGTCTAGCATCCTTCTCTTTAGGGAGACAACCCATCTGTTGCCCATGGCCTTTGATTCCACCCAACTGCAAACCATGACATTGTTGGAGAAGACTCTACAAGACGGTAAACATGTAAGTGCAAGAAAGTGACAAATTCATAGGGAGATCACTCACTACAAGCAGCCAAGACAAGATTTAAAGAGGAGAAAGGAGACGAGGGTTAAATCAATGGCTTGTCTTATGATCATTGTGCTCCATAGGCCTAAGAGAAGAATTCTAGAAATGAGTATGCGTCCTCACTAAGAAATTAGATTCTCATGGCACTTCAAACATGGGTTGCTTCAAGCATGCCTTGAGACAGAGCGATGATACTTATCATTGATGGGTCACGAGTAGGGTCCATTTTTTGACAGTCAAAAGGTTAACATAGATTCTCTAAATATGAACATGCGGTCTTGTATGTTGATGACAAACTAAAACCAATTGAAACCTTCTCTAAGCTTTTGATTAAAAGATATGTTTGCATTATTCATGTTGATTGCCACTTTTACATCATGGTCGCCAAAGTGCATTGAATGACATGTTCCTTTATTTTTGCTAGCATTGACATGCTATTGTCAATTGGTTTTTAATTTCCTTGGGTTGAAGCTTCTACCTTGTACTTTTTGTACATGTTTATTTATTTGAGCTCTAAAATTGGCATTGTATCTGCTTTAAAGATTACAAGCAGCCTTGCAATGCATTGAAGAACTTGTGGAAATTGTCAATCAGGCCCTCAAATTCTTTAAGATAGATTCTTGGCATGGAGTCTTTCAAAAAAATCACGGATGTCACGTGATAACGAAATTCACACAGCTCTCAAGTTGGTCCAAGATTGAGTCTAGGCGTTATTGGATGCACCATTGGATGTCTTTGAAACTTGTAAGTGGAGCTTTGATAACCCTCAAAAACTTCACACCCATATGTAGATCTCTATTAGGCATTCTTTACAACATTGCCTTTTGTACATTATGCTAGATTCCCATTTGTCCATGGGACTCCAAGGTGACCTTGAACTCTTGAGAAGTGGATTTGTCTCAAGATTTATTTCGAAGGTTTCCAAATCTAGGAAGCACATAGCCAAGGAATAAGCGAGTGTAACTGAAACGTGTCTTCATGAATAAATTGCTTTGGTTTTTACGATCCTATTGCAACAAAGATACCCTCAAGTCAAGTTGGGATTTTGATGAAATATTTGCCTTAAGGTACCTTAGATCGATAGGTTTCTTGAATTCTTACCTAGTATGTTTCTTTGGACTAGTGATTTCTTGGATCTTCCCACTCCTTTTTCGGTTATATTTAAATTAGGCACCTTGGGCCTTATGGTGGTTGACAATGTTAAAAAGTTTTTCACATCCTCCATGACCTTAGATCATGCTTGGATGGTCACTATGTGTTGGATCATGATTTAACAAACAAGATCATTGACTTGTAAAGTAGTTTACTTGATTATTGTCCTATGTTAGCGGTTTAACTAACTATGAGATTGATGTGTGAAGAAAGGTTGGAGGTTTGCTGTGAAGACATGTTTCGGTTTTCCTTTCCACATATGCCAATGGCTTTATAGTTATTCCTTTGCAAATTCGTTAACCCAAGCAATAGATTAGGACTAGAGAGATACAAGTGTGAACCACCTATGCCTTAATGGCTTTACAATTATTCCTTTGTAAGTCCTTTAGTCCAAGCAACAGATTATCCCTAGAGAGATACACATGTGAACCACTTATGCCTTGATGGATTTACAATTATTCCTTTGTTTAGTCCAAGCAATAGACTAGGCCTCGAGAGATACAAGTGTGAACCACATCTTCGAGTGTGGTTATGGGTTGACATGGAATGCTTTTGGAAAAGGAAAGGCCTACATGTTGGCACAATACTTGTACATAAACCATCAAATGCTCAAGGGACACAAGCGTGCTGTGGTCCTTGAGGCCTATGATTTTAAGCCATTCTTGTGTGATGCTTTAAACTTTTTCGTTTCCCTCTGTTAATTTATGTTTTGGGCTATGAAGCTTCTCTGTATCATGTTTTTGTGTAAGAGTGTAAGTTTTTTGTCTCTCCTTCCTTGTGTACTATTTGTGTGTGTCACCCTTTCCTCTTCCTCTCTTAGGTCAAAATCAGTCCCTTCTATCTCGCCTTTTTCGTTCTCCATCTTGGCAAGGTTGATTCAATTTCATTACAAGGGTGGAAGTCCACCCTTGCTCCTAACAGTGGTATCAGAGCGAAGGGTCTGTTTCATAAGGAGTATTAATGCAGACCTGAAGTACCAATCGGAAATTGAGAAGTTAACGTTAAGAAGGTTGAGGTAAATTTAATTCTGCTAATGAAAAATTTACTAAGTAGATCAATGATAGCATAAATAAAAGCAAGGAACAATGGATTTGTCTACGGAGAGATGATGATTGAATAGAGAATTGGCATAGTTGTATTCAAAATGAGTGTACAAAAGAGGAAAATTTATCAACGATGCATCCAAAACCTTGTCTTCAGGATGCAATCAAAGACAGTAGTATTGTTTTTTCTTTTTAAAATTGAATAATTCTCTTTCTTGTTTTATTGGGTTTCTTTCCTTCAATATGTGTTGCACCAATTGTGCTGCTTGAGAAATGCGCGTACATGTGCATAATCATCCATGAATCGACGTGTCTCCAAGTGGGAAAACCATGGTTTGCTAAAGAAAAAAAATTTGCTTTGAATTTTGCAAGAAAAAAAGACAATACAAAAACTATAAGTTAAGAATTGGCTAAAAGGGACTTATGTAGGCTTGTAACAAAGGCTTTTTGTTAACATTGAATATTATTGATCTCATTAACTGTTGATGAATATGCGATTTGAAGACTGAGGGTCATTTGTTCAAGGCATCTGAACACACCATAGCATCGGGCATCCAATGCCAAACTGATACAGAGGAGCTAGTAGCTAGAAGGTGCATGCGTCCTCTTTGGCCGCTGGCGTGCATTTCTCTCCATACCCACTATGACTTGGAAGTTGGTGGGCGAACTTCCCCCCCCCCCCCCCCCCCCCCCCTCGTCACTAATTGACACCCTCATTTTTTTAGAGGGGATCTACGATTGGAAATCGGCATCGCTTTTCGGCGAAGATCATAGCCGTTCATCCCGAATGTGAACTTGATGTAAACTTGAATAAATGTGAACTCGTTGTGAACTTGCATGTAAACTAGATGTAAACTCGAAGTAAACTTAGTGTGAACTAAGATCTTTGACGGGCAACTAGGACTACAGAATATAATGCTATCGTCCTCCATGCCTTTCAATACGCGCGCAATAGTGTAGTGGTAAAGCAATAGCATGGGGGGAGGCGGGGGGGAGGTTGCGAGGTCGAATCTCACCATACACCCTTCTTTTTTCCTCCATATGAATCGAACGGCCCACAATGAACAATCGTCTGGGACCGTAGATCCCCTCTTAAAAATGAGGGTGTCAAATAGAGACGTGCCCCCCCCCCCCCCGAAAAGGGATCTTTTCAATGCAAAATGTGGGTTGCAACTTGCGCTCCTTGAACCCTGCGCACCAGGCCCCCAGTCATTCACGATTACCCGGGCTCATCTGAACCCGGGCTTAGTAGCCTTACCTCTTGCGATATCTGTCTTGCTAGTAATTTTAATAGCTATAAAGGTGTGTTCTTATCCTTTGAATGCATTGCAAAAGGGCAAACCCATGCACATGCCAGTAAATGACCGTCGAACACTTTGCGGATGTTTTCTTTTGTGCTCCATAAACAAATCCCTTCATGTAAACAAAATTTACTTTTATACAAAAGGAGCTATGAGATATTTATTGTTAGTATTTAATCACCATGTTTTCATTGCTCTCCCACCATAGATTTTTGTCCATGCCATTAACAATGACCCAATTATTATTCATGGTATAAAGATACCTTTAGCTCTTCACATTTTTTGCCTTTTAGAGGAGGGTCAGATGCAGTGAAAGCGCGACATTAGCTCTAAAGGAATAATACAACTCTGGAATGTCCACTACAACACTATCATAGGATTTTCATATTAGCAACAAGAAGCGAGCGGAGGCTTTCCTATTCCCCTATAAAAGCTCGATTTAATCGGCTCTTTTTTCCCATCTTCCAGATTTAACACTATGTTTTGCTCATTAGTATGCCCTTCAAGGAAATACTACATTGTTTGTTGTTTTTTAACGGGAATGCACGAAACAAGGACCCCTAATGGATATCTATTTTATTACAATTATTCTTATTTATATCAATTTACTATCTTTTGTTATATTCCACAACGATGTTTTCATGAAGTCTAGGCAAACTTATTAAGCATAAGGTGTCACTTTATAGATTGATTTTGACACAATAGGATAATTTGTAATCGAGTATCCTATATATTTAAATAATTGTTGCGATGGTTTCACATTGATAATTACATGCGATATGTTTTTTTCTATCTTGATGCTACTGATCAAGGCTTGAAGCCGTCTTTTTAATCCTAACCTTGATAGATCCTGTTTATATATAGTACCCCACTGGATGCCTGAGGTGCACCCATCGCTATATAATCCACTCCTCATCACTCACTAGATATCTGATTCATTATGCATAATTGAGGACAATTGCAATCATGAACAAGAGGGATGCTAAGAATTTTTCTATCCTTTTTTACCCTAGCTCATGCTTGGATGGTCACAATGTTTTGGATTGTGGTTTAACGGACATGAATATGAAAACAGGATAGCTGGACTTGTAAAATAATTTATTTGATTGCTGACCTATGTCAGTGCTTAAACTTAGTGTGAGGCATATGTGTGAAATACGGATAGAGGCTTGTGGTGCAGACATGTCTTTGTTTTCATTTCCACTTATGCCTTGATGGCTTTGCAATTGTTGCTTTGTGAATACTTTAGTCCAAGGAATAGACTAGGCCTAGAGAGAGACAAGTGTGAACCACCTATAGAAGTGTGTGGTTATGGGTTGACATGCAATGATTTTGAAAAAGGAAAGACCTAAAATTTGGCACAATATTGTTATAAATAAACCATCAAATACTCAAGAGATACAAGTGTGCCATTGTCCTTGAGGCCTATGATTTTAGGCCATTCTTGTGTGAGTTGTGCTAAAATTTTTCCTTTCCCCTCTCTTAAACTATGTCTTGGGCTATGGATCTTCTCTGTGTCACCTTTTTTTGTAAGAGTGTGTAATTGTTTGTCATCCCTTCCTTATGTGCTATTGGTTGTTTGTGTGTGTGTGTGTGTGTGTGTGTGTGTGTGTGAACATCTCCATCTCCCTCTCTCATTCTCTTTCTCCCCGTGTCAGCATCACCCCTTCTATTTCTCCCTTTTCCTTGTCCATCACGAGAAGGTTGAATCAATTTAGTGGCAAGGTGGAAGCCATCTTTGCTCCCAACAATGGTATCAGAGCAAAGGTTTTGTTTCACAAGGAGTATTGATTGGCAATGGAGGAGTTAACATTAGGAAGGTCGAGGTAAATTTAATTCTACTAATGCAAACTTTAGTAACTAGATCAATGATTGGATTATTAGAGCAAGGAATGCTAGATTTGTCTATGGAGAGATGATAATGCAAAAGAGATTCAGAATAGCTATATTAAAAAAGAGCGTAGAGAAGAGGCAAATTTATCATTGACGCATCTGGATCCTCGTCTTAAGGATGCAACCAAAGATAGTGGTATTAATTTTTCAAATTTGCACAAATTTTGAATAATCCTAGTTTCTATTTTCTTTGCTTCAACATGCATTGCATTTGATTGCATCGTCTAAGAGATTTGAACACATGCACAACTGTTGGTGAATTAAGGGTCTCTCCCTACTAAAGAAAAACAAATCTGCTTTATAGTTTGTAAGAAAATATAGATCAAACTATAAGTTAAGAATTGGCTAGCTAAAAGGGATATATGTATGCTTGTAACTTTTTTTTCCCCCCGTAACATTGCATATTCCTCTCAATGACTGATGGACATGTGACCTGAAGGATGAGGGTCATTTGTTAAAGTCATTTGAATGCACCATAATCTCGAGCATCCAACGACAAACCACTAAAAGTCTCGTTGAATGAAAGCAGCAGCTGAGGTCAGACAACCACCATGTTTTGCAGCCGTAGACAATAGGATAGACGAACTGTGCTAGGAAGAAAGGAATAATTTCAAGAACTTACCAGCCTTGAGGTTTGCAACCTTAAATGTTTGGTCTCGTCCTCTACATTCGCTTCAAAAAACATACGCTAGAAAACAATCGTTGATTAGGACTTTGTGGCCATTTTCTTTTGTGGTCCATAAATAAATCCCTTTATGTAAGCGAAAGTTACTTATTAGAAAAACCATATTTTTAAAAGATTGCTCTCCCACCATAGAATTTTTTCACATGCCATATTGCAGAAGAGCTTAAAAAATGGAAGGAGAAGTGGGTTGCAATCATGACTTAGTAGATGGAGTTATTGCACTATAATTACTCCAAGATCCAATCGAAAAATAGCATTCTCTTGAGCATAGTTCAAGAATGCAAAGAATTATAAATAAAATTAATTGAGAGACATGTCAGAGAACACCATATTAGAGAGTTTGAGACTTTAGAGACACTTTGGAAATCACACCCCCTTATTATTAACAGAATAAAGGTACTTGTAGATCTTAACATTTCTTATCTTGTGAAGGAGATTTAGGCAGAATCAAACCTCAACATTAGCTCCAAAGGAAGTAGTCAAATTCGGAATCTCTATCAGAGCATCGCGGCAAGATTTTTGAATAATTAGCAACAAGCGAGTGGATACTTTCCTATCCCCCTACGAAAGCTCATTACTATGCCCCCATGTGTTGTTTGTTGTTTTTTATGGTTACACACAAAAAGCAATCAAGACCCTTAACCGATAAGTATATTGTTGCAAGTATTCCTATTTACATGATCTTACTATTTGTGCTTAAATATTTCAAACTATTAGATTTATTTTGACACAATATGATAATTGTTAATTGAGTATCCTATATATTTAAATAATTTTTGGTGGTTTCTCACTGATAATTGCATGTGATACGCTTTCTATTGTGATGCTATCAATCAAGGCACAAAGCTCACTTTTTCATTCACATCTTGACAGATCAAGAAGGTAATCTCTCTTAAGCAAGGATCCTCTCAAAGATTCTCAACTTTAAATTTTATACATTCAAGATAAGTATTCAATTTACATTTATTTGCACTCTTTACTCTAAATTTAGGTGCCAAGTGTTTGCGTTGTTGGTAAACTGCATCATTAATTTATCTACCACTTGTGGACTAACTCAATTATAGGATAGAAAGATATCAGCATATTGACTAAATTCCATCTTAATTATTTAATGTGTAATGTGAATTTGTCCCTCGCCGCTTAAAAGTTCAGTTGATAAGACATGCCCATTGTGCTTTCCCATGTTTATGGAGATGTGACGTAAAGATATTGTTTTCTAATTACTATGCTTGATCATCATCACAAGTTTGTTCATGAATCAATTCAGTTTATTCTAGGGTGGCTTACCAAAACTCATAGTTATTATTTTGCTGTGTTTGGCTGCAAATACATTTTTCCTTTTCCTTCAGAAGTGGCTTATCAGCCATATGGTACCGATCTTTTGCTTGAGTTTCTAGATACTCAACATTGGGACATCATTTTATGAAGATTTTTGTGGATTTTTCTTGTATCCTTTTATAAATAATGCATGTTGGATGCTTGTGATGCACTCATCTATAATCCACACCTTATCATCACTCACTAGAGGCTTGATTCACTATGCAAAACTAAGGACAATTGCTATCATGGACATGAAAATATTAGGAAATTTGGTGTCCTCTATGACCTTAGCTCATGGTTTTCACTATATCTTGTATCGTGGTTTAATAGAAAAGCATATGAAAATAGGATAGATGGACTTGTGAAGTATTTTACTTGATTTCCGACCTACATTAGTGGTATAACTAATTGTGAGACTAATGTGCGAAGAAAGGATGGATGCTTACTTTGCAAACATGTTTTCGAATTTCATTTCCACTTTATGACTTAAGGCTTTGCAATTATTCCTTTGTAAATCGTTTAGCCCAAGCAATAGACTAGGCCTAGAGAGATACAAGTGTGAACCACCTTTGGAGTGTGTGGTTATGGATTGACGTGCAATGCTTTTTGAACAAAAGACACCTAAATGTTGGCACACTATACTTATAACAAAACCATCAAATATGCAAGGGACACAAGTACGTCGTGGACCTTGTGAGCTATGATTTTAAGCCATTCTTGTTGGGCTGTGTGACACATCCGCACCACCAAGTAGTGGAAACCCCCTCTACTTTGGAAGTCTACATCTGACGTCATTGCTTATGTTACTAGATACTTCTCCCTACTCTATAAAGGAAGCCCAATCTACACACTTTTTATCTACTCATTACCCATCATTTGAGCCCACTTTGTACTCATCATTTGCATTTAGTTTGATCAATTTACTTTATGTTTTGCTACTTTCACTAGTGTCAATTTCTCTCTCTCTCTCTCTCTCTCTCTCTCTCTAATCTCTTGTGATTAACACACTCACTACACTGTGAATGGCTCACTAGCATTTTTTATAACCATTTTTTTTTCATGTGGTATCAGAGCCGATGGTTCACAGCTAGGCCTATTAATCCCTTCATTTGATCATCAATAGTAGCTTATTTGATTGTATTTAATCTCTTGTATTATTAATAAATTCAATCCCTAATTACCAGTTGGGTATGAGCATGCTCCAATACTCTTTGGTGATTAGGTGAGGAGAAGGTTTGCACTTTGTCTTTTAGATTGCACTTAGTGTTGATTTTGCACAACTTTTGCTCCCCTAATTACTCTGTACTTAAACATTAAAACATTGCATCACTTATGTGTGTAGGAAGCACTCATCAAGAGCTATTTGTTGCCTATCCACTTATTTTAATTGGACTCTATAGGTGTTATTAATTGGGTGATTGATCTTGCAACATTAGTGCATCATTAGTCTCTCATTTTCTTGAAATAACTCAAGAAGTGTGTGTGTAAAGCCTTGAGCATTGGAAGCCATTAAAAACTTGCTCACTATATTCTTGAATCCCCATTTCCTTGTGGGAGGCTGCTAGCAAGACTTTTGGTGGGAACCCCCAAAATAAGGGCGCTCACTGCCTGACAGACTTCAACAAAGGTGCCTTACTCAGTGGAGGGGAAGGGTACAAAGCGAGCTTTTTCAGTGAGCTTTTTGTCCATGGAGCGAGCTTCTTTCTATGGCCTTACAAAAATAGCTCGCTTGGCTAGCATTTTTCTTGAGCTCTTTGTCCATTGAGCGAGCTTTTTTCTACGTATTCTTCAAAAGAGCTCTTTGACCAGCCTAATACTCTGAAAACATGCACTCCATGGGCTTTGTTCGCCAAGGGAACCACTCCTTGCTCGTCTCTGAAAGGAATGTGCATTGTCTTTGAAATGGAAGAGACAATTTCAGGAGACGTGTTTAGTGTCAAGGTTGGGATGCCTAGAATCATGAGATGTTGGTCAAAGAGAGACAAATGGAGTGCGATTCAGAGGGAGTTAAGTGAGGTTGCTTCGGCATTACAGGGAGGACCGGTCTTGGCAAGTGGATTTGGATCCCATGGTGTGAGCAATACGCACCAATGATGTGGCTGCGTTTGGGTCGTCATAGCTATAGGAGGGACAGATACAGTGTGTTTTAGATGGAGGAATGCACATTCTCTCTGAAATCCGTTGTTTTTCCGTTGCCGCCAAATCTTGTAGCGAAGGCGACCCAAACATAGCTAGATCATTGTTGTGTGCTACTCACTCCATGGGTATACGGTGTCAGGAGTTTTTTGGAGCAAGGGATTGCGCATATGTACATACACATGCATGGTGCATCGAATAAAGGATTGCCCAATTTCCATAGCCAGGTGGTTACGTGGGGCCCACATGTGTACAGGTAGGACACCATGTACATAGTGCATCGATTTTCACTATTACCAGTACCAGTGTGTTTTTTCTACAATAAGGAGGAGTTGGTAGCGCGTAAAACTTCTTGAGGAAGCTATCCGCGGGCCGACGACATGAGGTCAGCAGGTGCGTCAGATGGCATCTAGTGGCGTCAGGAGGGCGAACGAGGTCAATATTTGCACGCGGATGAGGACGGACACAACGTGGGTGTTTTCTTGTGAGAGTTATGCAGAAAGGTCATCATTAGGACCACTTTTTGGGGCCACTTCACGTGGTGGCGAGATGCATTATTGGAAAAAAGCTGAGTGCCAGGTGTGCGAATGATGCAAAAAGGTGACAACTATGCACTGCGAGGTCAGTTTTTGGCCTGTTCGGGGTCCGTTTGAGGTCATTTAAAAGGCCAAGGGTGCCCAAGAAATAAAGCTAAGTGTGGGAACTGAAAAAACTGAGAGAAGACCAGAAAAAACGTGGAGAAGAGAGGAGGAACAGCCGCTGGTGTGTTTTTGCTCATTTTGGAGCTTGTTTTGGCCGTAAACTGCTCATCCGAGGTCGGATTTGAGCACTTTGACATTGTAGACTGGGGTTTTGGGCCGTTCTGGACGCGATGGCACTGTCCATTTTTCCAAATTCCTCACTCTTTTCCTGTTGTTTTTTTGTGTAAGTTTCTCCTATGAGCGAAGTTTCTGCTCTAGTTTGTGATTGTATCTGGCTTATTTTACCCATATTGTGTGAGCTATTTGCCCCATTGGTGTTGGCCCAAGCTCAATTGTATCTAAACATCAGAAATTCTCCTCTTTTGAGCTGAGTTTTTTGGGTGTGTGTGTGTGTGTGTGTCTGTGTGGAGTGGGCAAGTGGATAGTCTCTCTCCTCTCACTCCAGAGGTGTGTTCCCTGTCTCGGCCAGGTGTGTTGTCTAAGCCGAGTGGTGCCCCATAGTGTGTGTGTGTATCTTCCCAAGAGTGTGTGTCGGGTCGTTATAGAGGCGTTGTGTGTGTTTTCATCCCGCTTACATTCTTTTGGCACCCCCACGGAGGATCTTCTTCGAGTACCATCTGCTTCGAGCTTCAAGCTTCGAGATTCGGGATTACAGGTTACAGGGACAGGTACAGGTGATTCACACAGGTACAGGTAGCTGGAGTACAGTGATATACTAGCATTGATGTCACTTGCAGTTGTTGTGGGTATGCATCACTTGGAGCCTATTTGAGCGCATTGTCTGCTGGATTGTACGTTACTTGTGGAAACTGCCATTGTACGCATTTGTGGAGCCATACTTGGTTGTATTTGGCAGTCCCAGCCATTTCTGAGACTTGGTTTGGAAGATAGTCATTTCTGAGACTTGACTATATGCGATTTGCATTAGCCTTCGTGTGAGGGTCGATAGCGTGAGGTTTTTATGGAGCTGGGGGATTCTCAAATGTAGAGGTCCTTTCGGTGATACAGGTAGCTGGAGCACCCTTTTTGTGACCTCGCCATAGGCTATGTATTAGTGATTCCTACTTGATGCTCGAGTTCTATTGTTGGCAGTTTATGCATACAGATACAGTCTATATCTTGGGTTCTCATTGCTCTACTTTTGAGGAAACTCTGTCAAAAATTTTCCAAGTTATTGATGGTTGGTCTTTTGGTCTTTTGAGCCATTTTATGTTGTTATGCTGCTGAAATTTTGGCAAAATCAGAGGTTAAGTCAGGTGTGCCTTCTTGGGAGCTTCATGGTTGGCTTTAATGGATGATCAAAATGGCCCTCAATTCACTCCATTTCATTTAACTCAAAGAATCCAGATAAATGTTCATGTGTCCAGGAAGATATTTTTCCAGCAGCGCATAGTCTTTATGTTCGGGCCAAGAAGATTACGAGAGATCTTGGAATGTCCTTTGCCTGTTGTAATTCCGATGATCAACTATGAAAACTCATTTGATGTGCATGTGTTTGTCCTTATCTAAAGTTGAGCTCCATTGAAGTTTCTGGGGATTGGGTAGTCAAAAGTTTTGGGTTCTTGCACGTGTGTTCAAAGGGGTTCTCAAAGCATTGTAACTTGGGTAGCCATGGCTTTCTCTTATCCGGAGTTTCATGGAAGAAGTGATGAAGATGTGGAAGAATTTTTGGAAAAGATGGAGATTGCCTGCATCAGCAACCAGATTCATGACCCTACGCAAATGTTACGCCTTCTCCAAATTTGTTTGAAGAGTGATGCACGAGTTTGGTCTAAAGCATTTGAAGAGGAGTTGTGTGTGGCTGATCCACCTATAAGGTTGAGTTGGGACAATCTACGACATGGGTTGGAAGTGGAGTTTGTGAAGATAGAAGATCCTGACAAAGTGTGGCAAGAAGTACAGGCTTTGGTGCAAAAGGAAGGTGAGCCAGTAGATGTGTACATACGTAAGTTTTCATTGGCATGGGAGCGAATGTGCAAGGCCTTAGCACCACAGGTACCCCCGCCTGACATGATGAAGGAGGACAGGTTCTTGGCTGGTCTTTGGGAGAATATACGTTGGAGAGTGGAGCTAAAGAAGCCTAGGACATATGAAGATGCACTAGAGGTAGCAAGGAACAAAGAGTGGAAGCTGAGGAAAATGAGCCAGTTAGGGGTGGAGTCTTTGCCCATGAGGTTTGAATTTCTGTCTATAGAGTCTTTACAAGGTCGCATGTCAGGGGTTCATCACGAACCAGTGGTTCCTATTACTACTCAGGTTATGCCAGCAGTGGTCACTACAGCAGTGCAAGATGATGGGCTAAGGCAAGACATGAGGCAAGTGGTAGATTTGATGAAGAATCTCAGCCTAAACATGCTAGGTCAAGTGGGAAATAATCGAGGTCGAGGGAGGTTTGCAAATCAGCCAGGAGGTGAAGAAAGGCCTAGGAATGGTGTTGGACAAAGCAATGGTAGGTTTTGGAGGCAGACGCCCACATGTTATAATTGTGGAGAGTTGGGTCACATCAGCCCGCAATGTGATAAGCCACCAAGGATGGGGGGAGACATGTATCCATTGCCAAGACAGGTGCTAACTAGGTCAAATGATTATGGCATCGAAATTAAGGGAGACGAAGGAACCAGTGGACTGACCAAGGAGGAAAAGGGAAAGACAAAAGTGCTAAGTGTAGTCACCTTGGAGAAGGTATCAAAGCTAGAGGATACATTAGTTATGCCTATTGGGAAGAGGACCATAGAAGATAAGGAAGGAAGAAGTGCCCCAGGTCCTAGTAAGAGGAAAGGAAAGAGCCATGAAGGCGAGGATGTCAAGGCCAAGAGGAAAAGGAGAGCTCGTCGAAAGTTTCATGTTTCAGATTTTCCACTAGGGGATGGGCAATTAAGCTATGACTTGAAGGAGGATCTGACGAGCAGGAAGGCAGATGTTACTTTTGGGCAGCTTATAGAGATGGTGCCTAAGCTAAAGCGATAGTGGAAGAGGATGGTTAACCCAATGGAGAAAGAGCCAGAGAGAGGTTCAGTAAAGGTGTTGGCAATGGATGAGCTACCAGACATTTGTCCAATAGTAGATGTGTGGCATAAAAGGAAAAATTTGGGACAAGGTTATGTGGATGGCGGAGCCCAAATATGCGTCATAACACACTCATGCGTTGAGAAGATGGGTCTCACAGTGGCTGGGGTGTTAGGTTTTCGAATCAGATTGGCAAACCATCAAAAGTAAAATGCTTGGGTGTTGTAAAGAGCTTAGAAGTGGAGGCATATGATGCAAAGGCAGTGGTTGATTTTCATGTGATGCCAGCAGGGTTGGGAGCATATCCTATTATATTGGGCAGACCATGGTTACGTGCAGTGGGAGCTGTTCAAGATTGGCGACATGGTACGATTAGCCTCTATGGAAAGACAGGTACCAAGAAGCTTTATAATATGGACACAAGGAAACGATTAGAGGAGCTTTATGAAGATGAGGATGAGTCTAGTGATGAAGAATCTTCCACGGTGACAGATGAGGACAGTGATAGCACTACCAGCAGTGATGAGGATGCTGAAGAAATACAGGAGTTTGGTTTAGTTGCATTTGTGAATGAGGTTGAAGATTAAAGTGAAGGGCCTTATGAAGTGATTGAAGGGCTGATGCAAACCAAGGTTGAGTTGTCAAAGAAGCAGGAATTGATGACACAAATGATTAGTGGAGACCTTTCAGCTATGGAGCATGTTGGCTAGTTTTCCTGATTTGTTCATTATTTCATATGAAGAGATCAGAGGGTTCAAGGGCGAAGAGATGCATATAGAGCTGAAAGAAGGTGCTAAGCCAGTGCAGCAAAGGCTAAGAAGGATGGGTCAAGAGCAAATGGAAGCCTTGCGAGAAGAGGTGGACAAGTTGTTGAAGGCAGGGTTCATAGTCCCTGTGGAGACCATAGAATGGGTGAGTCCAGTAGTAGTCAGTCCAAAGAAGGATGGGAAGTGGAGAATTTGTGTAGATTTTAAACCCTTAAACGCAGCCACTAAGAAGAACCCATATCCTCTTCCATTCATCGATCAGATCTTGGATTCAGTGGCAGGTTATGAGAGGTACAGCGTGTGTGATGGTTTTTCAGGCTATTTTCAATTGAAGATTGCTCTTAAAGACCGCACAAAGACAACTTTTATTACGCCATGGGGCTGCTATTGCTACACAGTATTGCCATTTGGGTTGTCAAATGGACCTTCCTTCTATCAAGAGAGAGCAAATTGGGTGTTGGAACCATTCATTGGTAGTTGTGTTAAAGATTTTATGGATGACTTCTGTGTCTATAGCAGTAGGGCTGATCACCATGAGAAGCTGCAGATGGTATTGGCTCGATATGATGAATGTGGAGGACAACTAAATCCAAAGAAATGTCATCTAGCACAGCCAAGGGTGAAGTTATTGGGCCATATGGTGTCAGAAAATGGCATTGAGGCTGATCCAGATAAGGTGAAGTCTATTATTCTTCTTCCATCACCTATGAGTACGAAGCAATTGGCAACCTTTATACACAAAGTGAAGTACATGGCACGGTTTATTCCATTGTCTTCGCAGCTTCTTTATCCATTACAGCAAGTGGCAAAGCATGATCCATTGCAATGGGATGACAAGTGTGAAGAAGTGTTTCAAGAGGTGAAAGAGGTGTTAGGGGGGTTGTCAGCCATGCAGGCTCCTGATTGGGAGAAAGTTTTTTATGTAAATCCATCAGTAGGGGATGATGCCATTGGAGCCATGCTATTGCAAAAGGGGAAGGGCAGCCATTATATGAGGCCAGTGTATTGTGCAAGCCGAGTGAAGTTGGTAGCGGAGAGAAAGTTATCGGAAGTAGAGCTAGTGATGGCCAGTGTAATATTTTCTTGTCGACGATTTCGTCATTACTTGCTACCACGGCCTTTTGTTTTCTTGACGAGTTATGCCTTTTTGCCACAGTTAATGGTATTAACATGTCAAATGTGGTGAAGAAATGGGTAATTGAGCTGCAAGAGTTTGAGTTCTCTTTTCTAGTGGAAGATAGTACAAGGGCTACCCTAGCTGATTTGTTGACCTACAAGGAGAATCCCCTTATTGTTAAGGAAGAGGTGGTGAGAAAGGTAGTTGAAGAAGTGCCACAGATCAGCAATGCACATGTGTTGCTCTTTTTGGAGCTTGTTTTGGCCGTAAACTGCTCATCCGAGGTCGGATTTGAGCACTTTGACATTGTAGACTGGGGTTTTGGGCCGTTCTGGACGCGATGGCGCTGTCCATTTTGCCAAATTCCTCACTCTTTTCCTGTTGTTTTTTTGTGTAAGTTTCTCCTATGAGCGAAGTTTCTGCTCTAGTTTGTGATTGTATCTGGCTTATTTTACCCATATTGTGTGAGCTATTTGCCCCATTGGTGTTGGCCCAAGCTCAATTGTATCTAAACATCAGAAATTCTCCTCTTTTGAGCTGAGTTTTTTGGGTGTGTGTGTGTGTGTGTGTCTGTGTGGAGTGGGCAAGTGGATAGTCTCTCTCCTCTCACTCCAGAGGTGTGTTCCCTGTCTCGGCCAGGTGTGTTGTCTAAGCCGAGTGGTGCCCCATAGTGTGTGTGTGTATCTTCCCAAGAGTGTGTGTCGGGTCGTTATAGAGGCGTTGTGTGTGTTTTCATCCCGCTTACATTCTTTTGGCACCCCCACGGAGGATCTTCTTCGAGTACCATCTGCTTCGAGCTTCAAGCTTCGAGATTCGGGATTACAGGTTACAGGGACAGGTACAGGTGATTCACACAGGTACAGGTAGCTGGAGTACAGTGATATACTAGCATTGATGTCACTTGCAGTTGTTGTGGGTATGCATCACTTGGAGCCTATTTGAGCGCATTGTCTGCTGGATTGTACGTTACTTGTGGAAACTGCCATTGTACGCATTTGTGGAGCCATACTTGGTTGTATTTGGCAGTCCCAGCCATTTCTGAGACTTGGTTTGGAAGATAGTCATTTCTGAGACTTGACTATATGCGATTTGCATTAGCCTTCGTGTGAGGGTCGATAGCGTGAGGTTTTTATGGAGCTGGGGGATTCTCAAATGTAGAGGTCCTTTCGGTGATACAGGTAGCTGGAGCACCCTTTTTGTGACCTCGCCATAGGCTATGTATTAGTGATTCCTACTTGATGCTCGAGTTCTATTGTTGGCAGTTTATGCATACAGATACAGTCTATATCTTGGGTTCTCATTGCTCTACTTTTGAGGAAACTCTGTCAAAAATTTTCCAAGTTATTGATGGTTGGTCTTTTGGTCTTTTGAGCCATTTTATGTTGTTATGCTGCTGAAATTTTGGCAAAATCAGAGGTTAAGTCAGGTGTGCCTTCTTGGGAGCTTCATGGTTGGCTTTAATGGATGATCAAAATGGCCCTCAATTCACTCCATTTCATTTAACTCAAAGAATCCAGATAAATGTTCATGTGTCCAGGAAGATATTTTTCCAGCAGCGCATAGTCTTTATGTTCGGGCCAAGAAGATTACGAGAGATCTTGGAATGTCCTTTGCCTGTTGTAATTCCGATGATCAACTATGAAAACTCATTTGATGTGCATGTGTTTGTCCTTATCTAAAGTTGAGCTCCATTGAAGTTTCTGGGGATTGGGTAGTCAAAAGTTTTGGGTTCTTGCACGTGTGTTCAAAGGGGTTCTCAAAGCATTGTAACTTGGGTAGCCATGGCTTTCTCTTATCCGGAGTTTCATGGAAGAAGTGATGAAGATGTGGAAGAATTTTTGGAAAAGATGGAGATTGCCTGCATCAGCAACCAGATTCATGACCCTACGCAAATGTTACGCCTTCTCCAAATTTGTTTGAAGAGTGATGCACGAGTTTGGTCTAAAGCATTTGAAGAGGAGTTGTGTGTGGCTGATCCACCTATAAGGTTGAGTTGGGACAATCTACGACATGGGTTGGAAGTGGAGTTTGTGAAGATAGAAGATCCTGACAAAGTGTGGCAAGAAGTACAGGCTTTGGTGCAAAAGGAAGGTGAGCCAGTAGATGTGTACATACGTAAGTTTTCATTGGCATGGGAGCGAATGTGCAAGGCCTTAGCACCACAGGTACCCCCGCCTGACATGATGAAGAAGGACAGGTTCTTGGCTGGTCTTTGGGAGAATATACGTTGGAGAGTGGAGCTAAAGAAGCCTAGGATATATGAAGATGCACTAGAGGTAGCAAGGAACAAAGAGTGGAAGCTGAGGAAAATGAGCCAGTTAGGGGTGGAGTCTTTGCCCATGAGGTTTGAATTTCTGTCTATAGAGTCTTTACAAGGTCGCATGTCAGGGGTTCATCACGAACCAGTGGTTCCTATTACTACTCAGGTTATGCCAGTAGTGGTCACTACAGCAGTGCAAGATGATGGGCTAAGGCAAGACATGAGGCAAGTGGTAGATTTGATGAAGAATCTCAGCCTAAACATGCTAGGTCAAGTGGGAAATAATCGAGGTCGAGGGAGGTTAGCAAATCAGCCAGGAGGTGAAGAAAGGCCTAGGAATGGTGTTGGACAAAGCAATGGTAGGTTTTGGAGGCAGACGCCCACATGTTATAATTGTGGAGAGTTGGGTCACATCAGCCCGCAATGTGATAAGCCACCAAGGATGGGGGGAGACATGTATCCATTGCCAAGACAGGTGCTAACTAGGTCAAATGATTATGGCATCGAAATTAAGGGAGACGAAGGAACCAGTGGACTGACCAAGGAGGAAAAGGGAAAGGAAAAAGTGCTAAGTGTAGTCACCTTGGAGAAGGTATCAAAGCTAGAGGATACATTAGTTATGCCTATTGGGAAGAGGACCACAGAAGATAAGGAAGGAAGAAGTGCCCCAGGTCCTAGTAAGAAGAAAGGAAAGAGCCATGAAGGCGAGGATGTCAAGGCCAAGAGGAAAAGGAGAGCTCGTCGAAAGTTTCATGTTTCAGATTTTCCACTAGGGGATGGGCAATTAAGCTATGACTTGAAGGAGGATCTGACGAGCAGGAAGGCAGATGTTACTTTTGGGCAGCTTATAGAGATGGTGCCTAAGCTAAAGCGACAGTGGAAGAGGATGGTTAACCCAATGGAGAAAGAGCCAGAGAGAGGTTCAGTAAAGGTGTTGGCAATGGATGAGCTACCAGACATTTGTCCAATAGTAGATGTGTGGCATAAAAGGAAAAATTTGGGACAAGGTTATGTGGATGGCGGAGCCCAAATATGCGTCATAACACACTCATGCGTTGAGAAGATGGGTCTCACAGTGGCTGGGGTGTCAGGTTTTCGGATCAGATTGGCAAACCATCAAAAGTAAAATTCTTGGGTGTTGTAAAGAGCTTAGAAGTGGAGGCATATGATGCAAAGGCAGTGGTTGATTTTCATGTGATGCCAGCAGGGTTGGGAGCATATCCTATTATATTGGGCAGACCATGGTTACGTGCAGTGGGAGCTGTTCAAGATTGGCGACATGGTACGATTAGCCTCTATGGAAAGACAGGTACCAAGAAGCTTTATAATATGGACACAAGGAAACGATTAGAGGAGCTTTATGAAGATGAGGATGAGTCTAGTGATGAAGAATCTTCCACGGTGACAGATGAGGACAGTGATAGCACTACCAGCAGTGATGAGGATGCTGAAGAAATACAGGAGTTTGGTTTAGTTGCATTTGTGAATGAGGTTGAAGATTAAAGTGAAGGGCCTTATGAAGTGATTGAAGGGCTGATGCAAACCAAGGTTGAGTTGTCAAAGAAGCAGGAATTGATGACACAAATGATTAGTGGAGACCTTTCAGCTATGGAGCATGTTGGCTAGTTTTCCTGATTTGTTCATTATTTCATATGAAGAGATCAGAGGGTTCAAGGGCGAAGAGATGCATATAGAGCTGAAGGAAGGTGCTAAGCCAGTGCGGCAAAGGCTAAGAAGGATGGGTCAAGAGCAAATGGAAGCCTTGCGAGAAGAGGTGGACAAGTTGTTGAAGGCAGGGTTCATAGTCCCTGTGGAGACCATAGAATGGGTGAGTCCAGTAGTAGTCAGTCCAAAGAAGGATGGGAAGTGGAGAATTTGTGTAGATTTTAAACCCTTAAACGCAGCCACTAAGAAGAACCCATATCCTCTTCCATTCATCGATCAGATCTTGGATTCAGTGGCAGGTTATGAGAGGTATAGTGTGTGTGATGGTTGTTCAGGCTATTTTCAATTGAAGATTGCTCTTAAAGACCGCACAAAGACAACTTTTATTACGCCATGGGGCTGCTATTGCTACACAGTATTGCCATTTGGGTTGTCAAATGGACCTTCCTTCTATCAAGAGAGAGCAAATTGGGTGTTGGAACCATTCATTGGTAGTTGTGTTAAAGATTTTATGGATGACTTCTGTGTCTATAGCAGTAGGGCTGATCACCATGAGAAGCTGCAGATGGTATTGGCTCGATATGATGAATGTGGAGGACAACTAAATCCAAAGAAATGTCATCTAGCACAGCCAAGGGTGAAGTTATTGGGCCATATGGTGTCAGAAAATGGCATTGAGGCTGATCCAGATAAGGTGAAGTCTATTATTCTTCTTCCATCACCTATGAGTACGAAGCAATTGGCAACCTTTATACACAAAGTGAAGTACATGGCACGGTTTATTCCATTGTCTTCGCAGCTTCTTTATCCATTACAGCAAGTGGCAAAGCATGATCCATTGCAATGGGATGACAAGTGTGAAGAAGTGTTTCAAGAGGTGAAAGAGGTGTTAGGGGGGTTGTCAGCCATGCAGGCTCTTGATTGGGAGAAAGTTTTTTATGTAAATCCATCAGTAGGGGATGATGCCATTGGAGCCATGCTATTGCAAAAGGGGAAGGGCAGCCATTATATGAGGCCAGTGTATTGTGCAAGCCGAGTGAAGTTGGTAGCGGAGAGAAAGTTATCGGAAGTAGAGCTAGTGATGGCCAGTGTAATATTTGCTTGTCGACGATTTCGTCATTACTTGCTACCACGGCCTTTTGTTTTCTTGACGAGTTATGCCTTTTTGCCACAGTTAATGGTATTAACATGTCAAATGTGGTGAAGAAATGGGTAATTGAGCTGCAAGAGTTTGAGTTCTCTTTTCTAGTGGAAGATAGTACAAGGGCTACCCTAGCTGATTTGTTGACCTACAAGGAGAATCCCCTTATTGTTAAGGAAGAGGTGGTGAGAAAGGTAGTTGAAGAAGTGCCACAGATCAGCAATGCACATGTGTTGCTCTTTTTGGAGCTTGTTTTGGCCGTAAACTGCTCATCCGAGGTCGGATTTGAGCACTTTGACATTGTAGACTGGGGTTTTGGGCCGTTCTGGACGCGATGGCGCTGTCCATTTTGCCAAATTCCTCACTCTTTTCCTGTTGTTTTTTTGTGTAAGTTTCTCCTATGAGCGAAGTTTCTGCTCTAGTTTGTGATTGTATCTGGCTTATTTTACCCATATTGTGTGAGCTATTTGCCCCATTGGTGTTGGCCCAAGCTCAATTGTATCTAAACATCAGAAATTCTCCTCTTTTGAGCTGAGTTTTTTGGGTGTGTGTGTGTGTGTGTCTGTGTGGAGTGGGCAAGTGGATAGTCTCTCTCCTCTCACTCCAGAGGTGTGTTCCCTGTCTCGGCCAGGTGTGTTGTCTAAGACGAGTGGTGCCCCATAGTGTGTGTGTGTATCTTCCCAAGAGTGTGTGTCGGGTCGTTATAGAGGCGTTGTGTGTGTTTTCATCCCGCTTGCATTCTTTTGGCACCCCCACGGAGGATCTTCTTCGAGTACCTTCTGCTTCGAGCTTCAAGCTTCGAGATTCGGGATTACAGGTTACAGGGACAGGTATAGGTGATTCACACAGGTACAGGTAGCTGGAGTACAATGATATACTAGCATTGATGTCACTTGCAGTTGTTGTGGGTATGCATCACTTGGCGCCTATTTGAGCGCATTGTCTGCTGGATTGTACGTTACTTGTGGAAACTGCCATTGTACGCATTTGTGGAGCCATACTTGGTTGTATTTGGCAGTCCCAGCCATTTCTGAGACTTGGTCTGGAAGATAGTCATTTCTGAGACTTGACTATATGCGATTTGCATTAGCCTTCGTGTGAGGGTCGATAGCGTGAGGTTTTTATGGAGCTGGGGGATTCTCAAATGTAGAGGTCCTTTCGGTGATACAGGTAGCTGGAGCACCCTTTTCGTGACCTCGCCATAGGCTATGTATTAGTGATTCCTACTTGATGCTCGAGTTCTATTGTTGGCAGTTTATGCATACAGATACAGTCTATATCTTGGGTTCTCATTGCTCTACTTTTGAGGAAACTCTGTCAAAAATTTTCCAAGTTATTGATGGTTGGTCTTTTGGTCTTTTGAGCCATTTTATGTTGTTATGCTGCTGAAATTTTGGCAAAATCAGAGGTTAAGTCAGGTGTGCCTTCTTGGGAGCTTCATGGTTGGCTTTAATGGATGATCAAAATGGCCCTCAATTCACTCCATTTCATTTAACTCAAAGAATCCAGATAAATGTTCATGTGTCCAGGAAGATATTTTTCCAGCAGCGCATAGTCTTTATGTTCGGGCCAAGAAGATTACGAGAGATCTTGGAATGTCCTTTGCCTGTTGTAATTTCGATGATCAACTATGAAAACTCATTTGATGTGCATGTGTTTGTCCTTATCTAAAGTTGAGCTCCATTGAAGTTTCTGGGGATTGGGTAGTCAAAAGTTTTGGGTTCTTGCACGTGTGTTCAAAGGGGTTCTCAAAGCATTGTAACTTGGGTAGCCATGGCTTTCTCTTATCCGGAGTTTCATGGAAGAAGTGATGAAGATGTGGAAGAATTTTTGGAAAAGATGGAGATTGCCTGCATCAGCAACCAGATTCATGACCCTACGCAAATGTTACGCCTTCTCCAAATTTGTTTGAAGAGTGATGCACGAGTTTGGTCTAAAGCATTTGAAGAGGAGTTGTGTGTGGCTGATCCACCTATAAGGTTGAGTTAGGACAATCTACGACATGGGTTGGAAGTGGAGTTTGTGAAGATAGAAGATCCTGACAAAGTGTGGCAAGAAGTACAGGCTTTGGTGCAAAAGGAAGGTGAGCCAGTAGATGTGTACATACGTAAGTTTTCATTGGCATGGGAGCGAATATGCAAGGCCTTAGCACCACAGGTACCCCCGCCTGACATGATGAAGAAGGACAGGTTCTTGGCTGGTCTTTGGGAGAATATACGTTGGAGAGTGGAGCTAAAGAAGCTTAGGACATATGAAGATGCACTAGAGGTAGCAAGGAACAAAGAGTGGAAGCTGAGGAAAATGAGCCAGTTAGGGGTGGAGTCTTTGCCCATGAGGTTTGAATTTCTGTCTATAGAGTCTTTACAAGGTCGCATGTCAGGGGTTCATCACGAACCAGTGGTTCCTATTACTACTCAGGTTATGCCAGTAGTGGTCACTACAGCAGTGCAAGACGATGGGCTAAGGCAAGACATGAGGCAAGTGGTAGACTTGATGAAGAATCTCAGCCTAAACATGCTAGGTCAAGTGGGAAATAATCGAGGTCGAGGGAGGTTTGCAAATCAGCCAGGAGGTGAAGAAAGGCCTAGGAATGGTGTTGGACAAAGCAATGGTAGGTTTTGGAGGCAGACGCCCACATGTTATAATTGTGGAGAGTTGGGTCACATCAGCCCGCAATGTGATAAGCCACCAAGGATGGGGGG
Source organism: Adiantum capillus-veneris (assembly GCF_014529385.1). Classification (NCBI taxonomy): domain Eukaryota; kingdom Viridiplantae; phylum Streptophyta; class Polypodiopsida; order Polypodiales; family Pteridaceae; genus Adiantum; species Adiantum capillus-veneris. Next base: position 41,764,116 of record NC_140960.1, read on the forward strand.
AGACATGTATCCATTGCCAAGACAGGTGCTAACTAGGTCAAATGATTATGGCATCGAAATTAAGGGAGACGAAGGAACCAGTGGACTGACCAAGGAGGAAAAGGGAAAGACAAAAGTGCTAAGTGTAGTCACCTTGGAGAAGGTATCAAAGCTAGAGGATACATTAGTTATGCCTATTAGGAAGAGGACCATAGAAGATAAGGAAGGAAGAAGTGCCCCAGGTCCTAGTAAGAGGAAAGGAAAGAGCCATGAAGGCGAGGATGTCACGGCCAAGAGGAAAAGGAGAGCTCGTCGAAAGTTTCATGTTTCAGATTTTCCACTAGGGGATGGGCAATTAAGCTATGACTTGAAGGAGGATCTGACGAGCAGGAAGGCAGATGTTACTTTTGGGCAGCTTATAGAGATGGTGCCTAAGCTAAAGCGACAGTGGAAGAGGATGGTTAACCCAATGGAGAAAGAGCCAGAGAGAGGTTCAGTAAAGGTGTTGGCAATGGATGAGCTACCAGACATTTGTCCAATAGTAGATGTGTGGCATAAAAGGAAAAATTTGGGACAAGGTTATGTGGATGGCGGAGCCCAAATATGCGTCATAACACACTCATGCGTTGAGAAGATGGGTCTCACAGTGGCTGGGGTGTCAGGTTTTCGGATCAGATTGGCAAACCATCAAAAGTAAAATGCTTGGGTGTTGTAAAGAGCTTAGAAGTGGAGGCATATGATGCAAAGGTAGTGGTTGATTTTCATGTGATGCCAGCAGGGTTGGGAGCATATCCTATTATATCTGGCAGACCATGGTTACGTGCAGTGGGAGCTGTTCAAGATTGGCGACATGGTACGATTAGCCTCTATGGAAAGACAGGTACCAAGAAGCTTTATAATATGGACACAAGGAAACGATTAGAGGAGCTTTATGAAGATGAGGATGAGTCTAGTGATGAAGAATCTTCCACGGTGACAGATGAGGACAGTGATAGCACTACCAGCAGTGATGAGGATGCTGAAGAAATACAGGAGTTTGGTTTAGTTGCATTTGTGAATGAGGTTGAAGATTAAAGTGAAGGGCCTTATGAAGTGATTGAAGGGCTGATGCAAACCAAGGTTGAGTTGTCAAAGAAGCAGGAATTGATGACACAAATGATTAGTGGAGACCTTTCAGCTATGGAGCATGTTGGCTAGTTTTCCTGATTTGTTCATTATTTCATATGAAGAGATCAGAGGGTTCAAGGGCGAAGAGATGCATATAGAGCTGAAAGAAGGTGCTAAGCCAGTGCGGCAAAGGCTAAGAAGGATGGGTCAAGAGCAAATGGAAGCCTTGCGAGAAGAGGTGGACAAGTTGTTGAAGGCAGGGTTCATAGTCCCTGTGGAGACCATAGAATGGGTGAGTCCAGTAGTAGTCAGTCCAAAGAAGGATGGGAAGTGGAGAATTTGTGTAGATTTTAAACCCTTAAACGCAGCCACTAAGAAGAACCCATATCCTCTTCCATTCATCGATCAGATCTTGGATTCAGTGGCAGGTTATGAGAGGTACAGCGTGTGTGATGGTTTTTCAGGCTATTTTCAATTGAAGATTGCTCTTAAAGACCGCACAAAGACAACTTTTATTACGCCATGGGGCTGCTATTGCTACACAGTATTGCCATTTGGGTTGTCAAATGGACCTTCCTTCTATCAAGAGAGAGCAAATTGGGTGTTGGAACCATTCATTGGTAGTTGTGTTAAAGATTTTATGGATGACTTCTGTGTCTATAGCAGTAGGGCTGATCACCATGAGAAGCTGCAGATGGTATTGGCTCGATATAATGAATGTGGAGGACAACTAAATCCAAAGAAATGTCATCTAGCACAGCCAAGGGTGAAATTATTGGGCCATATGGTGTCAGAAAATGGCATTGAGGCTGATCCAGATAAGGTGAAGTCTATTATTCTTCTTCCATCACCTATGAGTACGAAGCAATTGGCAACCTTTATACACAAAGTGAAGTACATGGCACGGTTTATTCCATTGTCTTCGCAGCTTCTTTATCCATTACAGCAAGTGGCAAAGCATGATCCATTGCAATGGGATGACAAGTGTGAAGAAGTGTTTCAAGAGGTGAAAGAGGTGTTAGGGGGGTTGTCAGCCATGCAGGCTCCTGATTGGGAGAAAGTTTTTTATGTAAATCCATCAGTAGGGGATGATGCCATTGGAGCCATGCTATTGCAAAAGGGGAAGGGCAGCCATTATATGAGGCCAGTGTATTGTGCAAGCCGAGTGAAGTTGGTAGCGGAGAGAAAGTTATCGGAAGTAGAGCTAGTGATGGCCAGTGTAATATTTGCTTGTCGACGATTTCGTCATTACTTGCTACCACGGCCTTTTGTTTTCTTGACGAGTTATGCCTTTTTGCCACAGTTAATGGTATTAACATGTCAAATGTGGTGAAGAAATGGGTAATTGAGCTGCAAGAGTTTGAGTTCTCTTTTCTAGTGGAAGATAGTACAAGGGCTACCCTAGCTGATTTGTTGACCTACAAGGAGAATCCCCTTATTGTTAAGGAAGAGGTGGTGAGAAAGGTAGTTGAAGAAGTGCCACAGATCAGCAATGCACATGTGTTGCTCTTTTTGGAGCTTGTTTTGGCCGTAAACTGCTCATCCGAGGTCGGATTTGAGCACTTTGACATTGTAGACTGGGGTTTTGGGCCGTTCTGGACGCGATGGCGCTGTCCATTTTGCCAAATTCCTCACTCTTTTCCTGTTGTTTTTTTGTGTAAGTTTCTCCTATTAGCGAAGTTTCTGCTCTAGTTTGTGATTGTATCTGGCTTATTTTACCCATATTGTGTGAGCTATTTGCCCCATTGGTGTTGGCCCAAGCTCAATTGTATCTAAACATCAGAAATTCTCCTCTTTTGAGCTGAGTTTTTTGGGTGTGTGTGTGTGTGTGTGTGTCTGTGTGGAGTGGGCAAGTGGATAGTCTCTCTCCTCTCACTCCAGAGGTGTGTTCCCTGTCTCGGCCAGGTGTGTTGTCTAAGCCGAGTGGTGCCCCATAGTGTGTGTGTGTATCTTCCCAAGAGTGTGTGTCGGGTCGTTATAGAGGCGTTGTGTGTGTTTTCATCCCGCTTACATTCTTTTGGCACCCCCACGGAGGATCTTCTTCGAGTACCTTCTGCTTCGAGCTTCAAGCTTCGAGATTCGGGATTACAGGTTACAGGGACAGGTACAGGTGATTCACACAGGTACAGGTAGCTGGAGTACAGTGATATACTAGCATTGATGTCACTTGCAGTTGTTGTGGGTATGCATCACTTGGCGCCTATTTGAGCGCATTGTCTGCTGGATTGTACGTTACTTGTGGAAACTGCCATTGTAGGCATTTGTGGAGCCATACTTGGTTGTATTTGGCAGTCCCAGCCATTTCTGAGACTTGGTCTGGAAGATAGTCATTTCTGAGACTTGACTATATGCGATTTGCATTAGCCTTCGTGTGAGGGTCGATAGCGTGAGGTTTTTATGGAGCTGGGGGATTCTCAAATGTAGAGGTCCTTTCGGTGATACAGGTAGCTGGAGCACCCTTTTCGTGACCTCGCCATAGGCTATGTATTAGTGATTCCTACTTGATGCTCGAGTTCTATTGTTGGCAGTTTATGCATACAGATACAGTCTATATTTTGGGTTCTCATTGCTCTACTTCTGAGGAAACTCTGTCAAAAATTTTCCAAGTTATTGATGGTTGGTCTTTTGGTCTTTTGAGCCATTTTATGTTGTTATGCTGCTGAAATTTTGGCAAAATCAGAGGTTAAGTCAGGTGTGCCTTCTTGGGAGCTTCATGGTTGGCTTTAATGGATGATCAAAATGGCCCTCAATTCACTCCATTTCATTTAACTCAAAGAATCCAGATAAATGTTCATGTGTCCAGGAAGATATTTTTCCAGCAGCGCATAGTCTTTATGTTCGGGCCAAGAAGATTACGAGAGATCTTGGAATGTCCTTTGCCTGTTGTAATTTCGATGATCAACTATGAAAACTCATTTGATGTGCATGTGTTTGTCCTTATCTAAAGTTGAGCTCCATTGAAGTTTCTGGGGATTGGGTAGTCAAAAGTTTTGGGTTCTTGCACGTGTGTTCAAAGGGGTTCTCAAAGCATTGTAACTTGGGTAGCCATGGCTTTCTCTTATCCGGAGTTTCATGGAAGAAGTGATGAAGATGTGGAAGAATTTTTGGAAAAGATGGAGATTGCCTGCATCAGCAACCAGATTCATGACCCTACGCAAATGTTACGCCTTCTCCAAATTTGTTTGAAGAGTGATGCACGAGTTTGGTCTAAAGCATTTGAAGAGGAGTTGTGTGTGGCTGATCCACCTATAAGGTTGAGTTGGGACAATCTACGACATGGGTTGGAAGTGGAGTTTGTGAAGATAGAAGATCCTGACAAAGTGTGGCAAGAAGTACAGGCTTTGGTGCAAAAGGAAGGTGAGCCAGTAGATGTGTACATACGTAAGTTTTCATTGGCATGGGAGCGAATGTGCAAGGCCTTAGCACCACAGGTACCCCCGCCTGACATGATGAAGAAGGACAGGTTCTTGGCTGGTCTTTGGGAGAATATACGTTGGAGAGTGGAGCTAAAGAAGCCTAGGACATATGAAGATGCACTAGAGGTAGCAAGGAACAAAGAGTGGAAGCTGAGGAAAATGAGCCAGTTAGGGGTGGAGTCTTTGCCCATGAGGTTTGAATTTCTGTCTATAGAGTCTTTACAAGGTCGCATGTCAGGGGTTCATCACGAACCAGTGGTTCCTATTACTACTCAGGTTATGCCAGCAGTGGTCACTACAGCAGTGCAAGATGATGGGCTAAGGCAAGACATGAGGCAAGTGGTAGATTTGATGAAGAATCTCAGCCTAAACATGCTAGGTCAAGTGGGAAATAATCGAGGTCGAGGGAGGTTTGCAAATCAGCCAGGAGGTGAAGAAAGGCCTAGGAATGGTGTTGGACAAAGCAATGGTAGGTTTTGGAGGCAGACGCCCACATGTTATAATTGTGGAGAGTTGGGTCACATCAGCCCGCAATGTGATAAGCCACCAAGGATGGGGGGAGACATGTATCCATTGCCAAGACAGGTGCTAACTAGGTCAAATGATTATGGCATCGAAATTAAGGGAGACGAAGGAACCAGTGGACTGACCAAGGAGGAAAAGGGAAAGACAAAAGTGCTAAGTGTAGTCACCTTGGAGAAGGTATCAAAGCTAGAGGATACATTAGTTATGCCTATTGGGAAGAGGACCATAGAAGATAAGGAAGGAAGAAGTGCCCCAGGTCCTAGTAAGAGGAAAGGAAAGAGCCATGAAGGCGAGGATGTCAAGGCCAAGAGGAAAAGGAGAGCTCGTCGAAAGTTTCATGTTTCAGATTTTCCACTAGGGGATGGGCAATTAAGCTATGACTTGAAGGAGGATCTGACGAGCAGGAAGGCAGATGTTACTTTTGGGCAGCTTATAGAGATGGTGCCTAAGCTAAAGCGATAGTGGAAGAGGATGGTTAACCCAATGGAGAAAGAGCCAGAGAGAGGTTCAGTAAAGGTGTTGGCAATGGATGAGCTACCAGACATTTGTCCAATAGTAGATGTGTGGCATAAAAGGAAAAATTTGGGACAAGGTTATGTGGATGGCGGAGCCCAAATATGCGTCATAACACACTCATGCGTTGAGAAGATGGGTCTCACAGTGGCTGGGGTGTTAGGTTTTCGAATCAGATTGGCAAACCATCAAAAGTAAAATGCTTGGGTGTTGTAAAGAGCTTAGAAGTGGAGGCATATGATGCAAAGGCAGTGGTTGATTTTCATGTGATGCCAGCAGGGTTGGGAGCATATCCTATTATATTGGGCAGACCATGGTTACGTGCAGTGGGAGCTGTTCAAGATTGGCGACATGGTACGATTAGCCTCTATGGAAAGACAGGTACCAAGAAGCTTTATAATATGGACACAAGGAAACGATTAGAGGAGCTTTATGAAGATGAGGATGAGTCTAGTGATGAAGAATCTTCCACGGTGACAGATGAGGACAGTGATAGCACTACCAGCAGTGATGAGGATGCTGAAGAAATACAGGAGTTTGGTTTAGTTGCATTTGTGAATGAGGTTGAAGATTAAAGTGAAGGGCCTTATGAAGTGATTGAAGGGCTGATGCAAACCAAGGTTGAGTTGTCAAAGAAGCAGGAATTGATGACACAAATGATTAGTGGAGACCTTTCAGCTATGGAGCATGTTGGCTAGTTTTCCTGATTTGTTCATTATTTCATATGAAGAGATCAGAGGGTTCAAGGGCGAAGAGATGCATATAGAGCTGAAAGAAGGTGCTAAGCCAGTGCGGCAAAGGCTAAGAAGGATGGGTCAAGAGCAAATGGAAGCCTTGCGAGAAGAGGTGGACAAGTTGTTGAAGGCAGGGTTCATAGTCCCTGTGGAGACCATAGAATGGGTGAGTCCAGTAGTAGTCAGTCCAAAGAAGGATGGGAAGTGGAGAATTTGTGTAGATTTTAAACCCTTAAACGCAGCCACTAAGAAGAACCCATATCCTCTTCCATTCATCGATCAGATCTTGGATTCAGTGGCAGGTTATGAGAGGTACAGCGTGTGTGATGGTTTTTCAGGCTATTTTCAATTGAAGATTGCTCTTAAAGACCGCACAAAGACAACTTTTATTACGCCATGGGGCTGCTATTGCTACACAGTATTGCCATTTGGGTTGTCAAATGGACCTTCCTTCTATCAAGAGAGAGCAAATTGGGTGTTGGAACTATTCATTGGTAGTTGTGTTAAAGATTTTATGGATGACTTCTGTGTCTATAGCAGTAGGGCTGATCACCATGAGAAGCTGCAGATGGTATTGGCTCGATATGATGAATGTGGAGGACAACTAAATCCAAAGAAATGTCATCTAGCACAGCCAAGGGTGAAGTTATTGGGCCATATGGTGTCAGAAAATGGCATTGAGGCTGATCCAGATAAGGTGAAGTCTATTATTCTTCTTCCATCACCTATGAGTACGAAGCAATTGGCAACCTTTATACACAAAGTGAAGTACATGGCACGGTTTATTCCATTGTCTTCGCAGCTTCTTTATCCATTACAGCAAGTGGCAAAGCATGATAAGAGGCACCAAAGTGTCATAAATGTCCTGTGAGCTTACATTACTGTCTCTAGTACATGACAGCAAGGGCTGAACAGAATCTTCCACAGACACTACATCCCGAGAAACCAGAATACGTTTTGTTTGTGGATGATACAACCTGTAACCTTTGCTTTCAGCACTATAACCAACAAAAATACATTTGACAGCCTTATCATCCAATTTTCTGCGCTGCACTTGTGGCACCAAAGCATATGCCAAACAGCCAAAAACACGCATGTGCTCAATAGAAGGCTTTCTATCATGCCATGCTTCATATGGAGTAATAGACTGCAAAGCTTTCGTAGGACACCTGTTTAGTACATAAGTGGCACACATGATGGCCTCAAGCCAAAAAGAATGCGGCAAAGCTTGACTTTTGACCATACATCGTGCCATTTCCATAAGTGACCTGTCTTTTCTCTCAGCAACACCATTTTGCTGAGGTGTATAAGGCATTGTACATTGGTGTTTTATCCCACGACTAGCCAGAAATGCATTAAATTCATGAGACATATACTCCCCCCCTCGATCGGAACGGAGGGTTCCCATAGTACATTTCGAGACATTTTCAGCCATAGCCAGAAATTGTTTGAAGCACATAAAAACTTCGGACTTCGCTTTAAGCGGAAATACCCATGCATGCCTGGAGTAATCATCAATGAAAGTCACGAAGTACAGGTAATTGCCCAAGGACGGAGTTTGCATGGGCCCACAAACATCACTATGCACAAGCTGCAACCTGCATGTGGCCCGAACTGAAGCATCCTTTGGAAACTTAGAACGCTGCATCTTACCCAAAATACAGCCTTCACAAACATGTTTGACAGGTGCTTCAAGAGGTGGCAAAGAAGCAACCATATCAGATTTCTGCAAACGCAGCAAACTGGCAAAATTCAGATGACCAAAACGTGCATGCCAAAGTTTTTCATCTGAAATAGCCCTTGAATCTGCAACAGCATTTGCAAAATTTTGTCCACACTTGTCATACAAAGTGAGCTTATATAGCCCACGGCACAAAAGCCCAGATGCAACAATTTCATCACCAAAACTGAGATCATGAATTGTACATCTGTCATCCAAAAATTTGACTACAAGTCCAAGTCTAGCAAGTGCGGATACAGACAAGAGATTATTCTTGATCCCAGGTACATAAAGTGCATCAATAAGTGTGAAGGAACTGCCATTAGCAGCAGTGAGCACAATCTTTCCAACTCCCTGAACTGGATAAGAGGCGTTGTTGGCACAAGTGACTGAATTCCCATGAGGGACAGAATTGAGAGAGGTAAACAATTCACGATGTGAGGTAATGTGCTTTGTAGCACCACTGTTGAAATACCACACATGTGAATCTGTAGCAACTGACAAGCATGCATCATGGACAGCAGGATTGTAAGTGCACTCTGCGCTAAACGCCCATTCTGCATCAACATCAGAAACACAGTCTCCTTTCACAGAAGACTCAACAATGGTTGCATTTGTAGTGGAACCAACATTTGCAGTGGAACCACCCTCTTTCTTCTTAGCCTCTTTGGCCTTCAACTTAGGACACGATTTGATCAAGTGATCATTGGCTTTACAATAATGGCAACGCATCGTCTTTTTGCCCTTATCACCAGAATTGCCAGACGAAGTACTACCAGCAGAAGCATTAGGAACATAATTTTTGCCACTCGTAGCAGAACCATAAGAAGTGGCTGCATTACTGTTACCACCCTTTCTTTGAGAAGCAATAAAAGCCTGTTCAACTGCACGCTGCCTAGTCCTGTTTTTTCTGAAAAGTGACTCTTGCAACAGCAATGTGCATAATGCATCAAACTTGACAACTTCAGAATTTCCTTGGGTCATCAGTCTCCAAGTACTAGCAAAAGTCTGGTAGGAATCTGGTAAGGCATCAAGAACAGTCTGCACAAGGAAACTGTCTGAAATGACTTCACCTGCAGAAATAAGCTACTCATTGATATCCTTGACACTAGCAAGGAAAGTGTCCATATCATCTTCCTCATGCATAATCTTCAACTCCAGCTCTTTACGGAGCAAAGCAATTTTAGCCTCATTGCGGCTTGCATAAAGACCTGCTAAAATATCCCAAGCCTGTTTTGCAGATTTTGCTGAACGGATGTGAGGAACAATGGTGCGCTTCACAGACAACGCAATCAATGCATGAGCCTGCGCATCCTTAACATCCCAACGAGCTTGTTCTGCCGTAGGCAAAACAACTCTAACAGCTGCAATCCTTGCAGCAAGACCTGCATCATCCTCAATATCGCCTACATCCTCAAAACTAGGACGTACATCAATGCCCTGCACAATGTTTCAGACACCCTTTGACACAAGAACATGTTGCATCATATAAGCCCACATAGGGTAGTTGTCCCCATCCAACATGTCCTCAGTAGCAAACATCTTGAACACATCTGTGTTGTTGTTGTCAGCCATGGTAAATGCTGCACCTGATGTGAAAACTGCCCGAAAATAGGAGAAATGGAGCGGGAACAACTTGTGCTATATAGCACAAACCGTAGAAGACTATAAGGCACCTGTTATGCAGAAAACGGAACTGACAGAAATTCTGCACAAAATGACGAAATAGCCTCTGCAGTACTACCTGTAGTGGAAACGGAGGCCGAAATGAGCCCAAATCAAAATTCTGAGTAGACCAAGCTCTTCGCGTTGTCCCAAAAAATTTTGTCGACCTGCGAACGCTCGCCAAAGCTCACTGAAATCGGAGAAAGTGAGCAGGCGTGTGCTGGAGCAGCTGGCGACTAAGCCCGGGAGGACGTGACCTGCTCTGATACCAATTGTTGGAATTAGGGTTGCAGAGAAACGCACACAGCTTGGAGAAGACGAAGGAAGCTCAAGGCACACAATAGAGAGTGTGTTACTTGATGTGCTATGGAAAGATAGATAGCCCTAGAGTGATAGGCGTATATACAATGCACGGGGAAAAAAACCTCCTAAAGAGGGAAAAAATGCCCCGGCGGTCCTAGTGTGTTCACACACATCACTACCACATGTATATGGTAACATTTCCGTCGCCGTTGAATCTTGTAGCAAAGGCGACCCAAACGCAACCAGATCTTTGTTATGTGCTACTCACTCCATGGGTATACGGGATCCAAACCCACTTGCCAATACTGGCTCTTTGTATAGGCCAACGTATCCTCACTCAACTCCCTCTAAAACGCACTCCATCTGTCCCTCTTTGACCAACATCTGAGAGTTCCGAGCGTCCGACCACATTGACACTAAACATGCCTCCTCAATACTCTGGAAACATGCAATCCATGTGCTTCATTTGCCAAGGTCGACTATGAAAGGAATTTGCATTTCCTCTAAAGTCCGTTGTGTTTTTCCCTCGCCGTCGAATCTTGTAGCAAAGGCGACCCAAAGCAGCCAGATCTTTGTTGTGTGCTACTCACTCCATGGGTATACGGGATCCAAACCCACTTGCCAAGACCGGCTCTCTGTATAGGCTGACGTAGCCTCACTCAACTCCCTCTGAAACGCACTCCATCTATCCCTCTTTGACCAACATCTGAGTGTTCCGAGCGTCTGACCACATTCACACTAAACATGCATCCTCAATACTCGGGAAACATGGAATCTGTGTGCTTCGTGTGCCAAGGGAATCACTCCTGGCTCGACTATGAAAGGAATTCGCATTTCCTCTGAAATCCGTTGCGTTTTCTAGTCGCCGTCCAATTTGTAGCTAAGGTGACCCAAACGCAGCTAGATCATTGTTGTGTGCTACTCACTTGTGACGGGCTCTCCATATAGGCCGACGCAGCCTCACTCAACTCTCTCTGAAACACACTCCATCTGTCCCTCTTTGACCAACATTTGAGTGTTCCGAGCGTCCGACCACCTTGACACTAAACATGCCTCTTGAATACTTTGGAAACATGCAATCCATGTGCTTCGTTTGCCAAGGGAATCACTCCTGGCTCCACTATGAGAGAAATTCGCATTTCCTCTGAAATTTGCTGCGATTTCTCGTCGTCGTCAAATGTTTTAGCTAAGGTGACCCAAACGTAGCTAGATCATTGTTGTTTGCTACTTACTCAAGACCAGCTCTTCGTAGAGGCTGATGCAACCTCACTCAACTCTCTCTGAAACGCACACCATCTGTCTACTGCGTTTTTTTATCGCCGTCGAATCTTCTAGTCAAGGCGACCCAAATGAAACTAGATCAGTGGTGTGTATTGCTCATGCCATGGGTATACGTGATCTAAACCAACTTGCCTAGGCTGGCTCTCCGTATATAGGCCGTCACAGCCTCACTCAACTCCCTTTGAAACGCACTCCATCTGTCCCTCTTTGACCAACAACTTAGTGTTTTGAGAGTTCGACCACACTGACACTAAACATGCATCCTCAATACTCTGGAAACATGGAATCCATGTGCTTCGTTTGGCTCGACTATGAAAGGAATTCGCATTTCCTCTGAAATCCACTGCGTTTTCTCGTCACCGTCCAATCTTGTAGCTAAGGTGACCCAAACCCAGCTAGATCATTGTTGTGTGCTACTCACTCGTGACCGGCTCTCCGAATAGGCCGACGTAGCCTCACTCAACTCTCTTTGAAATACACTCCATCTGTCCCTCTTTGACCAACATTTGAGTGTTCCGAGCGTCCGACCACCTTGACACTAAACATGCTTCATGAATACTTTGGAAACATGCAATCCATGTGCTTCGTTTGCCAAGGGATTCACTCCTGGCTCTACTATGAGAGGAATTCGCATTTCCTCTGAAATCTGTTGCGATTTCTTGTCGTCATCGAATGTTTTAGCTAAGGTGACCCAAACGTAGCTAGATCATTGTTGTTTGCTACTTACTCAAGACCGGCTCTTCGTATAGGCTGATGCAACCTCACTCAACTCTCTCTGAAACGCACTCAACTCTCTCTGAAACGCACACCATCTGAGAGTTCCAAACGTCCTACCATATTGACACGAAACATGCCTCCTCAATACTCTGGGAACATGTAATCCATGTGCTTCATTTGCCAAGGGAATGAATCCTGGCTCGACTATGAAAGGAATTCGCATTTCCTCTAAAGTCCGCTGCGTTTTTCCGTCGCCGTCGAATCTTGTAGCAAAGGCGACTCAAACACAGCCAGATCTTTGTTGTGTGCTACTCACTCCATGGGTATACGGGATCCAAACCCACTTGCCAATACCGGCTCTCTGTATAGGCCGACGTAGCCTCACTCAACTCCCTCTAAAACGGACTCCATCTGTCCCTCTTTGACCAACATGTGAGAGTTCTAAGCGTCCGACCACATTGACACTAAACATGCCTCCTCACTACTCTGGAAACATGCAATCCATGTGCTTCATTTGCCAAGGGAATCAATCCTGGCTCAACTATGAAAGGAATTTGCATTTCCTCTAAAGTCCGTTGTGTTTTTCCGTCGCCGTCGAATCTTGTAGCAAAGGCGACCCAAAGCAGCCAGATCTTTGTTGTGTGCTACTCACTCCATGGGTATACGGGATCCAAACCCACTTGCCAAGACCGGCTCTCTGTATAGGCCGACGTAGCCTCACTCAACTCCGTCTGAAACGCACTCCATGTGAGTGTTCCAAGCGTCCGACCACATTGACACTAAACATGCATCCTCAATACTCTGGAAACATGGAAACCATGTGCTTCGTTTGCCAAGGGAATCACTCATGGCTCGACTATGAAAGGAATTCGCATTTCCTCTGAAATCCGCTGCCTTTTCTCATCGCCGTCCAATCTTGTAGCTAAGGTGACCCAAACGCAGCTAGATCATTGTTGTGTGCTACTCACTCGTGACCAGCTCTCCGTATAGGCCGATGTAGCCTCACTCAACTCTCTTTGAAATACACTCCATCTGTCCCTCTTTGACCAACATTTGAGTGTTCCGAGCGTCCGACCACCTTGACACTAAACATGCCTCCTGAATACTTTGGAAACATGCAATCCATGTGCTTCGTTTGCCAAGGGAATCACTCCTGGCTCCACTACGAGAGGAATTCGCATTTCCTCTGAAATTTGCTGCGATTTCTCGTCGTCGTCAAATGTTTTAGCTAAGGTGACCCAAACGTAGGTAGATCATTGTTGTTTGCTACTTACTGAAGACCAGCTCTTCTTAGAGGCTGATGCAACCTCACTCAACTCTCTCTGAAACGCACACCATCTGTCTACTGCGTTTTTTTATCGCCGTCGAATCTTCTAGTCAAGCGACCCAAATAAAACTAGATCAGTGGTGTGTATTGCTCATGCCATGGGTATACGTGATCTAAACCCACTTGCCTAGGCTGGCTCTCCGTATATAGGCCGTCGCAGCCTTACTCAACTCCCTTTGAAACGCACTCCATCTGTCCCTCTTTGACCAACAACTTAGTGTTTTGAGCGTTCGACCACACTGACACTAAACATGCATCCTCAATACTCTGGAAACATGGAATCCATGTGCTTCGTTTGGCTCGACTATGAAAGGAATTCGCATTTCCTCTGAAATCCACTGCGTTTTCTCGTCACCGTCCAATCTTGTAGCTAAGGTGACCCAAACCCAGCTAGATCATTGTTGTGTGCTACTCACTCGTGACCGGCTCTCCGAATAGGCTGACGTAGCCTCACTCAACTCTCTTTGAAATACACTCCATCTGTCCCTCTTTGACCAACATTTGAGTGTTCCGAGCGTCCGACCACCTTGACACTAAACATGCCTCATGAATACTTTGGAAACATGCAATCCATGTGCTTCGTTTGCCAAGGGATTCACTCCTAGCTCCACTATGAGAAAAATTTGCATTTCCTCTGAAATCTGTTGCGATTTCTCGTCGTCATCAAATGTTTTAGCTAAGGTGACCCAAACGTAGCTAGATCATTGTTGTTTGCTACTTAGTCAAGACCGGGTCTTCGTATAGGTTGATGCAACCTCACTCAACTTTCTCTAAAACACACTCAACTCTCTCTGAAACGCACACCATCTGAGAGTTCCAAACGTCCTACCATATTGACACTAAACATGCCTCCTCAATACTCTAGGAACATGCAATCCATGTGCTTCATTTGCCAAGGGAATAAATCCTGGCTCGACTATGAAAGGAATTCGCATTTCCTCTAAAATCCGCTGCGTTTTTCTGTCGCCGTCGAATCTTGTAGCAAAGGCGACCCAAACGCAGCCAGATCTTTGTTGTGTGCTACTCACTCCATGGGTATACGGGATCCAAACCCACTTGCCAATACCGGCTCTCTGTATAGGCAGACGTAGCCTCACTCAACTCCCTTTGAAATGCACTCCATCTGTCCCTCTTTGACCAACATCTCAGAGTTCTGAGCGTCCGACCACATTGACACTAAACATGCCTCCTCAATACTCTGGGAACATGCAATCCATGTGCTTCATTTGCCAAGGAATCCTGGCTCGACTATGAAAGGAATTTGCATTTCCTCTAAAGTCCGCTGTGTTTTTCCGTCGCCGTCGAATCTTGTAGCAAAGGCGACCCAAAGCAGCCAGATCTTTGTTGTGTGCTACTCACTCCATGGGTATACGGGATCCAAACCCACTTGCCAAGACCGGCTCTCTGTATAGGCCGACATAGCCTCACTCAACTCCCTCTGAAACGCACTCCATGTGAGTGTTCCAAGCGTCCGACCACATTGACACTAAACATGCATCCTCAATACTCTGGAAACATGGAAACCATGTGCTTCGTTTGCCAAGGGAATCACTCATGGCTCGACTATGAAAGGAATTCGCATTTCCTCTGAAATCCGCTGCCTTTTCTCATCGCCGTCCAATCTTGTAGCTAAGGTGACCCAAACGCAGCTAGATCATTGTTGTGTGCTACTCACTCGTGACCGGCTCTCCGTGTAGGCCGACGTACCCTCACTCAACTCTCTTTGAAATACACTCCATCTGTCCCTCTTTGACCAACATTTGAGTGTTCCGAGCGTCCGACCACCTTGACACTAAATATGCCTCCTGAATACTTTGGAAACATGCAATCCATGTGCTTCGTTTGCCAAGGGAATCAGTCCTGGCTCCACTATGAGAGGAATTTGCATTTCCTCTGAGATCTGCTGCGATTTCTCGTCGTCGTCAAATGTTTTAGCTAAGGTGACCCAAACGTAGCTAGATCATTATTGTTTGCTACTTGCCAAGACCGCCTCTTTGTATAGGCAGACGTAGCCTCACTCATCTCCCTCTGAAACGCACTCCATCTATCCCTTTTTGACCAACATCTGAGTGTTCCGAGCGTCCGACCACATTGACACTAAACATGCATCCTCAATACTCTGGAAACATGGATTCCATGTGCTTCGTGTGCCAAGGGAATCACTCATGGCTCGACTATGAAAGGAATTTGCATTTCCTCTAAAATCCGTTGCGTTCTCTCGTCGCCGTCCAATCTTGTAGCTAAGGTGACCCAAACGCAGCTACATCATTGTTGTGTGCTACTCACTCGTGACGGGCTCTCAGTATAGGCCGACGTAGCCTCACTCAACTCTCTCTGAAACACACTCCATCTGTCCCTCTTTGACCAACATTTGAGTGTTCCGAGCGTCCGACCACCTTGACACTAAACATGCCTTTTGAATACTTTGGAAACATGCAATCCATTTTCTTCCTTTGCCAAGGGAATCACTCTTGGCTCCACTATGGGAGTAATTCGCATGTTCTCTGAAATCTACTGCGATTTCTCGTCGTCGTTAATTGTTTTAGGTAAGGTGACCCAAAAATAGCTAGATCATGGTTGTTTGCTACTTACTGAAGACCGGCTCTTCGTATAGGCTGATGCAACCTCACTCAACTCTCTCTGAAACGCACTCAACTCTATCTGAAACGCACACCATCTGTCTGCCGCGTTTTTTTATCGTCGTCGAATCTTCTCATCAAGGTGACCCAAATTCAACTAGATCAGTGGTGTGTACTATGGGTATACGTGATCTAAACCCACTTGCCAAGGCTGGCTCTCCGTATATAGGCCATCGCAGCCTCACTCAACTCCCTTTGAAACGCACTCCATCTGTCCCTCTTTGACCAACCACTCAATGTTTTGAGCGTTCGACCACTTTGACACTAACCATGCCTTATTATCACCTTGAAAAAATGAAATCCATGTTTTTCGTTCCCCAAGAAAATCCCTCCTCGCTTGGCTCTGAGAGGAATGCCCGTTTTCTCTAAAATCCGCTGCGTTTTTCCGTCGCCACCGAATCTTGTAGCCAAGGCAACCCTAGTGCATCAAGATTAGAGATGTATGTTGCTAATGCCGACGCAACCTCACTGAGCTCCCTCTAAAACGCAACCTCATTGAGCTCCCGAACACCTTGATACTAAACATGTCTCCTCAACTCCATTCTCGCGCCAAATAGAGGATTATACAGTGTCTCTGGAATCCACTACGTTTTTCTGTCTTTGTTCAACACATTATCACATTGTTTCACATTACAATATCATGATACGAAGAAGGAAGAAAACATTTCACATACAAAACTTCCAATATTTGCAATGGCAAACACATATTCACATTTAAAGGCATTACAATGTCACAAATGAACAAGAAATAGAATGTAATCGACAGTATGAATCCGTCGTGAACCACTAGATAGGTTATTACAACTTTTCAAATTGTACATCTCAAATATAATTGTAGACAACTAGTGTTTGTCCATATCCCATAGTCATTGTTCTAATGCTTTTCTTTTGCTTAACCGCACTGCCCGTGCTTTCATAATTTTTGGAAGCTCATCCAAAAATGTTTTACTACTCTCCATGATTGTGAAGTATCATCCCATATGGCTACCAAGCAATGCAAGAACACCTGTGTCTCCTCCATATTGCACTACCACATCTCCCTTCTTGGTATACATGTTCAACATTTGATACAGATAGCAATGCCCACGTTCCATTCATCCTGTGACGAGAGGACTTGTGAGAATAGAAGACAAGTCGAGAAAGCAACAAAGCTACACAGTAAAAGCAATTACAGAAAAGGGCGTACCTCTCAATGGTGTTCCATCTTCTTGCATGGTCCATTCGCTCTCTTGGATTGTATCCAGCCATGTGTCCTCATCGGGTTTCAGCACTTCAGCAATTGGGGCTTGGTTTTTCTTGAAAACGGTAAGAAGAAGTGATCTTACAATCATATTAACATCCTTGCATACTGGTGTCTTGCAAACTGTGACTGTAGTGTATGCTGGCTCCCAGCCTGCGGCTATTGCAACATCATGTACCATTCGATGTTGGATAGGTATGCAAACAACAACAAATATGCCATTGTCATTTGCTGTCAAAAAACTCAGACGTGAAACTTTGCCGAATTGACAAACGTCCATGTCATTCCATTCCTGTGTAGATGACGACGGGATACCGTGCACGAGGCAATTTGGAGGCAAGAACATGAATGAAGCGGACACTGAGACAGCCACCCAAACCCCATCTCGGACATACAAACGGTTGTCCTTTTTCACTTGGCCTTCGATGCATGCCAACATGGAGCCAACAATCTCATTTTCTTCCATGCTTGTATCCAAGAAGGAGATAGACACATTCTGCTCGTTGAACACTGAAGAACACAACCAACAAAACAAAGTAGTTGGTCAACAAAATACAACTCAAAAGATGATAGCATTAAGATTCTCAAAAAGGTCTTACAAAAACCTAGATCATTGCTCGCCACCATCTACTGATCTCCCTCATGATGATCTAACAATTGCTCCAAGGACTGGGAGAATTCTTAAAGCTCTTTTTCATTTGGCCCAACCGCATCATGCTCTATATTATAGATCATTAAAACGGTTCTCGTAAAGACAAGATTCTCAGATTCTTT
Source organism: Adiantum capillus-veneris (assembly GCF_014529385.1). Taxonomy (NCBI): domain Eukaryota; kingdom Viridiplantae; phylum Streptophyta; class Polypodiopsida; order Polypodiales; family Pteridaceae; genus Adiantum; species Adiantum capillus-veneris. Next base: position 41,782,056 of record NC_140960.1, read on the forward strand.
TCAATTATAGATTTTGTCATACATTTGCAACTCACTTCTTTTCTTTAATTCGCTTGAGGACGGTTTCTTTTCTATGTCTTTTGGAGTCCCAGTCTGCAACAAAAAACTCTTAGCGAAGTCACAGTTTCAAAATGATGCGTTTGCAACGTTCCAAGATCAAAACATACTCTAGAATACGATACTTGGCCGACTTTATCAGATGAAGAGGCTGTTTTTGTTGTTGTAGTGGTTTTTGTAGGTGTTTCCGGCGTCTCCACCCGGACAGCCCTCCGTGCACGTTCCTCCCTCTCCTTGACAGCATTGTTATGCTGCAGTTCTTCGCTGGCAGGAAATTTGCCCTCTTTATACTCAAGAAACCAAGGGCACGAGTAATAAACTGTTTTGTTGAAGTTACGTGCCAACTGCGCTGAGTTGAAAATAGTATCTTTCTTTGAGATATCCAAGACGTCAGATAGAGTCCGAGAGCTTCTAATGTTGAAGTTACGCCTGGTCAACCACCTACAAAATCAGAAGATGTTAGACCAATTTGCTTCTTTCCACGTTGAGCTCTCCCAATGACAGAAGTGCCAAGAGCAATATTCCAACCTGCAAAGACATCTTTGACCGGCGTCTGTGAGTGCTTTCTTAAGGTTAGGGCTACCTCTTCCCGAAGATTTAAATTTTCCAAGCTCGTATTGGAACGCCTCAGTTCTGTGAGTCAACTTTGCTTCTTCTAGAAAGGAATCAAGCATCTCTCCTGGACCAAGCTTGGATGTGATATTTCTCATGTTGTTGTATAGAAAACGAGCTTCGCGCTCTATGGTGTTCCATAGAACCTCCACACGCATCCAATCACAGAATGAGACATGGTCAGCTGCAATAAAGGACATAGAGAATAATGTCAATCACATTGAGTGAAACATGTCATTTTTTATTCTGCAAAAAAAGGAACGATAATACCTGTCTGTGGAATATCCAAACTTTTGACATTTATAGGATCAGAAGAGGCCATTGCTCGAAGAATGTAAGTTTTCTTCTCAGGAGGCAGATCAGCACATGCCAGAACGTACAATCTATCCTCAGTAATCCACTTGGGCCGGTTAGTCCATTCAATAGTCCGCAGGGTTCTGAACATATAATCAAATCAGCACTAGACATAGAGTAGTGATCCACAATACACTTTCTTACCTCCACCATTCATCGCCTAGATTGGGATCAACAATAGCGAGTGCCTGCTTTGTCCTCCTCCTACTCGGACCATCTACCTCAAAAAAAGCTTTCTTGTAGCGTTGTTGAAACTCTGAAGGTAGCATAGTGTCCTTTTCAGCTTGTAGTTGTTTCAAGGCTATAGCGTACTTGTCCTACAATGCATTCAAACCTTTGAGATGCACACGTTGAGTGAATGAAGACTACATAATAACGTATACTTACCGGATTAAGCAATTGTGACATCACTGCCACTGGAACGTTATACCACGCTTTCTTTCCAACTTTCTTTTCAATATCTGATTGCATCCATTTGTACACTGTGAAATGTATCTTGTTAACCAAGGCGTCTTTTGAAGCTAAGCCCATTGCACGCACCATCCACAACATGTCAGTGTAAGAAGTGGTGACATATCCGGAATCATTCAACCTACAAATCACCACAAAATACATGTCAATAAAATTATGCATTTTAGAAGAAACTTAGAAATGATCAATGGTGGTTACACTTGCCTATTGATGTGCATCACAGTGCTCAACATATCTGTCTCATTTTTATCATCCACCTTCACAAGCTCTACTCGAACTCTAGGATGCATTGAAGCGTCATTTTGATAAGCCGGAGCTGCACGTAAGTATCTTTGAAACAATATAGATTGACAACCGGATTTGATAATTGCAAAGACAAGAGAAACTTACATGTTTGCAAAACTCCCATCCAAGCTGCGAGGCGATGATTCCCATCCCAAGTATAGAACATCTTACCACTCAAATCACTCCAACATGTATCAGAAATTTCACGCTCAAAATCTTCATTGGCAAGGTGCCACAACTCATCCCACTGCTCTGTAATCTTGCTGGTTACTAGTACTATCGGATGACCAGGAGCATCAACAGAACAAATAAATGAACCCTTTGGCTCAAAGTATCCCTCTATCAAAAACGCCTCTTTGAGAGGCTGTAGTCTCTTGGGATCCCAACTAACCTGCCTTGCCTTCTCCAATTTCAAGAGACGACAAACCGGCACCCAAGGCAACAACTGTTCTCGCTCATCCTGCTCAAGGTCATTTCAAGATAAGTGCCAAGATAAATTGAAAAGGTGGTGATACATTTAGAGTTATGAAGGACAACTTACTTTTAATTTTGTGAGATGCTTTGAAAGCATGTCTTGACGAAGGGTAACGTCCTTATTCATGGGAAATTCTCCCCCAGCATTAGCTCCCTCTTCAATGTATGCTTCAATCTCTTCATCATGAAGCTCCTCTTCAGATTCTTCTCTCTCAAATGTGCATGTTATTGATTCATGTCGGATGTGCTCTTTAGCAAGATTTTCTTTCTTACTCTTCTGCTTTCGATCATATGTACTAACAGATTCAACTCTAGTACCCGAAACTGTCATCTCACTCTTTGTGCCTAGATGTAATTGGGATGACCTATCCATCGAAGTCTTTGTCGATTCGACCTCTTGTCCAATGTCATTGAGAATTTTCTAAAATAAGAGAGGACCTTAGAAAAATGAAAAATATACTAGAGAGTTTAAACTAGCCAAAAATCAGGCTCTCACCAGTTTATCTTTGGGCCAGGCAACGATGGTATTCATAGCACAACGCAAAGTTTTGGTGTCCTCATCCATTGGATTGAGATGACGCAAAGGTGCATCCTTTCCAGCATAAACTTGAACCACATATACACCATAACATCCACTAGGCATTCTTGAGCCATGCAGAACGTCCAAATTTGATACCTTTGTAATCTTCCCTCTACCAATAGCTTCTCCATTGTTCAGGATTTCAACTAGACTTCCCACGATTCTTTTACCCCTTGCCAAGGGAGCAGCTTTCTTTGCTTTTGTGGGAGACATGTCTTATGGAGGTCTACCAAAATGAGAAAGTAATTTAAATATAGATTTCGAATAGATATAGATAAACAGTCTCTCTACATCTTTGAAGTTCCTAATGTATTGGAGAAAAAAACACGGAATCTACATCTTTGAAGTTCCTAATGTATTGTAGGTCTCTCTGAAAAGGAACCTTAATTTTTACTTGAATCTGGGGAGCATATCACCCCAGGATTCTAGCTTAATCTAAAAGATTGTTTACAATGTAGGGATTAAGATTCATGAATTTTAGGTAATGAAACCACTATTCATAGAGCCAATGTTATTGTGCATATTTAATTTGAAAGGACATCTTCAAGCATAGAAATCAATAGAGAGAGAAGAGAAATGGACCTGGTTTGATATTCAACCTAATGAACTCTGCAATTGCTGTTTCTGCTCGTTGATCTTCCTGGACTTTACAACAAGGCGGCTTCCTATTTATAGAGATTAGGCCCTGCTTATCTCCTCTACAAGTGTCGGATTGGCTAGCTTTGGTCTGGGGTACATAGCGCCTTGGGGATCCTTTAATTTGCTGATAACACAATGAAGTTTGAAGCATGGAGCTGGATTAAGAGAGCAACTAGATTCTCCATGAATCCAACAATTCTCTGGACACTGCCCTTTGAATAGCAATTCTCCGAAGTAATCCAGCTGGGGCGCATTGCCCTTTGAAAAACGTTTAGCAAAGAAGTCGCCGAAGTAATCCAGCTGCTGGGGCGCATTGCGCTCTGGATTACTTCCAGCTGGGGTGCATTGCCCTTTGAAAAATGTTTAGCAAAGAAGTCGCCGAAGTAATCCAGCTGCTGGGGCGCATTGCGCTCTGGAAAGCTGCATACGAAAAACCATTTTTGTGAAATATTAAGGTTTCCTCACTATGTCTGGGGCGCATTGCGCTTTGGAAATTCTTTGGCAATAACGGAAAAACAATGGATTCTCAAAAAGGTCTTTCTTAAGGTCAGGTCCCAATACACCTTAAGAAAGCACTCACCTCATAAGATTCTCAAAAATTAATTAAGGTTTCCTCACTATGTTTGGGGCGCATTGCGCTCTGGAAATTCTTTGGCACATAGCGCTTTGAAAAATTTTCATGAAAGGAAATATTAAAGTTCACAAGGGAGGCGCCAAATTAGTTTACCTGGGGCACATTGCGCTCTAGACAGTGTTCGGGAAAAGTGTGCTCAGCTTAGCCTTGAGCCGGTTGCAAAATCAAAGTAGCTGGTTAAAGGGAGGGCAAGAAGGAGAAAATTCAGCTTAAAATACATGGAAAACAATATAATTTTGCAAAAAGACTGGCTAGTATTGTAAAATTTCCTGTTCAGAATTGTCTTGGAGAGATTTTTGTATGTTTGTGAAAATGATTTTTCTCGAACACTGTCTCTAGAAGGCCATACGCAATAACCATTTTCGTGAACTTCACTAAGATTTCCAGCTTAAGCCTGGGGCGCATTGCGCTCTGGAATACCTTTCGCAATAACCATTTAATTTAGTAACATTTCCAAATTAAGTCTCCATTTTCGTGAACTTTAGTAAGATTTCCAACTTAAGCCTGGGGCGCATTGCGCTCTGGAATACCTTTCGCAACAACCATTTAATTTAGTAACATTTCCAACTTAAGTCTGGGTCGCAGAGCGCTCTGGAAAAACTTCAACAAGCTGACAAACAATTGAATTTTATAAAATCAAAACCTCATTAAGGTGAAAACCAATTGCATTTAATAAAATATGTCAAACATAATCCACCAATATTCTTGGGTGCATTCCATTTTGAAAAACCTTCACGAATGTGATAACCCAATTCAAGTTTCATGGCACCAAGTTAATTTAATAAAAGTATGTCAATACTCTGGGATGCATATCGCCCTTGGAAACCTTCAACAAGATGCTAACGCACTTCAAGTAGCTTACTTGAGATGAGTTTCTTAGTGCCGTGGATGAAAAGGAAGTTCCACTACAATTAGCAATAGTTAGTTTATTTACTATTAAAGGGCAAAGATGCCACGAGTGGGATGCGGTGCAATACTATAGTGTATGGGGTAGAAAGGAGCTAGAGTAGGATAAAAACTGGGGTAAAAACTGGCTGATAGAAAGGGGTAAAAAAGCCTCCTGTTGTCTATTAAGATGCAACCTATTTGTCTATAAATAGAGCATTAATCTATCCTAAATATCACTGGTTTATAAAAAAGTCTCGTGTTATGAATTGTCCTCATATGGTGAGTTTATTTTTGGGCTCTACTGCTTCACAACCTATTGCTATTGATTGTTCACAGAGATATGCTATGCTCAACCCAAAAGATCATGGAGGGTCAAGCAACTCTGAGGTGTTTGCTCTTGTGCCTGCTCTTGAGGGTGAGATTCAAACTCGTGTCACGGATGGTGTCATGATAGGGGGGGATTTCCACTTTGTGTTGGATTTGACTTTTGCAAAGAAGTTCTTGATCATTCAAAACAAAGGATCCTCAAGTAATATGACACCTGACATTTTTCAGAAAAAGAACAAAGAGCCTATTATCGATATATCATCAAGTTCTTCGGATGCACTTGATGAAAAACCAATTCGTCCATCCTTTGAATATGATGTTTTGAGTGACAGTTGCAATGAAGAAATAGTAAAGGACTTTGGCTTCCTTGGTTGCCATGGTAAACATGGAATGGATTAGAAAATGGAGAATTTTGAGAGTATTGCACATGATTTTGCTGGTGCAGAAAGCACTCTGTAGTGCATTCTTCTTTCTAAGCACAAGTATCACAGATTGAGTAGAATTATTTTAAGCTGTGAAATTATTGAACAAGTTGATGAGATTCCACAACACTACAATGGAAATTGCGTATACGAATTGCCCCCTGTTCGTGATGGAGGCTCAACTATGGTGGGGATGGAACAAAAATATGATGGTCATTGTTGGGTGAAGCCGGTGCAAACTAGAATGAAGTTTCCTGCTTTGGTGAGGAGAAGTAAATGTGGCGGATATCTGATGTGCAATAACCCCAGGTGTCCCATTAGAGCCCATAGTGGTGTACCAAATGAGACAGCATGGATTGGAAAACTTTTGCATGTCATCCCATCAATTGGTATGAAAAGCAATGCAAATGGTTCTCTCGCTTGCTTCCATTGAGATGAAGCACCGATAATGTTACAGGATTGCCCATGCTATGTATATTATGTGTTAACAGATAGCAACAAGACTCGTTTGTTCATTCATCAAGGTACACACAATCATCCAGTGGCCAAAGGAGTGCTGAGGTCTGCTATTATAAGAACACGTGAACTTGTGTCCCGTGTTATTTCCAATGTACCCTCAGTAGGACCAAGACAGATGCAATTGAATCTTGCTAAACAAATGGTGATGGGAGCTGTCATACGAGAGGATGGTGGTGAATTAAATAGCAATGATCTCTTGTCAATTTTGGAAGAGATGAGACCCTTGGTGCATATTCAAAGGTTTTTCCTGTAACTACTTTATCTATAAACATATTTCCTGTTCATTTTTAGGCACTTACACATTTTGTTTAATGTAGATTCAAACAAATGATGAAGGAGGCCAGTGGTAGCAAGATTAGTGTTGGTATTGAAACACAACTACTAAAATTAAAAAGCACTTGCGGATATCCTTTTTTCCACGGCATTTTATTTCCTGGTCAAAGTACTGACCAAGATAGAAGATGTCATGTTTTCAAAATGTCAACCACTGGACCTGGTTCTGGAATTGAGCTAGTTAATAGAATGCGTCGGGATGGATCCGGTGATCTACGTAGGAGTTGGGTTTGCTTTGACCATGTTAGAAGGGTGTTCGGTTGGACAACCATGGCAGCACATGTGTACGATCCAACGTACGTTTGTGTGAATACAATCAGTTGAGTCATTGCTTCTGAAAATGAGTTTGTCTTATATTGTATTGCAGGATCCAAGAGATGGAAACTATAGCAATATGTGAAATGAAAGAAGAGGATACAAAATCCCAGGTCATGTTCTGGGAGATGATGAATGCAATGATGCTAGATAATGGACATTTGCCAGCAGATTTTTGAGGGTTCATGGCTGACGAAGCCGCTGCAAACTGGAGAGCAGTTCGAACTGTTTTCAACGGAGGACCGCAAAATGTGATGGATGGTAGAGAACGCTCATGTTTGTTTCATTGGGAACAAAGCCTAAATATTCACACTAACCAGTTTGTAAACAAGAACTTTCAAGACGAACACAAAAGGCTTTGTGAAATGTGGCGTTGCGCTCGGAGTGAGGAAGAAGCTACAACCATGTATAGACGGATCCGTGCTTGGTGGGCTTCTGGCAAGGTTTCGGATCTAAATATTCCCCAAATGGATTGTTGGATGAGTTGGTGGCATGTTCGCTATCCACGTTGGAGGAAGTTTCTAGTGGCTGTAAGTAGATGTAGCGTGCGTGTTATCGTTGGTCAAATTTTGAACACTTTTTTTATGGCAATAATGATGGGAAATGTTTTCAGGATCCAGAAGACATTACATTCATTCTGACAACAAATTTATCTGAGACAAAACATGCAAGTTGGCTAGGAGGAGAAAGAAACAAACAAATGCTTAGTCTGTATGATGCAAGTGTTTCTGATCTAGCAAACTCGTTGCTGCAAAGCGTGAAGATGCTTGCATTTGTGGAAGGTAGATACCATGGGGCTGGACCTACTGCAGAAAAACTAGCAAGGCGGATGTCACAAGGGCGTGCTCCAGCTGCTGCAACACTTTCTCGAGAGGTAGATGAGGCGATTGGGGGAACCCCAATTTACCAACGGCCTCATGTGGAAGGGGATAATATCACAGTAACACGAAAGCGAAGAACGACTAGTACTGTGACACAAGAGGAGGAAAATGCTTCCCATAGACCAGAGTATGTCACTCAGAATTTACCAAGGAGGGGAAGAAATACGTCTCAAGCAACACCAACAATCATGGAAGACGATAAAAATGAAGATATGATTGTTGAAGAATCTGATATTCACAAAACAATGTGGGCAATTCGAAGAGTCCCTAGAGGTAGCATAGTACAATGTCAAGGATGGTTGGGTGGTCAAACAGGAAAATGCAAAAAGAATATTAGAAACACTGGAATGGGTGTAGTAGCACCATCATTTTGGGGCATTAGAACTTGGGACAATGGAAATGAGGGAGGGAAAGGTCGTGGATCAAGGTCGTGGATCAAAAGCCCAGCACATGTGGTTTTGCAACGACAATGTGGATCACACGTGGCAAATTTGCAACACAATAACCCATTGTCCAGGGCGAGTGCCAAACACATGGCCTGTGGAAAAAGGAACAAATTTGACTTTGGACGAAATGAAGATGTTAGAGGAAGGAGGATTTAAGATTCAAAAGAGGCTAGCAAATGAGCCGACAAACATGCGGTATCGTCCAGGTGTCTCAGTCGCTGCAACCAAAAGAATTGACTCTGTAATATCTATGGAGGCTAAGATTGAGGAACATGTTGTAATCAAAGAAAAACAGCATGAGAGGTTTATGGTGGGGACTTCGAGTTCGCTTGTACGTGATGAGGTGTACGAGGTGCACATCGCCACAAACCCCATGTGTACATGTAGAGACTTTGCAGATCGAGCAGCACAAGGACGACCATACATAGCATGCAAACACATCTACTATATCTTCTTGCGTATCTTTGGGTTAGATGTAAACCATAACATGTTCATCCATCAATGCAAGCTCGCAAATGAGAACCTTGCACGCGTGTTCAATGCGTGTCGCACCTTCTAGATTGTGGAAATTTCATGTCTTTCAATTAGACTCCTCATTAGAGATCTCCACTGGGAGTACAATTGTGACTTTATTGATTTCTGTAATTTTGTTGGTACTCCTCACTTATGTGTTGAGAAATTGATGGAAATATTTTTGCTAAGATCTAGGGATTGGCATGTTTCTGTTGTTTGGTTTATGTTAATTCCTTTTCATCAATCTAACCCTTCTATTTTTAAATCTTGAGTTGTTCGATGACCTTGGATTGTTGGTGAAACTTCACACTATCTAGCTTAACTACTATCATTGGTGGTTTGGTGCCACAAGAGTTAAATATTATTAATTAGTGGTAATACATGAGTACCTCTCAGGCTAGGACAATTGAAAGAGCGTGCAACATGCACATTAGCTAGAGAAGTCAAGAGTGAGGGGAGTATTGTGTGGCCCTATTTCTACTTGTTTAAAGCTTCCATTTGGTGCCTCATAAAGATGTGATTGAGCTCCATATTGTTGCAATTTTTCTTTCATCTTGTCAACTACTTATCATGAAACCCATGCATCATAATTTTTCAAGTTTCTCTTTGTTTTTCATGTGATTGGTGCTACCTTGGATTGGTATATGAGCGTGATTGTGGCCATAGCCCTTAATAATTTGTGGAAAGAGGGTGGCAAGGTAAAGTCCATAGCCCTTAGTAAGTTGCAAAAAGACGGTGGCAAGGTGAAGAAGACTCCCCTAGCACTGAGGTAGTGCATGTCATGGTTCTCTTGAGTGTAAGTTTTAGTTGTGGTTAAGGGTTTTGATGAGTTCTTGCAAGCATTATGATAAATTGGTTCTATGCATGTTGTGGTTTGATCTAAGGAGCCCATCTATGCAATGGCCAAGTCAAAGCTTGTGATTTTCAAGTTCAAGTGATTAGTTTGATTAAGTCATAATTATGCTCTCTTTCTTGTGTAGTTGAAGTTTTCAAAGAGTTTTTATTAAAAGTTTTATCGCCGCAAAGTCGTGTATACTCTCTCTCTCTCTCTCTCTCTCTCTCTCTCTCTCTCTCTCTCTCTCTCTCTCTCTCTCTCTCTCTCTCTCCGCCCCCCCTTCCCAAGTGCCTCAATTTGTGGTCCACAAAACTAGATGGTGCCATTATTATTCCCAATTTATGTGTGTGGTGTGTGGTGCTTGCAAATATTTATGTGTTGTTGTTTGCATTATATGTTGTGTTTGCTTTAGGTTTCAATTGCTATCAACATTGTTTTTTGGTCTAAGTATAGTCCCAAACAAAATCAAATTGGACATGCATACGTACTCTTAAAAAGTGTACTTGCCCACAAATCCTAACCCTAAGTGGGCACCATTAATAAGTGTCAGTTTTTATAGTTATTTTAATTCAATAAAGGTATGTTTTTTACTATCCTATTTATTTAAATGCACTTCTAGCTATGATTGCCATTATAAATAGTATGAAAAAAAAAATAACACCTAACAAATTTGGGAAGAGTCTAATCCAAAGCAAAATCATATCTACTTGAATGTATGAGGAAAAGGTAAGGGAGTCTTGACATGCAAACAATGGAGGAACCAAATCACCATTTTTTATAGAATGGACCAAAAAATAATTCTATCTCGTTGAGATTTCCACCCTCATTATCCACCATTTATAAATTTCTATATGGATCATCTCTAGATACCCTTTTTATTTACTAATTTTACTGATCTACTAGATCAAAGTCTAGCTCCCACCCTCTTTCACCTTACTTCTCAAGACATATCTTGCAATTAAGCTCAAATATGCAATCATAATCACCTCCAATCACCTATAACAATTGGGTATTACTAGAATGAAAAATGCCTAACTCCAATTGCCTTGTGCCAAGCTTAACCTTTGTGTGCAAAAGCCTTTGTGAGTTATGCTCAATGCAAATCTCTCAAGCTTTATGCATGCTAGAGTGAGCTTCTCTTTGGCAAAACACTAAGTGAAAGCGATCATAAGTCACCCCATATGTATATAATCATATGATGCTTAGATGAAGAGTTGTGAGAAGGTCGAGTTCACTTGTACGTGATGAGGTGTATGAAGTGCACTTGACCAAAAACCCCATGTGTACATGTAGAGACTTTGCAGATCGAGCAGCACAAGGATTGTGGAAATTTCATGTCTTTCAATCAGACTCCTCATTAGAGATCTCCACTGAGAGTAAATTGTGACTTTATTGATTTTTGTAATTGTGTTAGTACTCCTCACTCATGTGTTGAGAAATTGATGAAAATATTATTGCTAAGATCTTAGAATTGGCCTGTTTTTGTTGTTCGGTTTATGTTGATTGTTTTTCATCAGTGCAACCCTTATAGTTTTAAATCTTGAGTTGTTCGATGACCTTGGATTGTTGGTGGTGAATCTTCAAACTATCTAACTTAACTACTATCGTTGGTGTTTTGGTGCCACAAGAGTTAAAGATTATTAATTAGTGGTAATACATGACTACGTCTCAGGCTAGTCAATTGAAAGAGCAAGCAACATGCACATTAGATGGATTTTACAAACTAGTGCAAAATAGTTATTTTCTTGAGACGACTTAGTAAGACTCCAAGCATGTGAAAAACTTAGGAAGAATGATGCTCTCAAGTCTAATTCTAAGAAATAAAAAATGGGTAAGGTATCACTTCAAAACTTGAGTCCACCACTTGAGGTATCTTTTCTTTGTTGTGTCTTGATGCCACAAGAGTTAAGGATGATTAAATAGTGGTGACATATGAGTACCTTTTTAGGGCATGACAATCGGAAGAGCATGCAACATCCACGTTTTTTTAAACACATTTCAATGCAAATTTGTATTTCTCTTGAGACGACAAAAGAATTTTGAGAGCTTCTCACATTCATACCACAAAATTTTTTGAGCCTACTTATTTATACCTAGTTTTTTAAATGCAATTCACATACACACATACACACATAAAAGCTTCCTCTTCACATGTCAAACAAAGGTATAGCAGATTGCACCCTTCAAGTAAACAAAGACACGGTGATAGGATGGAAGGAGGACCTACTTTCCTTCATGGCAAAAAAATAAGGACACACAAGTTGGTACCTATGCCATATTGAAGTAGGGAGCGATCTTGCAAAAGATCTTAAAATCTTTTTAAGTGAGCTTTCTTGATTGGATGGAAAGCTTCAAGAGTGATCTTTTTCCTGTCGGAAGAGAGCTTTGAAGGTGAGATTTTTTAGGGCAGACCAGCCACGTGGCACGAGAAAACCCAAAAGCTCGCTCCACAGCTCACTTGCAAAGCTCGCTCCAAACCTGCACTCCTTAGTGGAATACATAAACCTTTTGGGTCCAAATGGATCACAACCAGCTAACCAAAGAAGTTCAATCTTGTGGGCCCATTTGATTGCAACTGACTTGCTACCCGTCAACTGATTGACAGATGGCCAATTGTCTTCAAACGCTAACTGATTGACTAGTGGCCAATCATCTTCAAGCGCCAACTACTTCATGCCCGGCCAGTCGGAGGACGCTAGCTCGTGCGCTCAATCAGGTTTGAAACTCTTTTTGGTTCTAGCCTTAAAGAGCCCCCCTTCCCATAGTAGGCTGCCTTAAGGATTGCATTAAGCCCTTTGTAAGGGGCCCTTTCCCACGTTGTAGCCTTGCCACATCCATCAAGGGGAGGTGTCCCATTGGCTTCAGGCTTTAAGTAAGAGTCCTGCTGGCTCTCAAGTTTTGTGAAGCCCAAATTTTGACCCCCCTAGCAGTCTATGAATGGACTGCCACGAATTTGACCACCCATAAAGCTTGCTGAAGTCACTTGCTAAAGGGGAATTCTTGAAGGGAGAATATGTATTACCATGATTAGTTCTCCAAGCTCAATGATATGTATGTGTCATCCAATTTTAAGATTGTCACAAGCCCTACTAGCATAAAGCCATGCACTTGCACAAAGCATTTTTGCACTCATACAAAATTTGAATCCACATTTGCATAGATACAAGGCATGATGAGAATTTTTTTGTAAAAGGACTAGACACTACCCTACCACGAGTAAGACCATCCTCATCACTTGAACACATTTGCACAAAGTTTGATTTGTATACCATGCGACCATTGACATCTCCTTTGACCACTTTGACAACTTTGGACACAACTTTGAGGGGAGGAGAAACATCGAGCACAACAAATTTGGCAACACACTTTGTGATCAACATCGGCAACAATGACAAAATTCTTTGAAGATTTGAAGCCTTTTTGACCTCTGACATCAAAGGAAGCACCATTTGTCTTTCACCTACTTGCCTACTACTCTCTAACGGAGGTGTATTTTAGCCTATACCCTAATGTTATATTCTCTAAGGATAGGCATTTTGATACTGTACCTACTTGAAAATAGTGATTGTAACATTTAATGGTCTAGTAACTTGTGTGTAGCCGAAAATAACATAGACATAGTGAGCATTTCATTAAGACTAGATTCCTAATGAGCATAGAAAGAGTGCTTAGATGGAGAGAGCAACAAAAGCATAACACCTAGTTATATAGGCATGAACAATAATTAAAAAAGAGAGAGAAATAAAGCTATTGACAATAGTTGAGGACCGGATTTACATGGAGCCGGTCCCCCCTCCAAAAGGATTTGTATTATAGGTTTCCCTCATCAAGGGAGACATTTTACAATACAATACGTTGTGTTCCTTCAATAACGTGCTAATGCAATGAAGATGGAAGCTTCAAGCACCAAGCTTGCACTTGAAAACACAACATCAATTCCCTCACGGTCTCAGACCCAAGACCTCACACAACTTCGAAGATGGTGAGAGCTAGCAGGGTATGAGAGTAGATCGAGAGGAAGAAGGAGTATTCTTACAAGAAAGAAGTATGTCTCCTCACATAATCACTCATAATAGTTTAGCATAGCTTAGTAATTAGCATGGTAGAGGAGATGAGCATGCATTGGAGCTTGGCTCTTGGTTGGATTTTGCATCACAAAGCCAAGAGTTGTTGGTGTAGGCCTCCCTTCTCACAAGCTTGGAGTAGATGATGAGCTTTCCATTAAAGCTTGAGAAGGAGAGATAGTCTTCTTTACTTCACACATGAGCTTGTGTGAGAGTGTGTGTGTGTTAATGCCTTGTAAAAATCATCCCTCTCTCTCTCTCTTGGTCGAACCCTCTTGCTATTTGCTCATGCTGGCATCCTATTGGCCCCTGCAAAGCTTAGCCAATGACAATTAAGAAGCATAATTGATAGCCTACTGACATGTGTCCCCCTTTCCCCTTTTGTGAGAGCTTTAGATATTTAAATAATGCAATTAAACTCTCATTGGACCTCTTAGTCTTCTGGCCAATAGGAATCAGGCAAGCCATTGGGCTGTTGAATGCTCATTGGACCCCTTGGGAGACTGTCCAATAGTCTTCTAGAGAGCTTAATTTCTATTGGTTCTTTTATCAAGTGTTTTTAAATGAATTAAATTAAATTTAATCTAGCCTAATTCTCATTGGTCCACCTCTATGGCCATCCAATAGGATTTGAGTGCACCTTGGGGGCAACTGGGCTAGGAAGCTGACATGTGTCCACTATGCCCTTTGTGTAAAGGGAGCTTGCAAGTGTGCGTGTGTGTGTGTTTCTCTCTCATCCCCTACATGTTAGCTGAAATATTTACTCACTTGTCTTTTTCTGAATATTTTTTACTTGGACAACTTTGCACTACAAGGTGGTGGTACCCACCAAGCTTTTGGCCCTCACTCAGCACTCGTGCCCTACATGATCTCACTACTGCTAATGATGTATACATTGTGCACAAGGAGTACATAGAAGATGGGAATTTTTATGTAATGACTCTCAAAGTCTTGTCAAAGTTCTTGTGTTTGTCCATTATTTCCATTACTGCCCATATGGTTGTCTTTGTGAAGAATTCCTTTGCCTTATCCACCTCAATATGGGTTTTATGGGTAAAGCGCTTGTGCATTTCGCAATACACCAAGCCATGGTCAATGAAAACCCTGCGAAAATGACACAAAGTCTCGTGATGGGAGAAGTGTCACATGCATCTAAGCGACAAAAAATCATTGTAAAGCGTCTCCTAAAGGGAAAAAAGTGATGTACAATTGTGCTTCTTTAAATTATAATGCGATGATTATACCTCACTCCTTTGTGTTCAATTGTCTCTTCAATTTTCTCTTTGCTCTTGCCAATTCTTAAAATTTTCAATGAATTGAAGATAGTGTATTGATACCTTGTTGAATTTATTCTGTCTTGAATAAAATGGTGCAATAGTGTTTTGGTCACTTGTTGAATTTATGATCTCATAGGTGCTAAGTTCCAATTATTACATAACCAAGTCTAATTTTTCTCCCGGGGGATTCACCATGGAAAACTTACCGCACCACGTAAGTGCAGGGGAGGGTTTTTTTTTTACAAGTTACATAAGTGTATAAGTCAGGGGTAGGCCCCCAGTAATTTATCTCCCAAGATTAAAAATAAGGGAAGGGGTATCATATTTATGTTTGGGGGGGGGGGGGGGGGGGGGGGGGGGAGTGAAAAAAGGGAAACATGAGAGGAAGTTTTTGTGTTTCAAAATCATGGCTTCCCAAAAGATTCTTCCCTTGAACTTGTGAGTCAATAGCTACAAAGATACATGCAAGAACTAACACTGCTTTGTATATAGTTCATTTGTTGAGTTTGTATAGATGCAAGTTTACATGGAGAACCTAGCAAAACTTTATAACCATGGTTTTTGAGGAATTTAGATGGGTCAAAATTGGACCCGAATTGGACGATAGAGTGCAGGTTGATCGCGCACATAGTTTCAAAGTCAAACTAAGAAACATTGAGGGTACATATAGTTATCAATAGAAGTGGCTCCTTAGTATGTTGCCAGTCACTATGCTACATGCTCTTCGACTAGTTTTACTCATTTAGATCATGTAAGACCTAAATTTTATATGTAAGATAGGGATATGATAGTTTTTTGCATGGATTGTCGTATAAGCGTAGAAAGGGGGGTCATATTCCCTAATATGAGTCGTATATAGGGGTTTTATCAAAGTTGTCCGCTCGCAGGTGGCATCCCATTTCGTATATAGAGTGAATCCCCTGGTATTTTTCTCATTACTGCAAAACACAACTTGTGCTTGTGTACCTAGTAAGGAGAAAAATCAAACCATTGGGTTAAGAATGCACACATGAAATGGTATAATTGGTGCACCTTAAGTATCATACAAGGCATACACCAACAAAAGATGATGTTTCACAAGGGTGCAAAAATACCCCTCCATCATTTATGTATGCCCAATTCTTGTGCCCTTGTGGCACTACAAATTAAATTTTGGTAAGCCCTATTTGACACTTATGGGGTACAATACCAATCACAAAATGCAAGATTTAAAGGTCCCATTGCACAAAGCAATGTACAACCACTAGATACCCAAACAAAAATTACAATGTCTACATCACAAGTTGAACAATGCAAAATGGCTATTATAGTAGAGATAAACATGTACTAACTTAATCATTGTACTTACACATGAAAAAAATGCTCAATTCAAGGAAACAGGGATTCACAGACACGATTTACCATCCTTGGTCTATCACCATGCACAATTTTAGACCTTATGCAATGTTAAGTCAAATTACCAATTCCCAATTACAATTTGAGAATCCCTATGGTATATGCGAGAAATGAGAATAAATGTGCCCACACATGATACCTAATTGCCCGATAAGTTGTGCCACAAGGGCACAAAAATGACCCATCCATAAATTTTGTTTAGGCATTTCTTGCACCCTTGAGGCAAACCAACAAATGACTATTGTTGTCTATAAATTGGTATTGGAAGCGCATTGTGGATGCAAGGGTCGTGCATGACTATGAAAGAAACTTATTTTATTGGTCATTTAATCCACTGCATTGAGTTAATCCAATGAATTCAATGCATAGAACTATTGCCTTCAATTATTTTTACTGCTCATTTAATTCACTACATAGAGCAACTACCTTAACTATACTTACATCATTGACAATGTACAAAATGTTAAAATTAACCCCATATCTTTCCAGCATGGGATGGGCATACCAATAATTTTCCCATGCCAAAGCAACACACTAGATTCTAACTTGAATGTATACATTTCACAATGGCATGTTCCATTTGTAACCCTAACACTCCAAAAGCATATTCCACAAGGCCACAAATTTTTGCCAAACATAAATTTTCATAGCTCATTTTTGCACCCTTGTGAAGTGGGACCTACTTGACACAAAAATGCTTTGCATTGCATCTTTGAAAAACCATACTTACTTTTAGCACAATATATCTCAAGGTTTGATGACAGACTATAGAAAATTAATATTCACCCTCATTACATGTCATTGAACCACTTTACAACAGTAAAGTGAACTGAGAAGTAATCAACACCTTTATATGCTACCACTTGGAGATTAAAATGATGACTATTAAAAAAAAATGGAACATAAAATCAATTACAATACAAACGACATATTCAAAAAATGGCACATTAATATTACTCTAACCAAGTTAGTCTCTTTTACATTTAATTTACAAGAGCTACAAAATTTTTGGTGTTGTATTACAATGGGAAGCTCTAGTGTACACCAAATTACATCCACACTACTAGTCACGCTCATGGTGCAATCGATAGCTTGGGCAGTGGCCTAGTTTGTATGGATGGCACAAAGATTAGTGTCTTCAAAGAGGCCGACAAGGTATGCTTTGAAGGCTTCTTGAATGGCTTTCAAAGCCACTACTTGCATGCGCATATCCATCTTATAGCTTTGCATTATCTCTCTATATGCTCTGGTGAAGAGGGCCTTGTGAATCAACAGTGTCATTGTCTTTTGATAGTGTCATATTTTTTTAAAATCCTTGCATTGCCTTGGCATTCTTTGCACCCTCTTCACTAGTGGAACAACCCTTGCAGGTGCTTGATATGGTGATGCTTGCTTGTGATGCATGTAGAAACCACTTGACTTATGTTAATGGAAACACACATGTTCCTTTAGAGATTTTAGAGGGTTCTTATTATGATCCATCTCCTCTTTATCATTTGCAAGGGGCCCTAGTGGTATCAAAAATGTTTTACCACATGTTTCTATGGGTTCTCTGTCAATTGGTATTCATTGTGCTCCCATGGAGCCACATTTGAATCGTATCGCCGTTCTCATCATTCCGTTGATCCATGTCTATGTGCTCTTGTTCTATGTTCTCTCAATTGGTTTTTATTTGAAATGAATCCTCTTCATCATGAATCCCTTGAAGCACTTTGCCCTTGCATGGCCTCTAGTACACTTTACGTGTTCTAGCATTAGATTTTGGCCTTTTCAAGCCCTTCCCATGCCCTAAGCCTTCCTTCCTCACCTTATACTTACCCTTTCCCTTGCTCTTCTCTTTGCTCTTCCTCTTGTGGAGCCTTCTGCTTCTTTTCACTTGCAAGTATCCTTCTCCATGTACATAACCTTGGTGGTGTTCTTTGTACACACCATATTTCTCTCTAAAAGAAATCAAGTTACAAATGAGCTCTTTTGGCCTTTCTATAGTTTATGAAAGGGTATATTCACATGCAACAAAACCAATTTTGAACATTATCTTATTACTTACAAAACAAGTGACATTTTTTCGCGATGCACCCAAACTCTCACTTGATGGATCCTTGTGGCACACAATGCACTATGCCTTTGTGGACCTTGGGATGTATGCACTGTATTGGGTTCGGGCCTGCCAAGCCTCACTCTATTTTATTGTAGACATATCAAGAACCACGTACATATATGTCAATCCATGGCACGATGAGTGCATGGAGGCTACAAGAGGTTGTCAATCTCTTGAAAAACACACTCAATCCCTATCCATTAAATACAACACTCAATTGTATCTTAGACAATAAAGATAATCATCATGTTGGTAAGAAAATCTTGACCCTTCACCAAGCAATCGAGCCCCAAATGTCACCAAACTCATAGGTTGAATAGACATGGTCTAAACACAAGTATTTAGGTCTCAAATCCACGTTTTAGCCAAAAAACATTTATTATCTATAGGGTTTTTTTGACCTTATCCATTTTGGCTCAGAATGCACTTAGAAGCTTAGTATTGATGTCCCAATACCCCTCCTATAGCTAAAATGCACTTTATATGCTTAATTTATGAGTTATAAGCTAATAAGCAAGAGAATTAGCAACAAGAATTTCAAAGAACCGTCACAAGAGATTTACATCATTACATAGAGCTGTCACCTATGAACTCATAGAAGTAATCGACACTTCAAACATGAGAGGTCCCCAACCCTTCGACAATAAGATCAAGGTGGGGTCCTTGATAGGTCTCTAGGCCTAATAAAAGTTAGAGTCTCTAAGCAAGAAAAATCCAGGGAATAGATCATTACCATTGGCAATGGCTTGGGACTATAGCCCTAGAAAAAAGACCTAGTCCTATCTCGCAAGCGGAAACGAGACAAAAACTTAAAAGTTCAAAAACTTTTTCAACCCTATCACTTCTGCAAATGGGCTAAGGTATTCTCAACCAACGTTTTTTTCCCTCTATGTGAGTGAGGGCACAACAATTGGTGGACTCCTCTTCCACATGAACATTTTTAGTGTGCAAGAATGGATAGTTACCTGCTAGCTAATCAGGTCCACTCGTCCATGATCAACAACCTTAATCGATCCCCACTTACCACCTTGCACTCACACATGATTTTTTTGTTAATTTATTAATATCACCCTCTTTTAACATTGAAAATAATGGTTTATTTTAACTTCCAACACAGTGATTCATTAAGACAAGTATTGAAATAAGTATTAAAAAATAGTCTTTAGCAAATAAGCATCTTTTGACTTAAAGACAAGGTACGATCACTTATAATATTCCTTGAAAAGCCTGACCCATACTCAACTTATCTCAAGCACACCTATACATGGGGGTGAAAAACGGCACCCTTCCTAATTCATAATCCGGGGTGAAAAGCATCACCCAAAGTTCGGGGCGCCCATACGCCAAAACTAGTTGCCCTTACAATCGGGCGGTTCCCCTATAATAAAAATGGTATCCTAAAATATATAAAAAAATATACACATGTACTGGGTAAAAACTCCTTGTACATGGGGGTAGCTGACTCATCAGTGTGACTGAAAAGCCATCATTACTCATCACCTGAAGTGAAAATATTTCGAGGAATCAGAGGTGTCTTGAGACAAGTTGTCTTAAAGATAATGAACCATTTCTTTGCTAGATCAATTAGGCTAACCCAACCAATTCTTTACTAAAATACAAACAATTGCACCTTGGTTTCTTGGAAGATACCCTTTCAATTCTCGACCAATCTTATCCTTTCCTAAATACTTATCGACTATTTAACGTATGCAGTGTTATCACTTAAAGAGAAGTTGAATTACTTATAATTTAAACTATAACAAAGATCCACCTGGGATTGGTCAAGTATTTGTTGCAGCTCTGGGACCCAAACACTCTCGTCCATAAGCCTACTGCTTGGTCCGGCCTCATGATCGTGTGAGGCCCTGGCCCTCTTTGTAATACTATCCTCTTCTTCAGTGGGTTGGTTTACCCCGGTCCTCTTGGGAGCCATGACTTCTATCCTTATAAGAAGGACGTCTTATTATTAGATAAATTATCAAAATCTGATTTTTACCATTTTATAGCGTACTTCCAAGACTTAACCTAATTTTTAGACTCTAGGATATTTTATTGATTAGAGAAGATTCCTCTGGTTTAATATTGTTCTCGTAACTCTTTATACCTCAGTTTAACCATAAGAATTTTATGATTTAACTTTTGGAAACTAACATGCTATCTTTTTCTTTAAATTATAGTCAAAAATAGTAACTTATCAACATAGTGATTTCTTAATTATTTATATACGTGAAGTATTTTTCCTAGCTTCCTTGTAGGTTTTCTAAGCTTTGCTAGTTATCTTATAATTTTCTAAGTCTTTTTCCTAATTTTCTCCTTATAATTAAGTCGAAAAATGGTTTATTTTTAGCTCGATATTTATTATAGTTATTATCTCAAGAGTATATCTTTACCTCAATTTTCTTACATTGTATTATATCTCTAGTAATTATCTTAAAAAATTTCAAATGGATTTGCTAATTATATGTATTAATTTTTAGCCAAAATCAAGGTTATTAGGCCAAGATAAACACTAAAATAAATTAATTAATTATGAAATAATTATCACAAGTTTTTAACACTTATATATATATATATATATATATATATATATATATATATATATATATCTCATTAACTTTTAAACATGTTTGCTAATTATCCCCATTAATTTTCAGCCAAAAATTGGATTTTTAAGCCAAGATAATTAGTAAAAATAATTAAGTAGCTATAAGCTAATTATCATAGATTATTTACACTTAGATATTTTTTGATAAATATCTCATTAACATTTAAACATGTTTACTAATTACTTTGATTAATTTTTAGTCAAAAACAAGGTTTTAAGGCCAAGATAATCAATAAAACTAAATAACTAACTATAAGGTAGTTTTTATGAGTTATTTACACTTATGTGTTTCTTTGATAAATATCTCATTAACTTTTAAATATATTTATTAATTATCTCTATTAATTTTTAACCAAAAATAGAATATTTAAGCTAAGATAATTATTAAAAATAATTAAATAGTTATAATGTAATTATCATAAGTTATTTACACTTGGATATTTATTTGATAATTATCTTGAGATTTATTAAACTAGTTTCCTAAATTTCCCAACCATTTTTAAGGCTAAAAACCGTCGATTCTATCTAAATAAATACAAAAATTAATAAAAAAATTATGATATAATTCTCTTAGCTTTTTAATAGTATAAAAAATCTTTGGTAATTATCTTGTACTTATATAAGCTTAATTGATATATTTCTTCTTAATTAAGATCAAAATTGATCAGTTTTAACCCTAATACGAATTAATAATGAATTAAATTAATAATCCTAATATAAGTTGCATTTATATTTTTGTATAACAAAAATTGTACGTTTAATTCGGAATTATACGTTGTATACACGTATTATACATTGTATACACGTATTATATGTGTATCTTCGAATAAAACATATTTCGATCGAAATATGTTTTGCTTTATAAAAAAGGCACCGCAACAGTTCGTTCGAAATGTTGCAACAGTGACATCCAGGATAGAGACAGAGAGAGAAAGCAAGTAGTTAGGTAATCACTTCTGCTTCTTTTTTATGTTTTTTTCCTAACGTTGTATTTGCTAGCGCTGTTGTTGTGGAGCTTTGGTCGCACCTCAGTGTTAGTTTGCAGGTTGGTGCGCTCTCTTTGACTGTGTTGACCCCCATTCGCACTCCAAAGAGAGAGAGAGTTGAGACACCCATCCTTGACTATGTTGATCCTCGTGACACACTGCAAGGGGGGTTTAGACTTTAGATGCTTTGTCCTTGACTGTTGCTGCTGACCTCCGTCTCTCACTGCAGGGAGTAGCTTAGGATGTGCAATTAGATTTTCCATCTCTGGTTGTTGCTGACCACCAAGTCACATTGCAGGGAGGGATTATCTATCTTACATCCTTTCTTCCTAGCTATTGTTGATCCTTGCGTCGCACTGTAGGAAGATTGGGTTTAATAGATTCTTCATCTTTGGCTGTTGTGCTGACCTCTGTGTTGCACTGCAAGAAGGGGTTTAGGGTTTTTAAATCCTTTGTTCTTGGATGTTGCTGACCATCGCGTCACACTGCAAGAAGATTGGATTTAATAGATTCTTCATCTCTGTCTATTGTTGACCACCGTGTTGCACTCTACAAGGAGGGGTTTAGCATTTTTAAATCCTTTGTTCTTGGCTGTTGTTGACCACTGCATCACACCACAAGAAGATTGGATTTGATAGATTCCTCGTCTCTGGTTATTGTTGACCATCGTGTCGCACTATAGGGAGGGGTTTAGGGTTTTTAAATTCTTCGTTCTTGGCTATTGCTGACCATCGCATCGCATTGCAGGAAGATTGGATTTAATAGATTCTGTCTCTAGTTGTTGCTGACCACCATGTCACACTGCATGGAGGGGTTAGATATCTTACATCCTTCGCTCTTAGATGTTGCTGGCCATCACATCGCACTGCAGGTTGATTAAATTTAATAAATTTCTCATCTTTGCTTGTTGCTGACCACCGTGTTGCACTGCAGAGAGGGGATAAGTATTTTAAATCCTTCCTCCCTGACTGCTGATGACTACCACATCTCACTGCAGGGGGATTGGTTTTAATATATTTTTCGTCTCTGGTTGTTGTTGACCACCACGTCGCACTGCAGGGAGGACTTATATATTTTGAGATTTTTGTTGTTGGTTGTTATTATTGTTTATGAATTATTTTTGTTTTTTTCTATTTACAATCATATATGTCAAAGTTATATCTATTGTACATCTACCTTAATTTTATTTGCTTCATGTATTTTCAGGCTTCAATCATGGTAGAGACAAAGTTAACACGTCAGCATCATAAAATCATTTGTGATGCTCTAGTTTTATCTCTCTATGGAGCTTCAAACGATCATTTGCGTCAAGCATTTGATTCACTGCAAGCAAAGTTTGATGATTTCGTTTGTTTAACTTGTAGAACAGTGCTGGCTGAAACTGTGCAGTGCATTCCCTGTTTCATTTGACCCAGCTCTGCGCATTAATGGAGTAATGCATAACACAGTAAAGCAATTATTGGGCCAAGTCACTAGAAGCTTTGAGAGTATGGTTCATCCAAAAATCAAAGCCAAACCTGGAATCAAAGAGCGAATGCAGCTTGTGGCACAACTACATTCAGAATTGAAGAGCAAGGATAAGGTTGAAGGCTCTTCTAAACATCCTAGGACAGAAGAGGATGTGCCTCCTCCTTTAGATGCCGAGCCCTTAGCTATACACATGGATGATACTACATGTCCTCCTGTCCTACACTTAGTAGGGGATCATTCTATCTTTCACCTGCAAGCACCCCAATTAGGTGAAGGACATTTTGCAAAAGTGAAACAAGTTTCAGTGGCCCTTTCTCTCTTCAAAGATCCTGTCTATGAAACAAAGATCTACAAGGACTAGATAGAAAGCTATCCAAATTTACAAACAGTGCTAGAGGAAGCAATTGCTACTACTGTTCGGTACCATGGCATGATATTGCCCCGTGATCTTGCTCGTTATAGCAAAAGGCCCATGTTGATCTTCAAGCTTTGGAATGGAGGTCACCTTGAGTAGTGGATTCATGTATGTCATCATGATGGAATCAAGACTAAGTTGAGAGATAAGTTTCTCTTTGAACTTTTCAAAAGTATATTCTCTCTTTGTAGTCCATGTACACTTAACGTTCTTTTTTGTTAAGTCTTGTATTGGACCTGCTATAAGCATGAATTTTTCCTATGAAGCATCTCTAGTATGCACTCATACCTTTAGAGCTTCGCAACTTATGTAGACTCCTTGGATTAGGCCATCTTTTTATTACCTCTACCTTTTGTGGTTCCATATAAATACCACCTTTAGAGATAATGTGACCTAATTATTGAATCTCTTAAAAAAAATCCACTTTTCTTTTGGTTAGAGGAAAGACTAATCTCTCTCAAAACTTACCAGTTCATGCTATTGCCTTTTGAACTCCTCTTGTGGAGCTTATAAAGCTCAATAAGGAGGCTTATTAGGCAGTGAGCTTTGTGGTAAAAGCTCCATTGCATGGTCATTTTACCCTCATTGTGGAGATAGCTCACGGGGGTATCATCAATAAAAACATTTTGGAATCCATTTAGGAATGTAGAAAATTCTAATTCCTCTTGATTCCCGTCTTTTTTTTTATTATTATTGGTTGAAACATTGAATTCATTTACAGACTTTCTAACAAAAATCATGTATATGAATATATAGATTTTCATTAACTTGCGAAAAGCATGCATATTTACATGGGATAGGATGCTACTCGACTCATAAACATGTATGTACATATCTCGTAGCTTAGGAAAAACAAAAGCCTTTTGCTATGAGCATCCTCTTTTGGAGTTTCCAGCATAGAAACTCAAGGCTGGTTGTTGCGTGCATTTATTTGGGGACAAGCACGATAGACATGCCCTTGCTGTCCACACTTGTAGCATTTGTTATCCTTACGATAACACTCTAGCTCTGTTGGAGAGAGTCTATTCTTACCTTTGTAGACTCCTTTCTCCTTAGCTTTGTTATCGGTGTTGCTAGAGTTGCCTTTGGAGGAAGTTTGAGCATTATTCCTTCCTCTAGGCTCATTTTGATCCTTCACTTCCATGGGCTTAGAGTTTCTCTTAACCCCTTGTTGGAAATTGATTTGAGAGGCGACCATAGTATGGTGTATGACCGCCGATATGGCATTAGGCCTTTGTGAGTTAATATACTCGTCCATCTCATAAAAAAGACCCGCACAAAATTTTTGCTTTTTCTCCTCAAAGCCTATCTTTTTGTAGACACTGGCTTTGAGAAGTAAATCCCAAAACTCATCTACATACTTCTGGATAGACTCATAGGGAGAGAGTTTCAAGCTTTGCCATTCTGTGAGAACATTGTCTTTAGTGTTGCTTGCCAGAAATTGTTTCATGATGGAGGCTCTTAAAGCCTTCCATGTCCTTGGAGCTTTCCTTTGGGCTCGTAGGCTAGCCCACCATTGAAGAGCGGAGCTCTGAAAATGCATAGATACCTGACGCAGTTTAGAGGACTCCATGAAATACTCATCACCAAGGGCCACATCAAACTGTTGGATGAAGGCCAAGATCTTGTCCGTAGCACCAAAGGTGCCATCATAGGTAAGAAAAGTGGTGTCCTTTCCTCCCTCCTTGAACTTCTTCAGCTGCTTGGACCTTCTCCATACCGGTTAGGGCTTGCGATGTCCTTTCCTTTTGGGCTCTTTGAGAGAAGAGCCGCTACCTTCATTGGAATATGAGGAAGGTGATGAAGATGGAGAAGAGGGTGACCTCTTTCTCTCCTTTTCCTTCTTTTGGTACCTCTCTTCCTTTTTGTGATAACGAGGAGGAGGACTTTCCGGCAATCTTTCTCTCTTGGGGGGAGTTGGAGATCGTTGAGGCTGCCGTCTTCTTGGAGCCACATCTTCAGAAGTATTGGGAGACTCACTTCTTTCTCCTTCTCTTGGGGAAGGCTCTATAGTAGAGACTTCACCTTTCTTCTTGGATGGAGGTAAGCCCGCTAGTAATCGTTTAAGCGCTTCATATGGGTTCTCCTCTTCTCTCACCATAGAGAGCCCTCTCTTGGAAATCTCTTGAAGAGACTTCTCACGTGCTCTCTCTTTTGGGGGAGTTTGGAGAATCCCATAACTATGAAGTTGTTGGAAAACTTCACCTTATAGGGCTGGGTTTCCCATAGCTTGTTGCAGCTTAGAAACAAGACACTTGATAAACATGGGAGCATCATCATTAGCACCTTCATGTGCAAAATGAAAGTTATCAATGCTCGTTCTACTCTCTTGATTATTGTCAGCCATGTTAACAAAATTTATGTATGTACTTAGTGTATGATTTGGCAATTCAAAACCTTAGTTGCCACTCCTCTTAGCCTTTGAAAATCAGCTCTTAAGTATCTACACCCATGGCTCAAAGTGGTTAATTATAGAGAGTAAAGGAGTAGGTCTAACATAGCAGAGTTGCCGAGGGTTAGCTCCTTTCGGACTTCTTATGGCTCAATAATGGTAAAGCCGTAGGCAAGTCTAAAAAGACTCCATTATTAAGTCCAAAGATCCCGAGGTGTGCACCATATCCCACATAGTGGGCTCAACAAAACCGATAATAGATCCCAGTTCCACTTACCCTAATATAATTAACAGCATCAACCATTTATAGGCTACTTAAGGACCTCTCTTCTTAAGCAAGAAAAGAGAAACCAAATGCTCTGATACCAATGTAATGGAAATGGCCTATGAACTTAGAGAATAGTCGAATTAAGAGAATTAGAGTGAGAAACTTTGAGAGCATAGATGGTGGACTTAATTGGTAGTAGCAACTTAATCATAACACTTAATTAACTAGGCATGAGCAATATCTTTGCGAGAGAGAGAGAGAGAGAGAGAGAGAGAGAGAGAGAGAGAGAGAGAGAGAGAAGGAGAGAGAGATAGAGATTTTAGAGAATATGACAACAGTTGAGGATTGGATTTATGTGGAGCTGGTCCCCCCTCCAAAAGGCATTTGTATTACAGATTCTCTCATTAAGAGAGACTTGGTACAATACAATCTTTGTCTTCCTTGAAACCTCTTTGGCAGTATGGAGATGGAAGCTTCATACACCAAGCTTTTGCATAATATCAACAATCAATGTTAGCTTGAAAACAGTCAAGAACTCGTGAACATCATTAGTGTTTGTGTTCCCTAAATCATTTGAGTGCATGAAGATGTATACTTTTATGCATCAACTTGTGCCTAAAGCAACAATTAATTTACCTTGCAATACAATTAATCTACTTGCATTAAGTAACTAATCTACTTGCAATAAACCATTAGCCTTCTTGCAATAAGCATAACATGCACTTTGTGGAAAGCATTAACTATCCCAAGCCTCAGTCCCAAGACCTCAAACACCTTCGAAGGTGGAGAGAGCTAGTAGGGAATGAGGGTAGGGAAGAGGAAGAAGAAGTATTCCATAGGAGAAAGAAATAATTCCTCACTTATGATCACTCTTCTTGCTTAGCATACATAATACCATAGTAATGAAGATGGAGAAGATGGAAAGCTTAAGCATTGAAGCATAACTCTTGGTTGGATTTGCATTCCATAGCCAAGAGTGTTGGTGTACGCTCTCAACTTCTCAAGGAGCTTGGAGAAGGAGATGGAGCTCTTGCCCCTTGCCTATCACACAATGAGAGTGTTTGTGAGTGTGTGTGGGTGAGTATACCCCCTAAGCAACCCCCTAGCTTTCTTGGGTCGACCCCCCCTTGTAGCTCATGCTTGAAGCTCATTGGACCCCTCCAGGCCTAGCCAATCATAAGCAGGAGGCATTACAAGTGAGTGGCATAAAATGGTAACCATCTTTTTGCAACATTTGTCAGCCTACTCAACGTCCTCTTCCTCATATGTGTATATATTTTTTCTACGCTATTAAGTTATCTAGAGTAAATTCCCCCTCTTCGTTTAACCTTTGTGGCGACACATACATTATACTCTTCCCAAAAATGTCACCTTAGTCATATATTTATATTACCACCCTTTTCTTTTTTGCTTTGTAAATAGAATAAGCATACAATAACCAACTATATATCCCCAAACTTTCTTACCTCTTGTGAATTAGTAGTAGAAAAATAATATATCCATCTTCCACCCCATATAGATAAATTCCCATGGAAATCAACTCTCCACTTGTCTCTACCAAAGATTATGGTCCCTCTCTACAAGTCTTCTATGCCCCTTACATAGGTGGCCCAATATCTCTTAAGAATATACATGTAGTTTCTCTCCTTTCAAAAAGACTCCAATTGTATATTATTTTCACAAGAAAATAATATTGGGCCCTCCTCTATTTGTTTAAGCATCATAGCCTTTTGAAAAAGCATGATTCCCCTTGGATGCATACAAGCAAAGGGCCCATACAAGAAGACTTGGAAGCAAAAGGTTCCCTAGCCTAGTGTGGACCTTCCAAACCGAATTCCTTGGTGCATGGGCGTGAAGAATAGTCCAAATTCATATCAAACATGTTGAGAAGATCAATTTTTCCTTTTGAAGCATGTCATTCCGAGCTACAGGTAAAAAGTTATGGTCAAAATAGTGTAAATCTGTCAGATTCGCAGCAAAAGGGAACTGTAAATCAAGTAAATCAAGAGGGTGAGATCTTATTTTTCCCCTACTCATCTTCTAGAAGAGCAATGAGTGTTCAAGGTCACTTGCATGTGATGGGACCAAACTAAAGATGCTTTCTAAATGCCAAGACAGACAAGTTGAGATACCCCGCAGGAGCCACCCGTAGGGCCTCATGGTGGGGCCCACCTACATTATGCACCCCTATGGAGCCTTCACGGTCTAAAATGATATTTTTGGTGAATAAATAGTCCCTTTTATGTCCAATATTCAATGAGTGGTCAAAGGACACTTAATTAGGTCTAATCACTTACTCTAATCAAGTGTAACATAATCCCACTCCTACACAACTATAAATAGCCCCCCTTGGAGAGACTCAGGGACACACACCTATATTTTCAACTTCATGTTGTTTCTTGATCAATAGTAGAGAAAACCCCAACTCTCCCTCTTTCACATCCTCCCTCCTAACCCTCCTCTTTGGAGGAAGTGCAACTCTATTCTCCACTCTTTCCATTCTACAATCTCTTACTCCATCAACCCAATAAATCATTTGTAGCACCTCAATAACTTGTAAATACATCATGATCTCTCTCATGGTTATGTTAATGATCATGAAATCATCTTCAAAAATTTCAAGAGTCGCAATTCGTGATGGTTAGCCAGCGTCTGTCCTCCCCTTAAAAGGTGTGCGAGGAATCAAGTAAGTGTTCTATTCTCAATTTACCATTGGTTTGTTTCTCCACACTTATTCAATTGGTCTAAAGAAATTTCTCACTCCAACTCTCTTTTGCTTCATTACATATGCATGTGGCTACCTCTCATGGTGATTTTATTTGTGTCACGGCATTGCATAGATGGAGATGAGCTCTCTATGCAAAGTGTGTTAGTTTGATGTAAGTGATTCTCTTGTGTGTTTGAGAGGCAAGTCTTGTGCGCATGATTTTTTTGATGAGTGCTTGAGAGAGGAAGAGTTTGGATGTATCATGGGTATTCTTATGGGGAGAAGATGAATGCTATTCCACAAATTGCATATTTCATTTTGATGCACGGCATTGGGTTGCATAATCGTTGATGGTGTTTCAAGTGTCCAAAGTGTATATAGAGTAAGGGGGTTTTCAAAGTGTGTTGCTTGAGTGGGTGAGTGCAAGTGTTATTTTGATTGGTTTCCTTCTCCACTCCCAAAAGAAGGTGGTGCCCCAAGTAGTGTGCGTACCTCTTTACGAACATTTTGTGAGGGTAGGCCCATTGGTTTGGGTTTAGAGGCCCCATTTCAAAAAGCTCGCCCTCATAAAGTGGTGCCCCCACTGAGGAACATATTTCCAAGTTACCTTCAAATTTTTTAGTGATGAACAATGGAGTTCCCATCTATCCATTTCATTTTGCACAACACATTAGAGTAAATGTTCACATAGATAGAAAAGTCTTTTTCCAGCAACGCATTGTTTTTATGTTTGGTGCAGAGAGACTTAGAGAAATACTGGCATCACCCAATCCAATTATACTTCCAATCATCAATTATGAATTTTCTTTTGATGTTCACGTTTTCATTTTGTTTTAAAGGCAGGAACAAGGAGTGGTGAAGGGGTGCTCAAGGGCCATATGAAGGAACGAGGTCTTCAAACCAACAACGAGGAGTAGCACATGAATCACGATAAAAAACAATGAACCTTTTAGGCCTATTGCTCGGCAATCCATTCATATAATCATTGCAACTAAGTTTAGGTTTCAATCTATCATAAGGAGGATATTTGGATCCACTCGCCTCAATGAAATCAATGCTTCAATTAATCCATTTATTCTACCTCTGATAAAGTACGAATTAACAATGGATGTGTACATCTTCATTTTAATGTAATCAGATTTATAGTGTCAACAAACTTGTGCGGCCCGTAAGAGAAAAGTTTCTTTCAAAAAAAGAAATTTCAAAAAGTCTAAAAACAATGTCAAGTTCTTTTCCCACATTCTTTGCAAGAAGTGGGAAAGATGCGCAAGAGTTTCTTGACAACTTGAAGATGGCACATCTCATATCCGGGAGAGATGAAGAGGAAGTAAAACTACGAGCCTTCCCGTTGGTTCTAAAAGCAGAAGCTAAAGCATGGTATGAGACCTTGCAACCCCAAATCAAGTCCAATTGGGAGAGACTGCGAGCAAGCTTCCTCTCCAAGTTCGGGCAAGGTGATACTTCTGAAGGACTATGGAAATGTCTTATTGGACATAAGCAGGTATCACTTGAAGACTATCCCACTTATGAAGGAACCTTTGTCAATGGTGAGAGATTCATGGTTGGCTTGTATCCACTTTTAAAGGCTAAAGTAGAGCTAAAATTCCCATCCACCTTCGAAGAAGCACGTGAGGTAGCCATCATCAAGTTTAGAAAACTACACTTCCAAGCACATAGAGCAAGGGGTTTGAATGAAGTGAGTGAGAGGGAGTCTTCACAAACCATGGAAGCACCAATTAGGGCCCCTCTTGCACAATTTTCACAAATAGGAGATAACTCTCAACAAGAGGTTTTACAAAGGCTAACTCAACAGCTTGAGAACCTCACTCTGAATCTAGTATAAGGCCTACCTCAACAACGACAACCAAGAGAAGGGAATCGCAATCAACGAAGACAAGCTCAAGAGTTGCGATGTTGGAATTGCAATGAAATGGGCCATGGCATGTACAATTGTCCACATCCAAGGCGACTTCCGGGAGACATATATCCCCCCAGACCGCCTCCTCTCACTGTGCAGCAAGAACAAGCTCAAGGCCCACAAATCCTTCGTCGACCACCACCACCAACAAATATACCTCCCGTCCCACATGAGGAGGAAGAAAGAGGAGTCAACATCATCAAGTTAGAAGAGGTAATAGATGAGCATACTCTAAACTTTGATGTTATGCCGACACAAAAACGCACAAGAGCACATGATAAGGATGAAGATATGAGAAGTGAAGGAACAAATTCAGCCAGAAGGGACAAGAAGAAGAAGTCAAAGATGGAAGAAGCTGAAAGTAGCAGGAAGAAAAGATCAAGGCGAAGGGAAATTGGTATCAACGACTTCCCATTGGGAAAGGAGCTAGAGCCCTACAACATCCTGGAGGATTTACAAACCCAAAAGCCAAACATTTCATGGCCTCAACTTCTACACCTATCAGCCAAAGTAAGAAGGCAATGGCCAAAGTTGGTAAGTACAAGAATTCCAAAAAAGAAAGCAAATCTTTCCATTAAGGTTGTGGCCTCAAAGCTACAAAAAGATGTGGAACCCATTGTGGATGCTTACATAAGGGGTAAAAAGGTGTCTAATGTATATGTTGATGGTGGAGCTCAAATGTGTGTGATCACGGAAAAATCAATGAACATGTTAGAGCTTGAAATTACAAAGTCCTCTAATTGTCAAGCTAGGCTAGCCAACAACTCAAGTGTGAAGTGTTTGGGGATCATTGAAAATGTAAAAGTCTCTGTATGTAACATAGATGCACGAGTGGATATGTATGTCATGCCAGCTAAGGGGGAGGGCTATCCCATCATCCTAGGGAGGCCTTGGCTCATTGCTGTGAATACAGATCAAAAATGGGGAAGTGGTCGTTTGATTCTTAAGAAGGGTCAACCGGTGGTGTATGATTGGCGAGAAGGAAAGCAACTAGATATCAACTATGAAACCACGGCAGATGAAGAGAGCGAGGAGGAGAGTCCTTACTCAAGTGATGAGGAAGCATCAACCAGTGCATCAACCAGTGAAGAGGAGTCTTCTTTGGAGGTAATGGGAATTGTATTCAACGCCAACACTCAAGATGTTCCAGTAGAAGAAAAGCCAACAGACAATCACACACGAGGGGATGAAAGATGCCACCACCTTGAAGAAGGATTTGAGAAGATGCTTGCAAAAGATCTTACTTGTGAGGAGAAGAGGTCCTACATCAATATGTTAAGGAGGTATCCCAATTTGTTTATCACTGACTACTCACAAATAAGAGGTGTAGATGCAATAGAGCATCGAATTGAATTGAAACCAGGGACCAAACCCGTGGCTCAAAAGTTAAGGCGACTCGGATCTGTGCAACAAAAGGCTCTCCTACAAGAAGTGAATCGACTCTTGAAGGCTGGCTTCATCTATCCAGTATCCAACTCGGAATGGGTATCACCTATTGTAGTCACTCCCAAGAAGAATGGTAAGTGGAGGGTCTGCGTGGATTACAAACCCCTCAATGCTGCGACAAAGAGGGACCACTTCCCTCTCCCTTTCCAAGATGAAATTTTGAATGAAGTAGCAGGTCACGAATGATACACTGTGTGTGATGGGTATTCAGGATATTTTCAAATTAGAATAGCAGAAGAGGACCGACCAAAAACCACCTTCATCACACCTTGGGGATGTTTTGCATTCAGAGTAATGCCTTTTGGGCTCACCAATGCTCCTAATGAAAAGCAGGTCTAATGGAGTAAAAGAGTGCATGACACTCCTCCTATTGAAAAAAAAAAGTGGAAAAGGAAAAATGACAAAAAAAAGAGAAAAAAAAAAGAAGAAAAAGAAGCAACACCGTCCTCCTAAAGATATGAATATCTCTAGGCTTGGGGGAGGGCTAATATGAGTGGCATAAAATGGTAACCATCTTTTTGCAACATTTGTCAACCTACTCAACGTCCTCTTCCTCATATGTGTATATATTTTTTCTACTCTATTAAGTTATCTAGAGTAAATTCCCCCTCTTCGTTTAACCTTTGTGGCGACACATACATTATACTCTTCCAAAAAATGTCACCTTAGTCATATATTTATATTACCACCCTTTTCTTTTTTGCTTTGTAAATAGAATAAGCATACAATAACCAACTATATACCCCCAAACTTTCTTACCTCTTGTGAATTAGTAGTAGAAAAATAATATATCCATCTTCCACCCCATATAGATAAATTCCCATGGAAATCAACTCTCCACTTGTCTTTACCAAAGATTATGGTCCCTCTCTACAAGTCTTCTATGCCCCTTACATAGGTGGCCCAATATCTCTTAAGAATATACATGTAGTTTCTCTCCTTTCAAAAAGACTCCAATTGTATATTATTTTCACAAGAAAATAATATTGGGCCCTCCTCTATTTGTTTAAGCATCATAGCCTTTTGAAAAATCATGATTCCCCTTGGATGCATACAAGCAAAGGGCCCATACAAGAAGACTTGGAAGCGAAAGGTTCCCTAGCCTAGTGTGGACCTTCCAAACCAAATTCCTTGGTGCATGGGCGTGAAGAATAGTCCAAATTCATATCAAACATGTTGAGAAGGTCAATTTTTCCTTTTGAAGCATGTCATTCCGAGCTACAGGTAAAAAGTTATGGTCAAAATAGTGTAAATCTGTCAGATTCGCAGCAAAAGGGAACTGTAAATCAAGTAAATCAAGAGGGTGAGATCTTATTTTTCCCCTACTCATCTTCTAGAAGAGCAATGAGTGTTCAAGGTCACTTACATGTGATGGGACCAACCTAAAGATGCTTTCTAAATGCCAAGACAGACAAGTTGAGATACCCCGCAGGAGCCACCCGTAGGGCCTCATGGTGGGGCCCACCTACATTATGCACCCCTATGGAGCCTTCACGGTCTAAAATGATATTTTTGGTGAATAAATAGTCCCTTTTATGTCCAATATTCAATGAGTGGTCAAAGGACACTTAATTAGGTCTAATCACTTACTCTAATTAAGTGTAGCATAATCCCACTCCTACACAACTATAAATAGCCCCCCTTGGAGAGACTCAGGGACACACACCTATATTTTCAACTTCATGTTGTTTCTTGATCAATAGTAGAGAAAACCCCAACTCTCCCTCTTTCACATCCTCCCTCCTAACCCTCCTCTTTGGAGGAAGTGCAACTCTATTCTCCACTCTTTCCATTCTACAATCTCTTACTCCATCAACCCAATAAATCATTTGTAGCACCTCAATAACTTGTAAATACATCATGATCTCTCTCATGGTTATGTTAATGATCATGAAATCATCTTCAAAACTTTCAAGTGTCGCAATT
Organism: Adiantum capillus-veneris; assembly: GCF_014529385.1. Classification (NCBI taxonomy): domain Eukaryota; kingdom Viridiplantae; phylum Streptophyta; class Polypodiopsida; order Polypodiales; family Pteridaceae; genus Adiantum; species Adiantum capillus-veneris. The sequence continues at coordinate 41,816,608 of NC_140960.1, forward strand.
CGTGATGGTTAGCCAGCGTCTGTCCTCCCCTTAAAAGGTGTGCGAGGAATCAAGTAAGTGTTCTATTTTCAATTCACCATTGGTTTGTTTCTCCACACTTATTCAATTGGTCTAAAGAAATTTCTCACTCCAACTCTCTTTTGCTTCATTACATATGCATGTGGCTACCTCTCATGGTGATTTTATTTGTGTCACGGCATTGCATAGATGGAGATGATCTCTCTATGCAAAGTGTGTTAGTTTGATGTAAGTGATTCTCTTGTGTGTTTGAGAGGCAAGTCTTGTGCGCATGATTTTTTTGATGAGTGCTTGAGAGAGGAAGAGTTTGGATGTATTATGGGTATTCTTATGGGGAGAAGGTGAATGCTATTCCACAAATTGCATATTTCATTTTGATGCACGGCATTGGGTTGCATAATCGTTGATGGTGTTTCAAGTGTCCAAAGTGTATATAGAGTAAGGGGGTTTTCAAAGTGTGTTGCTTGAGTGGGTGAGTGCAAGTGTTATTTTGATTGGTTTCCTTCTCCACTCCCAAAAGAAGGTGGTGCCCCAAGTAGTGTGCGTACCTCTTTACGAACATTTTGTGAGGGTAGGCCCATTGGTTTGGGTTTAGAGGCCCCATTTCAAAAAGCTCGCCCTCACAAGCAGCAAGGGTAGCCTTGAGACAAGTGTCCCCCCTTTCCCCTTTGAGAGAGAGTGCTAGATAAATGAAAAATCAATTAATTAAATCTCCTAAATTATCATTGGACCCCTTGGGTGGCCAACCAATAGGCTTTAGGCACACAATGAGGGCAACATGAGGAGGAACTTGTCTCTTTTGCTTTCTTTGTACCATGCATGCCTTGTGTGAGTGTGTGGGTGTTCTCTCTCACCCCCCCTCATGTAGGGATCGCCCCCTCCTTGTAGGGATTGAATCTTTGACTTTTTGACACCTCAACCCCTCATGCATAGGCCCAATTCCCACCACAAGCTTGGCCCTTAAGCACTTTAAGCTTGGGCTGGGTTCTCACCTCAAGTGCAACCCTAACATATCAAGCATGTCAAGCATCTCAAGAATCTCAATCATTAAGCACCTCAAGCATCTTAAGAACCTCAATCATCAAGCATGACAAGCAGGACAAGCACCTCGAGCTGGGTCGGGTTTCTGCGCCTCAAGCTTGGCCCTAGCTTACCTAAGGTCAAAGGACTTTTACACATATTATTGTAGGTCTTCAATGAAGCTAATCCTAAGGTCTTTTCTCCATTGGTTAGCTTTGCTCTTTGATAGAACATCTCTCATTTGGGCCCCTTTACCAATGGCCCCGTGTTGAGATAGATCTAAAAGCACATATCTATATCTTAACCCTTTTTCCGGTTTATTCTTCCACATTAAGTGATCAGTTTAATATGAGAAAATCATTTGGGTTGGTTAGATATTAGTTTTTATGACAATGCACACTCGTATAGCAGAGCTAAAAAGAAAGTTGGCATGGTACAAGGCAAGATATGGGCTGGTAATCAAAGAAGAGATAGGCAATACGGGTCCAAACGATTCATTCAACAATTTAGAATTTCACTTATCTAATCTTTTACGGGATCCAACCCATGATCTAAATTAACAATAATGAGCTCTTTTTGTATCTTGAATCTCAAGATTTGTAACTAAAACCTTTTTTTGATATGTAAATCTTTATTTGTTGGAACAAATGAACATGTTGGATGTTGTTGCAATTGTGTAAGTTTTATTCTCTCTCTTTCTCTCATTCCAACAATGATAGAAAGAAGATGGAGAGAAAGACAATGAAAGAGAGAGAGAGAGAGAGAGAGAGAGAGAGAAGAAGAAGAAGAAGAGAGAGAGAAGCGAGATTGTAAGGCTAAACTCCACACAACTTTTGCATTACAAAATTAATTGAGAATGTAGTACAAACTTTATAGGTCATCCATCCCCTCAATCACATGCACCAAGTCATCAATTTCTTCAACATCTGAACATTCCTGATCAATATCTTGTGGGTTCCATTCCATTTCATCATCAGAGTTGAGCTCATTTGCAATTGCTTCGTGTGTTTGAAAGCGTCCAAAGATTTCTTCAGTGGTACGTGTGGCTAGCTTTGCTGGCTTATGCATAAGTCGCATGTTACAAAATACATACACCAAGTCCGCAGCTCGTTTAGAACTTAATCGATTTCATTTTTTAGTATACACAAAAGCAAATGAAAATAATTTCTTTTATAATTACCACTTGAGGTGGCAACAGACAATACTCTCACAACCACATGTTGAAGTTCCACTTTTTCTCCACCATACTCTTTCCACCAAACTGGTATGCTCATCGTCTTGATAGCATCTATATGCCAAGGATCTCCAAAAATTCCTTCTCTGCTAGTATAGGCCATCTTCTATGTGTATGCCACATGTCCATCCACTTTGCCTAATAGTTGGATACACACTTTCTTGAAATCACTGATCACTTGATTTTTTGAAGATTGATCGTGCATCTGGAACTTGGGATCTAAGAGGAATCCTGCTCCATGTAAAGGAGTATGTAGCTGCTCCCATTGTCTTTTGACAAATGAAATCATCATGTATTTCTCCTTTTTTGCATAAGATTTACAGTCTTTTAACTTGCAAGAGGCCTTCATGCATGTACCAGTAAACCCGTCCAAAGATAGAGGCTTCTTTGTCCACTAATTGTATTAGATGAGTGAAGGGTTCTAGGAATTTTATTTTTGTGAGCTTCCAGTTTTGAGATTTTATAATTGAAACTATTTTTTTGAGCTTTTGAACCCTGATTTTACACTAATGATATCTTTAAGTATCATTGTGTCGTGGAAAAACTCAAAACCTCATAGTATTGATGTCTTTGTTTTGGAATTTTTTTTTTGTGTCGTTGGAAAAGACTTTGAATCTAAAATAAAAAAGCTCACAAAATTGGTTTTGATTGTTGCAAAAGCTCGAAATCAAAAGCTTGCAAATTAGACACACTCAAGGGTTTTGCGATAGTAACAATTTTGTCTACATTTCTCCAAAAAATAGAAGAGTTTACAAGATGATAGCATTTGGAAGCAGCAGGTTCATGCTTGGGATATTTATCAGGCCAAGTGTCCCATCTTCTATTTTCCACTGTTTCAACAAGGGCTGCTTTAACTTACTGTAGTGTAGAGAGAACATAATACGCTATCGCAAAATGGGTCACAAAAAAATCTGTAAATTTTTTGTTGGGGACTTTGTTCTAAACAAAGCGTAAGAAAATGAATGCTCTCTTATAAACTTCACCAAGTGGTTTGCATCTAGAAGAATTTTCTTAATAGAAGGAACTTTTCCAAAGTCCTTTAAGAGCAGATTCAAAGTGTGGGAAGCACATGGAACCCATGTAATCTCTAGATACTTTGCTTCAATTGCTTTTCCAGCTGCTTTGTAGTTGAATTCATTATATGTGACAATGGCTGTCACATTTTTAGGTCCCCCTGCTCTTTTGATCGAACGCTTATATACACCAGTAAGATATCCACTAGTTTTCTCTTTTAGGAATGTATCAATCGCTTCAAGAAAGATGGATCCTCTTGGACATCCTCTTGGACATATCAACATGACATTAATCAATGGTTTCTTCTGACAATTTATCCAACCATCTAGAGCGATTGTGCATCCATACTATGGCACATAATCAAGAGTTGTGCACTTTAAAATATTCTCTGATGTAGCTTTCAATTAATCCAAATATTCTATACACACCTTATTATAATCAGGTACCACAAAATCGTTCTTTGATATGCTCATTAAAGCATCTTTGAAGATAGGATTTTGAATGACATTAAAAGAAATTCTACATGCAACAAATGCTTGCGTCCACTTAAGATAGATTTCAAGCAGCCATTGTTATCAAATGCCTGATGCAAAGTAGAACCACTTGGTGCAGGTTCTCCTCCAGTCCATGCTTCACTTCGGCTTATGTTAGCAGAGCTTGCAGTAGGATTAGAGCTACAAGCCCTAGCAAAGGATGAATGACACCCTCCTTGATTATAAGTAGGGGTTTTGATCATTCTCGAGTGTCATCTCCATGTCCCTAACCATAGATGGAGCCATCATTATCGGACCACCCTTTTTTTTGCCCTCAAGATGTGCTCTCTTTGCCCTGAGCGGCCACTCATGAAATTTTTCTTCAATACCTCTTGGGGGGGTTTTGCAACCTGTCACGTTTCCAGAAATTTGGAACACATGTTCTTTATCTTGTGAGCATTTTAGCTAAAATGTTGGCCATGGGTCTTATGCCTCAACTTTGATGTAGTCTTTCCACTAACCAATTCATCTATGTAGTTCCACTCATATCCTTTCACCATCTTCTTAAGATCTGCAAACTCAAACTACACTACTTACTAAATCCACATCTAAAATCGAACTCTCATACCATTTACATTACTTTATTCGTCACCGTTTTCAAAAAAACATAAATTTTCAACCTGTTTAAATTCTAAATACCAAAAATAATCTTTTTTTCAAGTGTGAGCTTTCACTCTGTACTTGAATCATGATAAATAAATCGCTTAATCTATCTCAATAAATTCCAAGTGTGAGTAAACTCTACACAAAGCAAGATATCTTTAAAAATCCTACCTAAATTACCTTCAAGTGTGAGTGTAACTCTACACATGGCAAGCAATCAAAACTCACTATATATCTAAATCTCTTCTAGGTATGAGAATACCTCTACACAAAGCAAGAGATTATTCTTTAATCTACCTAAATTGTCTGCAATGTGAGTATTACTCTACACATAACAGACAATCATTAGATAAATCTAACCTAAGTTAGTTCTAGGTGCGAACATAGTTCAACACACAACAAGTAACTCCTAACTTTAATTATCTAACTTAAGTTACTTCTAAGTGTGGACACAGTTCAACACAAAGCAAATAACTGCTAACTTTAACTATCTTAAATCACTTCCAAGTGTGAGTTTCCTCTACACAAGGCAAGTAATCACTAACCACTTTACTTAATTTACCTCCCAGTGTAAGATATACTTCACACACGACAGATAAATTTTTAACTCAAAACTCCATAGCATAAATAAAAACTACATTTAACTAATTTAACTTTTTATCCTACGCTCAACTTTTTACTAAAAAGAATATATAACTAAATTTAAAATGGTTTTTTTTTTTTTTGATGTTGTAAAGCTCACCTATAGATGAGATAAGGGGGAAGAGAGATCAATGGAAATTCTAAGATACTATATTTTTGCTGACGTGGCATCGTATAATACATCCGAATAAAGATAGTGTCACATAATACATTCGTGTAAAGCGTATTATACGTACACCGTATAACGTACAATGCAACTTAGATCCTAATCATAAATTGAGTATTCAGCAATGTATTAGCATAGAAGAGTGTAATTTATTATAGAGGGAGGTTTAATCTTTCTCAATTAAATAGATAATTAAGAAAATTAGACTTAGATTAACATATTTCTACTAATCAATTGAGCTTAACACTAATTACCTTGATTAATCAACTAGAGTTTTTCTCTCTAGTGATTTTTGGGTGGAGTCTCTCTATGCTAGAGAGATTTGGCTAGGTTTCTGAGTCTGAGAGCAATTATGAAGCCTAAGGTCATATCTATAGCTTTTCCTAGCACACAAGGGGTGAATTTGGCAGTTACTTGTAGCTCAAGTAGCCCTCAGGCTCCAAATGGTGCCAACTACTACTAAATCTGTGCTTGGAAGTTCAGTGATGGCCTTTCCCAACAACCTATCCACTTTAAATTTCAACACTACTAATTTTCAAACCTATTTTTTGCTTTATTGATAAATATCTGAAAAAATATCTAAGAGGTTCAAGATAAAAGTCTTCTGCTTTAATGATTACTAAAACCTTTCAATTATTTTAGCGAATTAAAGCAGGGATTTCATTCACATCTTCACGTGAAGTGCGAAGCGGTAATAACTCATGTTATTAATAACATCAAATTCACAAGCACCTGCTAGAACCGGCCCTTCTTGTTAGCCTCGCGGGCATTATGTCTAGCCCAACGGGGCCCAGTAGGCAAGCTATCATGCCCGATGGGCTCGACTATATCCTCCTCTTGCTCCCCATTTCTGGAGGTGGCTATATAAACAATGTCCCATCGTTGCATCCGTCCATTTTGGCACACTTGTTGGCTTAGTTGAGGTGTTGATTTCCATTCAGGTAGCTTCGATTCATATATTTTTTAACAACACAAATAGTTACAACTTACTTCCCGTTGGGTGTCTATCCGCCCGGAAATAGGTTTGGGTAGGGAGCATCCTTGCGGAGGGTTTAGGTGGTGCAAGTGCTTGGGGCTCATTTCTATGGCTAGAATGGAGCGCTCCTTATCACTACACCTACGCATTGTTTTTTTACGCATAGTTACCTCCATTGGGTGTCTATCTGCCTAGAGATAGGTTTGGATAGAAAGCATCCTTGTGAAGGGGTTAGGTGATGCTAGTGCTTGGAGTTCATACACCGACGTACTTGTCTATCACGTTTAGTTACCTCCCCTGGGTGTCTACCTGCCTGAAAATAGGTTTGGGTAGTGAGCATCCTCGTGAAGGGTTTAGATGGTGCAAATCTTTGGAGCTCATTTCTATGGTTGGAATGGAGTGCTTCTTATCACTTCACTGACGTAGTTATTTGCTACGTTTAGTGACCTTCCTTGGGTGTCTATCCGTCCGGAAACAAGTTTGGATAGGGAGCATCCTTGTGAAGGGTTAGATGGTGCAAGTGCTTGGGGCTCATTTTTTATGGTTTAATGGAGCGCTTCTTATCACTGCACTGACGTACTTATTTGTTACGTCTAGTGACCTTCCCCGGGTGTCTATCCATCTGGAAACAAGTTTGGATAGGGAGCATCCTTGTGAAGGGTTAGTGGTGCAAGTGCATGGGGTTCATTTCTATGGTTGGAATGGAGTGCTCTTGATCACTACACCGACATACTTGTCTGCCCATTTCTATTGTTGAAATCGAATTTTCACTTCTTTTTGCTTTATGTTTATCTGTATATTATTTTACGTTATTATACAATTGTTCAATTAAATATTATTTTTTCAAAAATCTAATATTTTTACAATTGTATGAATGTATAGGTGGCTTGTGAACTTGTCATGCATGCCAATGCTTGCTCTCAAAGCATCAATGTAGCTACTTCTGGTCGCCCATCGACTCTAAAATGCATAGAATGAGGCAAGTAAGTCTAGAGCAAAGCTTTCAATCAATTGCTCTTGAAGAGGCACAATCTGCTCTTGCACAAGCTATCTATTTTACAGGTGGTTCTATGTTGATGGTCACACGAGAGTCATGGAAGAATGCATGGAAGAAGATCGCTGAGTATGGGGCTGGTTTTTCCCCTCCATCATATCATCAAACGTGCAAAACATTCTTGGATAAGTGCTTTGTAGACACCCAAAAAGAAGTTGATAGATTGATCTTGAAATCAATTGATCAAACAGGATGCACTATAGTCAGTGATGGATGGTCAAATATCCAATGTAGGCCACTGATTAATGTGATGCTATTCAGTCCTCGAGGGGAGTGCTTTATTAAATCAATTGATAGCTCGGGTGAGATAACATCACGGAGCTATAGAGCTGATATAATCACAGAAACAATTCATCAAGTTGGTGTCCAAAATGTAGTACATGTGATAATGGAGAATGCCAAAAATTGCAGAACAACGGGTCGTCTCTTGGAGGAGCGTTTTCCTAGCTTGTATACGCTTGGTTGCAATGCACATAGCTTGAATCTTGTGTTGCACGATTGGTATAAGAAAGATGACACTGATTGGTTCAAAATCATTATAGATAAAACAAGGAATGTGGCGAAGTTTGTTTTGAAGAGACATCGTGTGCTAGACATGTATTGACAACGTATGTCCACAATATTGAAGCTTCCATGTGAAACTAGACACTAACTTCTACAATGTGGAGAGTCTTTTGCAAAATAAAAATGCTATTTTGGAGACATTTTTTTGTACTGGCTTCTATGAGTGGGAAGCAGAGCAACCAAAACGAGTAAAAACAAAGGTTCGATCCATGAAAGTGCTTATTGATGATAGACACTTTTGGTCTAATGTTGGAGGCACATACTTGTTGATGAGGCCTGCGATGATATCTTTGCGTCAATTTGATCTTAAGTTACCCAATATAGGGAAGGTGTACATGGGTTGGTATATTGTTCAGGAGAGCTTGAACTCTCCTCTAGAGCCTTTTTTTTTTTTGATCAAGCCCTGGAGAGCACCTTCTAATAAGGCTAAAAGAGATATCTTAAATAAGTATGTACATGCTCGATGGGTTAGTGCGCATAGCCCACTACACAATGTTGCTTTTCTGCTTGATCCAGAGTACTAGAACATGGATTGTGATGGATTAGATGAGGAGGTGATTGAAGAATTCTATGATGTGGTAAGTAATTTCTACAGCAATCCATATGATCAAGCCCAAGCAGTCACCAACCTGACAAAGTACAGGTTAAAGGATGGCCTTTTCAATTTGGAGTTTTTGCAAAACCTTGCATCGAAACAACCAGCATGGAGATGGTGGCTCATGAACCATGCTTCGACTCCTACATTGCATTGATTGGCCGTTATGGTTATTGCACAATGTGCTGCCAATTCAAGTTTTGAGAGAAACTAGAGTACGTACAGCTATGTACACTCGACTATTCGTAATAGACTTCTCAATGATCAAGCCAAGAAATTGGTTTACCTATATTGCAATCACAGGCTACTTATAAATATTCGCTCAACAAGGTGTGAAGAAGATAGACCACGGTGGACTGTGGATATGAATGAAGATGACCAAGAGCAAGGGGAAGAGGTGAAAGTCAAAGAACTTGAGTTTTGTGAGCTTGGTGGATGTACTTTGCTTGAATTGAATGCAAATCTTAAGGTGGATGATTTTCCTCCTACTCGGCAATGAAGGGCATTGCGAAGCAACAATGTAAACATAGATAGCATTGTAGGTTAACACTTCATTGAGGTGCAGAACAATTGAATGTTATGTAAACCCTTTTTTTGTGGCTTGTGGCCCATGGGCCACAAGTGACATACCCCTGGGCCAAGTGACATACCACAATTTTTATTTTATCGTCATTTAACACGGTAGTCAAAGTATTGTCATTTATATATTTAAAAAATATCATAAATTTTGTTTGCAATTCCAATGGAAGACTTTACACAGTTTGCATTTATAACATTACTTTATGCACCAAGGAAGACTATCAAACCTTCACGGATCAATTTACCAACATTCAAAAAGTCACAAAAAGTTTTACAAGGCTTCAATGTTCATTGCAAGGGAGACATATACAAGGATCATAGAGTCACTGCAATCCACTCCAGGTTAAGATGTTTAAAATTTACAAAGATAAATTCAAATTATCCAAAATAGAGTCTCTCTCCCTTGCAGTTTCCGCCAATAAGTGTTGATAGTCTTTCTCTCTCCATTTTGAACATAGAATATATAAGCTCGTCAATTAGAGCCTTGCAAATGTGGCACTCTTTTTTATTTATCATGTATTGCATGAGACATGGCAAATGATACATGTGGCCACAAGCTATTCTGTAGTATCCACTCCAACTATGGAAAAAGTGTCCGCAAACCGGGAAAGGGCCATCATGATTGATTGTTGTTGAACCCGTTCCTCCATTTCATGGAGTTCACGCCTGAGCAGCTTGATATCTCTCTGCAACACTTTGTAAGCTTGAGTCCCCTTCTCCCGTTGTCTGTGTGGAGGGACGAGCTGTGTTTTCAATTCCTCCACAGTGTCATGTGTTTGCATAGCGGAGCTAGCCAATGCATATCTTAGCTCCTCTCGTGATATCGTGGCCGTGTCACTTTGGATATTCACTATGTTCTTATTGGGGGCTCTACTGCTGAAGTCCACCGGCTCATTTTGAACAAATTGGACGTATAGCATCTTTGCAAACCACAAGGGAAAATCTATGTGGTTTAGTGTACTCCCCGTGCATACAAGGTATATAGCTTCGGCATGCGTGCGAATGTCTCGCACAACACACTTATCTAGCTTCCATCTTCCCATGTGAATAGAGAATTCAGACACATTTGGCCATGCGCCTTGACCATCTCTGTGGGTACATCTTTGTTGATGTATTTCCATTGCTTGCCATTTGCCGGTGCCCACTCACTGGTCCTTGCGGCAACTCTCGCTTGGTCATTTAGGCCAGTTGCATCTGCAAGTGCACGCGAGCGATCGTATGCTTTTTTCTATTTCTCACGCTTGTCCATACCTGGCACAAACACATTTACACTATCTCAATGTGCGATAGAACTTAAGTTTGCATCACAGAACAATTGCAAATCCAGTGGTACACCTTGGTTTAAGTTATCACAACACACCACATTTTGTATTAGTCACTTTGCACCATGAGTCCATCAGTATTTACATGCGAATATAGTGTCTAGATTTCAACAAAAACTATAACAACACACCACATTCTGCATTAATAGCTTTGCACCATGATGCCATTATCATAAGAAGAATTTACTTGTGAATAGATGTCCAAATTGCAATAGAAAATATCACAATACACCACCTTGTGTATTAATCGCTTTGCTCCATCATTATAAAAAGACTATACTTTTGAATACAGATTCCAAAATTTAAAAGAAAATATCATGACACACCACATTGTGTATTATCGCTTTGCACCATGACTCCATCATGATAAAAAGGTATAATTTAACTCAATGGTCCATGAATATACAAAAAGCTCCATTTACATTTGTCAGATAATCCAAAAAAGACCAATGTTTACAAAAATGACCAAAGTAAACTAAAATCTAGGCATCATCTCACTAAGCGGACGCAAACACACCTTCAACTTGAGCTCTAACATATCTAAATGCTCACTCATTGTCTGCAATGTCTTTCTTTGTCTAGGTGATTGTTGTAAGTAGTTTTTCCGCATTATAGCGACAATCATGCTGCAATCAGTTTGCTTTCGCTTTTGCCATGGCACATTGTAATGCTCTAAAAAATCTTTTCACCAATCACATAGTTGCTCAATGCAGAAAGCAACTGCATAGGTGTCAGTGGCTTTCAAATACAGAAAAGCCGATTTTGGCTTGCAAAGCTCGAGGGCCCTCCAAGGATGTAGGGCATGCTCGGTGGAGTCTTTGATGTTGGTTGCTCGCTTCTCAATGCCAACCCCCAATCAATGACACCCACATGCAACACACCCTCCGTAGTGAAGTCAATCATGATGTTCCATGGGTGCAAGTCACAATGTATAATTCCTTTGCTGTGTGCATGTGCCATGGTCTTCACCAGAGCATCCATAAAAGAAGGTGCCCAATTGAGCATATGCTTGCACATCTCTAATTCTTGCTCTGTGGTAGGGCATCTGGGATCTTCTTTTTGAGCCGCCAATATGTTAAAAAATTTGCCTTTGGGTGGTGGAACACACTCTAACATGTCACCTAGATCCATTTCATTGAAGGGAGGAAAACCAGGGACCATGGCTCTTGGTGTGTTTGTGCTATGCATCTACCGATGCCCCTGTGGAACAATTGCATGCTCGCCTCTAGAGTGAAAGATTGGTGGCTCTCTCTCGCATCTCCTTTGAAGTCTTTGACCACATATTGCACTTCTGGTGGCAACCAAGTGACTCCTTTTATTGTGCACTCTGACACAACATCGTAGAATCATTTCCCAAGCTTTCGACCACGTTTGATAGCTTCGAGTGTGAGGTAAACACCAATGGCACACTGAGACATAAAACAAGTGCGTAATAAATGCTTGTAGTCCTTCCCAGCTTCTGTATCTGATCTTCTTACTACTGCATCTTGAGAGGATGCTGCTGAATAAAAGATGGATCTAGCTTTGTGGCTATGGACATCTTGAGCATCAATATTGCGCACTCTTTTTGACTTTGACCTCTCTACATGCCATATATTAGTCCAATGCTGTAGCTTGGCTAGATCAACATCTGCTGGTGCATCAACACCCAAATCTCTCAAGCATTGTGTCATATTGTCCACAATACTATCTATTAGCCTATGGATAGCCTTTGCATCTACAGTTGAGAAGTGTGCCTAAACTGCTCCAATTATGGTATCAAAGAAATGATCTCTACACATCTCACTCTCCAATATAGATCTGATCTCCTCCGTGGTCAGGGCACATATACACGTGACCAACAGAGTTATGATCTTGTTTTTTAACTCCTTTATTTCTACAAGGTCCATGTATGCTACAATCATCACATATTTCATGATTTTTAAAGACAACATAATTTTAAATTTTATGAAAAATATATACTTCATGCATTGAAACTAACAAAAACACTAGCTTAAAGAGTAGGCAATCATTCAGTGAGAGTGACGACACCTCCAACCCAGTAGTAGGGTTGATGCCAAGGCCACCACTGAACTAACCCAACAAAACAAGGCATCATTCAATGCAACTAACAACACCTCCAACCCAGTAGTAAGGTTGATGCCGATAGCAACATCGAACTAAGCCTAAAAAGAAGGGCTTCATTTGATGAAACTGATGACACCTCTAGCCCAATGGTAGAGCTGATGCTGAAAGAAACACCAAACTAGCCTAAAATCAAGGGCATCATTCGATGAATCTAATGACACCTCCAGCCCAATAGTAGGACTAATGCCGAAAGAAACACCAAACTAGCCTAAAATCAAGGGCATCATTTGATGAATCTAACGACACCTCCAGCCCAGTAGTCGGAATGATGCCGAAAGAAACACCAAACTAGCCTAAAATCAAGGGCATCATTCAATGAATCTAATGACACCTCCAACCCAGTAGTAGGACTGATGTCAAAAGAAACACCGAGCTAGCCTATCAGCACGTATATCACTCATAAAACATAGAAAGCAGTCTATTACAACGACACTCCCAGTCCAATAATAGAACTGATGCTGATAACAAGGCTAATAGAACTAGCTATAAATTGAACGTAACCAACCATGTTCAACAACGACACTTTCGGTTCAAAATAGAACCAATGCTGAAGTGAACACAATCAACATGTTGTAAAACAGTGCCTATTGGTCTAGCATTTTACAACGACACTTTCAGTCCAATATTAGGACTGACGCCGGTGTGAAAAGTAAGATGAGCATACTTTTAAAACTATAAAAAACAATTATTAAAAAAAAAGTATACCAACTTAAAAACAAAGTAGTTAAAGAGCTTATGAAATTAAGCTAAAATTTATACCGTAATTTTTTGGCTTCCTTGTGAGGGCTCTAAAAATCATGACAATTCTTTGGTTGGATACCTGGGCAAGTCAGAGGTGCAGAGCATGAGAATTGTGAAGAAAATGGGGCTCCTAGGGGCCCTATTTATAGATACCCTGGGGGCCCGCCGACGGGCTTGAACGCGGGCCCGCAGTCTCTTGGGCTTCCTTGTAGCCCACCGGGGCTCGGCGGGCTACAGACCTGTACCGGCGGGCAAATCTCATCGGACCTCCCAATCCCCTTCAAGTCACCATGCCATTTTCTATGAATGTGAAGACTTGTGAATTGAGAATTTTTTTAATTAGCAGTGTGATAAAGAAAAAACACGTGATCACGTAAATTTGAAATCCCTAAATTGAAGTAACAGTGAAAAATTCTAGGGGAAATAGTAGGGTCTGTTTTTACTCGAATTCAATTTTGAAAATTCCTAACTAAGTATTGTCGTGCTTAAGATTCTAGAAATATCAACCTTTGCTAAAACTGGGCAAGTTATCATTGATTTTTTCAGAATTAAGCCTCTCTGAAAAGGCATTTGTACATTTTTCCTTTATTATAGCAGCTAGAAATCACAAAACGAACAATCCATGAGGGAGATACGAGCATTGGAAGAAAGAGGGAGAATACACAACACTCCTATCTTCTTCTTGGATCCTGGCCATTGTGGCTCATGAAGATCTTCCTTGTTGGTTTCTATCTTAGTGGTCATTTTGGTCTCCATGGTTTCTCCTGAATCAGAATTCTCTTCAGCGTCATTCATATATATGGGTTCGTCACTAGTCCCTATGTTGGTCTTTGAACGGGGGTCTGACTTCGCTGCTTTTTGCGATCTCTTCCTTCGTGTTTTCTTCTTTTTCGGAGATTGGGCAATGGATGCCGTGTCTCTTTCCTCAAGAATATAATTTTGTTTTTGGAGCATCGATCGTGTGAGTACGTTTACCGGTACCACATGTGTACTTTGTGATGGCTCCTCGGTAACCTCAATCAAGTTTAATGGCGTGATCTTTGGTGCATTTGGATTATTTAGACATTGGGCAATCAAATGATCTATGCCACATCAATTACATATGAGTATCGGCATTGTAGACGTGCTCGCTTGATTGGTTTGCATTAGTGTGGAGTTCTTTTGTAGCCTAATAGGACACTCGGTGTTGGGGGATAAGTGTTCGCTATTGGAGCCGGGCAGGCGCCGGGCCTCTGGCTGTGGTAGGTGTGAGAGAGAACAAGAAAAACAGATGCATATGGCTTTGGCAATCATCGTAGTCTTCAATTAATCAATTCAAACTCTGAGTACAATGTAATCGGTAGCCAAGGCGGGTTCTTAGCAGCACCAACACTTGGATGAATTGATAAATAGGAGTTTAAGCTCCCTTAACAAATTAACTGGGTCGTTAACGATACCGGGGCTTAATAAGACTATTTATTAATGTTTAGACCGATGACCATGAAGGAAAATTTTTCCTGTCGTTTTATTTGCTTCAACTGCCCTTGGATTCTGCAAGCACTAATGTTGCTCTTCAATTGTTGTCCGAAGCTTTGACCTTGCTTGGCCACTACACTTGCCTGGCCTGCCTTGTTTTTCCCTCTTCCCAGCTCATGCCACCTTCATGCAGCAACTCGAGATCCTCTCCTTCTCAAGCACGAGAGAGAGAGACTGCGCTTTTCCTTTGTACCCCTATCCCTTGCTTGCCGATTACGACATCTCAACTTGCTTTCCTTTGTTGCTTTTGCTGGTTACCTTTGCCAAGCCGAGCTTCGACTCTTGCCGAGCTCCTTTCCCAAGCTCCGACTCCCTTTTCCTCCTCCTTCCTCGCTTCACCTCATGTGCCGACAAAGAGAGAGAAAGAGAGAGAGATCGAAAGGTTTCTTAAGGGCCGAGAAAGAGAGCTTCGCTTTGGTTTTCTAGCCGAGTACGAGAGAAATAATCCTTGCTTCTATGCTCACAGAGGATGAGAGAGAGAGAGAGAGAGAGAGAGAGAGAGAGCACCTTCGCCTATGTCTGAGAGCGAGAAAAAACCCTGCTCCTAAAAATTTGCCATCCCATTAGCGGTGTCGCTAATGGGAACAAATCCCTGGTGACGTGGCCTTGGCGAATCTCGACCAGCACAAAACACCAACCGAGCCGACCGGTTGAGAACACCCCAAAGCACTCCCTCTCGTATGTATTCTTTTAAGAATAGTCTCGTAAGAGTAGGGTAAATCATTTTTTCTTCCACCCTTAGGGTTCTATACCAATACCCCCAGCCTTTCCACTTAAGGTTAGGCTTTAAGCATTACTCTTATGCAGGTCATTGTGTTCTCCTAGAGAATCGCATATTTGTTCAAACACTTCGATATGCTTTCTCACATCCCCGTCTACACTAAATTTTTGTGTGAGCTTGGCTATTTGTACTGCCTTACTTCTAGGCTCTCTACCAGTCGTGTCACGCATATTCTCAGCGATAGATCGACCGATAGCTTGCGCAAATGTTGCCAAGTCACCTAAGTGAGCAGGCACCGTGGGTGAAGGCGCCTTAGAGACTACATGTGGAGTAGGTATTGGCATTGGGCTTGGTGCATAGGAAGCCCTTGGATTCCACGTTTGGTACGGTGTTGTGCCATGTGGCGGCCCAAACTTCATATGTATGGCCCTAGGCATACCAAACGTGGGATGTGACATGCTAATGCTAGTCAGTATCGTCCCATGGAAATAAGAACTTGGGTGTTGTGGTTGTGGAGCATATGTAGTTGAAACAATGGGAGGGGTAGGAACTACATGAGTACAAGGACCCATGGGTGTATACGATTGGTACACATCCGTAAGACAGCTACTTGCTGATGGGGAGATAGTGTTTTGGCTTGTATTGGAGTATCTAGTACGTTCATGCAATCACAGGGGAATTAGTCAATGAAAGAAAGGTTTTCCGTTATGAGGATTCTTTGGAGGAGAGCTATAGGTAGTGCATGGTTGATCTCATTACATCATTTACACACCAAAATATCAAATCATGAAACATAACTTGAAGAGGAAAACACATTAAGAATGACAACTTATTGAGGATCGGATTTGTTTGGAGCCGGTCTCCCTTCCAAAAGGACTCTTGTATTATAATTCTCTCAATGAGAGACCTGATTACAATACAAGTTTGTGCTCTTAGGAGCTTCTTCAAACCCATGAAGATGGTGAGATTCATGATTCCCTCCTTCCCAAGCCCTAAACACCCAAACGAGGAGAAAGAAATGTGGGGATGGAGGTAGATGAAAGGAGAGAGAATTACTCTTTAAGCAAAGAGATAATATTTCTAGTATGCCTACTCTATGATCAAGATTTTAGCATAGCTAGAATAATAGAAAAGAAGAAGAAGAAGAAGAGCTTTCACGTATTCACTTGCTTGGATTTGCATCCATAGGCATGTTCTTAAGCAAGGAGACCATCTTTTGAGCTCCCATGTTAGAGGAAGAGAGAGAACTTGCTTTTCCACAATGGAAACTTGAAAAAGAGAGTTTTAACATCGTAGGAAACTATCCCAAGAGACCTTAAAGATCTAGCCAACGAGGAGTTGAACTTGGAAGAGAGTCAACTCTATGATCAAGATTTTAGCATAGCTAGAATAATAGAGAAGAAGAAGAAGAAGAGCTTTCATGTATTCACTTGCTTGGATTTACATCCATAGGCAGGTTCTTGAGCAAGGAGACCATCTTTTGAGCTCCCATGTTAGAGGAAGAGAGAGCACTTGCTTTTCCCCAATGGAAACTTGAAAAAGAGAGTTTTAACATCGTAGGAAACTATCCTCCCAAGAGACCTTAAAGATCTAGCCAACGAGGAGTTGAACTTGGAAGAGAGTCAACTTTTTAAAAATGGTGGGGTTGATCTAACCTCAAAATTTTACTTTCCTCTTGCATTAGCTAAAATCCAAAGAGTTACCTTTGATTTAACTATCTCATGTGCCAGACCTTTGCATTATCCATTAAGAGATTTTAGAGGTCTTTTGGAGAGCCTTTTAGAAGAGAGAGGAAAAAGCGCTTCTCCAATGAAAGAAGCACTTACGTTACGTAGAAAAATAGATTGATATTAAGAAAGATGTCAGTGGTCCTTGAAAACGGGAGCCTTTTCATTCAATGCGAATGTCTTTTTCATGAGGTAGGCGACGCTCATTTAATATGGTTTTCTTCATCATTGAAATTTAAAAAAAATCACAAAACTGTCAATCAGTGCTGGAATTTGAAGCTTTTGACACGGCAATGTGTCCGGAACTTCCAAAAACCTAAAAAACACCAATCTACTTGCCTCAAACTGACACCCGGAGAGGGAGAAATCGCCCAAAAACCTCTAAAAAGGGGATTTTGGATCATGGTGCGCGACGGACCGTTTGGAGAATCCTAGATGACCCTCTATGCGCCGTGATCCAACTTTTTTATTTTTTGCCTCACGGCATGCGGAGGGCCATTTGGAATTTCCAAATGCCCCCCCCCCCCCGCACGCCGAGGCAAAATCGCCTTTTTAGGGGTATTTTGACAATTTCTTCCTCTCTGGCTGTCAGATTGAGGCAAGTAGATATACGTTTTTTAAATTTTTGGTCATTTTGGATGCATTGGCGGTATCAAAAACTTTAAATTTCAACATCAACTAATAATTTTGTGAATTTTTAAATTTCAATAATGATGAAAGCTATTTTGAATGAGTGTCATGTACTTCATGAAGACGACACACACATTGAATAAAAACGTGACCTTTTTCAAGGATTTTTGAAAAGTTAGGTTCACGTTTCAGAGTGTTCTGTTGTCCTTTTGGACGTACGCAACAAGTGCAAGTATATTTTAAGAACATTTTCTAGAGAGAGAAATAGAATTTCTTAGAAGGCCCTCCAAATGACCTCCGAAATCTCCTAATGCTTTGGAAGCTGTAGGAAGATGTCTCGGGCTACAATCCAATTGCTAATTTAGAACCTGCTTAATTAGGATGAAATCTGATAAATACTAAACTTACCCTTGGGCTTTGGAGCTTCATCTCCTGTGCAAAACCTTAGCACAATTTTTTGGAGGTACTGCGAAGCTAGTCTTGAAAATGAAGTTTTTTGGAGATACTACGAAGCTGGTCTCAAAAATAAAGTTTTTTGGAGGTATTGCAAAACTAGTCATGATGTTACCTCTCCTTTGAAATCATAGTCATCCTCGACTATGAAGTAGGAAAAATAGAGTTAGAGCTAGTCCTTTTACTCTGGATAGAGGATCCCTTTTTCCCCCTGCTGACATTTTTCCACAGTGGTGACTAATTCCGCTTGGTGCTTGGAAGACTTACTATCACAAGCATGTCTCTACATCTTATAGAGTAGATTGGAAAAGTCTACTTGGTGCTGAGAGACTACACTACCACAAGCATGTAATTTACTTAGCCACTAATCATCTTTCATAGTAGATTGGCAAAGTCTACTAGATGCTTAAGAGAAACGTATCTACCGCAAACACGACTTATTGTATGCATACACTTAAAAGAAAACCAATGAATATAAAAAAGAAATCTTAGAGTCAAAACAAGACAAATTTCTTTATGAAACATGCTTGTTGATACTTGATTCTTACCTTTGACATGAGTCATTATATGCATTTATAAGGTTTTTATTATCCTTGAAGTGGATGTCTTGCATCCACATGGCATCTTCAAAAGGATAATTCTCGAACTTAATAAGGTATTGTTGGCGGATAGTACTACTGTTACTTAAGACCTTGTCTTCATGTCCACTACAAGAGGCTATTCATATTAGCGACGCTCACACAGCGACGATCAAAAAAAAATTTCCCAGTGTCGCTATGAGCGTCGCAAATTTACAAGTAAATTTGCGACGCTCATAGCGACGCCGGCTGGGCTAAAAAAAATAACAGAGAGCGCCCAAAAATTTAGATCTCAGATCTGAGTTTTTCGGCGCCCTCAAGCAAGGAGCAGGTAACGCTCTCCCTCTCTCTCTCTCTCTCTCTCTCTCTCTCTCTTTCTTCTCCACACACACACACACACACACGAGGAGAGGAAGGAGAGCCAGGTATGCTCCTTCCCTCTCCTCACTCTCATGTTCCCTTCCCCTCTTTCTCTCTCCCTCTCTCTCTCTCTCTCTCTCTCTCTCTCACACACACACACACACACACACACACACACACACACACACACACACATAGTGTTTTTGAGAGAGAGAGAGAGAGAGAGAGAGAGAGAGAGAGAGAGAGAGAGTACAAACATAAACAAAAATGCACACACACATACATAAACAAAGAATGCACACACATTGAGAGAGGAAAAGAGAGAGAGAGCATGCATAAACAAAAAACGCACACATTGAGAGAGGAAAAGAGAGAGAAAACATGCATAAACAAAAAAACGCACACACATTGAGAGAGAAAGAGAGAGAAACTAATTTAACGTCGTAGGAAACTAATTAAAATTAAAAGACCTAAAGATCTAGTCGACGAGGAGTTGAACTCAAGACGTATTATTCAAGAGGGAAATGGCATAACCAATCTATCATACTTGGCATGGGTGATAGAAAGGTTATACCATTTATCTCTTTTTATTGGCACACACATCCACACACGCGCACACACACAAGAAGAAGAGAGTTATAACGTCGTAGGAAACTATCCAAAAAGACGTTAAAGATTAGGTTAGATGTAGACTTACGTTAAATTAGATTTAGGTTTATTTAAGTTAAATTAGATTAGATTTAGGTTTATTTTTAGTTAGATTTACGTTTATTTACGCTAGATTTAGATTTACGTTATATTAGATTAGATTTAGGTCTCCATAGACTGCGATGCCTGCATGAAGCGGGTGAAGAAAGCCCTCAATGGAATATAGGGTATTGCTGCCTTCACTCATGGTGGGCTCCGTCGATCCAAAAGTACTGGTGAAATGTCCTCAGAAGATAGGGAAGAAGGTGGATCTTCAGGGCGGCAAGAGTCACTACATCCCCGACAATGACCATCTAGACAACCTCTAGTCATTCAACAGCAACTTCAAAGTTAGTAACAAGAGCAAGAACGGTCCAAAGGGCCAATTGCTGTCGTCAGATGTGGATGGAGATGAGGCAGCGTCACCGCCGAAAGTTAACTCTCACATCTTTAGTGATGAGAATGCCAACTCTTGCCGAGTTATGTGAAAAATTATGTGTTAAATCAGTTTTAAGGTTCTTATAATCCCTGTTAGTTTAGTTCTTTGTTTTTAATATAACATAATTTACGTTAGATTTAGATTTATGTTATATTAGATTAGACTTAGGTTTATTTAGGTTTACCCACACACACACACACACACACACACACACACACACACACACACACACACACACACACAAGAAGAAGAGAGTTTTAACGTCGTAGGAAACTATCCCAAAAGACGTTAAAGATTAGGTTAGATGTAGACTTACGTTAAATTAGATTTAGGTTTATTTTTAGTTAGATTTACGTTTATTTACGTTAGATCGAGTCCACGCAAGAATTACTTACGGTTTAGGGTTTAGAGTTAGACGAACAGTGAAAAGATCTACTGTGAAAAGATGTTAAGATGCTGTGAAGTGCTACAGCTAGAGAAGAGGCAAAGGGGTTTTGTCCACTACATGCAGTATCATATAGACGTGGGTCTGTAGATTTCTTGTACCCACAAATATAGGTATTGACCAATAAAGACGAGATTATAACCCGGTGGTTCTGATCTCCGTGCACCTCTAGACCAAGGTGTGCGGGGATTGGACATGACTAGAGAATGTGAGGTAGAGAGAGAGAGAGAGAGAGAGAGAGAGAGAGAGAGAGAGAGAGAGAGAGAGAGAGAGAGAGAGAGAGAGATAAGACGAAGAATGCCAATAGAATATTAAATTTGTTGTCCAGGTTATAAGATTTTTATCCTCATTATGAGTAGTGACGAGGATGTGGGACCATCCAACCGAAACACCTATCTCTCAACGAGGGTCTTATGTCCTTGTAATCAATGCAAGCATGCTGTGCGACGGACAAGACGTGTTTCTTTGCAGCACGTTCGCGAATTTAGCGAGTTCGATCCATCTATTATAGATCGAGTTGTTGCCAATTATAACTCGTCGGACTCTGACGTCGGCCAACAAGCAGCAATCTTGCAACCCAATAGACGTGTTCGCAGGCGCTTTGGTCAAGCAGCATATGTGAGGCCACAAGACGTAGCCTCTGACAGCTCGGGGGATGATCATGCAGAGCACATTCCCAACGAGGCAATGTTTGAGCCCGAGATTGATGAAATGATTGAGACGATCATGGATTCAGAAAGGCTTATCTATGATGATATGAAAAGTGAAGCCGATACGCCATTGTATAATGGAGCACGTATGTCTAGATTGAAAGCACTCCTGGTTCTTCTCAACATGCAGGCAAATTTTGGATGGAGTGACACTAGCGTCACAACACTTTTCAGGTGATCTATTACAATTAGTTTACTTTAATGGTTCAAGATAATCATGGAGGGTCGCAACGCTACTGTGCGTAGAGGAGAGTCTGGTTTTCTTGAGATGGATTCTACTAAGAAATGGACTGACCTAAGAGACACTTTCGTACTACCCGAGCATTGTGAACAAGTAAGTATGTAAATAGTTAACATCCCCCTTTTACAAGTTATGTGCTTGAAAGCTCTCATGTAAGTTATGTGGCTCTGGCAGGTAATATTTCATCCTACAAAGTCTACATCAAACTGGTGGTACGTCATAGAGGTAGCCCCTCATAGTGCAAGGACGTATGAAGGCTATCATGTGCCAATCACAACGGCATCAATGGAGGAGATCAGAGAAGATGCTCAATCAAAAGCCGCTGCGGTGGTGCCAGACGAGCATCAAGATGCTACTACTCTATATGGGGTGCATGCAGAGGAGCTACAAAATGAAACAGAGGATATGTGTTTAAACAGAGAGCTCTATATAGATATAGGAAGTTATGCTGAGTTATGCAAGGATGAGAGAGAGATCTCTTAAAGCCACAAATATTGTATTTGAACAATTTTGCTCCGTGTTGTAAAAGCTCTGGCTCTCTAAGTACCTTCCATGGTGTATAACGCTCTTTTCTACTCGCGCTCACATCTTTTGATTGAAAATTTTGAGTTTTCGACTTGCCTCTTCTATCACTCAATTCATTGCGTCATTGTATTTATATGCGTCATTACATCATTGTATTTAATGGTCTTTGCGTCATTGTCTACTTTATTCATTCAATATTAAATTTAAATATTCGTGTGTTTAATGCAGGTATGGATGATGAGGAGTTTCTTTCTTCTTTGTCACCGCAGCAGAGACAGTGGTACGTGGAGCGTCATCGCTCTGGCGCATCATCGCGCGTTCCTACTCCATCCGCATCTCCCTCTCTTTCGGAGCATTCGGCGCGCTCCGAAGCTTCGGTGTCGACGAGATGATCTTCACACTGGTCTAGACACCGGCGCTCTAGTAGTGGTGGTGGCGGTTGTTGTGGGGATTCCGCCACCGATGCCTCCACACTGCCTCGTGTTCGACGAGGCTCTTTACCATCCCCTTCTTTGCCCGCCTCCACACCAGCCACAACATTTCCATCTACGCCAGGTTTTGCGCGGCTGACTGTTCCTAGCAGCTACACACCTCTACCTACTCTGCCAGGAGCCACCCCACTCGACACTCCTCGCTTCGGGGCCCAGACGCCGGTGGAGACACCTGACGTCTGTACCCCCATCGACACGCCGCTAGAGACCCCTGCCAGGACACCCAGGTTCACGCGTCACCGGCCAGAGGGCTTGCCTTACTCCGTCGACTTCAGCAGCGGTATCATCATGGATGATGACGGCAAGAAGGTGATCTTGCGCATGCGTGGTCTTTGCTCTCAGTTGTTTAGACACTACATACTAAACAAATGGAGTGAAGTACCAAGTGATTTAAAAGCCAGAGTCATCAACATACTTCATGATGAGTTTCCCATTCCAACACGGGATCAACGCTTCAATGAAGACCTGATGAAGATTCGAATGCGCGAATACTGCAAACACAAGCGTTCCGAAGTGCAAAAAGCAATCAAGCATGGGTGGAACAGGCCAGATTGGCTGGCCAAAGAAGATTGGAAGAATGCGAAGAAAGCAGCGCACGAGAATCTCGACAAGTGGAAGCAACAAAAGGATGCAGCCAGAGCGCGAGTAGAGGCAGGGAGCTCGCACCACTTGGGGAGCGGTGGATGGGCATCATTTGAGGCCGATTTTGTAAGTGTTTTCGCATTGCTCTTTATGTTCGATAGTTTAGGGTTTATGAGTTTTTTAATTCTAACATAATGAAATCTTTGTATGTTTTGACAGTGGTCGATGACAGGACGTGATCCCACACCGTACGAGCGCGAGTACGCAGGCAGGAAGGGCTTAAACGCCCTGATGGACATTCTCAGTTCTCGCGGCGGCATGGTTAGTATTAGGGTTTACTCTTTTCTATTTTTTGTATTGTTTTATAAATATCGTTATATGTTTATACTTACTGAAAGCTGTCTTATTGTCTTTTTTTGTAGAATCCGACAGATACGCCGCTTGGACGCGATGAGACGTCTGACTAGACGACATTAGTTTAGCCGTAGCTAGATAGCATTAGTTTAGGGTTTCTCATAGCTTATGTATCATGAGACGGATTTTATACGTCTTTTTGAACCATGTATATTATTACATTTGTCACCGTAGTTCATTTTGCCAATCAATTCTTTATGCCTATGATCGATGTTGTACAATTGTCATTATTACATTTGCCAATCAATTCATTTTGCCTATGATGTGTACAATTGTCAATTTTACGCTTGTCAATTTTGCAAACAATGCATCTTGTGGGTGGCTATTTTGGGTCCATTATCTACCCTTGCACTTTTTTTAAAAAGTGAATCAAGTACAATATGGTTGATGGGTGGTAGGACATTCAATGCCCTGTCACCAAAAAAAATTTCTCTCGGGCGTCGCTATAACCGTCGCTATTTATGGCTCTGTAGCGTCGCTATGAGCGTCGCTATAGACTTCTGTATGAACGTCGCTATAACCGTCGCTATGACCGTCGCTATGAGCGTCTTTATATAGCGACGCTTATAGCGACACATATAGCGACGCTATTAGCGACGGTTTTAGCGACGCCGGGGGTTATAAAAACCCAGTGTATTTCCGTCGCTAACAGCGTCACAAGAGCACACAACCTCTTGTAGTGGTCGTAGAATGATCTCAGGTTGGAGAATCTCTTCTTGACCCTCAAACTTGGGTGGTTCTTCAATTATTGGATCTTTGGGTGGCTCACCCTTATAAGGTTTTTAAAGGGTCACATGAAAAGAATTATGAATGGATTCATTAATGGGCTTAAGAATTTGAAATGGACCATAATATCTGTTTGCTAGCTTAGCATAATATTTTTGATGAACCGTTGGGCGTCCTTGTTTCCCCTTGCCTATTGTATGGCTTAGGCATGCTTTGGGAAACGTAAAAAGTACCCAATTATTCTCTTTGAAGATCAAGGACCGTCCATACTTATCGGCAGTAGTAGCCTCTTTCTTCTATTGCATGATGGATATAGCTTCCTTAATCTTATTATTAAGAAGATCTTCCCAAGTGTCTTGACTATCATTGGGAGCTTGGGTCTTCTTTCAATAGATTCAAAGGGCGCCTTTATTGTATAAGTATGGACAATTTCATTGTATGCATACTCTACTAAGTGCAAATACTTTTTCCATTGATCTCTTTGATATACTTCTATAACATAGGCTTTGAGTAGATCAATAATAGTCAAGTTTGCTATTTCACTTTGGCCATTCGTTTGTGGAGAGAAGTTCAACTTTGGCCATTTGTTTGTGGGTGATAGGCTGTCACAGAATTATGATTAATTGTAGCAAAAATTATAGATTAACTAGAGTAATCAATCAATTGTGTATCATTGAGCATATTCGAGCATGACAGTTACAGAGCATGCATTAACTTAGATTCAATCACACATCACACACATGTACCAAAACTACAAGAAAGAGAAAGAGAAAAATCCGACATTAGGTGAGGGCCGGACTTTTTTGAGCCGACCCCCCTCCGAAAGGACTTTGTATTAATAAATTCTTCTTCTTCAGAAGATCTTTTGATCAATACAACTGACTAATCGCACTTTTAGCTGCACAAATTGAAGAGATGAAAGCTCTAAAATTTGGCAGAGTTTGCGATTACAATTTTCACCTAAAACACCTTGTTGAACTCAACCCGAAGGCCCTAAACACATCACGGGAGATAGGATCTATGGGGATTAAGCAAGAATCAGGTTGGAAAGAAGATATGTAAGCATTAAGAAGTGTAATCTGCATAGTCCTGCAAAAAGATGCAGAAAACTCCCTCTTGCGGTCCTCAAATAAAAAAACTTTGAACTACAAAGTTCTTCATCTCGTCGTTTTTTATAAGCTCAGTGAGCCCCTTTTTTAGTAACACTTTTTTTTTGAGTTTTTCAAAAGATACTCACCATAGATCCAAAAAAAAAACAGTTTTGTATTTTTAGAGCCACTCCTCTCATCTTATCTTTTGCATAGGAGGCTTGTGAACCACATCCCTTATCTCCACATAGCTTTAGGTTGGCAAGTGTGGATAATAACACCTTGGATCTCATTCCCACCTTTTGGTTGTCCTTCTCACTTTCAAAGGCTTTCGGGATCTATTTTGAACTCGCTAATATAGTGTATTCGTCCCATAAGATCGTGATTGAATCCTTATCAAATTCCGTTGGCACTTGTGAAGAATGCATTCAAATTTTGGAGCTCTCTAGTTCACAAACACATTCCTTTGCCCATTCTACATAATTGGCCCTTTCTACTATTTTTATTTTCTCTCACTAAAATGGCCAATTCTAGCAAGAGAAATTTCATTTAAGTAGATAAAAGATGAAATTTTTTTGACATAGGTCGAGGAGAAATTCAATTTAGTACCCAGATTCTCAAAGAGACCTTTCCAAAAATTATCCTTCATTCTTGGATCTCTATCGACAAATACTATTGATGTTGGTAAGCCATGATACTTAAAGATTTGTGATATGAAAAGGGTTGCCATATGGTGTGCTTCAATGGACTTTTTGATCGATATAAATGCGTTTGTTTACTAAACCAATCTACTATTGTCCACATTCTCGTATTCTCATATAGACCATGCAATCTACTTTTTTCCATATTCTCGTATTCCCATGAATAGACCATGGCAATCCAAAGAAATACTCTCCCATGGATATACTCTTCCATGAATTCCATGGATATACTCTCCCATGGGGAATTATGTATTAATAGTTGAATGAAAGCCAGGTTTCTTCCCTCTATATACTTTGTCTTTTGACATACAATGCATTTGACAACATAATCTTGAATGTTTTCCTTCATTGTTGGCTAATAAAAGTAACTTCTCAAGAGCGAGACCTTTGCACTAACTTTTGGAGGCTCTAGGAAGTTGTCCTATGCTAGAGTCTACCTACAAATTTAGAGCCTGCTAAATTAAAATCTTTGGTAAAGATCAAACTTACCTTTGGAGCCTCACCTCCTATGCAAAACCTTAGGAGGTACTTCAAAGCTGGTCCGACTATCTTTGGCAAGTTTTAATTATAACCTAAGGCTTCTCGGACTTCATACTTAGATTCTAATGAGTATGTTTGATTACTTAAATTTACACAATTAGTTTCTATTTTTAGACTCCTATAATTGCTCTAATCAACCCCCTTTGTTATGTACCTTTGATCAAGGTTGCTCAAGATAGATTTATCCTCCCTTGACATGTACCTTCAATCGAGATAATTAAATAGAAATTATCCTTGCTCTTTTATAGATTTATTTCCTTTGGTCCCAAGCCTTTGACCGAACTAAGTCTATAAGCACTTTGGTCAATTTCACTTGTTCTCTTTTATTTTCCCCAAATTTAAGCGGTCAATTTAAGATAGAAAATACTTTTAGAAAGTTAGAAATTAATTTTCATGACAACTTTCTTGTTTTGTTCTATTTGTGTAGAGACTCCAAGGCTTCTTGGTATTAGATTCGTAGCTTCTTTTCTCTTTTGTGGGAAATTAAATATCAAATTTTTTTTGAGCTCAATGGCAGAGTACATAACAAACTTTGCCTAGCGATTCTCTATTATAGGGCCAAAAAATTTAGTTTTGAATGTGAAGAATCCTATATAAAATGCTTCTTCAAAGTTCTAAATGTAAGAAGAATGCAAAATCAGTAATTTAGGATAGAAGCCGTAGATTACTTTGTCAGGTGGTTGATCTAACATATCATAACATAGTCCCTGATTGCCTAGTTCAAGGAAGGACATCCAAGGTGCATCTATCTACTCTGCTTTGTGGAAGGTTTTGATAAATGTTAGAATCATTTTGGCTATCTTAATGAACATAATGCATGCTAGATCTGGTATTCTTTTGAAATTCTCTATAGCCTCCATCAATGTCTATAGCCTCCATCAATGTCTTGATGACATAATCTTATTTATGCTTTCTTGATGGTGGAAATAGCCAAGAGTAGTTGAGAGCCATGTTGGATGTTTCATGAGAATTATTTGGAGACTACCCCAGCTTCTGACCCTTGGCATTGGATGCATGGTAGATTCTTTTCTGATTTTTGGAGGGACTTGTGTATAAAGTATGAGATACTTTGGATGTCTTCCCAACCAGATCTTCCACTACACTAGATGCGGCTGTACTCCATCTATGCTTGATCCTTGAGTAGCCTCTTTTGGAATTTGAGGACTGCATATTTGATCAGCGGGTATGGAAATTATTGTTGATGCCATATGTCTATATTTTCTTCGAGGTTATTTGAGCCACATTTGCTAAATTGCAAAATACGATCTCTTTCCAGATTTTTCCTGTCTCTAGTAAGATATTGACCTTCAAAGATTATTTCACCTCCAATGTGAAGCTGTCAACTGGCCTTGTATCTTTTTCATGTTTAAGCGGTGCAATTTATGGAAGGGAAGTGGTGCCCTCTATCTCTTCCATGCATTGCAAAAATTGCAAGGCCTCATTGTCTTTTGTGGCATGTTTGGCAGTGTCTTCCTCAGTCATTGTTTGTTTGTCTCTGATTTGTGCTCGAGAATTTTGTAAATCTTGTTGGAATTTTTCTATTTGTTTATGATAATCTTCTTCCTTATGCATGAAGCTCAAGGATAGTTCTCTTCATTGCATCTACTCCAACTTTAGCTCTATCTTCAAGTCTTTGTTTTGATTTTCCAAGGCTTGATATGCCAAATTTGACCCTTGGAGAGTGAGAATTGTCAGGTTGGTTTGTGGCTTGTCCAAAAGTTTGCTTTGATCTTTGAGTCTGGACTCTGCTCGGGCTATTTGGACGTTAGCTACATCCAATTGCATCTGCAGACATTGGGAATGAGTACTTGTGTCTAAAATAGTGGTATTGAGCTCTTTGATTTTCTTTTCTTGCTCTTTGCTTTTTGCAAACGACAACCGCTCCATCATCATCTCCTCTAGTTGTTGGTGGATAATAAGCGCGATTATTATCTAATGGCACTTTTTGCAACTTTTTTGTAGCTTTGGCTTGATGTAGTGTTGGACCATGATGTGATAAAACCTTGAATGTGATTTTGGTGAAATTTGAATTTTTTAAGTGTCCCCTTAGGCCAATTTTTGGAAAATAGAGGTTCAATTGTAGTTTTTGATATAGGGACAAAGTGAAAATATTTTTTTGCACTTTTACTTAGTATATATGATCAATATGACATGTATAAGCAAGCTGTGATGGGATTGTGCAAGATGGGTCAATTTTGAACACAAAGATATTAAGCGTGATTATTATTTAAACTCATAAATCTTTATGAAAAGTGACTTTTGAAACTACAAACATGTTCAATAGGCTTAGTAAGTAAACTAGCTCATTTTGAACTTGATTTGACATGCTGGTTCACCATAACTTTTGAATTCTATCGTACTTTCGTTCGTCAATTTGAGTCTGTTTGCTATTTATTTTGATCTTTTTATTAGAAAAATTAAAAGAAAATTGTAAATCCAATCCAAAAATAGAAATTCCATTCAAAAAACATAAAAACACACATAAATACCATACTTGGCCATATTTTTGCGGATTACTCTATTTTAGTCCAAAAACACACAAAACAAGTAAAAGTTGCAAGATTTTTGACTTTTTTGATGTTATATACACTAATACACACACTTAGGGGTTTTCATATTGCATGCTTCCAATTAATTGTACTTAGAAGGGCATTTTTAGTGGATTTTGCTAAAAAATTAGACGTTAATATATAAATACTTCAACGCCCTTTTCATAACGGTTTTCATGTAATTGGACAACATTTAGAATGCCTCTCCCCTCCTAATTGGAGTTCTCTGGGACAACAATGTGTAGTCCGGATAATGTTGTGCATGGGTTGAAAATTTGTGTCTATGCATAGCCTGAATTGGCTCTACCATGCTTGTGAGGTCAAAGCATTGTAAAACAGTTTGTGGTGTAAGAGGTGGGTCTTGAGCAGATCCCTCAAGGGTATGTTGTGAGGCTTCCTGCTTATTATTTCCCTTAAATAGAAGACCTTGAAGCATCTGTGCGCGTTCTTTGATACATGTCCTCCGAACTGGGGTCTTAGTGTGACCCCCCTGACAAAAAATGGACTCTGGTTGTTGGCAAGATTTGAACGTGGGACATTATCTTAACTTGCAATTCAAAAAAAAGCACAGGTGACGCCGTAGGCGAAGCGTAGAAGCCAACCTTTGGGTTGCGCTTAGAAGCATAAATTCTCTCTCTCCCTCCGTCCCTCTCTCTCTCCTCTCTCCCTCCCCATACACACACGCGCGCGCACACACACGCACAAGATGCTATTCCGGCACGAGCTATGCATGTGGAGCATTTGCATGTTTGCTCTGGTAGCCGAAGCAGCAAAATATGGTGAAGCAATGAGAGAGTTGATGGGTCATGCAGATGGAGATGGAGAGGCGATGAAAGAGGTGATGGGAAATGCTGAGCAATTCATCAGAGCCCTCAACCTCAATATGTTTCCTGAATATGATGACCCGACGTCACCGTCACTCATAGAGCACCGCATCCCGCTACATTCTCTTGGCATCTCCGATGCAGACCTCGGCCACCATGCTGGCTACTTTTCGATCAAGGGCAGCCATGCCTCCAGGTTCCTTTCTTTGCCTCCTTAATTTCACAGTAATGATAGATTAAATGTCCACATTCCACATTCTTGTTCTGGTCCCTATTTCATGTGACAGTTGTGAGCGTGTTATCATAGGCGATAGGCAGTTCATGTGTTTTCTCGTTCCCCATTTTCCATTCTGATCTTAAGAAAAGTTGGACTCCAAAGAAGACCTTCAAGCCTGAATGAGTGAGTTACTCATATCAAAATGATGAGGATTATAAGGCAGAAAATTTATTTTATGGTAGTCCTCAAACAATCATATTTTAGCATTTGTGACCTTAGTCCTTTGTATTAATTTCTTATCGCACATATCCCCGACGGGGGTTCTTTTCACCTTTCCCTCACGGTACTGCTTCGCTATCGGTCACTCAGGAATATTTAGCCTTACAAGGAATTCACCATATTGATTTAAGAGGAGTAAACAGACTCAATGGCACATTCAGTGAAAATCTATGATACATGTATTGTTTGTACCCAGTGTGTAAGAGCATGCCCTACAGATGTGCTAGAAATGATACCGTGGGATGATCTTGTATTTTCTTATTTCGACGTTTGGATCATATGATGATGATGATGTAATTTTGTGGTTTCATCGGTCTTTTAGGCCTTTTGTAGATGTAAATAAACTTTCATTTCATTTCTTGTCTGGATGCAGGATGTTTTACTTGTTCTTTGAGTCGCGTGGTAACAAGGCCAAGGACCCTGTGGTCATTTGGATGTCTGGAGGGCCCGGATGTAGTAGTGAATTGGCCTTGTTCTATGAGAATGGACCATATAAGATAACAAATGATTTGACTCTCACATGGAATGACTATGGCTGGGACAAGGTCTGCTTAAGGAAATAGTAGTACACTCTTTAAAGTCTTTTTACCCTCAGGTTGGAAGGTTTAAAGGAATTATTATGCACAATGCAGGCTGCTAGTATTATCTTTGTGGACCAGCCGATTGGGACCGGGTTCAGCTACTCTTCTGACTCTCGTGATATTCCTCATGACGAGAAGGGAGTGAGTGACGATATGTACCAATTCTTACAGGTATGGCCACTCTCTAACAAAGGGCTTGTGTACATTACTCTGAGGAAAAGACATTTGTTTAGGTAGGTAGACAGACAGAATCCTGATGGATGGCATCAGTTTTGGGCATAGTCACAAGGGACGCATCCCGGGACGGGGAACGAGGGACGGGGCTCAAATGGATTTTGAGTAAAAAAGAGGTCGGGACTGCAAGTGGGGATGAAAATGTGGGGAGGAGAAGCCCGAAAAAGGGCGTCCCCTGTTACTATGGTTTTGGGTCCATGGCTTCCAAAAAAATAAATTCAATACATGGACATCTATATCCATAATGGCTTCCAAAAAAGTAAGTTCAATACATACATATGTAACATGGTGCAAGGCAACTCCAAAGGTGAAGAAAACACTAAGGGAAAGGTACACACACATTGCA
Organism: Adiantum capillus-veneris; assembly: GCF_014529385.1. Classification (NCBI taxonomy): domain Eukaryota; kingdom Viridiplantae; phylum Streptophyta; class Polypodiopsida; order Polypodiales; family Pteridaceae; genus Adiantum; species Adiantum capillus-veneris. The sequence goes on from NC_140960.1 coordinate 41,848,399, forward strand.
TGCATCCTAGACACCCTCGACTACAAAGACAACACTGAGAGAAAGGTACGTGCTTGTTGCATGCATGTTAGAAACCCTCTTTATATAGAGACTACAAAGCCTTTTGACTTTCCGATGACATGAGGCTTCTCATCTCCTACACCATCACCGTTAACTATTGCATTTTTGAATGTTTTTGTTATTTCCGGAAATTGTAGAGACCTACTGGGTCCATTGCTAAATAGATGAAATATGGCATATAGAAGCTCTACTCATTAGCTTAAAGGACTTTGGCACAGTGTGTTGAGCCTTGAATAACTACCTCAAAGGAAGAAGGTAAAGCATAGACAGGATTCGCATTGCTAATGAGACTCATTAAAAAACAATTTAGCTTTGTTCTTACTCTAGAAATCTTTTGCAGGCATTTTTTGAAGCACATCCGGAGTTCGCGAAAAATGACTTCTTTGTAACTGGGGAATCTTATGCGGGCCATTATGTTCCGGCCGTCACAAGCCGCATTCACAATGGCAACAAGAAAAAGGAGGGTTTACCAATTAATCTCAAGGTATTCAAATTTGAACAGAGATAATGATAATTTGCAACATGTAGAGATGCTCTAGATTCCATTATAGTTGTGGAAGCTACTCTTGGCAAATTTATTCCAAGGTTTTAGCATGGAAATTTCAGCTTTAAAGTTGTGAATAATTAGTTTTGTTTTGTTTTGTTTTCGGAGTCGGGTAATGTTTGGCATTGGGCTTTGAATATGGTTTGCAACCTCCCTCTTTTAATTGTTTTTTTGGCATTCTGCAGGGCTTTGCAATTGGTAATGGCCTCACAAATCCTGAGATACAATATGCGGCATATGCAGATTATGCCTTACAAATGGGGCTCATTGGAGAGGACGATCATAAAAGCATTAGCGACTTGTACCCTGCATGTGAGCGGGCAATTAAAAAATGTGGTAAGCTTCTGATCTTCTTGTTTCTTCATAGAAAGACTGCTGTTTTGTGTCTGTTTCAGCAGATTGTAGCATGTCCCTTTCCACAGGCAATAGTGGGACAGCAACGTGTGCCACAGCGTTCTCAGTTTGCAATGATATTTTCAACTCCATCAGGATGCTCATTGATAACGTGAATGTAAGTATTTTCTGTTGTGAAACATGCAAATTGTCATGTTTTGTATATGATTATTGGGGCAAGTTGAGATATGCTGCTTTGTATGAAAAATATTAATTATAGGCTTAGTCGTGTCTAATGCTTCTGAGATGTTATGCCAGTACTACGATATCCGCAAAGAATGCATCGGAAGCTTATGCTATGATTTCTCAAATATGGAGACATACCTGAACCAGAAGAAAGTGAAGGACGCTTTAGGTGTTGGAGACATTGATTTTGTGTCCTGCAGCTCCATTGTTTACAGAAACATGATTGTCGATTGGATGCGCAATCTTGAAGTCGGAATTCCTTCTCTTTTAGAAGACGGCATTCAGCTTCTTGTGTATGCGGGTGAATACGACCTTATCTGCAACTGGCTTGGTAAGTGGTATCCTGTGTATGGCATTGGTGATGTCTCATCTTTCTTGAATTTAGGTACTGAAAGAGATGTTCCAAAAAAAGCACATGAAGGGTTAGGAAGGATGCTTGGGTGGTGTCAAAAGAGCAAGTTAGTGTTATGCATTGAGTAGGGTTGGTGCTTGGGGAGTTCATTAAATGTAACACTCTATAGCACCCACCTTCAAGGGGTAATTCAACATCCCCGTATCTGTAGATATTCCATGAAAATAACACCCTATTTTAGTTCAATTTGTGCACATCCCCATTGATAGGGGTAGCCTCTTGTATATGTTAAAAATGTATATAAAACCCGGGGATTTACTAGTAGTAACTAGGAGACGTCATTTGCATGCACCGAAATTGCCACTTAACTCGTATATATGGGACCCTCCTTTGTAAAATCTACCTTTTTTGCCTTATAAAACCCCCCCTTTTATACACTCACATGATACCATATGGTGATCCCTAGTGAGTACACCCCGGGATATAAAATGGGACCAAATAACCCCTTTGTTTAAACTCACATGCTATGTCTGCATACTTGCGAGTGACCCCCCAAAGGGATGGAACGTAAATTTCTCACTTAATCTTGTGATTGCTTGATCATGTGATTGCCTTATTGTTTCTCATAGGAGATTGACTGCATATGGATTGTTATTGTACAGGGAACTCAAGATGGGTTTCGGCTATCGATTGGTCTGGTAAAGAAGGCTATAATGCAGCGAGCTCCAAGCAATTTGCAGTAGATGGTGAGGAGGCTGGAGTGCTCACAAGCTATGGTGCATTATCCTTCTTGAAGGTAATGGGACTCTTATAAATAGTTGAAAAACATGAGTCAGTGATGGATAGAGAAATAAAGGAAAACTTAATTGTACTATTATATTTTATCTATACGACTTGTGGGTTTTGGGCTCACCATGCTTGGTACTCCTCTAGGTGCATGATGCCGGGCATATGGTGCCAATGGACCAACCGAAAGCTTCTCTAGAAATGATAGCAAGGTTCACCCGAGGCGTCTTGCAAAATGTAGAGTCGCCATTGAGCGAGGCAGTTTCAACAAGCAACAAAGACTCTCCTCAATAGTGAAAAAAAAAATACCAATGAATAAGCAAGTAACTATTGTATCTCATTCAAACTCTCAACAGGAGACTCGGTGTTTCGGACAACATTGATGGCAATGTGTTACAAAGCCAAATAGATGCTCCATGGCTTGACTAATCAAAATCATACATCACAACAATAACAACCAACAAGAACAACAATGATGTCAACATTGACAGTGATATCAACAACAGCAACAATTATAAGAATTGAGCATCTACTCGCATTCTCTCAATGAAAAATGATATCAAAGTGCGAGTTGTAAAATTTCTAACAAATCACAATTTGTGATGCTATTAATTTGGCCAAATTGCCCCTTAAAGTGATAAAGTAGATGTCCCACTAGTTATATATGTGCACAATGATTTGAATTTCAAATACTTCCAAGTGATTGCCAAAACTTGTTGTTACCATACCATGGATGGTGAAAGTTGAAACGAGAGCCACGAACACCCATGTTCCTTCAATGCTTCTAAAAAAAATTCAACATCAAGGAGATGAGCTTATTTTTTTGTGGTACTATTACCTTGATAAGAGCTTCTCTCTCTCTCTCTCTCTCTCTCTCTCTCTCTCTCTCTCTCTCACCCAAGTGTGGTAGATTAGTTATGCCATTTCCCTCTTGAATAACCGGTCTTGAGTTCAACTCCTTGTCGGTTAGATTTTTAAGGTCTCTTGGGATAGTTTCCTACAACGTTAAAACTCTCTTTTTCTCTCTCTCTCTCTCTCTCTCTCACACACACACACACACACACACACACATATTTTTTATAAAAGTACTTCTATCACTAGTGGAAAGCCTCAAGATGAGGGAAAATCCAAAAAGAAGATGATGTACATTATAAAATCATGCACTCAAACCATAAAGAAAGGGTCGAGGTAATTAACACCTAAAACCAGTAAAAAAATAGCTCTAAAGTCTGTTGAGAGATGCCCCTAATGGTGAATGAGAAGTGTAACAACTATCAAAGAGACATTGAAAAGAAGTTAAAAGGATCTCTTGAAGTTTGAAGTAACAAAAGATCATTCCTTAAACTAAAAATTGACCATAAAATCCAATACTGAGCCCGGGTGATGAAGAAGATGGTAGCATCCATAGAAGGGTAGGAGTCCCAGTGTTAGAAAAAAACCGGGGTCTAGTGCATTTTAACCGGCTGAATTATAAAGTCCCGATTAGATTTTGAGCTTGCCTTTAAGAAGACCAGCAAATTTACACAAGTTTTAGTGTAATTACCGGCAAAAGCTTCAAATTTTGAGCTGAAACCGGGAGAATTTCTAGTTTCCTCTTATTTTCATCAGTTAGAAAAAATGTATTTTTCTAGCCCTGGGTAGGACAACACTGCAAAGAGCCAGAACCACTAATTCCCAAAGAGGAGAGAAGGGAATCTAACACAAAGGCAACTAGAATGCGTAGAAGCAATGCCTGAGAGAAAGGACACAACCAAAGAAAATGTAAAGTGCATGAGTCTCCTCTACATGTCAACAAAGATGGACATCGTGCATTCAAATTTTTGTGCCTATTCACAAGAAGATTTAGAAATTTTCTCATGTAGGAAAATGGAACCTTTTTTAGTGTTTTTCATACAATGCATCACATCATGAGCTTCTGCTCGGGAGGCACAACATACTTAGCTAGGTACAATTGGGGGCCGGGGGTCCCCTGCCCCCAATCATACCTAGCTAGGTATGTTGTGCCTCTCAAGTAGAAGCTCATGATGTGGTGGTAAGTCATAATGTGGGAATTATTGTGAGAATCTGTCCAAAACTTCTTGTGATTACAAGCACTCCAACAAGGCTCGCTAAAGGAATAAACGTTCCTTCAGAAAGAAGAGGACTTTTCCATATCACTTCCATATGTATCTAAGACATTTGCACCATCAAGCATGATATTTTGTATACATAACTAACAAGTGTATACCTTTTGATACCCAAGGATGTGATCGTAACTTTGTATATATGCATTAAGTTGAAATTTGAGACAAGGAAACCTCCCAAGGGTGCCAATCAAAAAATCGTTCTTAATAATTCAAAGGATCAAGAATTGGTAGAAAAGGTCCAAGTCAATCACATACTTGATGTGAGAGTGTTAGGTGCGGAAGTGGTGTAGAGTGCGAGGGAAGAGAAGAGTAGAAGATACATTGTGTGGGTGGAGCAACTTTCAAGAATGTGGTGAGGAATTCCTTATTCTTTTTGTATATAAAGAATAAGGAATGGGTATGTATATAAAGTGGACGGTCTGACACCAGATGTCCGACCCCGGACAAAGACGCAATGCCTTTACCCCAACAATCTCCCACTTAAAGGTGATGCGCCAATAAGTGAGTGCTACTAGCTAAACTACTAGTACGTACAAGAAAATAGGTGAGAGACTCTCTCAGCCTATGCCCACTGGCTTGCTCAATCGATCTACATACAATCGTATCGGCTCTAGGTATAGACGAGCATGCATACTCACACTATAGCCTCTATGTAAATCCCACAAACAACTATGTATGGTATGAAAAACTCCACTATGCATCATGCTAGTGTCAATCATTGTACGACTGACAATCTGTGTTGTTAATGCTTTCACTACAGCTGCTAGGTCGGGCCTCGACACTAGTAGGTTGTACATGAGACACCCAATCGCTGAAAAAACCTACGCAAACCTTGATGTCCTAGCCTTCCCTATGATATTTGCATGTACAGCATCATCAAGACTACCCATCGCGTATGGATGTGTCAACGTCAACATTAAGATGTCTACGTCCCTCTCACCCACAGACAGAAATGTTTGTCCTGGCACCAACTCATCAACCTCTAGCACGAGCATATCAAAGAACTCCATGTCCGTCATCTTTGCCTGTGTCTTTAGGAAGCAGACCCGCTCTACCTCTGCCTGCACAGACTCTGACAACACCTGTTGTGTCTCACTAGAGCACCGTCGCTCTACCTTTTTCTCGATAGAGTCTGTTGGCACGTCTTGCATAGCTAAATGCTCTGTCTCGTGAGCATGGTGGAGCTCACCCCCGCGAAGGAGACACGTTTCATCTCTCGTTCAAAGCACGTCGGTAACAAAATCGAGATCATGTCGTCTCGAACCTCAGACACATGCATATGAAGGAGTACGAGCGGAAGTGCGACGCGAGAGAGAGTGCGAGAAGAAGAGCACGACGATATGGTGAACTCGCTCTACTGTAATGTGTAGAGCATAGTGAGTTCTTATTAGGTTTGTACAAAAGAATATGTGTACATACCTGGCGGCCCGCCCACTTACCTGGGCGACCACATTGGGCTTTATATCCCAACAACCTCCCACTTAAAGTCCAATGTGTTACTTTAAGTGTGAGAGAAGCTACTATACAAGCTAATATACAAGAGATGTAGAGAAGTGATGTACTACCCTACACCTAACTGCTTGCGAAAATGCGCAAAGCTCTCTGAGGGAAGTCCTTTTGTAAGTAGATCAGCAGGATTTTCTGTGGTGTGAACTTTGACAAGATGAAGTTGCTTATCCTCGAGCATTTCCCTGATGAAATGATACTTCATATCCACATGCTTGTTCTTTGAGTGATAAACTGGATTGCGAGCCAATTGTATAGCACTTTGACTATCACAATATAACACAGGCATCTCTTCTTTGATTCCCAAATCTGTTACTAGTCGATTAAGCCAAATTGATTCTTTGCATGCCTCTGATGCTGCAACATATTCAGCCTCTGTAGTAGACGAGTAACACAATCTTGTAATCTAGAACGCCATGATACTGCTCCACCAGCCAATGTAAAGACATACCCTGACGTAGACCTTCGGTTGTCTAAGTCACCTACATAATCTGAGTCTGTAAAACCCTTTACACTTAGCTCCTGACTCCCATAGCATATACACATACTCTTTGTAGCTTTCAGGTATCTCAATATTCCTTTCACTGCCTCCCAATGTTTCTTCCCTGGGTTTGACATGTATCGACTTACTACTCCCACTGCAAATGCAATGTCTGGGCGAGTAGCAATCATTGCATACATCAAACTACCCACTGCAGACGCATATGGAATCTTATCCATTTCAGCCTGTTCTTCCTCAGACACAGGACAATCTTGTTTGCTAAGTTTCCCATATGGTGGCAATGGAACACTCAGTGCCTTTCCCTTCTCCATATTGAAACGTTGCAAAACCTTGTCAATATACTCTGTTTGAGATAACCAAATCAACTTCTTTGATCTGTCTCTCTCAATGCGCATACCAAGTATATGACTTGCCTCACCCATGTCTTTCATGTCAAACGATTTTTCCATCTTTGACTTCAAAGCTGAAATTTCTTCCAAGTGCTTGCCAGCAATCAACATGTCATCCACATACAAAATAAGAATCAGCCAACTACCATCCTTAGCCTTCTTTGTATATAGACAGTGATCGAACTCACTACGTTTGTAGCCTTGAGAAAGCATAAACTTGTGGAATTTATGGTACCATGCCCTCGGTGATTGTTTTAAGCCATAAAGACTCTTTAACAACTGGCATACCCAATCTTCCTTGCCTTTCTCAACAAACCCTTCTGGCTGCTGCATGTAAATTTCCACATCTAAATCACCATGCAAGAACGTTGTCTTGACATCCATTTGGTGCAGCACCAAATCTAATATGGCAACCAATGCAAGAAAGCATCTCAATGTAGTCATCTTGACCACCGGAGAGAAGACTTCATCAAGGTCAATGCCTTGTTCTTGCTTAAAGCCCTTGGCAACAAGCCTTGCTTTGTACTTTTGCTGACTATCATGAATGGTGATCTTATACCTGTAAACCCATTTACAAGGTAGAGCCTTTTTGCCCTGTGGTAATTTAACTAGCTTCCATGTCTTGTTTTTATGCAGAGCTGTCATCTCTGACTGCATGGCCAATTGCCAATTCCCGGAGTCCTTCATTTGCACTGCTTCCTTGTAACATGAAGGCTCATTGCAATCAGTCAACATGACATAGTTCATAGATGGAACAAACCTATCAGGAGGTCGCGTGACACGTCCAGATCTACTCACAATAGGTGGCTCAGGCTCAGCCACAACCTGTGGTTCCACTCTATCCTGTCCTTGCTCCTCTTGAGCCCTGACATTTTGTCTTGCACGTGCAGGTCCATCTTCTTGGAAGACAACTCTTCTAATCTCCTCAACCCTCTCTGGTTTAGAATGATATTTGGATTCATTAAAGTGAACATCATTGCTGCGGACAACCTTTCTGGATTCGGGATCCCAAAGTATGTACCCCATCTCACCAGAATTACCATAGCCTAGAAAGATGCACTTTCTACTCTTTGGCTCAAGTTTGTTCCTAAATTCCTTTGGAACGTGAGTATATGCCTCACAGCCAAAGACTCTGAGATGCTTGTATGAGGGCATTTTGCCTGACCATACTATCTCTGGCACTGAATCCTTCTGCAAAACCTTGCTAGGAGATCTATTTACAAGATGAACAGCTGTTGATACAGCTTCAGCCCAAAACCCATTTGGCAGCTGTGCATTAGACAACATACTTCTGACCTTCTCTTGTATATTCCTATTCATCCTCTCAGCAACACCATTTTGAGGAGGATTGTAAGGAGCAGTAAGTTCACGTTTTATACCTTTTGACTCACAAAAGTCCTGAAAGGCCTTTGAAACATACTCTCCACCATTGTCAGTGCGTAAGCATTTAAGCTCCTTGCCACTGTGATTCTCCACAAGTGTCACAAACGTTTTGAAAACACTAAACGCTTCATCCTTGTGCTTGAGAAAGTAAACCCATACTTTCCTCGAGTAATCATCTATAAATGTCATAAAGTAAGAAGCTCCCCCTAGAGATAGGTTAGGCATAGGTCCACACAAATCACTATGAACAAGTGCCAACTGTGTATCTCTTCTACTGCTTCTATGCTTATGTGGTTGTTGTGTTTGCTTACCATACAGACAATGTTCACAGAATTCAAAATCATTAAATGAAAATCCAGGCAAATATCCAGAACGAGACAAGATTTCCATTCCCTTCTTGGACATATGTCCTAACCAGCTATGCCACAAAGAAACGTTCGGCTGCTCGGTTACATTGATTACATTTTTAGAGACATTTGATACATAAATCATGTAAAGTCCTCCAGACTTTACTCCATGTGCTACTGTCATAGAACCCTTGGATATCTTCCACATGTTCTGTCCAAAAGTGGTGACGTAGCCAGCATCATCAAGTAAACCTGTGCTGATCAAGCTCTTTGTAATTGCGGGAACATGTCTCACATTCTTCAGCGTGAAAGAAGAGCCATTCGGAAACTTCAATTGAACATCTCCAACACCTAAGATCTCACATGTCTGCCCATTGCCTAGCCGAACATGATCTATAGTGGTCACATAAGAGGTAAACCACTCCTTGTTTGGAGACACATGAAGTGATGCCCCTGAGTCTATAATCGAGTCACTCAGTGCATTTCCATCAGATGCTGTAAGAAGAGCTGAGTCCATTGTATTCTTCAAGAAGTAGATGTCTCCTGACACTAGATTGTCATCCTCTGCAACAGTGTTTGTCACATTTATTTCTTGAATCTTCATTGAGGACTTGTTCTTCTCACCATGGTCTTCAGCTTTCTCTTTGCCTTTTTCTGCTTTCCATTCTCTGCAGTCTCTTTTCATGTGACCCTTCTTGCCACAATGGTAGCATTCTATGTCACTCTTGCCTTTAGCACTGCGGGACTTGCTACGAGACTGATTCCTCTTTCCACCTTTGTACATTTCTTTGGTCCTTCCCCTAACAACTAAGGCTGTTCCTTTGCCTTTGTCCATTGTCTTTCAATTGGTTTCTTCAGTAAGCAGACTTCCTTCTACAACTGCTATGTTCAAACCATCTGGAGGTGCACAATTACTCAAAGCTGTGCGAAAAGTGTCCCAACTTTCCGGCAATGTGATCAACAGGAACATAGCTCTAACAGGTTCATCAAACTTGACACCTTGAGCTGACAACTGACTATAGATTGTGTTGAATTCATTCAGATGATTGGACATAGGTGTCCCTTCTTTCATCTTCAAGTCAACAAGCTTCTTAAGCCAGTATACCTGTGAAGCTGCACTCTGCTTCTCATAAAGATCACTCAGCTTTAACCATGCTTGATAAGCCGACATCTCGTCTGCTACATTGAAGTAAACGCTTTCTGCCAAAGTCAGCATAATGGTAGAAAGTGCCAATTCATCCATTTCGCTCCATTCATCTTCGTCCATATCTTCTGGTTTTATCCCCTTGAGCTTTATAGGTTTTATTTGCTTCTTTTGTACCAACACGTGCTAAATCTGCTTCTTCCACAATGGGAAATTGGTTCCATCCAGCTTCTTGATATTGTAAAGAGCAGTGTCCTGTGATCCAGCCATAGCTACGCTTCACAGTAGTTTACTTTCCTGGGAAAAATTCGGCAGAGTTTCCCCTGTAAATTGACCTCTGAACCAATATCAACCTGTCAAATAAACCAAGAAAGCTTTAGATTCTGCAAAATTTTTGGCAGAGTCTCCTTTGTAAAATGGCTCTGGTGTACTAAAAACAGACCAAAAAACAGCTCAAAAAACCACTGTCTCTCTAACATTGTAAGCTGTGGGTAAACCTGTCCTGCACCTGTACTGTCTCTGACTGTCCTGTAAGCATAGACTGCGACAATGCCTCAACGGCAGTAAAGCAAAGATGCAATCCCAACTGTCTAACTCACAGTCAATACATCCTAGCTGCCTATCTAAGGGTGCTCGAGGGATCGCTCCAAGACCTGTATCACCGAAAGGATCTCAACATTCGAGAATCCCCCAACTCAATAAAACCTCACTCGACCCTCAACAAAGGCTGCAGTAAATCTGACAGTACATAGACTTCCCACAAAGTCATACATCCACAAATTTCCCACTGTATGCTGTAACCGCTGCGGCGGTTGTTTGCTGCGTGACTCACAACCAGCAAACCCTCAACAGACATACATCATCTCTGAAAATACATCCCATGTGGAAGTACCTGCAATGTCAGGATGAAATCTGGAATATCAAGCAGCAAACACAAGCTACCTGATGAACTAGTGGATGTCGCCTACAGTCTGTGTGTAGATGCGCCCGTGTCGTATGTGACACGCATCCAAGAACTTTGAGCCGTCCTTCAATGTGTAGACAGCCACAAATCAACACTCTGGGAGTGTCGATATCCTCAGCACCTGCTGTCGTAGGCCGAAAACCCCAAATTTGCAGAGTCGGATCTGCACCCGCTGAGACCACGTAGTCGAAAATGGCATGCGCAGAACTTTGTCGAAGCCGAACGGTGACCGAGATGACCTCAGAATGAAATTCTGAGCACACCAAGCCCTACAGATGCTCCCACAAGATTTGGCGCCGTGTCTTTGCCTGTCGAATTTCACTCCAATCTGAGCTGGTGACTCTAGCCTCCTGCAGTGCTGCCCCGAGCCTCGATGTGAGCTCTGATACCAGTTGAAGGAGTACGAGCGGAAGTGCAACGTGAGAGAGAGTGCGAGAAGAAGAGCACAACGATATGGTGAACTCGCTCTACTGTAATGTGTAGAGCATAGTGAGTTCTTATTAGGTTTTTACAAAAGAATATGTGTACATACCTGGTGGCCCGCCCACTTACCTGGGCGACCACATTGGGCTTTATATCCCAACAGCATATGATATACCAAGCCCCTGCGGGCTCCCCTGACAATCACTAATGAACCGTAATGCATCTAGAAAGACTTCTCTTTAAGAAGTGTCTTGACACCCACAATCTGCTAGCTATCTCACTAAGATCAAACTCTATCTTAACTAATGAACACAACGCACATGTTGTAGCGTATAGGATGCACCAGTGGGAAATGCCAAGAAAACATCTCCTGTACCTGCAATGTCAAATGCCAAACCATCAACCAAGTGCACACAACCAAAGCTCCCACTAGAGAAGGCGCTAAACCACTCACGATGTAGTGTGATGTGAAAAATTGCATCCTCATCTAGCAACCAATGTGGAGAAGTGTCACCTCTAGAAGACATGTAAGCAGAAGGGGCACTAAAGGCAAACATAACATCACCGTCACTGGTATATGAAACCACTACCCTAGCATGTGTCAAAACCTCATGTACATCATGCATAGATCTCTGCTGCTGCCTCATATGTATGAAACAACGCCGTGTAATGTGCATTGTGTGACCACAATGCCAACAACGCATTATCGGTAACTATGAGACCACCGTCTCTCACGAGTCATCACCGTAGACTCTAAACTCTCACACATGTCTGCTAAGTGGATGCTAAGAAATCAAACTATGGCGAGAAATTGTGGGAGAAATCTGACAGAGTCTCCCCTATAAACTGAGTAAGGAACTCTAGCAAAAGCTCAACCATAGACCATGCCAAACTGGAAACAAAGTGGGAGATAACTCAATCACTACACAATCATAGAAATCATGATCAAACGCATCAAAATTGATGCTTGCATATGCATAAAATCATCTCCATAATCTGCTATATCTGCAAGCATACAATCTGGGACAAACAACTCAACTTAGCGTAAAGCGCATAACCATATACGCAAGTAGTGAGCAAACTAGCTTAAAACGCATCCCACAAGAGAAACTGCCTGCAAAAATCTACAAAATCTGTGACTGGCAAAGTCTGTAGCCACACAAGCATATGCAACTCTCACTCCTATAAAAGTGTGTACAAAATTGACAAAACCTGTCAAAATGGGAGTCAAATACTCCACCACTAAACTATCAGAGAGAAAAACTATAGATATGTATAAAACAGGGCGAGAATCTGAGAAAAATCCGACAGAGTTTCCCTTGCAAATTGAGTAAAAACTTAAAAATCTTAAACATAAACAATCAACAACACAAACAATGCGTAAAATGCATCAATGAAGCCGTTTTGATAATGCGCAAAACAGAGGCTTGGTCTCTCATCCACAGATGTCACACATCAAGTCAAAAGTGACAAAACGCTCACCAACCATGACGGAGAGAAGCAAGACAAAACCTATGGACCATAACAAAAAGCGCATAAACCTTTTTGAGACCAATCCATCTCAATCACAAATCCACATATGGCATACATGTACCATAAGCATATCAACCGAGCTCACTCTTGCACGAGCAGCTCTATGGACAACTCCACCTGTTTGAAACACCTGTATACATGTGAATCTGGTACTTGTGAGCTATACCTAGCTCAAGTTATATCCGCAAATGTATACATAGCATAAATTGCATAAAATTGTGCTAAAACCACTCTCTGGAACGCCCCACATAATTACACAATGCGTACAAAATCGCATCCGGATGTGTAACAATTCAAAAGTCACATCCCAAAACATCACTTGTATACACAAAATCAAGGTGAATTCCCTCTCAAATAGCACCACAATGTGCCATACATAGCCATAGATGCAAACCGCACAATGCACTGCAAAGTAGGAATTAAACTGTCAAGTTTCAATATGTCAAGGTTGTTACAGGCTGCTGCAAAAAATCCAGCACTTGGAATTTTAAAATATTAATATGACCAATGCATCAGAAATGTTCCAAAATCCCAGGATAGATACGTGAATCTGATATACTGATTCGGGTGTGAGAGATATTTTAAAATATCCGTTTTAGACCCAAAAACGCAGCACAAACTTGCTGTTGTTGCACCTGCTATAATTCTAATCAAAATTTCAAAAAATAGACATCACTTTTGCATCCAAAATGTGTCAAAATATCAACCTAAACTCCTAGATTATATCTATCCGACTCCGTATGATGGAGATATGCAAAAAAACACTGTTTTGGGAGTCGAAAACAACAAAAAGGAGCTGCAGCGCTTCCTACTTTTGCTTCTAATCTGCAAAATTTAGCAATGAATTTCTACACAAGCTATATACAAGCAAAATATTGTCTGAATCCGTGTGATGAAGATATGCAAAAAACACAGTTTTGGGAGTCGAAAACAACAAAAACGAGCTGTAGCACTTCCTGCTCCTGCTTCTTCTCTGCAAAATCCAGCAATGGCTTTCCACACAAGCTATATACAAGCTAAATATACATGTCTAAACTTAGATCTACAATCTAGGCTTCTCTTACACTGCAATCTGTGTGCACACAATGTCGGCGTAGAAGCTTTCGTGTACATGAGCAAAACCGCTCGTAGACCTATGATGCGCATATGTTTCCAAGATGCTCCCTTCTCCCTTATCTTGAATCTAATGTTTTCAATACGCTTGTTGTTACAAATCCGTCATCTCTATTGTCGCACTACACCCGTGCAAAATTGAAGCTCTGATACGACTTTGTGAGAGTGCTAGATGCGAAAGCGATGCGCGGTGCCTGCGGAGTGCGAGGGAGGAGAAGAGTAGAAGGCACACTGTGTGGGTGGAGAAACCTCCAAGAATGTGGTGAGAAGCTCCTAAATCTTTGTGTATAAGGAATCTGTATGTACATACAGTGGGTGGCCAGACACTGGACGTCCGGCCCCGAGCAAAGGTGCAATGTCTTTACCCCAACACTTGATACCAAAAAAATGATAATGATTACCCAAACCAAAATGATGCTAAGCAAGAAGATATGAACTACATTCCCTATTATCATTCACCAAATCATTCCATTTACATTCTATATTTTTTGTGCCAAGAAATATGATTTCGAAGGTGTAAGATCAGATAACATAATTGGAAAATCCATACTCCAGTGTAAACCTTCCAAAAAAAAAGAATTATCAACCAAATCAGTTATGGGATGCCAAGATAAATGACATCGTCAAGTAAATGTTTTTCAATCAGTATAAGTTGGGCAACATATGGATAGCTAGGTATAGAGCCAGAAAGTTGATAAAAGCCAGATCTAGAAAGGAGGTATGGCTGAAAGCAAGGGATGGTGGTACAAAATTGGTTGTCCTTGACACCACCTAGGCTTGGTGGATTTCTGAGTAGAACAAGATTAAAGTAATAGAGGGCAAAAGGGAAATAAAAGAGAAAAATGAAATGCAAAATTCTCGGAGGTTTTTTATTGTAGTCTTATTTTTTGAAATGTCCCGTAACAGATTGACGTGAGTGCAAGACATGGGTGGGATTCAGATTCCATCACTCTCTGTCTCTCTCTCTCTCTCTCTCTCTCTCTCTCTCTCTCCTTGTCTCTCTCTACCTCCATGGCAACTCAAGCAAGTACCATATCTACGAAAACGATGTTGGAAGTTGAACATGATCCCTTTAGCAATCTCGAGTCAAGGATACCAGCATTTACAAAGGGTACTGAAATGGAAACTTTGAGCATTCAAGAACTTATCTGCAAACCAAGAATTTTTGTAGGGCTATTGGGCGCAAAAGAAGCATGAGCAACGACGCAAGGAGCACAACCCTGCTAAGAGAGCTGAACTTTCCACAACCAGGTCAAGGAACAATATATGCAAAGCCATGGCTAGATGTTGGCGTCGTAGACCCAAGGACTAACAAGTGTACAACAACAAAAACTTCTAGACCAACTCATGCATCATCAACCATTTTCCAAGTTGAGGACTTCAGATGTGCAATCAAGTCTTCTTTTTGGTGTTTGCAACACGTTAACTTAGGTGAAATTACCCCACTCTTCAAGTGAGATTTTTGTGAAGAGAACCTCTTTGACGATGATACTGAACAATGGTCATTAGAGGACAACGTCAATGAACCAGTTCAAAATTGCTGATGTCTTGGGTGTTCATCGACGGAATATAGTAGCAGCAAGCAATTGACTAGAAATGAAAGATGAGGATGAAGTGTTGCAACTTACTGCTAGTCATAGACAATTTCCTTTGCATACAAGTCTCACAAGTGAAACTAGAGATTTGGTGACCGCTTTTTGGAAATCGGAGACAAGAGTCTCACCTAACAAAAAGGATATTTTCAAGCACATGATCGAGGTAAAATGTGTCATCACAAATCCCATACATATTCTAGATGACTCTCAGAGGTGATATGTTTTTCCTACAATGCAATTCTGGTGGCCTTGGTTTCTATTAGATTAGTGCTCACAAAATTTGTAGTCTTTAAGCGGCATTCAAGTTTGGATGTATAGTACCAAATTGGTAGTTTTTTTGCCAACAATCACTCTATGCCAAACAATATCAGTTTGGTACTTTTTGGGCAACAATCATTGTAGGTACCATTTCCCAGCTTCATAGTACCAATTTGGTGCTTCTTTGGATTTTTCATGGTTCCCAAGAGGATGCACAATACAATTTTTTGGTTGCAATGCCTGAAGGTATTGATGCACATTCTCAATTTGGTACTTTTGATTTCCACGCACACATACCGAATCAGGTTTTGGAAACAAATTTGGTGAGAGATTGTACCAATTTTGGCTCTTTTTTGTATCTAAAAAAGTTCTCAATTTTGTACTCTGGATCCAGTTTGTAATTATGCAATATACAAAAAAGTACCCAATTTGGTACTATGCAGGCTACTTTAGGTGTGTCTGCATACTACCTAAAGGGATCCATTGTAACATTTTGATACTTTTGGGAGCTTCTTGCACTCAAATGTATAGTACCAAATTGGACTTTTGGTGCTTTTGGTGTTACCTGCAAAGTACCAAACAAGATGCATAATACCAATTTTGAAGCTTCTTGTAAAATGGAAAGTATCCCATTTGGTACAACTGAATTAGATTGGCACTATGCAATATGCCAAAAAGTTTTTGTTTGGTGCTATGAATTCACTTTGGTACTATGAAGTGTAAAGAAATGTACCCAATTCGGTACTATGCACGGAGCTTTGAGTTTGCTTGTATATCACCTTAAAGATTCACAGTCTCAATTTGGTACTTTTGGGAATTACTCACACTTTTGGTTCCTTCATAGTATCTTGCAAAGTACCAAACTGGATACATAGTACCAACATTGATGCATTTCTCTACCCAAAAGTCCATCTTGGTACTAGGGATCCAGTTTGGTACTATGCAGTTTATAGAAAAGTACAAAATTGGGTATTATGCAAGGTGCCTGCATAGTACCTTAGGGTATCCATAGTACCATATTTGGTGCTTTTAAGCAACATAGTACCAAAGTCACTATAGATGGTATAGTTCTAAAAACAAAGTATCTGCTTTTAGGGGATTTGCATAGGTTACATAGAAGCAAATTTGGTGCTTTTCTACATGCAGTTTGATACTTTAGTCTGATTTCTGGCCATACAGTGCCAAATTTGGTAGTTTATAATGAGTTAGTGTTTTACAGTACCAAATTTGGTATTGTAAACTTCTTTAGTTCTTTACTCTTTTATTTTGGTCATATTCTGAGCTCTAACGTGGATTATTTTTTGTTTAAAGGTGAAGCTCTACAAAAGATTCAAGAGCACATATCCTACAGTGAAGTTGTCACTTAGGTCCTTTGTGATGCTAAAACCATTCTTTGTCTGAAAATTGAAAGAGCGCTATACTTGCTGCTGTGTTTACCATATCTCGATGGTATACTTTAAGGATGCTTTCAGTCAAATGCGCCAGAACAAGTTTGGGCGTCACACAAAAGAACATCCATGTACATGCTCTTTTTGTGGTACACATAGTGCCGCAGGTTAGTGTTTTGCAAACCAAGCAATTTTTCAGCGCATAAGTAACTTTTTGGATTCCATATTGTGCCCTTGCATGGATCATAAATATCATGCAAAGATGCTTGCTTGGAGAGTGCCCTAGATGTGGTGTAAGAAAGTTGTCATTCTTCCTAGATGAGATTGCAATAGATAGTAGGGAGGTGACTATTAAGGTATTTAAGGATGTGGGTATTGAACAAGTTAATGCTGAAGGAAAAGAGAAGAAGGGAAAGGACTTGGCCGTGGAAAGGATGAAAAAATGAAACTTTCATTCATCTTTTTCCAGATCATCTAAAAAGTTTTGTCAAGCATAACTTTGTGTTTAGGTGGCAGGCCTAGTAATTTAAAGACTGCTTGCTTGAGTTTCCCAGAGATGTTGTGGTTTTTTGTTGTCGATTTCACAGAGAATTACAATTTTAAAGTGCAAAACGAGATGGAGTCCATTCATTGGTGGTCAACACACGTAACAATATTGGTGCACATCTCTTATATAAGAAATTTAGTAGGATCTGTTAAGAAGACTCTGCTTTTTTACATATTAGATAATAAGCTCCATGCCACACTCTTTGTTCAACATTGTTTTATGCTGCATGATAATTCGATGAAACCACAAGGACACAATTTGCCTTATCATTGGGTATGGTCAGATGGTGCCACTTCACAATTCAAGGCACGACGACCACACTATTTTTTAGCCAAGTATTATCGATTGATAGGATTGCATATGATGCATAACTTCTCCGCTTCAAGACATGGAAAAGGAGAGCATGATGGTGCAGGTTTTCATTAGGAAGAGAATGGGGTCTAGGAGGGCCTCTTTATTTGGAAGTTTAAGGAAGTCAAACCTTTAGTATTAAGAAAGTAATCAAAGGAAACCTTTTGAATTCAAACAGAAAAAATGTCTAGTTTATTTGAATTCAAATTTTCCCTCCAAAATAAAATTTAATATCTAGCGGGCAAAACCATATCATGTAGCATATCTATGGAAAGAGCTGGATGTGTAGATTTTGGATCTATGATCTCCGCTCAAACTGGAGATCACATGTGGGAGTTATGGAAGGCCAAAAATCATAAAATTGTCCATCTCCTTTTTTGGGGAAAAAGTGCATCCTTTGACCACTCTTACACATCTCTTACACATCCACCATTCTTGCACACATGGCATACAACTATTTGTCAAAATGTTAATCACCTCCATAACCTCATGGCAAATAAAGAGGCCCTCCTAGACCCCATCCTCTTCCTAATGGTTATCAAGAGAACTCTTATGCATGAAGAGATAAAACCCGATGGCTAGCCGATGAAGTGTGCGGCTGATGTGGTCAATTTTTTGAATTCGAGGTTTCAGCCAACAAGGGAGGGTGCGAGTGATAGCACAAAAAGGGTGTTTTTTTTGGCTTCACCAAATGAGGTGATGCATTCTCCATTATGGGACTGTAAACCAATTGTAGGCTCTTGCTCATTCCATTCTGTTGACAGCTACTCAACGCATAATCCATGCGATGTGCATTTTGGGACACTGTCATTCTTTTTTGATCCATGTATGAATGGGAAGTGGAGGAGATGCAATAGTAAGAATCACATTGAAGAATGGAAAATATGTTTCCATTGAGCCATTGAAAGGGTCGATACAAGCAGATAGTGATGAGGATGAGGATGTTGGCATAACTACAATTATCTATTTTCCCTCCCAAATGAGTCAGGATTTAAGCATGCCTATGTATGAAGGAGACCCTCAGGTGTCTAGCCAATTACCTGTCCATTGGGGATAACTTTGCAGTGAAGGCAGCCAAGGAGAAGTAGGACTTCTACCTTATAAAGTGCACAGAAACCATGTACCAGGCACCAAGAGTACTAAAGGACCTTTGGCATAACAAGATTGTAAAAGGTGGAATTCTAGCACAAGAAGTGAACATGAAACATGTAATTAACACAAGCCTGATGTCAATGACCATGTCTTGACTTGTTGGTAGATTTTGATTCATCTTCATCAAAGAGGAGCGAGGTCTGTTTGGAGTCGATATCAGCAACCTTGCACCGTTTTGCACTAGCCCTTGTGTTGGGATTGGTTTTGTGCTTCGGCTCTATTTCTTGGGGGGATGGGGTGGAAACACCTTTGCTGTTGCTTTTGTAAGGGGAGGAAATTCTCTCCTTGGCCTTTGATTTCAATTTGCATGCCGAAGGTGACGCTCTACTAGCAGCATCTCCCTTGGCCTTTAGGGTTCTCATCATTGGAGAACTGACGCGAAAGAAGAGAGATGCTGCAAGCACATGTGATGCTAAGGAGAGAGATAGATCAAGATTGTGCAAAGCGATGAGTGAGAGAGCACGTTATGAAGCTCAAGTTCAAATGCAAGGCAAAAACTTTGGAACCACTACATCCACTCATGACACCACTACTCTCACACGGAATGGCCCATAATGAAATTGTACAAAGAGTTCTTAGAAATACCATTGTACCACCAACCTTTTCTTTCAGTCGTATGCCAATGGCCAAATAATAAAGAATACAATCATCCATCACACATAAATGCCAACATCTACATCTAAGTTGCTTTTGAGCATCAAAATCAACTAGTAGCATAATCTTGATAATCAACACATGAATATGTATATTGGAGTATTCAATTCTTTGAAATGCTTAAGAGATCATAGTTGCTTCATTGAGAGAAATCCAAATGCTTTCTTATGATGCATAGTGCCTCTAGTGATACTTAGATCATACAACCCATAAACCATATTTTCCATACAAGGAAGAAATCCTAGCTTGATTTTTTTTTTCCTGTAGTGAAAATCCTAGCAAAGAGAATCAAAGGCTTTTTCTTGTATAGCAAGAACATCTTGATCAAGGTATTTTATATTACATACCAACATAGACATTAGAAATATTATTTGTGATATTTTGATGTGGTATAAATCCACTAAAACAAGTGTAAGCCATTTGATACAATTAACCAACATTTTACATTGTAAATGACAAGAGTCATTGGTCACCAATGTAAAAAACTCGTGTTTAGGCAAGAGTTTCAAAAGCCCCTTTTTGAAGAAAGTGGCAAAACCTATGTTTATCAAGCTTTGTTCAGTACGTATAACAAAGGCTCTTTTGATAAATTTATGAATTTCACAAAAAAGCCAATAGTAGGTCTATCTCAACTAGGGGTTTTTAAGCAACCCAAGCATATAAAATAAAGTATCTTTTGATAAATCTCTAAATTGTACAAAAAATTAATAGCAAGTCTACCTCAACCACGGCTTTTCTAGAACCCAAGTTTAAAATAATTTTATCCAACTCTTGAGAGTAAAAGGAAATCCTAAAGAAGATACATCAACGTAATTAAGAATAGGACATAATGTAATAAAGGTTGAGCTCTAGCATCCAATACATGAGAGTCAAGTAATGGAAGAAAGGAAAAAACTTCTTTGAAATGAGCATAAAAAGCAACTGATAATTCACTTTTGGAGGAAGTCCACTCCCCATTCAATAACCTAATAACTCATTTGATAGATTTAGAATACCATTGAAAAATGTTTGGATGAAGAACATGTATTCATGAAAGCACCTTCCATAGCCCTTATTTTCCATTTGTGTAATTTACATTGGTCATTAACCAAATCAAAGTAGTTTTTAATGACAAATAGAAATTTTTTCTAAAGAAGTATGTGGTTCCTTGTGAGCTAATTTAGAGAGCCCTTGATAGGCAGACATTGCAATTTGCACATGTTCTCGATTACAAAATGTAATCAAGCCACATCAATATACGAGCTAGCAAAGGAAAGACAATGCTATGAACAAATGCCACAACATCATCATGACTCAAGTAGTTGTTATTACACAAGAAGAAACTTCCTATAAGGCAAGTGCATATCAAATTGAAGCTAATCAAAATACAAACAAAGCAATAAAGCATGCTAATAAAAAACTCACAAGGAATTCTCAACCCACATTTTACAAACACAACTATAAAGGATGATGATAAAACAATTTCATAGAATTCCCAAAACACAATTTCCATATTACCTTCTATCCAACATAGCTTGATAAGAAGATTTCACATTATGGAAACTATTTTGCCGAGAACCCTTGGTTTGACATATAACTATACATCCAATGCCGACAAGTCATGTATGACATTATTCAACACTGTTTCTACAAGCATGTGAGACTGAGAGAAAGGGTTGTCAATAGACATAATTGAAACCACCAACTAAAAAGGCATTGTGTAACCAAGGAAAAGATGCAAGTATGTGCCACAATAGAGAATGATCACCAATGGACATATAAACATAAAGATCCACAAATTCAATTATTTCACCGTTAATAATACATTGGAAAACCATCTATCTAGTTGTCAAACGCTAGAGAAAATAGCATTATGTAGATACATGATACAATATCAAGAATATTAAAAAGAAGAATCAGCAAATTCTTGTGGAGTATGTTCTTGAACAATCACCACATTTGGAAATTGCTCGCACATTATACAAACAAGCACGACGTTATTGTCTAGTACAGAGGACCGTATGGGGCATTGGCTTTGTTGGGGAGCTAGATGGGACATATGGTGACAATATTCAAGAGCAACAAAGAGGTCTCCACAAAAGTGCACCATTTTGTAAATGCAAGCCCGTCAGCTTAGAGAGATGCAGGAGCGAGACAAGAGGCATGC
The DNA here is from genome assembly GCF_014529385.1 of Adiantum capillus-veneris. Classification (NCBI taxonomy): domain Eukaryota; kingdom Viridiplantae; phylum Streptophyta; class Polypodiopsida; order Polypodiales; family Pteridaceae; genus Adiantum; species Adiantum capillus-veneris. Next base: position 41,870,241 of record NC_140960.1, read on the forward strand.
AGATGAGATGGATTGTGCGCTAAAGTCGCATCTTTGGTGGGGCCGCTTTTGAACATTGTAGAGTTAGACCCACCAACCCATGACTTAGAGTAGATATTTTAGGCTGCACCTCGCATTATGTAGACAATGATCTTTTTTGTAAACCATTATGGACGGTCACTTTTAACATCCTTTTGAATAGAGATATGCTTATTGTCAAGTGGTCTGATCTTGTAATTATGTGGATTTTTTATGTTCTTGTAACCCTTTGCGTGAAATGTGAGAGAGATATAGAGACTTGATGTGTGCCGCCAGAGAGAGAGAGAGAGAGAGAGAGAGAGAGAGAGAGAGAGAGAGAGAGAGAGAGGAGAGAAATTGGGAAAGAAGAGTGACATGGAGTACGTGGAGAGAGATTTTTGCAAAAGATTAGGGAGTCCAACAAAAACTTGATGGGGAGAACGTTTTCAACAATTTTACCAACTGGTCCATTCTCCATAAAAATCTCCCTCCACAACTCACTCAAAAATCTCACTGAATACCCCTAATCTGATACAAGGAGTGAGTATTATACTAAAAAGTATGTACACAAAAACATTTGGACACAAAAGGATCCACAAATTCAACATCCATGTGCATGCAATAAGATCTATCCAAGCCTACAATCCCACACCCAACATGTGTGAATGTCTAGTGGTGTTATCAGATAAAGCATGCACGTGGTTAAAGTCACCACAAAGCAAAGCATTAGGGAGCCATGGATTGGAATACATCACACGCCATAAAGTAGTCCGTTGCCTCGCGGCTCTAGGCACATACACCCCACCAAAATCTTAAATCTTTCCATTAATTGTACATCACACCAACAACCTATTCGATCATTATAATCTAGAACTGCTTGTAGCTTATGCCTAACCATCATCAAAACATCTGAAAAGCCCGTTACACTACCATATGCTATCCAATAGCCCGCAAAATATGAGCATTGTCCATCAAATTCATGTTGATTGTGCTCTTCAAAAATAATGATGTGTGCCTTACATGTATATACATAATGCCACATTAATCTCCACTTATCAGGGTTACATAACCCATGCAAATTGTATGAAATGCATTTAACACAACTATGCATTCACGAGATATGTACAAAGGCAAAGGAAGGAGGGGACTAAGATGACGTGCCCATGGGCACATCAACATCAAGAGACCATGGATCAACTATAGCATCTTGCATGCCCACATCTTAGGAAGTAAAGCCGGTAGGTGATGAAGAAGCCCCATGAATCACTGCATCTCTTTAAGAATGTACCACCTTGTTCCATGCATCCACAAGTGTGAAATTATAATTACAAGGAAGAGATTTTTGCACTGTAGATTTCACAATGGGAGGTATATAATTATGCAAAGAAAGCTGTGAGAGTATTTTAATGGTCTTCTTGGGGTTCACCCAAGGAGATCTTTCCCACAAATACACATTATTTTTGTTATTCCTGGTTGCACCACCTGTAGTTGCAAGATTTACATTGCTCGAAGTGTTTGGGGAACTAGAAAATTTGATTTTCCCTTTATCCAGAGGAGAATATTAGGCACATTAGAAGCCCCAATGGAGTTTGATCTAGGGTTACATACCTCTTCCTCATTGGGAACAACAAGGTGCAAATTAGGTTCATGAAATTCAGATTGCATGTGTCCTAATTTCCCATTGCAAAAGCACATATTTTTAAATTTCCCCATTTGAGATTGAAGGGGTGTTTCCCAATGAGAGGGTCCCCCAAGTTAACATTAATACCTTCAGGGGTGGGAACATTTGTGTCCCAAAGCACACAAAACTGATTTGTAATGGAATCAAGTTTGGGAGATATCACTTTTCCTAGGTGAGAAGCAAGCATAAAAAGAAAGTGTTGCCATGTGCGTGGAAAGTCAATTATTTCCACCCATATTGGGCACTTCTGGTGAATGAGGCTTTGGTAGTCTTTGGTAATTTCCCATGGCAATACATGTGTCATCTGAGTACCAAAAGTCAATCAGACTTCATAGAATCCACTCATGCCAAAGTAGACCCCTATGATTGCTTGATGTTTATGAAGGAAATCTACCCACTTCCCCATGTCTTGCACAATAGACATCTTACCTGGAAAAAAAAAAACCACATTGAGAGTACATTGTGCTATTGGGTCCATGAGAGCTAGAATTGGAATGAGATGCACCTTATGGTGGTTTTTTGTCCCTCCTAGGCATTCTGTGCATCCTCAAAATCCTCCGATAAGCAAGATCATATTTCACCCATTTTTGGAGACTCTCTAGCCATCTGTTTCCTACATTTATAATGATATGTACACATAGAATACACCTATACTGAGAAAGAGAAGACCGGGTATGCACTCTGTATTGACCTCACACACTCACATAATTATGCCCTCACACTTGTACACACACCTACACACATGACCAGAACTACTTGCACACGCGCGTGTGTGCATGCACGCTCGTGCGCGCGCGCACACACACACACACACACACACAAATCTACTTATAGTTGTCAATATCTGACTCTAATCAATACTAACCTCATCTAGCTAGAAAAACTTAATGAAATCTTTAAAAGCAATTTTAGTCATGCCCATCAAGAGGGGTGATAACCTTTTGATGGAAACCAAGATGGATAATTATCTATGAATAATAAAACTAAAAATAAAATGTAGAAAATGGAACATTTTGTGGAGCCTCTAAAATTATCACTACCTCTTTGTGTCCTACTCTTTTAGACCATTGCTTTGTCAAATACTTTTAGTTTTATACAAAACAACTAAAGTTTGAATTGATTAGGGATGTAGTTAATCTAATTAAGTTTTGATAGTGATAAAAATTGATAGGATCTTTGAAACCTATAATTGTAATACATATCCAAGGCTAAAAAAAATCTATTGTCTTGTTTATATAAATGCATGTGAGAGTCCTATCCATGCTTGATGGTCTTTAGGTTTCATCTATGGACTTAGTTCATGTCATGATGTATAGGACAATTGGAATGCATATTCATTTTAATTTATACAAGAATGCTTCAAAAAACAAAATTCTGCAAATATTTTCCTCATGTTTGGAGCCATCTTTCATTTGAACATGTTTATTTAGAACAACAACAACACACACACACACACACACACACACACACACACACACAATGTAGTGTGTGTGTGTGTGTGTCACAAATGCAAGATCTCAAAAGAGTTCTAGAAACTTAAAGAAGAATGTAAAAGGTTTGAGAAACACCTAGAACAATCTAAAAGGTTTTGGAAAATTCTAGAAACATTTAGAATCTAGAATGCTCCAAAAGGTTCTAGAAGCACCTAGAAGGATTTGGTTCTAAAAGGTTCTATAAGTATGAAGAAGAATCTATAAGGTCCAAGGAGCATCTTGAAAAATTTTGCAAGGTTCTTCTAGAACTAAAAGAATCTAGAAGATGTGTGGACACCAGCAAGGCCAGACTAGACAAGGGCAGGGCCGGGGTAAGCGGTGTGGAACGGGGAGTCCAACTAGGGAAAAGGGCCAGGGGCTTGCCTATATAATGGGTGGTTGGGTGGTGGACTCTTAGGCTCTAGCTTCCCTTGTCTTACACTGGTACCGGAGCTTAGGTCTATTTTTGGGAAAGGGGGAAGGGCGTGGAGCTTTCTAGCCACTCAAGTCTTGCATGTCGGGGTTATACACAGTGGGGAGCACCCCTTAGCAATGGAGACGACGAAACCGCAGCCCGTGGGCACGCTACCTTGGCAAGGGAGGACGGCCGGGTGTAGGAGCACCAAAGCGGGTGCGCTTGGGCTCGTTAGCGATGCGACACCGTGCTGGGGATTTTACGACACAGGGCCGAGGCCCCTTGGGCTTCACATCGACCGCCCCAGGCTCTCAAGCCTCTGCGCGCTGCCCGTTGGCACCATAGCCGACTGTGGAGCTCGTTTTTTCCCACTTGAAGGGCGCCCATCCCCTTAGGGGTAGTGGCCAATACCCAATAAATTCAATCTTAAGGGGTGGTGCCCACCACCCCCCCTACTCCACTACGTGCGAGTACGGCACGGCCGAGCAAGGCGGCATCAACAAAGCCGACACGCATTCCGACGACAATTTCCTGCGTATTACGCAAAAACTCAGAAATTTCAAGACAACCAAATTGGCGAAGTTGCAGTACAAGTTTTTGTTGCCATCAATTACCGCTTTCAAGTCTAACTGATTCAACTATCAAGAGCTAGTGGAATTCCATAGACGGCGGACAATTCAAATCATTTTCCACCTGATTACTCTCAATTTTGACGAAGTTAGCAAGGCTTCTATACTTTGTGAGTGCTCTCACTATCAGGTATTCTTTCTGAGTACTTCTTTCACCGCACTTTGTAGCCATGGATTCGGATATCAATATGACATTCGATTTTGAGCAAAGTACTCCTGATCCTACCAATGCTGGCCCACGGCCGGATCCTCTCAAGGAGAGTACCCGCAATGCTACGGCGGGAGAAGATACTTATGAATTGCTCGATATTCAAGAATTTCGTGCACTTCAGACCTGTCATGGATGAAAATTTTAAAGCTTTAAATGAAAATGTTACTAAACTATCCACATTAGTGATTCAATTAATGCATCAGCAGCCTAAGGGTCCTGCTGACACCCACATGCATGAGCACATTGACACACAAGGGCAAGGCCCAAATATTGATACGTTGCATACTCTCACTGCCAAAGAGGTGGATGACTTGTTAAAGAACTTTAAACCACCAATCTTTAAGGGAGAAGACCAAGACCGCAATAAGGATGCAGTGAATATCTTTCTCAGCAAGTGGGATGGAATTCACGCCTTGCGGCGTACTCCGGATGCAGTCAGAGCTCTGCAAACAAGCTTAACTCTAGAAGGAAAGGCCTACAAATGGTGGATGTCTCTCAAGGAGAAGAACCTCATAACACAGAGTTGGGAAGATTTTGAAGCAATGTTTAGCAAGGAATTTTTGCCTACAAATGAGGCCGATCGGAATTGGACGGCTTGGGACACATGTTCCATGCGTCAATATCCACCACTCCTTGAATATATCTCTCACTATCGGGACATTATCCTCAAGTTGGAAGGCTTGGATACCTTTCAACAAGTGCGGGGTTCATGCGAGGTCTGACACCCGAGCTTAAGAAGTATGTCAAGACCCAAGACCCTAAAACACTTGAGGAAGCCATAGTGAAAGCACATATTCATGATGATCCTGATGAGAAGAAAACACATAATAGTCACGTGCCTGCTAGTATACATGGTAATACACGCACTCACTATGGGCACAATAAAAGTTGCTAATTCAGATGCATCTAAAAAACCCAAGGGGTCCAGGGGTCCTCTTTCTCCTGAGGATTTTGATAAAGCAAAGAAAGAAAAGCTATGTTTTGAATGTTTAGGAAGAGGTCATGGCAAAAAGGATTGTCCCAAGGGAAAATCTGCTGCTCGGGGAAAGGAGAAAGCAGTGCACACAGTGCAACTGCTTCCTCTCGAGTCTTCCTCAAGATTCTCTACAGTGGAAGTAACACACACGGAGGTGGTGCATGAATTCTGTCTCACAGCTTCCATGTGGAAACCAACCTTTGGACCACATGAGTTAGTACGTATGCACGGATATCTGCAAGGACACAAGGTGCACATCTTGGTAGATGACGGTGCTACACACAATTTCATCAATTACGGATTGGTGAAAAAGCTCAAACTGCCTCAAACTCCGAGTACCCACCGCTACAAGGTAGCAATGATGAATGGACATGATACTGAAATATGGGATACTCAATGCCGAGCTGTTCCATTGGAAGTACAAGGGTACTCTACTTGTTTGGATTTTCAGGTTATGAACATGGAAAGGGATGATGTGGTTCTTGGTAGGGAGTGGTTGCATATCCTAGGACCATCACTGAAGTGTAGCTATGAGCACAACAGCTTGATGTTTGAATCCCATGGCACACATGTGTTGTTGTTAGGAGAAAAATATATTCCTTCATCACCACCACTGATTTGTACCACTGAGCTTATGCAGCTCATTTCTGATAATGAAATAGATCAGGTTTTCTTGTGTTACTCACTGTCTCATGTTCTTTCTAACATTGAGTATGTTGAACATTCCTCAACGCCGCATGCTTCTCTCTCCTCTATTCCACCAATTGCTAAATCTAAACAAGCAAACATTGCTAGTCAATTACAGAAATTATTAATGGAATTTCAAGATGTATTCCCTAATGATTTGCCATCAGGATTACCACCAACACGATCAATACAACATAGCATTGACGTGGCTGTAGGTTGTAAACCAATTAGTAAACCACCTTACCGTATGAGTTATTCAGAGGCTGCTGAGGTGGAACGTCAGCTTGCTGACTACCTTAGCAAAGGGTTTATACAACCCAATTCTTCACCATGGGCTTCGCCTATCCTCTTAGTGAAGAAAAAGGACGGCAATATGCGCATGTGCATAGACTACCGAGGCTTAAATGCGGTTACAATTAAGAAAAAATACCCATTGCCCAGAGTAGATGAGTTGTTTGATAAGCTCACTCATGCTCGCATTTTTACAAAAGTCGACTTGCGGGCAGAATATCATCAAGTCCGTATTCGGCTTGCCGATATACCTAAAACTGCATTCCAAACATTGTTTGGACACTACGAGTTTTTGGTAATGCCCTTTGGGTTAACCAATGCGCCCGCAACATTCATGACACTTATGGATAGTGTCTTGAAGCCATATTTGGGCAAATTTGTCATTGTTTTCCTCGATGACAATCTAGTCTACAGTGCTTCTGAAGAAGAACACTTACAACATCTCAGGCAAGTGTTTGAGTTGTTACGCACAAACAAGTTATATGCCAAGGAATCTAAATGTGATTTTCTAAAGGATGAAATTCATTATTTAGGGCATGTTATTTTAGCTAATGGCCTATACATGGATCAATCCAAAGTGGATACCATAAGGAAATGGCCTCCTCCTGAAAATCAGAAAGAATTACAGATATTTTTAGGATTTGCAGTTTTTTACCAAAGGTTCGTTAAAAACTATGCTCGAATTGTTGTTCCTATGACGGATCAACTAAAAGGTAAAGGTAAAGCTTTTCAGTGGGGATCCGCTCAACAGCACAGTTTTGATACGCTCAAGGATGCATTAGCTACAGCTCCTATATTGGCTATTGTCGATCCTTTGAAACCATTCGTTTTGGAAACGGATGCCAATGACCGTGCTATTGGAGCAGTCCTTTTACAAGAAGGATGGCCGATTGCATTTGAAAGCAAGAAGCTTGATGCAGCTCATCAGAACTATTCTGCTTACGAATGTGAACTCTATGCAATAGTGTCTGCCTTAAAAACATGGCGGCATTATCTGTATGGTGCTCAATTCGAGATTGTGTTTGACCAAGAAAGCATCAAATGGTTTACACAACAAACGGATTTAAAGGGTCGAAAAGCCAGGTGGGCCGAGATCCTTCAGGAATATGACGCCAAGATAAGGTATCTCAAAGGCCGATACAATGTAGTGGCAAACGCTCTAAGCCGAATGCCAGAGATCAATTCGCTCTTGTTCACGGAACTTCGTAGTGAATTTTTAGATTCTCTCAAGGGAAAATATGAGCATGATGAAGCATATTCCAAAGTGTGGAGCCATGTTCAAAAGAGGGATCCTTCTCACTCCGACGGTTGTGTACAGTTAACCTCCACACCTAGTTCTCCTTTATCTAGTGATGAACTATAGCGATGGAAGCATTTTACCATCAACAATGGGTACCTACTCCACAAGGGGAGAGTTTGTGTACCGACGGACACGGACATTCGGTGCCAAATTCTTTATGAATGTCATGATAGTCCAAGTGCAAGGCACCCGGGGATTAGAAAAACTTATGCTCTGGTACGACGACAGTTTTACTAGCCAGGTCTACATGGCTTTTTTCAAGCTTATGTCTCGCACTGCCAAAAATGTCAAGTTAACAAGGCAGAGCGCCTGAAAGCAGGAGGACTCTTACATCCTTTGGAGATTCCCAATGGAAAATGGGAAAGCATTTCTATGGATTTTATTGTAGGTTTACCAACCACTATACGAGGTCATGACTCAGTATGGGTGGTCGTAGACAGGTTGACTAAACTATGTAAGTTTATTCCGACCAAATCAATGGTTAAGACACCAGAACTAGCCAAGTTATTTGTGGACAATCTATACAAATTGTATGGTTTGCCAAGTAACATTGTTAGTGACCGTGATCCCAAGTTTAACAGCCACTTTTGGAGAGCTATATTTAAACGATTGGGTACACAACTAAACCTCAGTACAACTGATCATCTAGAAACAGATGGTCAAACAGAACGGGTTAACCAGGTGCTAGAGGATATGCTAAGAGCATACGTCAGCAAGAAACAGTTAGACTGGAAAGAATACTTACCTATTCTCGAGTTTGCCTACAACAGTGCTAAGCATGTCACAACAGGTTTTAGTCCTTTCATGCTTATGTACGGGTTTCAACCTAGGTCACCAGTTATGGTGGGGTTGGCAACCAGAAAACTCTAGCAGGTTAAGGATTTTCTCCAAGACCACATGGATATGCTAAGACTTGCTCGTCAGAATGTCTGACAAGCACAAGATTGGTATAAGAAGTATGCTGATGAGAAACGTCGGCAAGTTACCTTGGAAGAAGGAGAGGAAGAATTTTTACATGTGCCGGGAACTCCCATTGAGCCCGTAACACATTAAAATTATTACAATGGCTTGAAATAAATCAAAAATTTACAATCCCGGGGGATTCACCATGGAAAACTTACGCACCACGTAAGTGCAAAGGAGGGGGGTTTTTTACAAGTTACATAAGCGTAAAAGCTTAGGGGCATGTCCCCAATAATTTATCTCCCAAGCTTAAAAATTAGGGAGGGGAGTATCATTTTGGGGGGGGGAGGGGGGGCTGACCTGGGTTGATTACTTATAACAATTGGTCATCGATGTGTACTAGAACTCAGATAAATTTTGGGAAATTTTTTTATTAGGTCACACATCAAATTTTGCATCAAGCCAGTCATAGATAAGGGCTGATTTGGAGCAAGTCAAGGGTTGATTTATACCAGCTTTGGATGGATCAAAATTGGACGAGTAGCTGCAGTGCACGCTGATCATGCACATATTTTGAAGTCAAACTAAGACATATTGAGGGTACATCCAGTTATCAACATAAGTGGTTTCTTAGTATGTTTCTAGTCACTATGCTACACACACTTTGACTAGGTTTACTCAGTTAGATCATGTGAGACCTAAATTTTATATGTAAGATAGGGGTATGATAGTTTTCTTCATTGATTGTTGTATAAGCGTAGAAAGGGGGGTCATATTCCATAATATGAGTCGTATATAGGGGTTTCATCAAAGCTGTTCGCTTGCAGGTGGCGTCCCGTTTTGTATATAGAGTGAATCCCCCGGGTTTACAATACATGACCATTTTGTGAAAATGTGGAAAATGTGTAACTCCAATATTTGTTGCTTCTTCATGTTGATCTTTGATGTGCATCCGTAAGGCTTGGGTCTTTAGCAGCTTATTTTAATAACCGACGTCAGCTCAGTTAACAAACAGTAAGAAATCATGTGCAGAGATTGACTTATGATAGTTATGTGGCTTGTCATTGTTGTGCATATATGACAAATATTATGTTATAATAACTAATATCTAATTCTCCTAAATGATTTTCTCATGTTAAATTGATCATTTAATATGGGAAATTACCAGGGGAGAAAAAACTAGAATATTGGTAAGGTTGACAGACCAGTCTCAGCAGCGGTCCAAAGGGAAAATAGGGATCCAAAGAGGGACCATCTACAAAAGAGCAATATGCATGAATGGTGCATCAAAGACCTTAGTGTTTAGCCCATTAAGACTTTCAAAAGGCTTAGGTTCCAAAATTAAATGAAATGCTTAATGGTCAAACCTTAGGGAAATTTGGATGCTTGTGAGAAGACTCAAAAGTCTTCCCACATCCCTATCAAGGAGGGGGCGAGCCATTTTTGTAGGGGATGAGAGAGAAACACACACACACACACACTCTTCCCTTTACACAAAGAACATAGTGGACACAAGTCAGGTTCCTAGCCCAGTTGCCCCCAAGGAGCATTCAAATCCTATTGGATGGCCATAGAGGTGGACCAATGAGGATTAGGCTAGAGTAAATTTAGTTTAATTCATTTAAAAACACTTGATAAAAGAACCAATAGAAATTAACCTCTCTAGAAGACTATTGGATAGTCTCCTAAGGTGTCCAATGAGCATTCAACAGCCCAATGGCTTGCCTGGTTCATATTGGCAAGAAGACCAAGAGGTCCAATGAGAGATTAATTAAATTATTTAAATACCTAAAGCTCTCACAAAAGGTGGGACACATGTCACAAGGCTAGAAATTATGCTTCTAATTTCCTATTGGCTAAGCTTGGCATGAGCCAATGAGGGACCAATAAGAGGAAATAGCAAGAGGGGTCGACCAAGAGAGAGAGGGGGCTGATTTATCACACACAAGCTCATGTGTGAAGTAAAGAAGTATATCTCCTTCTCAAGATTTAATGAAAAGCTCATCATCTACTCCAAGCTTGTGAAAAGGGAGGCCTACACCAACAACTCTTGGCTTTGTGATGCAAATCCAACCAAGAGACAAGCTCCAATGCATGCTCATCTCCTCTACAATGCTAATTACTAAGCTATTAAGAGTGATTATGTGAGGAGAATTACTTCTTTCTCGTAAGAATACTTCTTCTTCCTCTCGATTTACTCTCATACCCCGCTAGCTCTCACCATCTTCGAAGGTGTGTGAGGTCTTGTCTAAGACCGTGAGGGAATTGATGTTGTGTTTTCAAGTGTAAGCTTGGTGCTTGAAAATTCCATCTTCATTGCACAGCAAGTTATTGAAGGAACAAAAAGTATTGTATTGTAAAATGTCTCCCTTCATGGGGGAAACCTATAATACAAATCCTTTGGAAGGGGGGACCGTAAATCTGGTCCTTAACTATTTTCAATAGCTGAATTTCTCTCTCTTTTTGAAGTATTGTTCATGCCTATCTAACTAGGTGTTATGCTTTTGTTGCTCTCTTCATCCAAGCACTCTTTCTATGCTCATTAGGAATCTATTCTTAATGAAATGCTCACTATGTATAAGTTATTTTCCGCTATACACAAGTTACTAGACCATTAAATGCTATATATTACATAGGAGGTAGAACCCACATGTTTTGAGGACGATGTCAAAGATGAAATATGGTGGCAATCTATGGATGAAAATATGGTTGCACTTGATGCAAATGGAACATGGAAATAGGTGAAATTACCAAATGGTAAAAAGGCAATTTGTTGTAAATGGGTTTATAAAATAAAGCATAATGCTGATGGCAGTGTGAGCAAGTACAAGGATAATCTTGTAGCCAAAGGTTATGTATATATGTATGGGATTGATTATGAGGAGACATTCAATCCCATAGCCAAAATGGCTAATGTTTGTGTGTTGATTACAATGGCTACCACGTTAAAATGGGTGTTGAAGCAAATGGATGTAAAGAATGCATTTATGAATGGAGACTTGGAGGAGATTGTGTATATGGAGCAACCACAAGGTTATGAAAGTATGAGGCTATGTGACCTTGTATGAAGGTTAAAGAAAGCATTTTATGGGCTAAAGCAAGTACCTAGAGCTTGGTATGAGAGGATTGTGGCATTGCTCATTTTATGGGGCTTTGAAATGATTGACGAAGATCATTATGATTGTATGTGCAGAAGAATGAGGAAGGAATTGTGGTGATATGTATTTCAATATGGATGATTTGATTGTTGGAGGTGATAATGTGTCTAAAGTAGAGGGTGTACATGGTCTACTTATGCAGGAGTTTGACATGAAAGACTTGGGAGACTTGCAGTATTTCTTGGGCATTGAGATTGTTCACACAAAAGAGGGTGTAGGGTGTATGGCTGTCAAAAAGGCAATATGCTTTAGACATGTTGAAAAAGTATGGTATGGCTGATTGTAAGCTAGTTGCAATGCTCTTAGATCAGAATTTGAAGATGGGAAATGATGTGCGTCAAGTGCTTGAGAATGCTACCATATACAGGAAGATTGTGTGTTGCGGGAGCAAATCACACCACCCACAAAGTGCATGCAACACCACCCATAAAGTGCATGCAACACAACCTAGATCAACATAATGTCAATCAAGGACATAGATGACACGGTAGGCACACAGAGAAAATCTCTTTAGCTTGTCAGGCTGAGACAATCCTACACATACAACACTCTAGAAGGCCAACTAAACCACAATCTAGAATCTCACTACTCTCAACTACACCACCTAAGCCACATACACACAAACGGAAGGAAACCCATCAAATCATGCCAGAATATTACAAAACTTAAGGAACCCCATCCTCTTGCTAGGATACACCTGTCCCTAAGCCTCTACACTCAAAACCCTAGCTCTAAACCCATTTGCGGAAAACACTTGTATAGAGATAGAGTCGGATTTTGGAAGTGCCTGAAATTGAAATCTATGAGTACCTATGTGTAGCTTATATTGCCACGATTCTAATGACTACTTGCACGCAAAAAACAGATATTGTTTGATATAGTTACGGCCATGAGTAGCTCGTAGATGCACGAGCGCATATGCTCCATTTCACGAGGAATGCTTGGCATTGTCGTGTAGCTCTTGCCGAGACTGTGCAATGGTGAAGTCGGATCTCCAATGTGATGAACAAGCGAGGAGTAGTGCCACGATGAAGCTCACGATCACTCTCTTCCTCTCTCACACACAATAGACTGTAGTGCTAAAACTTATGATTATGATTAAAGTTATCTTTACAAAATGACCTAGGTACCTTATATACTAAGGTTACCTTAGGTTAACCAAAAATAGAGTTTGAGGGGTCAAATGGCTTGGTATTTACAATCTAGAAGTGCCATTGCACCTCGGTATTTGCTACTAGACTACCTACTTATTACAATTGATGTATATAACCATAATCCTCAGCATTCCATAACTCTCAGAGAATAAGGATTTGTTGAGTTATGTCATTCTGTTGACGCAGCGGTCAACACTCCCCCCCTCCACATTCATGTCATCCCTGGCATGACCTGGTTATCGATGTCAGTGTGGTCTTTGTTGTTGTTTTGCTGTCGTGAGGAAAGTATAGGTTGTAGCCTTTGCATGATCTCGTCTTGTTCATCCAATCCAATGTACATAGTCTTCACATGATTCAGGAAAATCTTTATTGATGAGGAATATCTGCCAATTTTATATCGTTATCACTTTTTAGAAACAACTTCTACAATCTGTAGAATGGAATGATTGGCTTTCAGATCTTGTGAGCTAATGAAAAATTTGTAAGGATTCTATAGAAATTGTATCGCTAAACCTTCAACTTCTTTAGGCCAAGTTATACTTCAATAATAAGTTTGTCTATCAGGCCGAAGCTGGGAGATAATTTTTTTGATTTGAGGTTCAAGACCCATGTCCAACATTCGATTCACCTCATCAAGGACAATCTTTTGAGATCCTCTGATTACTTCTATGTCTGCTCTTTTTTCACTGGGAAATTCTTTGTTCCTACATCAAGGTGATCAAAGTTGCATTTGCCACTATTAGCTTTTGTGTGATGTGTAAATCATTATACTGCTTCTACTTGATAACTTAATTAAAGCCCGACAAATCCCAATTAATTTCCCAAGTTAGTAACTTGCGTCAAAAGGGATTTATCCAACATCATTCATTATCGATGAGCTATCATTGTCAATTTGTCTCTAAAACTCATATACATGATGTACAGGGTATGTAGATGGCTATCATGGCTTCAAATTTGAAAAATTTGCATTGCTTGCTAGCTAGGGGTTATACCTTTTTTTTTTGTGAAACCCTTAGCTTCTACTCTCTATGCATAGCCTTCTAACAAAGTTTAGCTTGATTTGGACTTGCATTTGGTACTTTTTGGACTCCAGTCTCAAAAATGACTGATGGACATCTCTGGCACCTTTTGTTCTTGTCAGTATTATTAGTCCCTTTTGTTTGTTAGTCTTCATTAAGTCACATACAAGATAAAAGATTTACAGTATAAAGATCTACTTCCTGTATACGGCCTCGTGGTTGCATGAAGTGTCTGATGGAAACTTTACACTTGATGGGTGCTTTATTTTATTCGCATCACCAACTTCCTTTGCCTCGTAGTTTGGCCTCATGTTGTTGTCAAAAGCTGATCAACATTCTTTTGTTACCTCTGGCATTTGTGAAGTGTCGTCATTTTCTTGAACCTTCTTTGCTTTGTATGGCTCGACATCTCTTCAGTCTTTTCTTCATCTGGATTAAGGATTTTGTTTTCTTTTTTTCTTAAGAAAATCTCAAAAAATAACTAAAGAAAACCAACAATCAACTCAATCAAAAAAGAAAAATCATTCTAATAGAACTCTAAATGCTATGTACATTGTACACATGTCCCTAGGGGCTCATATATGGCTTTTTTCCCTGTACTTCTCTTGTAACTCTACTATGAGGTCATATACTCTGAATTTTGTCAAAAACAGTCACAATCAATTGCAAAAATTCAATACAACTCACAAAACATTGCCCTCTAATATTCATTTATTAGGTCCGCATTTATAATGCCTCCCCCCCTCCTATTTGGAGTCCTCCTTGACAACAAGGTATCGCCAAGGGTATGTGTTGTGCTTGGGCAATCAAAAAATGTGCCTATGCAGGCCTTGTAATGTAGCTCTATTATGCATACACAGTCAATGCATGGAAAAGATTTATGATGTGAAAGATGTGGGTATAAGAAATTTGCTTATTCGCATTTGCTAACGAGGCTTCTTATTCTAAGCAATGTGATTATCTTTGAAGCTCCTTTGTCGTTTGCTTGATTGAAGGTTGTAGAGTTTCTTCAAAGACTTACTTATCTGCTTGATGCTTCTTTGGAAGTATAGCCCTGTGGTTGGTCTTCATATTTGGCATTGTTCCTCAACAATGGGTTCTGGGTTGAAGTGAGCTATGTTCTAACTGTACTATAACCGAAGGAGGAATTTAAAGAATTCAAGTGGTGATGTAGTAACAACAGTGTTTGGTTTCCTTTGGGACCCACTTCTTTGTGATTACTGGCTGCTACGTTGATGCTCATCGTTTGGGAACCCATACTTGTCCCTGTTTTTTTTGTGTTTCAAGAGACTTCTTTGGGCTCCACCTTGTCTTTGTGTGAGTCTTCAGCAGTCCTTGCTTCATCTCTTGTACTCTTGGTTGAGGACAAGGTTCAGACTTGGAAGTTAATACTTTGGGAGTTGACAATTTAACCGTTTTGGAATCCAAATGAACTCTTGACCTCTTTGTGCTTAAGTCAACTTCTTTGAAACCCAAATTCGATTTGCAAAAACGTACAACTTTGTGAATTTTGTAGATGTTCTTGCACACTCCGATTGTTTTTCTCTTGGCATTGGATCTTGTGATTTTTTGTCAAAGATCTTCGTCTTCTTGATACATACCTACTTTTGTCCAATCTGGATCTTTGGTATCCAGATTTGTCAAACTTTTTGGTTCTGACCTATTGTTCTTTTCTTTTGGTCGTCCTTGGTTGTTACTGAAGCTGATAGTGATCGTGATGATCTGAGTTTCTTGTAAGGAATGCCAAAAGAATCATCACTATCACTGCTATCCTCAGCAAGGTTTCATTCTAGAACTTTCCCTTTGTGGTTTGTCTGGTTATGGAAAGTTGATGTCTATTTGCTCTTGGATTGTTGTTTCTGGGATGACTTTTGTGTCGACTTGATTAAAATTTTGGTAGCTCATTGACATGGCTGTGTTCTTCTTGGTTGGGTCTTTTATTCATGTATATGAGCCACGTATGAGGATTCTTGTTGCGGTTGCGTTTCCACCGAGGATTTTGGATTCCACTTTTGATGCACTTTATTCTTGTAGTGATGACATTGTTTCTTGGGTCTTTGATGGGACAATCATGAGACCGTGCATTAGTTAAAGTTTTGCTCTTGTCACCTGCTGGGTTGTCTGGGTTTTCATTGTCGACATCTTCTTGAAGCTCCAAGTGTTCTACAGAGTCATAAAACTCAACTTCTTCTTCATCTTTATTTTCTTGGATCACACTCATTGCAAAGTAAGGAACGACGTCATAGATGTTCTCATCACAAAACTTTCTTGTTGGATCGTCTTGAATAGCGCACACATCAAGAGTATCCAAGATGTGTTCCCATTCAAGTGGCTCTAATTCTTCCTCAAGAAAGGGTTCTAGGATGTAATCCGTATCTTCAACTACCCTTTCTAGGATGCCTTTCTCTTGATTTGTGCTTTCGTATTGCGAAGCTCCACACATCCACATTTCTTTATGCTTACCCAACCATGCTGGAAGTTTTGATCTTGCTAGAGTAGTGGAATCAAACTCCTCGATAGGTGTTCTCGTAACATCCCTATAACTATGGTCCTTCAAATTTATCCTTGTTGTGGTTTCCATATGTCTCAATTAGATATAGTCATATCCCTAGTCCTGGACCATTTTCAATTGTCTCATGAATGGTCTTCCCATCGTAATTGTTCTTCTTGCCGAAATCAACAATAGCAAAGGTTTGCTCATATTTAATGCCACAAGAAGTAACAACTGATTTTTCTAGCAGTCCTATGGACCTTTCCATGTGTCCGTCTGCAAGTTGCAGTTTCATCCTTGTAGCCCTCACTGCTGGTTTTTCCGTTTTCTCCATGCCTCTTTTGTTGTGATGGAAACATGAGCTCCACTGTCAAGTATTTCCATGGTTTTTACACCTTGGAATTCCATAAGAAGAGTGATGTTCCCATCTTTTCCCTCATAGTACTTTCCTACCTTGTTTAAAGGTACTGGCATAGTGTTTAGTTGAGGCATTTCAAGCTCTTTGATCCCTTCCTTGATTTGAGTCATTGGTTTTTTAACACAAAATTTCTCTAGGCATTTCCCACAGTAGCCCACATGTTTGGTCATATTCTGAGCAACTCAGCTAACGTTATTGTACAGGTGACTGGGGTAGATAGAATATCTATCAGCCCTTTTGAATTGATGACCTTTTGGGAGACAATCTTTGTGATGGGTGCAAAATCCTCTGACTTGGCCTTGTACTCTCTCGTATAGGATGGTAGTGTTCTTAGGAAATGGGGTTAACTGTCCATAGAGTGTACAGATCCTTTGTCTCCCCAATATGATTCCACTTCTAGATTCATTTGAGATCCAATTTCAATTTCCTCTATTGGTGGAAGAGACACTCCTTTTCCATCCCCCGTTTGGTTTACTCATCTACTTAGCTCACTTGCTTCATTGGCCTCTCTGACTTGTTTCCACAATAAGTCAAGACCATCTATTTCTTTACAGCTATCAGGTATAGCTTTGTGAAATCCCTTGGAAGAGTTATCCATGGTATTCAATATTGTCCTTGGTTTTGATGTTGTGTCCTTGAGCTTTGGTCCGTGCTCGTGACTAGAATCTAGCTCTTTTTGTTCCTGGTTTGGTGGGATTACCATGGATCACACCCTCAGGTTTTCCAACCGGCAGTTCTAGTAAATCTTGGGCTGTTTGAATCATTTTCTGGCACATTTCAAGCCTACCCTTTTCTAGTTCTGCATATGGATATGTCATCCACTTCTATTCTTGGGTTTGGTTGTTTTTCAGTCGTGTTTCATAGGATTTTAAGAGGGAGTCTAAATGCTCATTAACCTTCTGGACCAACACTGATCCTCCGGAACTAGCATTTCTTGGCTCACTTTTCGTTGATGGTTCTTTTGGAGGTTGAGTTGTCTACATAAGAGAAGGTGCAACCATTTCCTCATGTTGTCTTATCTTCTCTTCAGCTTGGGTAAGCTTCTCAGCCAGGGAATTTTGCTCTCGTTCCCTATGTGCTTTTATCCTAGCCTTCCTAGCTTTCCAGTTATTCTGTTTGCTCTTGGTTATTTGACTAGGTGCATCGGTCTTTGGCTCACACGTTTCTGGACTCGCATCAGTTTCCATTTTCTCCATCTCTTGCTTCTCATCAGCTTCCTTTTGAGCTTGCGCTCTCGTAACTACTTGAATTGGTACAATGTTTTCATTTTCCAAGCTATTGGGTAGCTGAACAATTCATGAGACATTTGATGTGATCTTTCTTACTCCATTTGGGTCTTTTGGATAGTCAGGGATCAAGTGAGTGATGCCACAGTCAAGACAATAGGCATTTACTTGAGTGATCTCCATCTGAGGACATTGTTTGACCAAGTGGTTGTCATGGCTCTTGTGACAATCTATCTCTGGCTGAGGGGCTGCTTCTTGCAATTCCTCTTGGCTGTAAATAGGCTTTGACCTTGCTAAGCCTCTATTCACAATGGACCGCAATGTCCTTTCATCCATCTCGTACCTTCTTTCTTTAGGTTGAAACGCAAGAGGTGGAGGTTGTACCGGCCTCATCACTCCATGTGTTTTTCTCATCTTCTGTCGCTTTGAAGGGTAGTACCCACTTTGGTTGTTATAATACATTGTAGCTAGTACTAGTTCTTGTTTGTTAGATGGTTCTATCATTGGCGTGTATCTCATGTCTATAGGCATTCTAGCACCTGGCAGTGTAGGTTGTTGTCCTAACACAAGCTGTTGTCTTCCAACTCCTATTGGACCTAGTGCATTCTCCATAGCATATCTAGGTGGAGGAGGTGCTATTGTAATAGGTTGTACATACCTCTCCTTAGAATATTCCATGCCATAGTAACACTCTTCTCTCGTATGGTTTGTCCATTTTCTCTCAATTTTGCACCATAGAAGTTCTTGGAGGTCATATTTGACTAGAGGAGCAAGTCTCTAAGCTAATCCTTCTATAAGCTTCATTTTCTCACTAGATACCTCTGGCTTTAATGTGGATTGGATTCTTGGAGAATCACTCCTTTGAGAAGATGTGTCACTCTCAGTATCATGTCTTCTCAAGGTTCTGCTTTGATTTGGATAAGAGTAATTTATAGGGGGTGGTAATGGTACATATGGTCCTGTTGTGGCCGTAATTCTACCTCTATAAAAGTCATGTTCTATGGTTGTATCTAGGTACAACCATGGTCCATTAGGTAGATTCTCTTGAGGAGCATGCCTGCCATCTATGTGATCATTTCATCTCTCGTTATTGCTCTAGAAGGAAATCCAGGTGGCTCCCTTTTTGGAATTCTTGTAGGAATTCTGGTGCTTGGTGGAGATATATATGGTCCTTCATTGACCAAATTTCCATATCTATAAAAGTCATGTTCTATGGTTGCATCTCGGTACATCCATTGTGGTAATGTAGCTGGGCTTGTGTCAAAAGGTGAATAGATTGGCATTTCAGCACTTCTAATTGGGCTTGCCATACCTCTGGTCATATCTACCAAAGGATTGGTAGATTGGCTCTCCATCCTGATGATCTTAGCTTTCTTAATGTTAGGCCCACTCAATACTCTCAAGATAGTCTTGAATAAACACCTTGGCTATTGGTATTAAAGCCAAAGTGGCCTCTTATACGGATATGGCCGCCCGCCCACCTAACTTGCTTATCACTAACTCTTTGTATATAATCACTTATACTTGTGTGAATAATAGGATTTGGGAGATAACCCTTCAACGAATTCTCTGCGTATTGTGTAAGTTGTGTGTGTGTGTGTGTGTGTGTGTGTGAGAGAGAGAGAGAGAGTCGATCTAAGCTCCGCTCCGCGACTTCAATTGGTATCAGAGCAAGGTTTAGTGCGTTTTTGCGTAATCGCGTGCACGCGCACTTTTCAAGCAGATTTTGGATCTGAAGCTTACAAATTCACACTCGGTGTTCTGGGAGTATATCTAGCAAGTGACTTGAGGTGACCTAGAGCTTATCCCCTTTTCGAAGTTGTTTATGCCCTCAGACTTTCGTTCTCAGCACTACATCAAAAGATAGGTTTCAGCCGCAAAGAAACCCGTCTTGTGTAGATTGGCAAGCAGGAGGTGGTCGGCATCAATATCGGCATCGACATACATCACTCATTAGTCTTCAAAGAATCATCTATAGACCAGGTACACATATATATCATCAGATATATATATTGAAATCTGCATTGCTACTTCTTGTGCTTGCCAGGTTCCAGGGGAGGTGTGGCCATAAACGGCTTGACACCACTGGCATGTATTGCAGATTGATGTATTGTGATTGTGGGTCTGCTAGTTGTGAGTCATGCTAGAAGACAGACCACCGCAGCGGTCATAGTACAATGATTGGTCTATTGTAGGATGTATGCTAGTTCTGGGCAGTTTGTTGAGCCATCTGAGAGGGTCGTGTGTGAAGTTTTTTGAAGCCAAGCACTGGGGGCTGGGCTACCCAGTGTGCGGTAGATTAGGTTGCTGGAGTTCCCCTATACACGCATCCTCTTCAACGACTTTTATCTCATGAGATGTATGAATTTGTGTAGACATTGGATTGCATCTTATGTGTCAGGCCATTGAGAGGCATTGTTCAGGGTTCAGTCTTGAGATAGATACAGGTGTTGTGATCGTCCAGACAGGAGACAGTGTATGCTTATAGGATAGCATATTACACAGATTTTTAGATTTGTCACTGGTCAGCTATGGTTGTTTATGAGCTATCTTTTGGTTTCCAGAGCTCAGTTTACAGGGGAGACTCTGTCAAAAATTTTCAAAATACTGACAGTTCTTGAGGAGAGGTGTTTAGCCTGTTGTTTACAGCAAGCTTGTTGTTTACAGATTTTTAGATTTGTCACTGGTCAGCTATAGTTGTTTATGAGCTATCTTTTGGTTTCCAGAGCTCAGTTTACAGGGGAGACTCTGTCAAAATTTTATAAAATACTGACAGTTCTCGAGGAGAGGTGTTTAGCTTGTTGTTTACAGCTTGTTTACTGTGTACAGAGGCCAGTTTACAATGGAAACTCTACCGGATTTTTCTTCAGGAGTAACCAATTTGACAGACATGGCATCTTCTCAAAGTGAGACTCTTTACAACATAAAGAAGCTGGATGGCACAAACTTTCCATTCTGGAAGAAGCAGATTTGGCAGGTTTTGGTGCAAAAAAAACAAGTGAAGCCACTGAAGCTCAAAGGGGAGAGACCAGAAGGTATGGCTGAAGTTGAGTGGGAAGAGCTTGATGAGTTAGCTTGTTCCACAATCATGTTGACACTGGCAAAAAATGTTTACTTCAACATAGCAGAAGAGACTACAGCGTATGGCGTATGGCAAAAGCTATGTGGTATGTATGAGAGAAAAATTGTTGTTTCTCAGGTTTACTGGCTCAAGAAATTGGTTGATTTGAAGATGAAGGAAGGGACATTCATGTCAAATCATCTCAATGAATTTCACACAATTTTTAGCCAGTTAAAGGTACAGGAGATAGTCTTTCCAGATTCAGTGAAGGCTATGTTTCTCTTAATCACTTTGCCAGATAGTTGGGATACTTTTCGCACGGCATTAAGTAACTCTGTCGCGCCAGAAGGTCTTACAAGTGCCAATGTAGAAGGTAGCTTGCTCACAGAGGAAGTGAACAGGAAGAACATTGGCAAAGGCAAAGGCAATAGTGCTTTGGTCGTTCAAGGGAGACAACATTCTAAAGAGAAGAAGGGTAAGAAGGCATAGAACTGAAGTAAATCTCGTGACTCGAAGTCAAAGGATGACATAGACTGCTACCATTGTGGCAAAAAGGGTCACATGAAGAGAGACTGTACGAAGTGGAAACAAGAAAAAGGCAAAACAAAGAGTTTTGAGCAAGATGAAAAGAAGAGTTCAATGAAGATTGAAGAGGTGAATGTCACAAGATCTGGTTCAGATAGTGATTCTGGTATAGCAGCTGGTGACATCTTCCTCACAAGCAATTTTGATTCTGTTTACTTGACTTCAGAGGATGGACATGCTATGAGTGATTGGATTATTGACTCAGGGGCATATTTACATGTTTCTCCGCCAAAGAGTGGTTTACATCATATGTGGCTACTAAAGATTATGTCAGACTTGCAATGAGCAGGTTTGTGACATACTTGGAGTGGGATATGTGTAGTTGAAGTTTCAGAATGGCTCTTCTTTATGGCTCAAGAATGTCAGACATGTTCCAGCAATCCGAAAGAGCTTGATTAGTACAGCAAAGTTGGATGATGCGGGTTATGTGACAGTTTTTGGGAACAACGCTTGGAAGATCTCCAAAGGTTCGATGACTGTAGCACATGGCAGCAAGTCAGTAACTCTGTATATTTTACATGTTTTAGAGGTTAAAAATCATGTAATTAATGTGATTGAGCAGCCAAGTGTGTCACTGTGGTATCATAGGCTGGGACATATGTCAAAAAGAGGAATGGAAATACTTTCTCATTATGGTTATTTGCCTGGATTTTCATTTCAAGATTTCGAGTTTTGTGAGCATTGTGTTTATGGTAAGCAAACACAGGAACCGCACATATAAAACAGGAATCGTAGGGACGAACGATTAGCTCTTGTGCGTAGTGATCTATGCGGACCAATGCCTAGTTTGTCACTAGGGGGAGCAGCGCACTTTTGTACATTCATAGATGACTATTCTCGCAAAGTATGGCTTTATTTTGTGAAGCACAAGGATGAGGTGCTCAAGGTCTTTAAGACATTCTTGCAGCTTGTGGAGAATTAGAGTGGTCAGAAGCTGAAGTGCTTGAGAACTGACAATGGTGGAGAGTACGCTTCCAAGGCTTTCCAAGACTTTTGTGAAGCAAAAGGGATAAAGCGGAAACTTACTGCACCATACAATCCCTCACAAAATGGAGTTGCAGAACGTATGAATAGGACCATACAAGAGAAGGTCAGAAGCATGTTGTCAAATGTTGAGTTGCCTGATGGATTTTGGGCGGAAGCAGTGGCTACATCAGTCCATTTGATCAACAGGTCTCCTAGTAGGGTTCTGGATAAGAGTGAAGTAGCCGAGATGCTATGGACAGGCAAGGCACCTTCATATAAGCATCTCAGATTCTTTGGTTGTGAAGCTTATAGCCATATTTCGAAGGCTTTGAGGAATAAGTTAGAACCAAAGAGCAGGAAGTGTATATTTCTTGGCTACGGAGAATCAGGGCAGATGGGTTACCGGCTTTGGGATCCTAAATCTAGAAAAGTTATTCGTAGCCATGATGTGCAGTTCAATGAAGCCAAGTTTCACGCTAAGCTAGAGAAGACAGAAGAGATCAGAAGAGTTGTCTTCAGGGAAGATGGACCTAGTGCTAGCACATCAAGACAACATGGTCAGGCTCGGGAACAACCTATAGTGGCTAGAGAGGTAGAATCAGTTGTGGTGAGACGTTCTGAGCGTGTATCCAAACCACCTGATCGTTATGTGCCACCTCTAAATTATGTCATGCTCATGGATTGCGGAGAACCATCTTGTTACAAGGAGGCATTACAAGTGGTTGACTCGAAAAAATGGTAGTTGGCCATGCAATCAGAGATGACGGCTCTGCATAAGAATCAAATATGGGAATTGGTTCAATTGCTAGAGGGCAATAAAGCTCTACCTTGTAAGTGGGTTTACAGGTATAAGCTTACTCCTCATGATGGACAACCAAAATACAAAGCACGGTTGGTTGCTAAGGGTTTTAAGCAAGAACACGGAATAGATTTTGATGAAGTCTTTTCAACAGTTGTCAAGATGAAAACATTGAGAAGTGTACTTGCTTTGGTTGCCAAACATGATCTACATTTACATCAGATGGATGTGAAAACGGCATTTCTTCATGGAGATTTGCATGAGGAGGTTTATATGCAGTAGCCAGAAGAGTATGTTGAGAAAGGCCGTTTTCACTTCTCAATGAAGAAATGCCATTTTCACTTCTCTTATGCTTTCTCAAGGATACAAGAGAAGTGAGACAGATCATTCCTTGTATACTCGACAAGCTAAGGATGGTAGCTTGATAATCCTCATCTTGTATGTGGATGACATGTTACTTGCTGGTAGACAAATGGCAGAAATTTCAGCTCTTAAGTCAAAAATGGTAAAGGTTTTTTACATGAAAGGCATGGATGAGGCAAGTCATATACTGGGTATGCGTATCCAGGGAGATAGGTCAAAGAAGATTCTTTACTCATCTTAGGAAGAGTATATTGACAAGGTGTTGCAACTTTTCCATATGGACAGGGGAAAGGCATTGATGACATCATTGCCATCATATGTGAAACTAAGAAACCAAGATTTCCCACAGTCTGAGGTGGAAAAGGTTGAAATGGATACGGTGTTGTATGCGTCTGCATGTGGGAGTTTGATGTATGCAATGATTGCTACACGTTCGGATATTGCATTTGCAGAGGGAGTGGTTAGCAGATATATGTCAAATCTCGGCAAGAAACATTAGGAAGCAGTGAAAGGTATCATGAGATACTTAAAACATACAAAGAGTATGCGCATATGCTATGGTAGTCAGGATTTGAGTGTCAGAGGATACACTGACTCAAATTATGCAGGAGACTTGGATAAGAGGAGATCTACATCAGGCTATGTCTTTACATTGGCTGGAGGTGCCATATCATGGCGATCTCGATTACAAGATTGTATTACGCAGTCTACTACAGAAGCTGAGTATGTTTCAGCAAATGAGGCATGCAAAGAAGCTATTTGGCCTGGTAGATTTGTAGTAGCAGACTTGGGAATCAAAGTAGATATGCCAGAGTTATATTATGATAATCAAAGTGCTATACAATTGGCAAAGAATCCAGTGTTCCATTCGAAGACTAAGCATATTGATGTGAAATATCACTTCATTAGGGAAGTACTTGAAGACAAGAAGATACAACTGCTGAAGATCCACACCAAGGACAATCCTGCTGATCTACTCACAAAGGGACTTCCAGGAGAGGGCTTTGTGCATTGTCGTGAGTTATTGGGCATTGGATAGATGGCAGCCACATAAATCTTTGTACATTTATGTTCATAGATTTACAGTTACTTAAAGTGCCACATTGGACTTTAAGTGGGAGGTTGTTGGGATTAAAGCCCAAGTGGCCTCTTATACGGATATGGCCGCCTGCCCGCCTAACTCGCTTATCACTAACTCTTTGTATATACTCACATACTTGTGTGAATAATAAGATTTGGGAGATAACCCTTCAACGAATTCTCTGCGTACTGTGTAAGCTCTCTGTCTATGTATCTGTGTGTGTGTGTGTGTGTGAGTCCATCTAAGCTCCGCTCCGTGACTTCATTGGCTTAGTGCAACTTATTCCTTTTTACCCTTGATAAAGTCTCTTAGAAGTCAAGAATTTGTGACTCTTTTGGTCACTGGAAACTAGTTTTGGGTACCCTAAAAGTTTGGATTTAGGAAACCTGGGAAAATTCGGTCCTATTGCTCGCAAGCCTTTCTCCTGGCTATACCTGACTCAATTTGGAGTTGTCTATCAAAAGTTAGAGTAGTTTTGGTGAATTGCACTTGAAACAGCACTCAAAACAGTTTCAAGACCACGGATTTTTGCTTCTATCTTGACCAAATGTGACCCAAATTTGTTGAAACTTGGTCACTTAGCTTACTTTATAGCGCTTAACACTTCTAGAAGCTCAATGTGAATTTTCACCTCCACATTAGGGCTAGAGATATCATACGCATATGATCTCTACTGTGGACAAATCAAGTGAGTTTTACTCCAAAGGATCTTTATCACTTGGGCAACTCTTAGCAACTTTTAAAATTGAATTTGAACCAATTTTGTGCAAGTTATGATTAGTCCAAGTCTGACTCTGGCCCAATTTCTATCCTTTGGCACTTAATGGCCCAAATTTGCTCCAAATTACATGAAATTTTGGCTATTAGCTTCTAAGGTCCCTTAGAACACTTGGATATGTGCAAATGTTGATTTTGGAGTCAACAGGGTCAAAAACACATCATACGCGTATGATGTCTTTTTGCTCATAATGAAGAATTTTTTGCAAATTTGTGCTTAGAATGGTGTGCTCATACACCCTGTATAGTCAAAATTTCAAAAAATGTTCAAAATCACCAAAAACACATCATACGCGTATGATGTCTTTTTGGTCCAAATGAGATGAATCTTGCTCCAGAGGTAGTCCACCACTTAAGGAACTCACGGCTACTTTTAGAATTGAATTTTGACACTTTTTGGGCAAGTTATGATCAATACAAACATCAATCTGTCCATATCTGTCTTCTGACCTTTACAAGCTCAAATAAGCTCCAAATTCGATGAAATTTTGGCTAGGGACTACTTTTATGATCAAGGACACTCAGGTATACTCAAATGTCTGTTTTGACCCAGATCTAGCCTGTGAGACATCATACACATATAAAGTCTTTTGGCTCAGAATGACATGAAATTTTGCAAACAAGCTTAAAACATCATTTCCCAACCCCCTATGTGGTCAAAATTGAAATTTGACTTTTAGATATGGCCTCGAAACATCATATGTGTATGATGTCTATATGCTCAGATTTTGACAAAATTTGATCTGTGAGCTTGTCTTGTGGTGCTTAACACCCTGGTATGATCAGATTTCAAGTTTGGTTCCTAAAAGTGTCCTTTAGACATTATACGCGTATAAAGTCTAATTGATTAGATTGAAGTGAATTTCACTCCAAATTTTCCTGACTACATTGGCAACTCACGGCAAGTTTCAAAATTGAATTTTGACATTTTTTGTGCAAGTTATGGCCAATACAAGCATTCACTTGCCTAGATGCGTCTTATGGTCTTTGAAAGCCCAAAAATGTTTCAAACTTAATGAAATTTGTCCTATATGCTTCCTAAATGTTGTAGATCACAAGGGCTGAGACCATCCTACACATACAACACTCTGGAAGGCCAACTAAACCACAATCTAGAATCTCACTACTCTCAACTACACTACCTAAGCCACATACACACAAACGGAAGGAAACCCATCAAATCATGCCAGAACAGTACGAAACTTAAGGATCGCCATCCCCTCGCTAGGATACACCTGTCCCTAAGCCTCTACACTCAAAACCCTAGCTCTAAACCTATTTGCAAAAAACGCGAATAAAGACAGAGCCGGATTTTGGAAGTGCCCAAAACTGAAATCTATGAGTACCTATGTATAGCTTATTGTCGCCATGATTCTAATGACTACTTGCATGCAAAAAATAGACATCATTTGATATAATTACAACCACGAGTAGCTCATTAGATGCACGAGTGTGTGTGCTCCATCCCACGAGGAATGCTTGGTGTTGTCGCGTAGCTCTTGCCGAGGCTAGTGCGATGGTGAAGTCAGATCTCCAATGTGATGAACGAGTAGGGAGTAGTGCCAAGATGAAGCTCACACTGATTCTCGTCCTCTCTCTCACACAGTAGACGACAGCGCTAAAACTTATGATTATGATTAAAGTTATCTTTACAAAATGACCTAGGTACCTTATTTACCTTAGGTTAACCAAAAATAGAGTTTGAGGGGTCAAATGGCTTGGTATTTACAATCTGGAAGTGCCATTGCACCCCAGCTTCTGCAACTAGACTACCTAATTATTACAATTGATGTATATAACCACAATCCTCATCATTCCATAACTCTCAGAGAATAAGGATTTGTTGAGTATGTCGTTCTGTTGACCCAGCGGTCAACATTGTGGATAGCTTGATCTACTTGACTATCTCATGTCTAGACTTGAGCTACATAGTTGGATTAGTGAGTCAATTCATGCAGTCTCCTAGGAAACCACACTTCGATGCACTGAGGTGCTACTTTGGAATATGCACTCTTTTATAGGGCTGATGTGGAGTTGTAACTCTATGTCTACATAGATGCAGATTGGGCTGGTAGTACATGTATACAATAGCAGGTCTTCTAGCGGCTTCATGTTTTCACTTGGGAGTGTTGTTATCATGTGGAGTAGAAAAAAGAAACTACGGTTACTCTTTTGAGTACAAAGGAAGAGTATAGGGGTGCTCCAGTGGTGACATGTGAGGTAGCATGGTTGGGATTGTTACTTCACGAATTTGGAGTACATGTAGAGAGTCTGGTTGTCATCTATTGTGACAATCTCAGTAGCATAAAGCTTGCATGAAAGCAAATGTTTCATGCTAGGACAAAGCACAATGAGGTGCACTACCACTTCATTCACTTCATTAGAGAGAGGGTCTTGCTAAGCGACATCCACCTTGAGTACATGGCGATGGATGAGCAGGTTGCAAATATCTTCATGAGGGCCTTTGGAGCAAAGAAGCTATGGTGATTTTGAGTGATGCTTGGCATACAAGTGATGGCATTGAGCTTGAGGGGGAGTGCTGAGATGTTTAGCTCAACATGTAGTACGACTTTTGGATGACTACCACCAACAGTCATAATCACTGGTGTGCCTTGGTGGATACACATATCTTTGCGAGCGATACTACAATAGTACTGCACCAAGCCGGTCTACCTATCAGAGTGATGGAAAATTTATCTACTCACCTCATTCACTAACATTTACGCTAGACCATTGTACTAGTTCCATATTATGTTGTATTTTTCCTTATGTTTTGTAGACCTCTTATCTTAAGTTAGTGAATAAGAAGAAGTGCAGTCTTTTGCCTCCATCTTTGTGTGTGCTTGCAAGAGCTCAAGATCTCTCCTTTTCTATCTCTTGACAAGTGGATGTGTGCTTTGAGGAATGAAGTAGCATTCATTGCTTGTTTGGACTCCATTTCTCTCTTCACCCACTTCTCCTCCATCATGGATAGAATCAAGCCTTACCTTGATACACTTGCCCAAAGACCTTGCATTGTACATGTGTCAATGCCCCCATCTATGGAACGGATGGCCCCTTTTGTGTAGGGTTTCAATACCCCCTTTTTCATAGCCAATGGGTGCAAGCCTTCAATGCTCCCCTTTTTTTCAATTGATTGGACTTCACTTCATATTGTAAGTTCTACCTTGCTAAATCTTTAGCCCTAATTTGATTCCATCTTCCTTGATTTTTAGGGGCAATATCTAGAGGTGCATGCACATCCTCTCTCCCACCTATGCTACTTACATTTGCTTTGACATGATTTTGTAATGCCCCTTCATTGGACTGATATGGGTGAAATGTTTTTGCCCTGCCCCAACTAAATTCTATGTGCATTGATGGTGAGTCTATGTTGCTTTGATCTCTATTCCAAGAAGTTAGACCCTTTTGCTTGATAGCCAAGATGCTTTCAGTAATTAGGCTACTAATATTTCTTCCCCTCCACGAAAGTGGTTGTATCACTTTCTACAAGCTTTTTAATTTTTGAAGACTTTACAAAGCAAGAAATTAATTGCCATACTCTTTCTTCCAATATCTATATAAGAAGGTGAGGGATCTTCATTACTCACTTAGCCTTTGGTTTTTTTTTGTTTTTCAAGTTAGAGAGTGGAAGTGGAAAAGCTTAAAAAGGGTTGTAGTGGTATTTGATACTTGTTTTCTCTCTACCCCTACTTCATGAAAATCACTAAAGGTGCTACCTCTTCACATGTCATTCATTTTCATAGGCATCACTATACTCTAGAAATGCTTTATTTCTTTTTCCTAATAAGGAATTTTATATAAAGGTTTTTAACTGGTTAAAATATCCTTCTTTTGATTTGTTTCTATGTAGATTATGCTCTTGAAAACAATTATACTATAGCTCGGTAGTGATTTTCTTAGAATTTTAACCTTGACTAGGAGGTTTAGCCTTGACAGGGTTTTCACTAAATACTATCTAGATTACTTGTCAGTTTGATTGACTCCTAAAATTGAATAAGATGACTCACTTATAGTTAGGGTAAATGCTTCTCTGGCAATTGTTTTGGCTTTGTTATTTTTATGTTTAGAAAAAGCACACCCATGATATGGAAGGCCATTGTCTTAGATAAGAGATGATACAGGACTCTTTAAAATCTGTCATCATGGATTATAACTAATACATTTTGGGCTTATTTGTGACGAATTGAAGTAGTAAAATGTTTACACTAGATTTTGTTTCAGAACTTTTCAATATATACCTGGAGAATGCATTACTTATTGCACTCAATACTTGTAGCGTACATCCTGGCTCTTTGGAGTATGATTGATTTCACTATTGATTTTTTGGAATTGCTAATTTTTTCATCTTGACATGAATATTTTCTTGGTGTCTATCCTAAAATGGTGTTAGTAGAGAGGAGTCCAATAGAAAATGAAACCAAACTGATGCTTACTTACTGATCCTTATAACTCTGGGTATACTTTTCATCTTTATATTGTAATTTTTAAGGGTATACTTTGCTTATTGGAAATTGTATTGGATGGCCTTAAAGACTAGTCATAATATAAGGCATGATGTTTTTGGGAAATTTGAGAAGTACTAGGTTTGATAACTTACTCATTTGAAGCATGGTGAGGATGCATTGAACCATGGTTGCTCTTAAAGGCTTTCTTGTGTTTGGATTTTTTGGCTTGATTTGCTTTTGACATCTTGGTTTCCTGAGAGTACACAATTGGGTTTGATCTTCATGGCAAAATTGTATCGAATCTTTTGTATGAATGGGAGCGTCATAGCTTGCATACTCATGCCATGATAATATTTTGGCTACTTTTCATGCTTCGTTGACCAAATTTGGCAAAATTTCCCTCAGAATTCTTTGATTGATTGATGGCTCTCCACTCATTCGCGGGCTGAGGGCCCTCCTACTTTATTGTCTTGAAATTTAGGGATACTTAAATAATACTAACTTTCTATGGAAATTGTTTCTCTTGCTCTAACTTGGAAAATTATAACATAATGCTAACTTTGTTGCATTGGAATAATAAATCTTGGTCTTTTTTTTCGTCTACTAATCCTAGTTATCGACTGCTTCTTAATCTTCTACTAACTAGCTATTGAGATTTGGCTACATATTTGAGACTTAAAAGATGAATCTCACATTGGACTAATTGGTTTGATTATCCTCCTAAACGTTCCCAACTAAATTGATCCATTTTATTCCATTGTTTGATACATAATGGGGCTCTTTTACTCATTGGATCTAGTTTTTGATAACTATTTTCCTTGATTTAAAAAGATGCTAGCCTTTATGAGTCTCTTGTGGCTTTAAAAACATTATTTTGTACATTAGACTAAGTGTTTAAATTTCACCTAGTTTTGGTTGTTCTTGGCTTTAGCATGATGTTGTTGCCCTACTAGAATCGATGTGTGGAGGTTGATATCCTATAGCAAGGAACCACCGTGGAATAGCATACATTAGATGCATTGGTTACTACTCTTATGCTTTTATAACATATAAGGAATTTTTTACTTGGGCTCCTCTTTAGATTTGCTTAACACTTATATGTTGCAGAGGGGAATTTCCTTGCTCTGAATGAGTTTTGCACTACCTTACCCTATACTTTTGTCATACCTTTGTTCAGATGCGTGCAAAGGATTTTAAGCATGTTGGTTATGAGATTTTGATTTAGAAAATCTTCTTGGTTTGTACTTAATAAGTGTTCCTTCATTCTGTTCTTTCTCAATCTTGTGCCCAACAAAAAGCTTTGAGCATACATTCTTAATGGTTGTAGTCACTAGCTTCTTTAGCTTTATAATTGGTGGTCTTGATACCATTTTCATCAAATATTATTTCTATCTTCTCGTATGTTTTCTTTGGAGTGGTGGGTTGTGAGCCTATGAAATGAATGTACTCAATTGGATTGGTAGATTTGCCTTGGGAACATGGTCATGGGCTCTGATTGTGCTTGTACTCTTGGACAATTGCCATTAAAATTGGCTTTTATTTTTTCTTCTAATTTGAGCTCGTTAATCCCTACTATCGTACATATTTTACTGGTTATCCTCAAATAGGTTGGCACAGAGGGTGTCCCTTCCGTATCATTTTCCTCTAGGCACTTTTGTAGACACTTCTCTAACATTGGCTCAACTTCTATAGTGATTCCAAATAAGTAATATTCTTTTATGATTTTATTATTTCTTTAGTTACCATCTATCTCAAATGTCATGTATTGTTATGCTTCAAAATAAGTCTATGTGTATTATGCAAGACCCTCATAGTATGGATCTAGTTGCAACCTTTGCCTTCTCAAATTACTTTGAAAGTTGCATACAAATTGTGGATGTCCTGTACAATGTTGAAATCTTTGATAAAACAAAAAGTTACTTTGAAGTCTTTGGATGATACTTTGAGAATGGATTTATGGCATGGAGCTTCAACTCCTAGTTCTATATATATATATTACTTGGGATTTATAATTAAACTTGTTTTACTTTTGCACATATAGGACAATAGCTAGTCTAATAATTTTTAGTAAGATATGGATAACAAGATAGGTTCTTTGACAATGTTATACATAGCCAAGTCTAAACAGAATCTATTGTCTTGTCTATATGTCCTTTTGTGTATGAGTATTATCTTAATATAGCACATGCACACGCACACACTTTTGAATCAAAAAAAAAGAAAAAAAAGGGGGAGTCCCTTGACAAAATTATAATACAGATTTCCTAGTTTTTTTATTTAGAAAAATCACTCATGTTCCTTTCTCACTCCCCTCTTACCTAGCTGACTAGGCTCTAGATTTTGCTCTCAATTTAATTGCTACAACCTGGCCAGTGTGGGAAACACCCTTTGGTGGATACCTTTACTAATTTTGTGCCATGCTAGTGGGAACTTACCTTATATTGAGTATTTTACTTATAAGCCCATTTGGTGGGAGATTCTCTTGCCACTTACGACTTTAATTTGAGGTACTAGTAGGTATTATTCCTCTTTCCTCCAACGTTGCATCTATGCCAAGCCCTGAGTATCGGATGCCTACATTAACCTCTGTACACAAGCGTGATATTTTTCCTATCTACACCTCAAGTTCTCACATCCCCATTGCCTTCTCCTTCTCCCTCTGTGTAATGTTGCGTGGTTGATTTATGTTCCTCTGGTGCCATTGATTATTTTTGAACGCAACTATGCTTACTATACCCTTATGAGAAGTCTTGCTAAGGTATAATGATCTACCACATTCACTACCAACCTCAAGATCTGGCTTTCCCTTCTCATCCCAAACAACTAATGCTAATCGCACATCAAGCATCAATTCAAGCAATCATCTACACACATCAAGCAACGAAGTGAAACACACTAATCTTGGAATCTCTCAAGCACAACTCTAATTACATGCATTGACGATTAAGCACACAAGATCGCATTCAAGTCGGCCACCCCACCCATGCCCATCATGGTGTCCAAATCAAGTCACACATAATCAAATTAAGCTCAAGGCTTCTAAAACCTACACACACACAAGCACACCATTAGAGGACAACTCTAATCCCTCAATCACGAGTACACCCACTCCACTTAATCGAGAGAGTTAGATAAGGAGTCCACTAATCGGAGTAGCTTAGCATAAGTAAGAGTTAGATTAGAGAAGATCAACACTTCAAAACAATGAAGGAAAGTAGATAAACTTGATTGACAACATAATGAAGACTAGATTAATTAAGAGAGGATTACACTAATTACATGTGATTAGCACTAGCCTTCTAAGCATGGGCATTAAGCTCAAAGGCTAGGCCATCAAGACCTCCTCTAAGGAGAGAGTTCTCAAAAGGACCACTCAAGAATGACCTCTCACTAAGCATAGGGCTCTTTTATAGTTTTGGGCCTCAAACCCTTCAACTATGGGATAAAGTGAGCTCTCTAGCCTAGACTCATACAACTTTGGAACTCCTAAATGAGCCCAAGCCCTATACAATGAAAAGTAAATATTGTGCACTATGGCACATCCACAGCTTGGTGCATAATTGGTGTAGCCCATAGCCACTGCTAACATTCCCCCCTTCCTAATTTGGCGCACGTCCTCGTGTGCCGGTGAAGCAAGACACGGTGACATGGTAGAAAGCAAGACCAAGGAAGAAATGTTGAGCTGCAAAACATAAGAACAAGTAATTAGTATCAAAGGCCACCAAAAATAAATAAACATGAATCATAAATGAACAATCATGCAAAGTGATTTTTTGCTTCTAAAAGATGGGTCAATTATAGTAAAAAACTAGACAACATAAAGCAAAACAAAACTCAAACTATTGTGAAGATTAAACCACTTGAAATTTCAGTTTTATGCATGAAACACAAGCAATCAATTATGACCCTAGGCTAATGCAAGTTCATAAACCTACTAGCCTAAAATCTATGTGAACAATCTTAATAAATCATTCAAGTCTATCATGTCTATGGGCTATAAAAAAGCTCATGATCTATTAGTACATTGTCAAAGTTTTTTGAAGCTCATGGAAGTTTTGATTTAGCCATTCATTGAAAATTTAAAGCACAATCACAAGGCTACCACCCCAAGGCAAGTCTAGGTGCCACTCTCGGCTCCTTGAACCCTCAAGAAGGTGTTCCAAAATCCTACTAGTTTACCAAGGCGACGGCTAACCCCTATCAACCCAAGGCATCGGTTTAGGGCCTTGACCAAGCGAGCCAAGGTGATTCCCCTTGCCTACCAAGTGACAATAAGAAGCTAGGCCTCACATAGACACAACATAACATATAATTTTTATTTTCATGTGCCTTAGTAGCATTTTTGCTACTTTTTTGGACACTTCTTTGCTTCATGGTTCTTTTTTTAGCACATTTTTATTGCTTTCTTTATGAGGTACTAATGGCAATTGGACTAAAAAGATTAAAGCCTAATCATAGCCCTAGGTCATGACAAAAATGAATGGAATATTAAGACTTATCACTATGAATTTAGGACTAGCAAGAAATGAACCTACATTAACCCAAGGTCAAGGCCAATTACCTATGATTTAACATTCATAAAGCCTAATTTTTTGTGAGTTAATTTTCACAAAGTAGGGTGTTGAGACTTTACAATGCCTAGCTTTCTAACATGAAAATACCATAGCTTAGAAGCAAAATTTCACTTAAACCAAGCAATAGAGTGGAGAGATGGACAAGGAGCAAAATCATGGAAGGATTACACCTATTCATGCTCTTTTGAGCATCCTTGAGCAAGCATCCCCTTTGTGTAGAGAAGTCTCTTGATCCCTTTTATTTGCAAAAAGAAGCCTTTTGAAGCTAAGTGTGAACACAAGCTACAAAAGCCAATTATTGAAATCCAAAAGCACACCAAAAAAACATTACTGAAAACCTAAAGCTAGGGTCTTGCATACCCGAATTTGCCAAAGGAAAAAAATCCAAGGGAAAAAAATGCCTTTGGTTATGCACATGATGCTCTAAAGTAGCAAATTTATGCATACACAACAGCCATGAGAGATAAAATGAGCTTCTACATAAGCAAATTTTGCAATGTTTACAATCTCTCATGCATGGTTCAAAGTTGATTAGTTTCTAGCTCACTTGAAGTATGGAAAAAACAAGTCAAGAGCTAAAAAATAATACAACTTTGATGAAATGAAGTGGCTCTCGAAGCCGAATTTTACATTTTAAAGCTTTTCAAAAAGTTGGCTAACAACTAGCTCAATTGAAATTTTACATTTTTGAGTGCAATCTATGAGCTAGAGATGACTGCAACTCGATGAAATGAAAATGAATGGCTCTTACTAGCCAAAGTATGTACTTGAAAGCTCAAAAAGTTTGGGTAAATACTAGCTCAAATGAAAAAATTTGCATTTTTAAACCAAGCTATGAGCTAGCATTACAACTTTAATCCCAACATTTGGAATGGATCTAATTAGACAAATTGTTGCAATACATCGCAATGATGACCCCTTCTTGGATCATTTGGAATCACACACCTACCACACCCCTTCACAAAAGACTCAAATCATTAGTGCTCTTTAGCTTTTGAACATCCAATACAAGCACTAAAAAATTTAAGAATAATCATAAACCCAAAAGATTTCATGCTCTCTCTTGGCCATTAAAACAACTCAATTTTAATGCTTTCCAATGATTTTTCATTCACGTCAAGCACTAAAATGTATCAAGCAATGCCAAGTTCAAGCACCACTCATCATAATGCAACTCTCATGCCTGCATGCATATCACAAGGAATTTTTTCCATTTAGCATAATACTCCAACCAAGGGAATGAAAGTCATTTGTGCATTTCAAAAAGAGCTTGCCATTTATTGCAATGAAAATCAATCAAGTCGAGCCCTAAACCATGCACAAGTTGAATTATTGATCATTTGTGCATAGACACACTCATAGTACACGCAATAAATACCCACATACGTGAGCAAATATGGCATACATATCAGAAGAACGTCATCCCAAAAACAACGATTCCTCTTCAAATCACTTTTTTTAAAGATTTTTTTTGACCTTCTATGGCAACAGCGAGCATGTGACAGGGTATCGAAGGCTGTGTGGGTTTGAGAGGTGAATGGTGCCAATGCCAAGCAGTGAATAGAGGCCACATGCTGTGACTCTTTGACGAGCAGCAGGTGTGTGTGGATTTCGCGCGCCATAATCGGCTGGGCGCGCTGACACTCGCCGACAGCGTGTTTGTTTGTGTTGTAGTTTGCAGGCCCAAAAGGGCAGCTGAAATGTGTGTGATGGTGTGGGCCAAGCCAGGCAGGCCAAGGCGACGTGGGCGAGCAGGCGGGTGCGAGGATCAAGGGAGTGAGTTTGGCGTTATGCTGGTGCATGCCAAAGGCTGCTAGCACTGAATTCGTGCATGGTGGGCCAATATGATCACGACTCAAAAGGCTGGCCCAGAAATTGTGTGTGTGTGTGTGTGTGTGTGTGTGTTGTTTTGTCTTGCGCCAAAGCAAGTGGCCAGACCTGCCAGGCTTTTAGCTGAAAAAAGGTGTGTGTGTGTGAGTGTCTCTTCATTATCCGCCAAACGGCTGGCCCTTGTGTATTTTTATTTTTATTTTTATTTTTTTGAAAAATTTCCATTTATGAAGTCGTTCCCACATACATCATGCGATACCCTTCCATATTAAAAGTTTCACATTACATACGTCTTTGTTGGTAATTTCCCGAAACAAATCCATGCTCAAAGTTGGTTTTTGATTCCATAAGATCATTTTGATGATGTCTTTTTTACACTTGGGACATATGCATCAAAATGGGTCAAATTATCGGTTCATTACAATTGTGTATGCGAATTTTTGTGATTTCTTCATTCAAACGATTTAAGCATGAATTTTGATGACCAATCCGAAAGCTAATTTCACTCCAAAGCATAGTACACATACATTCAATTAGAACATTCATTCCTCAATTGATTCATCATGCAAGCTCAAAAATTTGTTATCAAAGGCGGTTTACATTAAGCATTGCGTACACACATGAATGTAGTGCATTACTTCTCAAATGCGAATTTGTATCTGATTTCAATCATTGCAATTTTAAATTGCTCATATCCAACTTCTCAATTAGTTAATTCCCATTTGATTTTGCAACTTATGAATGCACAATTTAATGAAATTCTTACCATTTCCAATCATATTGGCACACATGATATAATCATTTTCAATTGGGACCCAATTGAATCATCTCAAGTCAATCAATCTCATATACACCGATCTTTTAG
Source organism: Adiantum capillus-veneris (assembly GCF_014529385.1). Taxonomy (NCBI): domain Eukaryota; kingdom Viridiplantae; phylum Streptophyta; class Polypodiopsida; order Polypodiales; family Pteridaceae; genus Adiantum; species Adiantum capillus-veneris. The sequence continues at coordinate 41,907,618 of NC_140960.1, forward strand.
GTCTTTTAATCATCATAGTTGGCAACCAAGACCAATTATTCATTCCCAATTTAAGCATAATTGGACATTAATTAGGCACACACACCTAAATTTAGGCCGTTGATGTGTGCGAAAATTTCATTAAACACTCATTGCATTTCATCAATTGCACACTTGATCACACCTACATGAGTATATACATGCTAAATTAACTCAATTTTAATCAAAAATTGATCCAATTTTAACTCAATTTAGCATTGCACACACACAAAAATTAGGTGCACAAATCCAATTTTTTGCTCAATTAGCAACGAAATTAGGCCAATTCCTAATGTTTGCACACACCTTTCTTGCAAAATCATCAATCTACAAGCATTTAGGTGTTCAATTTCATTACAATTTCATTCCAATTTCATCAAATTAGGCATAAATTCCATCAATTAGGCACACACACCTAATTTTAGCAATGATTTAGCAACTCAATGGAATCAACTTAATCAATCAAAAATTGAACGGAGTAGGTCAATCCACTTACAATTGATTGCTTGCTCGCTTAGTCCTTGCTTCTCACGTAGACACTCTATTGCGCACACATGTGCAACTCCGATTCGGTCCAAAATTGATTAAAAAATTGACCAAAATCAACACTCAATCACATGATTAGGCATAGATTAGAGCAATTAAGAGTGATGATCCTCCTCAATTAAGGGGATTTAGCATACATTCCAAATCAAAATTAGTGGTTAGGTTAGCACAATTAGCATGGAATTAGTACAATTAGCACGAAATTAGCATGAATGGGATGCTAAATTAGTGAAGGTTAGTGAAAAATTAGCAAAATCAAAAGAGAATTTAGGGGTTTTTGGGGTGAAATGACTCTATACACATCCAATTAAACCTAATTACACTACACACAAATCAAATCCTACTTAATTACAAGAAATCGCTAATCAAATTACTCTTATCTTTTGCAACCTCAACTCCACTAGCGTAGGCAACCCGTCCCCGGCAACGGCGCCAATGTTGAAGGCTCGCCATAGCATAGGCAATCTCCCACAAAATCTATCAATCCGGAGAGAAAGAGCATGACCCGGCTAGGGCTTGGAGGCATCACACAAAGAATGTGTGAGAGCGTCATCGGATGCAAAGATTGAGAGGATTCAAGAGCGTGCATCCTCCAATGCAAATAGAAATCATCCCAAATCAACTAATTCTAATCGTACATCAAGCATCAATTTCAAGCAATCATCTACACACATCAAGCAACGAAGTGAAACACACTAATCTTGGAATCTCTCAAGCACAACTCTAATTACATGCATTGACGATTAAGCACACAAGATCTCATTCAAGTCGGCCACGCCAACCATGCCCATCATGGTGTCCAAATCAAGTCACACATAATCAAATTAAGTTCAAGGCTTCTTAAACCTACACACACACAAGCTCACCATTAGAGGACAACTCTAATCCCTCAATCACGAGTACGCCCACTCCGCTTAATCGAGAGAGTTAGATAAGGAGTCCACTAATCGGAGTAGCTTAGCATAAGTAAGAGTTAGATTAGAGAAGATCAACACTTCAAAGCAATGAAGGAAAGTAGATAAACATGATTGACAACATAATGAAGACTATATTCATAATGAGAGGATTACACTAATTACATGTGATTAGCACTAGCCTTCTAAGCATGGGCATTAAGCTCAAAGGCTAGGCCATCAAGAGCTACTCTAGGAAGAGAATTCTCAAAAGGACCACTCAAGAATGACCTCTCATTAAGCATAGGGCTCTTTTATAGTTTTGGGCCTCAAACCCTTCAACTATGGGATAAAGTGAGCTCTCTAGCATAGACTCATACAACTTTGGAACTCCTAAATGAGCCCAAGCCCTATACAGTGAAAAGTAAATACTGTGCACTATGGCACATCCACAGTTTGGTGCATAATTGGTGTAGCCGTTAGCCGCTGCTAACACTGATGTCCACTGATGTCCATCACTATTGAACCTAGTCTCTTTCACTTCAGAATAAGCTGTTCTTGACTATCTTATATACAAAACACTAGAATGATACCTTATTCTCACTATGATGTACAAAAATGAATCAAAGACTGAGTTGTTTTTGTGATAATAATTGTCCTTTGTCTAAATCCAATTGTCTTTTGAATTGTTATGTTCTTTTATGTATAAGTATAAGTCTAAAAATAGCAACACACACGTCCTAAACACAAGGTTCTCCCAAAAAGCTGGGAAACCACGACACTGGTTTTGGAAATTTTGTCTACAAGCTTTGATGGACCCACTGTTTGTAATTCCTTGTTAAGTTGACAGGTGGCAGGTTGTCTTTCCTTGTCTATAGATTCCTGCTCACATCTATTGTAGTCTTTGACTCTACAGGTTTTATATTGTAGATTAATCCAAAATTACTTACCCTTGTGTAATTATTTTGATTCTTATGATTTCAGGAATATTTTAGCTTCAAACAAACTACTCTTGGATGGATGGTTCATTTGAGAACTACTCATAGAAACTGGTTAAAGCATGGAAAACTTCTACGATTGACTATGAAAAACATCCATAATATTCTCTAGTGGCTAACAAAGCCTTCAAACTCCGACTAGAGTATAATCTTCTCTATCAACATTGTCACTTATAACTCTAATAAGACCCATGGATTTTCTCATATGTAGCTCTTTGGCTTCAAACTTGACTATTTTATTCTCATCAACTTGATGAGGTAGTAGGCCCAGACTCAATGGGCCTACTATTGACTCATTGAGTATGGTGCCTGGGTTAGGGCGGGCACACACACACACAAACACACACACACAAACACACACACACACACACACATGTCACTTTCACTTGTGGCTTATTTTCTTGAGAATGGATATTTGATGATATTTAACACTACATGGATGGTAGGTATAAGTTAAAAAAAATTTAAGTAGGACATGGCTAACAACTGATAGGCTTGTTGACACTTGTAATACGTATTCAAGGCTAACAAATATGTTGTTTTGTTTATATGGATGTAGGTGAGGACTCTATCTTTACTTAGGATATTTTTGGCTAAGCTGTCGTCCATCACAGTCGAACATGGCCTCTTTGACTTCAGGTTAAGTTGTTCTCAACTATCTTATATACAAAACACTAAAATGATACCTTATTTTCACTATGATGTACAAAAATGAATCAAAGACTAAGTTTTTTGTGTGCTAATAATTTTCCTTTGTCTAAGCCAGCTTCTTTTGAACTGTTATGTTTTTTTGTGCATAAGTATAAGTCTAAAAATAGAAACACACACATAGAGGTCACTTTTTTGACTAAAAATATGATATTATCCTTGAAAACTTTTCTAATTGTCACTTTTTGCTTGGATTCATTAATCTATTATTAGGCCATGATGGAGCTACCTCTCAATTTTTTTAAATCTAACTACCTTGCAATATTCATTAGTAGCATAGACTATGTTCCTTTTGAATTGAGAAATGATTGATGGTACCACGTCACCTATTAACTTTAAAATTATGTGGGACTTTCCCCTAAAAAATATATTCTCCCTTGTGTGTGACAACTCCCTTATAAGTTGTTTTACACGTAACAGGTGATGGCATATTTCTTGACTTGTCATTTGTTACAGCCTACTTCCTCATGCCATTTTCTGGTTCTCGTAATGTTTCTTGTTGCTCTACTCTGCTCAACAACCAGATTTTAGACCTTATGGCCTATTGATATTACTCCCCCCCTCTCTCCCCCTAGCCCTTGCATTAGCACACACTCTTCCTCTTTCTCTCAGCCGTGTAACTTCTCTAATATGTACCTTGTCTACACCTCTGAGGCGTTAGCGTCTGCTACCTCATTGTGCCTCTAGAATTTTTGATTGAATGCACTGAAAAACTTAGAGGATAGTGGTGGGTCAACTGCCTCAGCTTGCACTTATATAAATAGGTGAGGGTTTTTTTTCCCTCACTTATCCTTTAATTACTCTATTACCATTTGTGAGTGAGGTCCACTGAATGGTTTGCTCTCGTAAATATGGAACTAGTAGAGAAAAGTGATGCCGAGTACATAGGTGACCGAGCCGCCTGTGATAACTTTTATTGCTTTAATGGATTATTGTGTTGCATGATTGAGATGTGATATTCTCTCAAAAAACTCTCACACTTAGAAGCTCCACACATCCGAAGATGTGCTTTAGTCTGTAAACATGCAGGTATCTCTTGCTCGTTGACTATTGTTGAGTCAAATTCCTCTATAGAAGTTAGACTAATATCTATATAGCTATGGTCCTTAACATTGATCCTCATAATAATCTCTTTCTGTCTCAAGTAGATATGGTCGTAGCCCCAATTGTGTACCATTTTAAGTTGATGCATGAATGGTCTTCTTTAAATTACATCAAAGTTGTTGTTGTTGCCAAAATCCACTATTACAAAGATATTTTTGTACTCTATCCCACAAGCGATTACTATGATGTGTTCCAACATACCCACTGGTCTCACATAGATTTTTTTTTCTTAAAAAAGTTAAGTACCGAGTCGCACCCCATACTAATGGGGGTAGTGCAAGCAACTTATAGTGAAAAGCACCTTGTGATCTCACCTACACAAAAACAAGAGGAGAGAGCTTCTAGGTGTAGGCTTGGAAATAGTGAGCAACGAGATTGGCTCTTCAAACCCTAGAAACAAGGAGAGCTTTTCACCTTCGTATCTTTTGCTTAACACCTTCAGAATCCACAGTGCTAGTAGCACTACAAGAGGGATTTGGATTTTGTGCAACACAACATGGACATGCTTGAAATTGGCAAGCGAATTATCATGATGGTGCTACTAACTCCAAGTGTGACTCAGCTAGGTCCTTCACCACCTAAGGACCATTCCTCGTCAGCGACGCCAATGTTAGTGGGTCATCATAAAAAAATGGACATGTATAGCATATCTATCTAGCACTAACATACTCACGTCAATACTCAAGGAAGTGACTCGAATGGGGCACATATATTCTTTGAGTGTGTCAATCCTCAAGAAGTGAACCTAACAAGCAAACGCATTAACTCAACAAGAAATCACCAACTCCCAGATTGGAAAAAATTTTATATGTTTTATCTTGCCACTCTAGGTCATCAAGCCATTTTGATGACTAAACAAACTTGAATAGCCACACAAAACTTTAAGGAAAGCTATATTGAACTTAAGATACACCTCCACCAAACTTGAAAGCATTGTGACAAGGTACCAAAATCACAATCCATCATGTGCCAGATCATAAAGACTGCAATACAATAGTTCAATCAGGTCGTCCAGGTCAAAATGTTTAAAATAATTAATTTCAGCACTCAAAATTGAAGATAAGGCTCACAGATGCTGTGGGAAAAAATAGTAGAGCATAGCAAAGTGTCATAATAATCAATATCTAATTCTCCTAAATGATTTTCTCATATTAAACTGATCATTTAATGTGGGGAAGTGCCAGGGGAGAAAAAGCTAGAATATTGGTTAAGCTAGCAGACCAGCCACAGTAGGGATCCAAAGGAGGGAAAATAGGGATCCAAAGGGGGGGCCATCTGCAAAAGAGCCATGTGCAAAAATGGGCTAAAAAGACCCTAAGGTTCAGCCCATTAAGGCTTCCAAAATGTTAAGGTTCCAAAATTCAAATGTTGTGTCCAAAGGGTTAAAGCTTAGGATGAATTGGGTGGTTTGTGTGCTCTCCAAAGTCAACACAGATCCCTACACATGAGGGGGCGAGACCTAAAGGTAGGGGATGAGAGAGAAAGCCACACACACACACACACAATCCCCCTTTACAGACACACACACACACACACACACACACACACACACACACACACACACAAGCCCCCTTTACACAAAGGGAATGAAGGACACATGTCAGATGCCTAAGCTAGTTGCTCCCAAAATGTGCTCAATTCCTATTGGATGACCCTTGAAGTGGACCAATGAGAATTAGGCTACAGTAAATTTAGCCTTATTAATTTTAAAACACTTAATAAAAAGAACCAATGAAAATTAAGTCTCGTGGATGATTATTGGACAGCCTGAGAAGGGGTCCAATAGGAATTGAGCAACCCAATGGGCTACTTAATTCCTATTGGTCAGAATGGGGAAAGGTCCAATGGGGATTTAATTCACTTAAATCAATTAAGTTTAATTGATTAAGCTCTCACAAAAGGGGAAAGGGGGACACATGTCAGAAGGCTATCACTTATGCTGCTTAATAGCCATTGGCTGAGCTTGGCATTGTCAAACAGGGAGCCTGCAAGAGCAAATAGCAAGGGGGCTCGCCCAAGAGAGAGAGGGGGCTGATTTTTGCAAGGAATTATCACACACACACTCACACAATCTCATGTGTGAAGAAAGAGAAGACTATCTCTTCCCAAGCTTTAATGGAGAGCTCATCACCTACTCCAAGCTTGTGAGATAGAAGCCTACATCAACACACTCTAGGCATGTGGATGCAAATCCAACCAAGAGCCAAGCTTCAATGCATGCTCATCTCCTCTACCAAGCTAATTACTAAGCTAAAGCTATGCTAATATGAGTGATTATGTGAGGAGATGTACATCTTTCTCGTAAGATACTCCTTCTTCCTCTCAATCTACTCTCATACCCTGCTAGCTCTCACCATCTTCGAAGGTGTGTGAGGTCTTGGTTCTGAGAACGGGGATAATTAAAGTTGTGTTTGCTAAGTGTTTAGCTTAGTGCATGAAGCTTTCATCTTCATTGCACTAGCTAGTCTTGAAGGAACACAAAGAATTGTATTGTACAATGTCTCTCTTGATGGGAGAAACCATAATACAAAGCCTTTTGGAGGGGGGACCAGCTCGATGCAAATCCGGTCCTCAACTATTGTCAATAGCTTAATTTCTCTCTCTTTTGAAAGTATTGTTGATGCTATCTAACTAGGTGTTATGCTTTTTGTTGCTCTCTCCACCCAAGCACTCTTGTAATTCTCACTAGGAATCTATTCTAATGAAATGCCCACTATGTTCATGCTAATTTCCGCTACACATAAGTTATTAGGACATTAAAATGTTACATTGGTATTAGAGCACAAGGTTTGTCTTTTCTTGCTCAAGAAGGGAGGTCCTCAAGCTAGCTATAAATGGTTGGTATTATTAATTGCCTATGCGTAAGTAGAATAGGGATTTTTCATCCTTGCAGTGCGCCTGCCTTTGTGCAGTTAACGGGGCATCACCGTCGAGAGCTATGGTATTAATAGTGGAGTCCTACGGGGCTTGCCTACGGTTGCGTATGGCTTAACCACTATTGAGCTATTAGAAGCTTGACAGGAGCCGGTGTTGTTTTGGTGTCGAAAGACCCTCTCTTCTATTCCTTGCAATTAATGGTATTCGAGCCGCGGGTATAGTAGCTTCAGTGCTTTTTCTAAAGGGGTAAAGAGGAGTAGCAACTAGGGCTTGAAGTGCCAAAGTACACCTAAAAAGTTTACACCTAAAAGTTGTTAGAATGGCTGACAATAGTAAAGAGAGTGAAATTAATGTTGATAACTTTGATTTTTCTCATGAGCAAGCTACTAATGATGCTTCAATGCTTGTTAACAAGCCATGGGCAATCCATATCTCCAAAGTGAAGTGCAACGGCAACTCCGTGCCCATGGGATTCTCCAAGCTCATCACCATGACGAGAGAACACCTAGGAAGCCTCCTTGTGAGACTACCAAAAGAGGTCTCTCTCCGATTCGGGAAGAAGAAGAGAATCCCTACGAAGGGCTCAAGAATTTACTTCTTGATGATGCATCTCCTCCCAAAGGAAAACTCAAGAGCCTCCATCGAAGGAACGAGAAATAATTGAGTCTCCCGCCACCTCGGCGGAGATGGCTCCACGAAGACGGCGGGCTAAACGCTCTCCATCACCACCAAAGCGGAGAAGACCATCACACTCTTCTCCATGCCATAATTCAAAGAGGGATGATAAAAAGCAAGAGAAGAAAAAGGCGAGAAAGAGGACACCCTCTTCTCCATCTTCTTCATCCTCTTCCTCTTATGAAAGTGATGGTGAAGACAACGAAGATCAAGACAATAAAAAGGCGAGAAAGAGGACACCCTCTTCTCCATCTTCTTCATCCTCTTCCTCTTATGAAAGTGATGGTGAAGACAACGAAGATCAAGACAATAAAAAGGCGAGAAAGAGGTCACCCTCTTCTCCACCTTCTTCAAATTCTTCACCTTCTGAAGAAAGTGATGGTGCAACCTTTGAACCATAAAAAAAAAGAGGCCATAGGAAATCCTATGCCGCATGGAAGAGGTCGTCCAAATTGAAGTAATTCAAAGAGGGAGGGAAGAGCATCTCTTTCCTTACCTATGATGGTACCTTTGGTGCTACGGACAAAGTCTTGTCCTTTATCCAGCAATTCGATGCGGCGTTTGGAGATGAGGGCTTCACGGAGTCCTCTAAGCTACGCCATGTAGCTATGCACTTTCAAAAGTCCGCCAGGCAATGGTGGTCTAGCCTACGAGCCAACGGTGAAGCTCCACGAACATGGAAAGCTTTAAGAGCTTCCATTATGAAGCAATTTTTGGCCACCGATGCCAAAGACAAAGTACTCACCGAATGGCGAAGCTTAAAGCTCTCTCCCAATGAATCCATCCACAAATATGTAGACAAGTTTTGGGACCTACAACTCAAAGCCACTGTCTTTAAAAATTTGGATTTTGGAGAACAAAAGCAACAATTTTGTGCGGGCTTAACCAAAGAAATGGCGGAGTATGTCAACTCCCAAAGACCACGCACCATATCGGCGGTAATACACCATACTATGGTGGCCTCTCGAATCAATTTCCAAACGGGGGCTAAAAGAAATAATAAGCCCCCAGAAAACAAGGGTTCCAATGAGCCTAAGGGGAAGGACAATGTCCAAAAGTCTCCTAAGGGCAACTCCAACAAAGCTAAAGAGAAGGGAGTTTACAAAGGTAAGAACAAACTCTCTCCTGAAGAGCTTGAGCATTATCGCAAGGATAACCGGTGTTTCAAGTGTGGCGAACAAGGGCATGCGTACGAGTGATGAGGACAAAAAGGGCAAGAAACAACGAAAGAACCAGAGTTTCGAAAAGAACGAAAAGCAGATCCCGACACTTTTCTTGATAGTTTTGATGATGATTCATCCTCTTCTGAGAGTTTGGAATCCGATAACCATATGTTTTATTCAAAGAGGAAGCACTTTTGCAGAGCCAACCAATATGATTTTCTCGAGGGCAAGGGGAAAAAGACCACGGAAGAGGGTGGACACACAGTATTGTTTGAGACCTTTTCAGGGTTTTGAGATGCTCCTAAGGCTTTAGTCTTTATTCAACAGTTTGACATAGCGTTTTCTGGAGGCCGCTACGCAGAGCACTCCAAGATTAGACGGGCATCATCATTTTTGCATGGACATGGTGGTCCACTATTTTGTTAAGAAAAGAAGCACCGACAACGTGGCTGAAGTTGAAGAGACTCTTTATTTCTTCGTGGCTCACTCAAGAATACGATTTGGACGTGATTACTGACGGGAATCATCTTCGGATGGTCAAGGCAGAAACTTTGGATACTTACTGTGAGAGATTTTGGGATGTTTTTCTACTTGCTTCATCCTTTAAGAAGATCAGTTTCAAGCAGCAAATCGAGTGATTCTGCTGTGGACTTCCCAAAGAGATACGAGACTAGTGCTTGTTATAGAAATCTGAGTCCATACAATAGTTGATGGGATATGCTAAGCAAGGCTTTGTTATGCATGTGGGTAACTTGACTTATCCATAAGATAAACCTTCAACAAGTCATAATAGAAGCAGATGACAAAAAGATACACGACCTCGACTGACAGAAGAACGGAAAGACGAATATCTGAAAATGGGAAAGTGTTTTGAATGTGGCGAACAAGAAGATATATCTGCATGGTGCCCCAAAAAGGCACAAGAATGAGAATGACTAATAGATTGAAAATAGAATAAATACTAGATAGAAAATTAGGGATGAACTGGCAATATTTTTCTTTATGAATTATGAACGAATAATTTTGAAGTAGGACTTTTCGAAGATGACTTCTGTTTACATATGAAACGAATGTTTTATAGAGGATCCTGCTATCTGTGAACAAATAACAAGTGAAATAGAGAATGAGATGATAACGAATTCGGAGCAATGACAGCTCCAGAATGAACGACAATAATCATGAATTTTGAATCATGATGAATGATTGAATGGAGCGCATCAAGAGTTCCCTAGGGATGAGATTGCCACAGAGTGAAAAGATGACTAGAAGTGAATGATTCTTGGAAATGATTACTTGCTCATGATTGTGTTTGAGTGCAGATGGAATGATTGACGAAATGGCTGTAGCCTTTCGTACTTGTCCCCAAAAGAACAACCGCCAAGATCCTCCTAGAGCTTCCTTGGTTGAAATCCAGAGGAGGAGACTCACCAAACTCATCACAAAGGATTTCCTCTATGCCATGCTTGGGGAAAGGTAAGAGAACATGATGATTTTATTCTCTTTGACCCTGGTTCTACTCACAATTTTATATCTATAGAGTTGGCCACCAAGCTAGGCATACAATCCTACGAGATGGGAGATGTCCTACCCGCAGACAGTGCCTTCAAGGGGCAAGAAGCTTCAGTCACTCCCTTAATCGGGAAATTGAGGCTTCATGTCCAAGGCTATGTGGACAAAGAGGACTTCTTTATCTCTCCTCTCAAGCATGAGGATGTAATCCTAGGGGCACCATGGTTTGACCGCCTGGCTGCCGATGTTAAATTTCCTGAAAGGAGAATCTCCTTTAAGTTCAAGGAAAAAGACATGTATATAGATGCTAAGGAAATGGGTAACACTATCCCCATTGTACATACACCAGCTTTCAACAAGTCAATAAAGAGCTCTATTTCCGTGTACATGATTTTTTTAAAAGATTTTCAAAATGAACCTAATGCTTTAGCAAAAGAAAATCAAAGCAACCAAAAGGAATTAGAGTTATCCAATTTTCTCAAGGGGTTTCAAGATGTTTTTATTGACGACATCCCTTGTGAGCTAACTCCTAAACGAGGTAATGATGACCATGCAATTGAACTTCTTCCAGGAAGTTCACCGCCTAACAAACCTCCTTATAGAGTTTCTCAAGCTCAACAAGAGGAGATTATGCGGCAAGTGCATGAGTTAGTTGAGAAGGGCATGGTTAGGCCTAGCTCATCTCCATTTTGCTCACCGGTGCTATTAGTGCAAAAAAAAGACGGCACATATCGAATGTGTGTCGACTATAGAGCACTAAATAGGATCACTATCAAAAATAGGTTTCCCGTTCCACGGGTAGAAGACCTATTTGATAAGCTACCAGGATCGACCTACTTCAGTAGGATTGACCTAAAAAGTGGCTATCATCAAATAAGGATAGTTAATCAAGACATTGTAAAGACCGCATTTCGCACCACATTTGGTCTTTACGAATACATTGTCATGCCTTTTGGCTTGACCAATGCACCAACCACATTCAACCGCTTGATGGAGAAGCTAATCATGCCTCATCGAACCTTCACTGGAGTGTTCTTTGATGATATTACCATCTACTCTAATTCATTAGACGAACACAAGCAACACCTCCAGGTAATATTTCAAGTTTTGAGAGAGAATAAACTTTATGTTAATCGAAAGAAAATTGAATTTTTCTTGCAAGAGATTCAGTATTTAGGTCACATTATCTCTCAAGATGGCATCCAAATGGATCCATCAAAGTTAGAGGTAATAAAAGGATGGCCTAAACCAAGGAATCTTCATGAACTAAGAAGCTTTATAGGTATGTGTGCATACTATAGACGCTTCATAAAAAAGTTCTCACAAATTGGGGGACCATTACATGACCTAACAAAGAAAATCATTAGGTATACATGGTCTGCTAAGGATAACAATGCTTTCAAAAATCTTATCTCTCAACCTGTGCTTACACTACTGGATCTCTCAAAACCATTTGAGGTCCAATGTGAAGCTTGCGGTGATTGCCTTGGAGCTGTTTTGCTCCAAGAAGGGCACGCCATAGGCTATGAGAGTCGAAGGCTCGACCCTATTGAGCAAGCTCTAGGCATATATGAAAAGGAAGTCCTTGCAGTTCTGCATGCCTTAGACTCATGGAAGCACTATTTATTGGGGACTCCTTTCATTCTGCGAACGGATCACCAAAGTCTTAAGTACTTCATGACGCAGACCAAGCTCTCCGACAAACAAATGAGCTGGGCAAATTTCCTTTCGCAATTTCATTTTCATATTGCTCACATTGCTGGCAAGCATAATCAAGTAGCTGATGCACTCTCAAGACGGCCGAGAGTGAATGCGGTTTCCATAGCAACTCACAATGATCTATCTTCAATGATAGATGAGTATGCTATTGATCCCGATTTTAGAGATGTGATTTCAGCCCTTGCATTAGGGAAGAAAGAAGAACCATTTACTTTACAAGATGGTTATCTTCTCTATGGCAATAGACTATGCGTTATTAACTCACTACGTCAGAAAGTAATGTATGAATCTCATGCTCCACCTTATGCGGGGCATAGAGGGATTCAGTCTATCTTAAAGGGAATTGAAACATATTTCTATTGGCCTACCATGAAAGTGAATATACAAGAGTATGTTTCTAAATGTGTGGTATGCCAAAAGACAAAATTCGATAGAGGGAAGCAACTTGGATTGCTTCAACCCTTGCCAATCCCTAATTCACCATGGGAGAGCATATCCATGGATTTTATCTTTGGATTGCCTAAGTCTATCCATGGGAATACGGGAATATGGACGATAGTAGACAGGTTCAGTAAACAAGATCATTTTATACCTGTCAAAAAGACTATCAAAGCCCATCAAATGGCAACCCTCTTCATTTCACAAATTTTCAAGTACCATGGCTTGCCAATGTCCATAGTGTCGGATAGAGATCCTAGAATGACCAGTAATTTCTGGAAGGGTCTCTTTGAGAATTTAGGGACAAGGCTAAACTTCTCTTCGGCCTATAATCCACAAACGGATGGCCAAAGTGAAATAGCTAACCTAACCATTCTCGCTCTACTAAAAGCCTATGTAACGCAAGTAGATCAAAGATCCCAATGGGAGAAGTACTTACCCTTAGTGGAGTATGCTTACAATAACACTGTACATACTTCCACGGGAAAAGCACCTTTTGAGGTAATTGAGGGAAGATCAAAAAGTCCCTTGCTACTTAAGGTACATGGGAAGATCTTTGCTGCAGATGAGTATAGCCGAGACCTACAAGAATCTTTTCAAAAGATTAAGGATGCTATCTCTATCTCACAGCAAAGGCAAAAGGCTGCTGCTGACAAGCACAGAAGATCCCAAGCCTTTAAAGAAAATGATTGGGTCTTATTAAAGTTTCCCAAGGCTCGATTAAGGCACACGACGGGCAAGAATCCTACGAGCCACCAAAAGTACTATGCTAAACTAACAAAAAGGTACTATGGTCAATCAATGAGATGGCCTATCAACTCAAGTTGCCCAATCATTGGCTCATACACAATGCTTTCCATGTGAGCCTATTAAAGCCTTACAAAGGAGAGCCACCTCAAGAACCAACTATTGAAGACCCACCGGAGATCGAGGACCAAGAGGAGGTGCTACAGCCCGAGTCCATTCTCCGACATGAAGACAAGGTACTAAGAGGTGGTAAGACTATCCGACGATATCTTATTAAGTTTAAGAATTATCCTTTTGAAGATGCTAGATGGATGCAAGGCATACAATTAAAGGATAACCTAAACCTTGTCAATGCTTACAATGCTTCCCAAGAGTAAGCAAATGTACAAAATCTTAAAAATGAACCAAGTTTTTGTCTTATAAGACTCTCTTTTTTTTTTATTGTGCACAAAAATGAAGTAGTATGCATGCTTAGATCAAGTTTGCGGAGACGACGTCTCCCAAACACCAAGTAGAGCTTGTCACTCTACTATGGAAGACTGATAGGACTAATGTGCAGACATGCTTGCGGCAGCCTCAAGCTCTCAAGCGCCAAATGGACTAGTCATCCATTGTGGAATGATGTCGTAGGGTAACATAGGGATCCTCTACCCGCTAAGAAAAGGACTCATGAATATGCTTTATCTTCTCTACACCATAGTCGAGGACGACTATGATTTCAAGAGAGAGGTAATGTCATAATAATCAATATCTAATTCTCCTAAATGATTTTCTCATATTAAACTGATCATTTAATGTGGGGAAGTGCCAGGGGAGAAAAAGCTAGAATATTGGTTAAGCTAGCACACCGGCCATAGTAGGGATCCAAAGGAGGGAAAATAAGGATCCAAAGGGGGGGGCCATCTCCAAAAGAGCCATGTGCAACAATGGGCTAAAAAGACCCTAAGGTTCAGCCCATTAAGACTTCCAAAATGCTAAGGTTCTAAAATTCAAAGGTTGTGTCCAAAGGGTTAAAGCTTAGGATGAATTGGGTGGTTTGTGTGCTCTCCAAAGTCAACACACATCCCTACACATGAGGGGGCGAGCCCTAAAGGTAGGGGATGAGAGAGAAAGCCACACACACACACAAGCCCCCTTTACACAAAGGGAATGAAGGACACATGTCAGATGCCTAAGCTAGTTGCTCCCAAAATGTGCTCAATTCCTATTGGATGACCCTTGAAATTGCTCCCAAAATGTGCTCAATTCCTATTGGATGACCCTTGAAGTGGACCAATGAGAATTAGGCTAGAGTAAATTTAGCCTAATTAATTTTAAAACACTTAATAAAAAGAACCAATGAAAATTAAGTCTCCTAGATGATTATTGGACAGCCTGAGAAGGGGTCCAATAGGAATTGAGCAGTCCAATGGGCTACTTAATTCCTATTGGTCAGAATGGGGAAAGGTCCAATGGGGATTTAATTCACTTAAATCAATTAAGTTTAATTGATTAAGCTCTCACAAAAGGGGAAAGGGGGACACATGTCAGAAGGCTATCACTTATGCTGCTTAATAGCCATTGGCTGAGCTTGGCATTGTCAAACAGGGAGCCTGCAAGAGCAAATAGCAAGGGGGCTCGCCCAAGAGAGAGAGGGGGCTGATTTTTGCAAGGAATTATCACACACACACACACAATCTCATGTGTGAAGAAAGAGAAGACTATCTCTTCCCAAGCTTTAATGGAGAGCTCATCACCTACTCCAAGCTTGTGAGATAGAAGCCTACATCAACACACTCTAGGCATGTGGATGCAAATCCAACCAAGCGCCAAGCTTCAATGCATGCTCATCTCCTTTACCAAGCTAAAGCTATGCTAATATGAGTGATTATGTGAGGAGATGTACATCTTTCTCGTAAGATACTCCTTCTTCCTCTCAATCTACTCTCATACCCTGCTAGCTCTCACCATCTTCGAAGGTGTGTGAGGTCTTGGGTCTGAGAACGAGGATAATTAAAGTTGTGTTTGCTAAGTGTTTAGCTTAGTGCATGAAGCTTTCATCTTCATTGCACTAGGTAGTCTTGAAGGAACACAAAGAATTGTATTGTACAATGTCTCTCTTGATGGGAGAAACCATAATACAAAGCCTTTTCGAGGGGGAACCGGCTCGATGCAAATCCGGTCCTCAATTGTTGTCAATAGCTTAATTTCTCTCTCTTTTGAAAGTATTGTTGATTCTATCTAACTAGGTGTTATGCTTTTTGTTGCTCTCTCCACCCAAGCACTCTTGTAATTCTTATTAGGAATCTATTCTAATGAAATTCCCACTATGTTCATGCTAATTTCCGCTACACATAAGTTATTAGGCCATTAAAATGTTACACAAAGCCTCAAAATAGCTCAATCCACATTTTTTACAATACAAAAACACAACCAACAACTCAAAAGAAACACTCATGAGAACAAGCCACGCTTTCTCCTTGCACACTAAATGTGGCTCAGCCCTTGCTAACTCATAGAACCTAGACCTCTCCTTCAGCTTGCTTTCCTACATATCCTTGCAAAAGCCTTTCAACTTGAACACACAATGAAGGAAGCATCATAAGATTTCATCTGTATCCCGTGGCAATTAGTGGAACAGGGATCAATGTTGCAGAAGTACTTTATTCTCATATAATCAAAAGGAGTCTTACTAGCATGTGAGGACACACTCGTCACCTCATATGGTTAAGCTTGTTTGCATCTTAGCAGCTTGCTATATGTCAAAGTCTGCAACATCAAGGTAATGTAAAACAACAGATTTGACTTGTTTTCAATTAACATCAAGAAGATTACCATAAATCTTGGTGATAACACTTTTGCAAGTATCATAGCATAAGTGAGGAAATCCTTTTAGTTGCTATGGTTTAGTTACTTACTCTTGGTCAAAAAGACTCTTGACTAGCAATCTTGGCATGATTCTCCAATAATTCCTCATGAGCAGTTTGAGCACCACTGGATCATGGACAGCCTCTAGAATCCCCTTACCTTACCATCTCATGGTAAAGCCTGTTCTAGTGCATTCCTCATCTTTGCCCACGCTTGCTAGCTAGCTTCCTTCTCTTTCATTCTTTTTTTCCTACAAGCCATCCTACTCCAAGAATTGTAGCTAACCCAAGGATACGATTTCTTGCCCCTCTGCTTGCCACGATGGCTATTTGCTAAAAGAGTTTTTCAGGGTCCCCCATCTTGTTAGCAATTTTCCCCTTTTTTTAAAAAATCAGTCATATGTTACCTTAATGGCACGTTGGCATACTTACCCCCAAAAAAAGTAAAACTCCAGGAGTACACAAAAACTGAGGCATATGCCGGTCCATTGAAGTGTGAACACTACAAGTACCATTGAATATCCAGCAAAGGTGTCATATAAAACTCATGTACGAAAATTTAAAAATCCCTAAAGGATGAAAAATCTAAGCTTTGATGGTGCCTAACTCTACATGAAGTGGAGCAAAAAACGGATACAAATAGCATTTTTGTACCCCATTTTTACTGTCCATGTGACCGACGGCAAGCATAAAAAGGATTCTTGATCTCAAAAGTGATTAAAAAAAGCACCTGACATAGTTTGCCAAACCCTTATTCTGCTAAAGAACTCATTCAGGTGAAAAGACGCTATGTACAACTATGTTATAGCTGCATATGACGTGATAATTGATACCACTTGGATCAAAAGGCCATTGCATACATGATCCATGCATGACTACAAACTGCCTTTAGAACTTGCCTCAATGAAGATCAAAGCAAACACTAAAAACCCTTGCAAAATCATTATATCAAAGTCACATCTACCATCAGAAGGGGTTTCCACATGCTTCATACAAGGAAACTCATTATGCTTGGGCTGATGTATGTACAATTTGTTGACATGTCCCATCAAATTTATTCTCAAGTAAATTATATCCACAGGCATATCCAAACCTAGTCTTTCACAATCATTCATTGCCTTTGATAAATGTGCTTCCAACCAAGGAATTGTGTCTATCACATCACCTTCCATGCATGCTTCCAATCGGGTGGTAGGAGTCTCAAAACCTAAAACAACAATTCTTTTTGGCTCAGCATACATGCTACTAGGGAAATCCACATCGTCAACATCCTCATCATGTAATTTTGAAGACAAATTATTCCTAGAACCATTATACTTTCTCTTAGACCCTCTTTGCATCCTCATAGTCTCCAACCTTCCACATGCTTTTTAAGCAAGACTATTTGTAACATCATCGACATCCATGATAGGTTCAATGAAGCCCCAATTTTTGTTATCACCAGTAAATGCATCCATGCTAGACATCGGAGATGAATCTACATCACAGATATCACAATTTCTATATGTAAGACTATGTTTCCCATAACATTGATCAGAAGCCTCCTCATCATGAGACAAAGTTTCTCATCTACAAGCACCACCATATACTTAATGTATGCATCAGGAGCACATTTTCTTTTCTTGTAATCATCAGTGTCAGCAACAAGAGGTAAAGAACTTGTAAATTGACAAGCATCACGGGAAGATTTGGATGAACTACATTCTTGCTCATTTTCCTTACTTGAATCTTCTTGCCCATCAAAGGACTCTAAAGCTTGATTTCCTTCATTGTCTTTATGAGCTTCACTTGGACAGCTTGTTATGATGGCTCTCATGTACAGAGAGATTGAAGAGTCATCACAAGAAGACTCCTCATCAGTAATTGCTCCATCAAACAGAATACAATCAATAGACTCATCAGCAGAGGACAAACTTGCTCTATAATCATCAAATCCAAAATCACAATAATAACCACTCTTGTCCAACTTATCACCATCATACATCTTACATGGAGCATCTAGGAAGCATAAATATCCCATTGCATCAACCATTTGTAGACATCTCTCTGCAAGGAAATCTAATAGATGATATGCATTATCATCATAAGCATCAGCATCAAACTAACTTTGCGGCTTTTCACAAAAATCCTCTTGGAACGACTCAAAAACCATTAAAATTGATGCTTCCCTTGGATCTTGTAGTGCTAAAAACTTCCAATAGTGCATCACCAAAGAAAACTTCAATGCTAACCAACTATATCGCTAGTTCTCATGAAGCATGTGTAGAAGGATGAAAGCACCACAAGAAAGGCATTGAGAAGAAAATTTTTCTTTTGCCCCATCATCTACAATGTGAAGATGCATCATCTCTTTTTCCACTCTTGCAATAACCAACTATAGCGCTAGTTCTCAAGAAGCATGTTTAGAAGGATGAAAGCACCACAAGAAAGGCATTGAGAAGAAAATTTTTCTTTTGCCCCATCATCTACAATGTGAAGATGCATCATCTCTTTTTCCACTCGTGCAATCCAAGACTTAATACATTCCTCACATGTACCATAAAAGTATCAAGAGCGCATTAATGGCACCTCAAGTTCTACATAACATTTCAATAAAGCAACCTTCATTGATTGCCAATTGTACAACACATGTATAGGAATATTTTCACAAAACTGCAAGGCATCTTCACCCAATCTCTGATACATACAATTGGCTCTATCTTCATCATCATAAATGCCAAGGTCTAAAAGCACATCATCAGCTAAAGCCACCCATGACTGCACGTCTTCACCTCTCCTTCCACAAAAGCATACATGGTGGACATCCTATGCATCCATTCTCAATGAATGGTGAGCTACATTAGCTTGTTAGTGTTGAGAATCCTATCCTAAAGGTACTTGAAAACATGTCCTCAGTGGGGGAACCAAAATGATGTGGGAAAATAGTAGAGCATAGCAAAGCCTCAAAATACCTCAATCCATATGGTTTACAATACATAAATTCAACCAAAAACTCAAAAGCAACACT
This sequence comes from Adiantum capillus-veneris, assembly GCF_014529385.1. NCBI lineage: Eukaryota > Viridiplantae > Streptophyta > Polypodiopsida > Polypodiales > Pteridaceae > Adiantum > Adiantum capillus-veneris. The sequence goes on from NC_140960.1 coordinate 41,926,866, forward strand.
CATGAGAACAATTCACACTTTCTCCTTGGATGCTAAATGTGGCTCAGCCCTTGCTAACTCATAGAACCTAGACCTCTCCTTCAGCTTGCTTTCCTACATATCCTTACAAAATCCTTTCAATCTGAACACACTATGAAGGAAGTATCATATGAGCCCATATGTAGCCCATGAAAACGAGTGGAACATGGATCAATGTCGCAGAAGTACTTTATTTTTATATAGTCAAAAGGAGTCTTATTACCGCCTGAGAACACACTCGTCACCTCATATGGTTAAGCTTGTCTGCATCTTAGCAGTTTGTTATATGTCAAAGGCCGCAATAGCAAGGTAATGTAAAACAATAGGTTTGACTCGTTTTCAATTGACATCAACAAGATTCCCACAAATCTTGGCAATAACAATTATGCAAGTATTGTAGCATTAGTGAGGAAATCCTTATAGACACTATGGTTTAGTTACGTTACTCTTAGTCACAAAGACTCTTGACTAGCAACCTTGGCATGATTCTCCAACAATCCCTCATGAGCAGTTTGAGCACCACTGAATCAAGACAAGCCTCTAGAAGCCCCTTACCTTAACATCTCATGGCAAAGCCCGTTCTGGTGAATTCCTCATCTTTGCCCACGCTCGCTAGCTAGCTGCCTTCTCTTTCATTCTTTTTTTCCTATGGGCCATCCTACCCCAAGAATCATAGCTGACCCAAGGATGTGATTGCTTGCCACTATGGCTAATTGCTAAAAACATTTTTCAAGCCCCCCACCTTGTTAGAAGTTTCCTCTTTTTTTCAAAATATCACTGATATGTTGCCTTAATGACCTAGTGGAATGCTATATAGTTACCCTCAAAGGAAGTAAAACTCCAAGAGCACACAAAAATTGAGGCATGTGTGGGTCCATTGAAGTGTGAACACTTCAAGGACCATTGAATAGGGATCAAAGGTGCCATATAAAATTCACGCACAGAAATGGGGAAATCCCTAAAGCATGGCCAATCTAAGCTTTGATTGTGCCTCAGTCTACGTGGCGTGGGAAAAAAATGGATACAAAAAGGATTTACGCACCCCATTTTTATTGGCCATGTGCCCGATGGCAAGCATAAAAGGGATTTTTGATCTCAAAAGTTCTATAAAAACACCTGACAACGCAAATTCACAAACCACGATAGAACTTGAAATGCTTACACCTGAATGAAAGATCAAGAGAAGACGAGCACAATGCAAGTTTCTGAATGGAAATCAGATTACCTAATCATTAGAAAAGTCAACTACAAGTTAGAGCTACTTGGTTGCTTGAGCGTACATACATAAAGATCCTCTTTTTCCAAAATATAAGCCTCCTTTTCATACTAAGTTTATTATCTTTTATACCTAGGGCTTACTAAAAGGCTAGTGACTAGTCTCACATGGGCCTTTACAACTATAAGGAAATAATTACAACTCATAGAGTAGATATGCTACTCTAGAATCAGATTTTACACATAGTATAGCTACACTAGCTCAAAAAAATTATAGAGTACAAATCTACTAAATGTGGCGTCCGACTAGGTGGACGCCCGTATGTTGAAATGGCCAAACAAGGCTTGACACTAGCTTGAGATAACAATGTATTCTTTTTGGTAAATCTAATATATATATCCACTCACAATTGTGAGTTTGGCAAAAAAAGACATCTTCAAAGCCATTCTCAAGTGTTCCCACGTTTCCTTTTTTTACATTTTACAATAGATTTTCAAATCACTATCATGTTTCTCCTTCTAGCAACAAGGTGACCATCGTTACTTTGTATGCATCTTCATTCATATAATTGTTTAGAGCAGCCAATGCATTTGTTCTACAGAATGTTCAACCTCATTACTGTTACCACCCTTAAAGACCTCATCAATGAGATTTGTTTGTAGGCCTTGAGTGGCTTTTTAAGTGAGTCAATCTCATAATTGAAGTTCTATTATAGAATTCTTCTCTAAAAGAGAAGCACCAAAATATGTGATGGATTAGGGGGTGGCCTCTATAACACCTTGTATCACCAAAAAAAGGGGACAAAAGTTTTGCAATTACGCCCGCTCACTATTCACAATACAACTTCAGTAAAATTCTCCCTAACATATCCCCCTCGATTAGCTACCCTCTATACTCATAATCATGCTATATTGGCTAAGTCTATTGCTCCCAAGGAACAAGGTGAAGGTCCGGTTTGAAAGAAACTAAAGCTATGGAATGCAAAGACCCAAATTGAAAAAATAAACCAAATAATTTTCCAATTAATCACAATTTGAGGCTGTGAAATGACAAGATCTAGTTAACTAAACAAAAGAATATTTCAAAAATTCACATAAAAGGTAGGTTCAATTAGTATATAAAATAATAAAATTTTGAATGTCCACCTAAGTCTCTTCTCCTCTAAGGCTTTTGTAATAAATTTTTGAATCTCCACCTAACTCTCTCTTCTCCTCTAAGGCTTCCTTTAGAAACCCAAAAAGTTGTGGATAACATGCTTGGCCACCCCTAGATTGAGAGACCTTAGCTTGTTGAAACATCATTGTATTCCTCATGATTGTAAGGTTTTGCACTTTTTGCTCATCAATAAAGACATACTTGCCTTTTCACAAAAGAAAAATATCCTTTTGTACAAACATTAAAAAGTAAGATCTTTTCATTTTGCTACCTTTGCAAAGTCACATGCACAAAAAAGACGTTCTATCCATGCTCAAATGATGCCTTTCGACCTCTTGTACACCTCAATGAGAACCTTGTTTAACATAACTTGGTTTCATTCCAAAATTTGGCTACCTTTTTTATAAAACTCTCTTAAAATAAAAGGTATTTTTGGCCTTCTAAAGGCCTTACTATCCATATGGGTGAAGGTCAGTGTTTGACATGTGTCCCTCAAAAGAGACTCAAAAGTCTTGAACAAAAAGAAGTCATGTTCTTTCAAATGTTATTTCCCAAAGGTGAATTCATTTTTGGCATGATAAAGGCCTTATTATCCATATGGGTGAAGGTCATCCAACTCTAATTGTTTGACAGGTGTCCCTTGAGAGAGCCACAAAAGTCTTGAAGGCAAATAAATTATGTCCCTTCAAATGGTGTTTCCCAAAGCTGCCTTCATTTTTTGGGTTGATAAAAAAGGCTTTAGAGAACAAAGGATTAAAGAGTGTATTTAAAGGAGTTTGATCCATGATTTTAAGTGTTGATTCATTAAAAGAATTTAATATTCAGATTTAGAAAGAGTCCTTTTATTTAAGACTTCACAAAGATTCGTTTCATTAAACTATTTTATTATTCTCTATACTTATTAAATTTATCCTTTTTTATGAATGCATTGAAATATTCTTTTGTTTTAGGTTTTCAATGATTTTTCTTTAATTAAATTTCCTTTTCATTTTATTTTGTTTTCAAATGATAATGTGCAATCTGCACCTCTCACCTTATTATTTAATGGGAGCTTTTCCTAAAACAAAAACCATTCATGATTATGTATGTATAGTGAATAATTAATTTATATTTCTATTTTCTCTCTTTTTTATTTTATTTTATTTTTGAATGATAATATGCAATGTGCAGCTTTCACCTCATTATTTAATTGGGGTCTTTTCTTGAATATAGATTGTTTGTGATTATGTATGTATAATTGATAATATAACTTTATATTACAAGACAAAAAAAATGTGTGATTCTACATTTAAACTTACACTTCATAAATTTCATGATTCGTCCCCCCTTAACTTAGTAGGCCTTCATGCCTCCTCATTTTGTTTTAGCATACTAAAAACGTCTTTAGAGAACCAATGAGTAAAGATTGAACTCATAGAAGTTTGATCTATGATGTGAAGTATTGGTTCAATAATATTTTTTAAATATTATGATTTATACAGAGTCCTTTTATTTAAGGACTTCACAAAAGATTCATTTTATTAAATTTTTTTATTATTCCCTATGCTTATTAAATTTATCTTTTTTTATGAAGGCATTAAAATATTCATTTGTTTTAGTATTTTAATGTGTATTTTTATTTTATTGTTTTTAGTTTATTTTATTTTCAAATGATAATGTGCACCATTCACCTTAAGTGGGGCCTTTCCTAATATATAAACCATTTGTGATTATATATGTATAATGAATAATATAATTTTATACTAAAACAGAACAAAGACTCCATGTGATTGTAAGAACTCATTTCAACTTACTCTCTATAAAATCTCATCCCCTCTTAACTTAGCAGGCCTTCATGCCTCCTCACCTTGTTTTCTAGATTTCTTCCAATAGGTAGAATTTTCCTCTTCTCATTGCTCTCAATTAGCAACTTTAAACAACGTAGTTGTAGATGGAGATTTTTTGTTTAAAAATATTGTATCATACTCCTATAGACTACTTTATAGTTTGTTGAATACGCTTAGATTTTTCATTAGGAGACCTTTTAGCAGACCTTTGTGAAATAGTAATACTTGAATCTATATTGTAATTCTCATTGAAAAACATTTTATTACAATTTTAGAACATAAAAATGGCTCAAAAACGTGGATATGCATACCTTAACATAGGCTACAAAAAATTATTATTAGGGAAAATATATCTATAAGCATTCAACCAAAAATATATGGCAAGAGTAGAGTTTAGTGATGTTAGTAACATGACCAAAATATCACATATAGGTTTCATAAAATTCCTATTGTGCTTGGAAAATCTCAATTGAAATGTCCTTAATATCTCTTGTTTATGAATTAGACACCTCTATTGCAATTGTAAACCATGAGACATGTGGTTATGCATAGGCTTGGAGCTTTTGACAATTGGTAGACTAGTGAAAGAGCATGAAGCCCCGTGTTGGATTATGGTGGTGGGTAATCCAGTGTAGCATTCATGTTACTGGCATAATTAAGAGACTAAGAATGATAATTACACACTTAAAAAATCAATACATACAAGAGAATAGCATAGGCACACAAGGATTATTGAAAAGACTAAATACATGCTCAATTTATAGCCTTGAGCTAGGCTTCTTTGCACACATAAGTGTTGATTTCATTAGGAAGGAGGTTGCACACTATGATTCCACATTGGATTTATCACATGGTCTATCGTATTTCACAAGTTGACTAGGTATCCACTTGTAGAGGTTGAGAAGAGGGTGCTCACACACATTAGTTGCTACAAAATATGCACCGTAACAACCCTCCCCTTGTGGGTTTTGATGCAATACAACACTCACACTATCTCCCCTCAAAACACATTAGGGGTAGTTACATGAGTCACAATCCTCTCCTTCTTGAACAAAAATAGGGATACACAAAAACAAGGTGGGGTACACAAAATCCTCCCCTACAACACAAAAGGGGTGAGGAACACATGGATAAAGTGCACAAAATACATCAATGTAAATTAGATCAACATATTCAACTTTGATTTTAGAATATTCTACAACAACATTGATTGAGTTTTTCCTTTGTCTTTGTTGTGGCTGTTGTTGCTTGTGGTTGCCTTGTTCCCTGCATCCTAACACCCCCCTCCCCCCACAATTAGTTAAAAGGGACATGCATCTTCTTTCCTAGAAAAATAATTGGCTCCAAGCACAATATAATCTAGAATTGGTGATAGTAGTTTCATTTGAAGAAATCCCACCTTTAATGACTTTATTAGCATTTTTGGTGTTTAAATCATTAAATATAACAATAATTCTTAGTATCTTTATTCTCTGCTTCTAGAATTATTCTAGACCTTGCTGGATATGCCCAAATATGGGCCTTTGATGTGTGAAGTTAGCCACACTTGCTTCAAGGTATAGTATTGTGGTTCATCTTGAAGAGCATGCCAATTTGAAAGCTGTGTGGTGCGGGTGTGTGTGTGTGGTGAGTGTAGAGTGATAGATTGTGTGTGGGTGGAGTACTCACTACTATTAAATGAGTGAGACCCCTTATTCTTTTATGTAGAAAAAATAAGTTCATTGGTCACTAAATTAGTGGAAAATTGGCATTGCATGTCTGTCCTTGAGGCAGACACATGCCGCCTTTACCCCAACATACTCCCACTTAAAGAAAAATGTGACAATAAGTGGGTCCTACTAGCTAAATTTCTAGTTCGTACAAAAAATGGATGTCACGCATATTTGAAAAATGGATGTCAAGAGATCAAAATATTCATATGCATCAAAAGGTATATAATGAGAAATCTTGGGAGGAATTCGACAGAGTCTCCCTTGTAAATTGAGGAAAATCTCAACCATAAACCTCATCAAAGATACCAAAGTGGGAGATCACCTTGACCACTACACAATCATAACCATTATGTATGTATATGCAACCTTTAGCTCAACAAAGATCTACCAAAGAAACATCTAGAACATGTAACTTGTGATTACCTACAACTTGTAAGCAATAGACTTAGGATCAAAATATCCATCGATCAGAAACAATGCATAACATGTAACATGTAGCTCCACTATGAGCATACATAAATCTCACTCCTATGAGACTGGATACACGAACACTAAATTCATACCCAAATGTGATAGAAAACCTCTTCAAGTGAGAGTCAAACTCAATCACTGTCAATGTAGGAGGTTTTGATAGAGAGGCTTTTGCATAAATCCTAGTTGTTTAACTAGGTTTCCCTAAAAAACAAGGCTAAGAAAATTTATTTTTGAGTAGTTCTCACAAAGATAAAGAGGAAGAGAATTAGTTGTATTGCACAATCAATGTTGTTCTCATTTGTCATAAGAATTGTTGTATTCCATAGAATTAAGTAATCATCTGTGACATAACTTGGTCATATCAATTCTTATGCTTAGAATCAGTGTGCACTTCCTTATGCTCTCTTGTGATCTATATTTAATTTTGGTGGATTTGGTGTCATTAAATCTAGAAAGATTTCTCTCTTTCATGATGATAATGGGCTCATCTTAAAGATGATGTCCATGTGAACAAGATATTTAGGCTGATGAAGTTTCCTTGCTTTCAAGGAATTCTATTAAAATTCCTAATGCTACTCCTCTTAAAATGTTTTTCAGCTTTGAAATGTAAACTAGTCTTGCTTGGTAGTCATTTCTATAAAATGCTATTGGGAATGTTATGTTTATCGATAATACATTGCAATGCAAAGAGATTACTACTTTAACAAAAGTTGAGACATAGTTTAATAGACATAAGATGAAGACATTACTATGCCCAATGGGAAATTAAAAAAAATTATGGTTGTAGCATAGGATATATATATATATATATATATATATATATATATATATATATATATATATATATATATATATATATATATATATATATATATATATATATATATATATATATATATATATATATATATATATATATATGTTATGGTCTATTGAAGCATGCTTCTTTATAAAAATATAGCCTTTATGGACTCCTCTGAAATGTGGTGAGGTCTTTGTGTCCCCCATGGCATCTATATGCATGGAATTTTATATATATTGATATGTGGAATTACATAATATATTATTCCTCTAGGAATTGTTTTTAAAACAGAGGATATGTGTAGATTGACATCAAGCATCTAGTACTAAAGTAAACAAGTAACCATGTGGCTAACTCCAAATATAAGGTGCAAATTGAATCCTAAAAAACGAAGCGTGTGTATATTTATTAAACATATACGATGATTGACATTGAGAATCTACTAGTGAGGAAAACAAGTATCTAAATTGAACTATAGGAATACTTAGATAATTGAAAATACATAAGGCATTGGCGAACTCTAAAAATTTAAGTGCACTATTGACCTAGAAATTAACACATTTAAGTGCACTATTGACCTAGAAATTAATTGCAAGTCATCCAAGTGTTCAAGGTAAAGGACATTAATTGTGTTGATCTACATGAAAACAATGTGAATGTTTTTTTTTTTCATACAATGAGGCATAAAGTAAAATACGGAGTGCTCGTCACACAAAAGTGTCATATGAAAGTATGGTGGAGAGTAGGCATTGTGTCTCCCTAGAAATGATAAGGAAAGAAAGTTGTGCCTTACCCCGTAGTTTGTATGTGTTTTCCAAGACATTCCAAAACCATAACCATAACAGCATTCCAAAACAATAACCATAACCATTACCATGATCATAACCATAGACATAACCATAACAAGATTCCAAAACCATGTAACCATAACCATAACAAGAATCCAAAACCATTACCATAACCATAACAAAACTCTAAAACCATAACCAAAGATCAATTCCATAACCATGATCATGATCAAAACCATAACAATGATCTTTATCATCATATCCATAACCATAAGCTTGATCTTTGTCATAACCATAGTCATAACTAAAACCAAAACTAAGTATACATTAACCATACTCAATGAAAACATATTCATGAACTAGAACCATAACCATAACTAACTATCCATGAACCATACTCAACGAAAAGGTATAAATGAACCATACTCGTCAAAGTAATGCCTCCCAGTCACGGCCTTTCCCTCATCTAAAGCTGGCATAGAAGAGCTGACAATCCTTGTTTGTATCCATACTTTGATTCTTCAATGTCAGAGTATGCTTCATGGAAAGTTCCTATAGGATAAACACTTAATATAAGATAATATCAAAAAAGCATATGCATATACTCTATTTAAATAGTGTATGACACTTAGAAACTCATGCCAAAGAGTATCATAGCCTCCACTCCCAAGATGTGATGATCCAACAAACTCCAAATGTACTCTAGCTGCATCTCTCTGTTGCTAGAACCTATTAAAATGGTCATGTGTCTCTCGATGATCCCCACAGACTCCTCTACATCCATCTATGTCGGCTTTGGTTCATTATTCTTGTACATGTCTCTTGCTTCTAATTGACGATGTGACATCATCGGAATTTTCACATTCAAGAACCATCCAATTGGGGATTGGATCATTTTGCTGGCATGTACTCTCTTTAAATGGACTCAATATGTAATTCTTTCTATCCTGCTCTTCAGCATCCCAATGCTTCATCATATAGGGACCAAAGTGTATAGTATAGATCTGTTAAACCCTCTATCACATGACCTTCTGGCCCTATCCATAATAATATCCATACTTGGTCTTGTACACCTTGCTAGGATCATGCTCATGTGATCCTTAAGGTGTACTTGACGTGCCAAGTGGTGTAGCTACTAAAGACAGAGGTGGATGCTCTCTTGATGGTGTCAATGCATCGGTAGCACCATGATTGCAACAACCACCAGCCAAGGTAAACACCCACTTGAACGAGTCCTACGACGTCTCGAAGAGTCATAGAGCATAGTCTCTGATGTAGCACAATCAATCGTTGTAACTGGCACACTCATGGTTGGTGTGGCACCACCTATCAATGTAACTAGCACACGTATCATAGATGTCAAAATGGGTGTATTTGGTTGGGAAGGACTAACGCTCAAAAATCTATGTGCATATGTATACTGCTCAAGTGAAGATTGCGAGAAAAATGCATGCAGCTGCTCAAGTGACATGCCAATTGGAGTAACAAAAAATTTGAATCTCAGAGAGTATGGCTCCTCATCATCGGCCATCGCTACAAAAACTAATCAAAAAACACATCTAAAATACATTAATTCACTTAACCATAAATGAAAAACTTAAGAAATGAAAATAACTATCAAAAGAATATGCAACACATATGTATTCACTATTACACAATGATTAAAATCCATTAGTCGTAAGTAGACATTACAAGAGAGTTATCAACAAAAATCACTAGTCAATCTCTCATCTTCTATGAGAGCTGATGCACCAAAGACATTTATCTTAGTCTAAACTTATGCATCTTATTCATCAAACTCCACTTCTACATCGATCTAAGTATCTCAGCGCTCATCCCCAGGTTCATACATTTTCTCACCAAGAGCACCAACTTTAAGCTCAATATCCTCATCCACAAGATCCACAATCCGTGCACCTTGCTCATGTGTCTCTTCATCCTCAATGTCTAATCCTTCACATACTTGTTTGCTCTATGGAGCACCTTGGAGAATAAAGACCAAGAATGTTTTAGTCAAATCATCTGTATCTTGTTCATTCCATAGTAGATTTTTTATAAACACAACATATTCACAATGTTGAGAAAGTACAAATGTATCCCTATCATCTTTCCGTACCCGCCTAGAGGTTACTTGAATTAGTCCACTTTTATCTTTTCCCACACTTGCATTGGAACCACTAGTAACAACCTTGAACCGCTTCACATCAAAAATAAAAATATTAAACTTTCTAAAGCTAATTTTCAAGATGTCTTGGATGAAGCCAAAGTATTCAAGCTGGTCAATTTGGGTGTTATTATCCCTAACACTACTTTGAGATTCTTGGACAAAGCTTGCCCTAACACCAAAACAAAGGCGACCCTTCATTTTTCTATCCATTGCACTCTAAAGTGTCACCCATATGACCACAATGCTCCATATTTGTGATATTACAAGCACATAAAACAATATTAAACTTACTATAGAAATGTTATCATTTGGATTAAAATAAGAAGCAATGAAAATATTTACATGCTAATCACAACCCCTTGAAACCTCCTCTTCTTCTTCAATAATCAATACTCCATTTTGCTTTGCTTCCAAAATTGTTGCATCTAGCTAGCATCCAGTAGGAAAGTCTAGCAATTTTTGAAGATAATCTAGAAAGGGAAGGTTTCTAGTGGCACGATTGTGCTTAAACTGCAAGCGATCAGCCAAACATTGTTGCTTTTCCTCCTCATATTTCTCAATCCACTTCTACATGACTTCTGAGTTGAGAAGACAAAATCTCATAACCTCTTTACACATTTTGACATACATCTTCCTCATGATGCCTTGCCCCTACGGCTCGTCCATGGTTACCTTGGGCGTTTGTCTCAAAAATCCACACTCAGGGAATCTCTGGGTCAATTGAACCCAAAAGCTCACTTATAAAAACAAGAGACTCCTATAGGAGCCATCCTTCAGCTATGCTACCCTCAGGACAAGCGAGGGGCAAGCAAGGGGTAAGCCCTTTGATGAACAAACCCTTTTAAAGTCTTCATGAATCTCTCCAAGAAGAACATCCACCTGTAATGGATGGTCCCAACAATTGCAGCTTCATCAACCACATGCACAAGAAAATACATCTTGAAAGTAAGAATGTTTTGTTGGAAAATACTTCTCCACCATACACACTGCCTCTATAACTTTTAAGTGAGATGCACCAATGTTGTGTTTATTATCTCTTTTGATGATACCCAATGCACTAACTCACTGATATATAAATTTGTTTCTAATGTCATCTGTCAGACAATCTTTTCTGGCAATTGGTAAGATAAACTGTAAAAATTTGTGTGAATCATGAGTCTTAAGACTAGTAAAATTGTCATTTCTAGTAAAAAAGAAATCAAGCATTGCGTGCACCCAATAGGAGTCTTGAATGAAGTTATAATGATTGATAAGTAAGGAACTCCAATATGGGAGGTCATGAAAAATAGAGAGTCTTTTCATGCTGAGTGGCATAAAATCTCCCAATTCTTGTCACATGTTCTTCCAATCACTCGCCTTCAATGGGTGCATGTCAAGCTTGCATATGTTTGGTCCACGTAGCTCAAGTCCGTCTGGCAAAAATCTTCCATGCTCCTCGTAAACTATCTTGTCCAAGTAATCGGAGCAATAGAATCCAAGTTGATCACCACATAGCGGACATGCATGATTTCCGAGTAGCTCAAACCTTAAAAGCATAAAGAAGAAAATAAAAGGCAACAAGCCTTGACCAAACAACAAGTATATAATGCATATAGGCCTAGGTTTTAAAGTGCTTACCTAAACATTCACCAAAGACTGGCCAATCATGCATGGTCCACATAAGAATTCCTTGCACATGGGCATGTCATCAGCCAATCTATTGGGACATATCAACCACAGTAAGCCCCCTCCACAAGACTTTAAGCTCTTCTATAAGTGGTGCCAAATAGACATCCATTTTCTTTGCCTTGTACTTCCCGAGGACAATCAATGACAATAGTAGATGGCCCTTCTTGATAGCTAACCACAGTGGAAGATTATAGTTCACCAAGAAAATAGGCCATGTGCTCCATGAGGAACTTCGTAATCCAAATGGGTTCACTCCATCCTTTGCTAAATCAAAAGGGACACAACGAGGCTCTTCTTTAAATGCATGTCATATTTCTTCTATGTGCTCCCATGCAAGAGAATCAATAGGCATCCGCATCACATTATTTGTGGATCTCGTGTTCTAATGCCATGTCATCGAACTTGGTATAGACTTGCACCTGAACATGCTCTTTATTCTTGGAATAAGTGGTAAGTGTCGTAGAATAAGGATAAATTATCGGGGGGTGCACTATGTAATCATGTTAATGTATAACGTGAGTTCAAAAGGAGGGGTTTTTTAATGCAAAACTTTTAGGAAATTTAATAGAGATATATTAAAATAAGGGGTTTCTATATTCAATTTTGGAAAAAAATAGGGGTCATTTTATTCATTCAAACATGTTAAAAGAGGGGTTTTTTAATACCCTGTGGGACGCATGTCTAACCTCACCATCCTATCTTATTGCAGTATTAGCGAGAACCATGATTAATTTGTCAAACCATGGAATGAAGCTGACTCGACTAGTGCATAGAGGCTACAAGAGGTTGCCAATCTCTTGGAAAACAACTAACAACTCGCATCTAACTCAAGCTACACTCAAGTGACTGAAATCACCAAAACCCAATCGCTCATCGGCAAGCAAATCACATCCGTTACAACATCAAATGACATCCAATCGTAACGAAACTTCTAGGACAAGTTTATAAGACCTAAGCGCACATGTCTATGGCCTCAAACCCCACTTTAGGTCAAGTTCCAAAATCGTAATTATTAACAGCAGTGGATTTTTGACCTAGTTGTTTTCGACCCAGAATGCATCTAAATTCTTAGCAATGATGCCCCAATACCCCACATATGCTTAGTTTTTTATTTGAACATGTAAATTCCTAGTTATGATGAAATTAGGCCGCGGGTCGGCGACGCCAAAAGCTATGAAATATTGTGAATGGCTTACGTCAATGCGTAGAGCTCTTACGTGCAGTTGCAATGCAACAAACGCATTCACAATGTGACAACTAGAGAGGGAGTAGGAAGCGCGAGAAGGAGAGAAGTGAGCGCCGTTAGCTCACGCTGTGTATTTCTTTTCCAAAAACTTATAAAAAACTTACAAAAATTGGCTTTTATACCTTAGCCAAGGTTTTTGGGTGGTCAAAAGTAATAATCTGGAGTTCTACCACAGCTGGGAATTGACTGGTTGATACAATCTGGAAGCTTGTAGCCCCGGCTCATTAATTACAAAGTTTACCAAGAAAATGGGAGTTACAATATTCTCAATTTATCAAAAATAATAATTGTTTTACAAGGAGAACTCCGAAAAATGGTGTCTGCGTCAGCTTGCTGCTAACATTCCCCCCCTCCTCGCCTATGTCGTCCCTTGACACAGTTTTATGGGCTGAAGTAGTCTGCGGAACGGCGGGCGAGGCGGTCTTTCAATGCTTCCAGTGCCTTTTGGTATCTGATTTTGCATTCTTTTTTTGGCACTTGCAAAAATTGCATGGTAACTCTGTTTTTCAGTTCCACAGTCGAGTATCCTACAAATCTTGACGTGAGGTTGCTTATCACCGGCGCAAATATCTTCATTCACCACGTGAAGAAGCCAGTGTAGAATGCCTTCTCAAAAGCGAGCATATTATGCGAGGGCAGGAACATGCATCTGGCATAAAATCCATAAAGAATTTCCTCTGAGGGTTTCCCACTTAGATCATAGCAAAGGCCTTTGTTCCCTTCCAAGAATGAGAGCCAGGGAGCTTCTGTCTGCTCAAGATCATTGAAAACCTGTATGCATGTGAGCAGCATCCTGCAGATCTTATATAGCATTGCACAAGAGAGATCTGGCAGACTTTTGAAGAATGTCATGGCGCCCGTTAGGGTTTTCACCATGTATTCTTCTGATGCTTGGCCCTTCTCTGGAGCTGGCAATCTGGGAAAATTAAGCCATGTTGGCCTTTTTTCTGCAGTGCTTCATGTGTTTTCCATGTCCTTACTCAAGGTACAGGACAGAATGTCGGATCTTCCTATAGGGTCACAGGTGCTCTTGTGAACAGAATCAGGTATCTTGGATTCTTGTTCAGCCAGCTTAACCTCCACTTCGGGTGGTCTTTATCTGCACCATCTTCTTGCATATCCTTGTATAATCTTTCCTTTACCTGTAAGAGTTCTACCTTGATGAGAGGGTATGGCAGGGATTGTTGGTGCCATTGAGCATTGGTTTGATTGGGAGTGAGTTGAGTGACGTTGACAGAGTGTAAAACTCTCAACTCCCAATCCATTGCGGCCTTCCACTGCTCATCTTCCTCTAAGGTGATCTTCTCTTTCAGTGTGTCCTCTTCAGCCTTTGACAGCTAGATCATTGGCATTGTATCTTCGGTTGTAATTTGGACCTGAAAGTCTTCATCACCACTCGGCTCTGCTGTAGACTGCGTCTCAAAGTCAACATATGAGACCAAGGGGATGTCCATTTGGGGTGGCTCTGAAGTGCCTGCCTCTTCCTGTATATATGGCTTTCCATCTCTGAGGAGTTGATTTATTCTTTTCAATTCTGCAATTTCCTTACGGAGTTCCTCCTCTCTTTGGACCCGCATCAATGCCAGGTCTCTGCGTTGTGATTGTTCAAGCTTCAACTCCAGTTCCAAATCTCTGTTTTTCTTTTCAAGTGCCTTGTACACTTCATGTGTTCCCTTGATCGAGGCCACGGCTGGATTTTCTCTTATTTGCCACAAGAAAGTGTCCTAATCATTGATTCTTTGTTCGGAATATTGGAGAGAAGCGTTAGCGACATCTAACTGTACTTGAATTTTTTGAGCTGACAGAGGTGGTAAGAAGTTTGTTTGTCACTTCTGTCAGTTGCTCATCTTTCACTTTGCATGCATCAGATAATTTTGTAAGGAGGTCACCCAACTCCTCCATTTCCTTTTGTTGTTTGTCCCTCGCTATCTGATGCCGTTCTGCTTCAGTGTTTAGCTCTTGTACTTGCCTTTGGAGATCAGTGATAGTAGCCATCATGTCGTCGAGATCTCCTTGAAGAGCATTGATGACCATTTCTAGTTCTTTGGCTTTTGTACTGCGATCGAAGGCTACTAAGCGGAGTTTCTCCGCCATGACTTGCATCTTCCTTGCATACTCGTTTACTTGTAAAATCACTTCGTCATTGAACTGCCACTCCTCCTATCTTGCGACTTGTGATGTGCCGGCAGCCTCCTGTGTCGCTTCGTGCTGTGATGTAGGTGTTGGTGGTTCTGTAGAGGTGGATGGTTGTTCTTCTCCTTGCCCATCTTGAGGCT
The DNA here is from genome assembly GCF_014529385.1 of Adiantum capillus-veneris. NCBI lineage: Eukaryota > Viridiplantae > Streptophyta > Polypodiopsida > Polypodiales > Pteridaceae > Adiantum > Adiantum capillus-veneris. The sequence continues at coordinate 41,942,214 of NC_140960.1, forward strand.
TTGATACCTCGGCAGTTTCTGGTTGAGTGTAAATAACCTGTGTGGTCTCAACCCTTACCGTTTCTTCGGTTGCAGGCCTTTCTGCCTTCTCAGTCTCGGTTTCTTCCTCATGTGTAGCGGTTTGCTCTTTTTCTGTATCTTCCTTTTGTTCAGTTTCATCCACCGGCTTGTGAGTTTTCTCGGCTGTCTGCTCTGGTTTTGGTTCAGCTTCCTTTTCCTCATGTTGTTCGGCATGGTCAACTTGCTGTGTAGCTTCCGTTTGGTGGGTGAATTCAGAATCTTTTTCCTTGTCGGTCTCGGCTTCTTCATTGGTCTCTTGGCCTGGCGGTGATGATGGTGGAGTAGGCATGGGCTAGTCCTGTTGTTCCGGCAGCGGTGAGGTGGGTCGGGGAGATGCCTGGCTCTGCTCTTGAGTAGCTGCTTCCTCAGCTTTCTTTGCCGCTTCTTCCGCCTCCTTTAGCTTTAAGGCTTCTGCCTCTTGGGACATCCTTTCTAAATAATCTTTGCGATCCTCGACCTCTTTTCTTGGATGATGCTTCGTTCGCTGGGATTGAGAGTATTATATATGAGTGTGAGGAATAATTTTGGCAAAATTTTTCGACAGCTAATAATAATTTTAATATTTTTTTGTTGCTTTTTAACCCAATAATGATAAAAATTTAATAATCAAAGCCAAAAAAACTAGAATCAAGTTCTAAAAGAATACACCAAATCTACAAAGCAAGAGCTTTGAGCATGACAAATATGGAGTGATTTGAGACAAATCAAATTTTGAGTGAACTTCAAATTGACCAAAATTGTAAATTCGAGAGCAAATGACGACCAAAAGTCCAAACGACGAGCGTCTGAGTTGCAAGTGGTATGCCATGGAAAGTGTGGCCAACTAAGGTAAGTATGCAAATTGCACTTGGAGCAAGTTGGACACATATAGGCAAAATGGACAAATTTGACTTCATTATAGCTTGCACTTTGAGAGAGAGAGAGAGAGAGAGAGAGAGAGGGGGGGGGAGAGAGAGAGAGCTATTGTGACCTAGAGTCCTTGCTGAATTTTTGTCTGCTACAGCCACCTCGGGACTCCATACCACACCGGATTTCATAGGTAAGATCCTTATCAGTGCATGAACAAACTTGCATGGTCAAAATTGTACAAAAAATGCCATGTGGATTTTCACAAATTGACATAGGACTTTTGGGGGTGCAAACCAAAGTCAAATTCAAAAATAAGTGCATGGAAATGATCCTCTTATTTGGCAAAATGAAACCATGTAATAACAGTTTGAAATTGGGTGGAACATGGATCGTGATTGATGACTCCCCAAGTCCAATTGCAAGAAAAAGTGATGCAAAATTATGATGGGGAAGTCGCCTGCCCACTGATACAATCATAGAGAAAAAATGTTGCAGGTCATGGATTGAGATCCATGCCCCCCAACATGACCAAAGTAGGAATTGCCAACATAGATAGTTTATAGCTGCATTGGAAAATGTGCCATGTAAATTTAAGGAAAAGTGGATGTTGAAACCATCAAAAACCAAGGATAACTGGGATTTCAATTATCAAATGTTCATTTTAACCCATAGATGGAAAATTTGACCCAAACCAAGAAAAAAGTGAACCAATAGCTTGGGAAAGATGCCTAGAAGCAGTCTTGTACGTTTCATGAAAATTGATGTCAAATCATGGATCACGATCGATGACCATTGGAGCAGATTGGCCATATTTTCAGTGTAGAAGGGTTTTAGTGATTTCAAGTAGGGAAATGTGTCAAATGGTGGTTGTTTTCTCATCTCAAAGGGCCTTGTATATCAAAGTGAGCAAAGTCAGAGTGCAAAGTATGAAAATTGTCATTTTGCACAAATTGAAACACTAAAAGAGAGTTTGGTAACTTGTTTTACCAAAATAATGATAAAAAGTGCTTGAGAATGGATTTCAACTTGCTAGAGAGCCTAAAGGGTCCAAACCAACTCCAAATCAGATACAACTCATCAGGCAACTGGGATTGGGGTACAACTTCAATTCCAAGTCATCAACAAAGTCAAATGTCAGACAGATTGATCACCATCAGGGATCTAAAGTGCCATCCAAAACCACTTATGGCAAGTCAGACCAAATCAGACCAAACATTGGAAAACTAGGGAAACTAGAGATAAACTTGTCCAAATTTGAAAAGAACTTCACCAACGTGTTATGATAGACTATAGGAAAAAGTCTCCCAAAGTTTCATCCCAGAATGCTGTCCAACATGGATTGCAATACATGACCCCCCTAAGATTGTACCAGCAAAGACGGTAACCATGCCCTTGCTCCCCACACTTGAAACTTTTATGATCCTTTCGAAAAGCCTCTAGCTCTTTAGGAGAGAGTTTATTTTTACCTTTGTAAACTCCCTTCTCCTTGGTCTTGTTGTTGTTGTTGTTGTTGATAGAGTTACCTTGGAAAGAGTTTTGAACATTGATATTCCCTCTTGAATCATTTCGGTCTTTGTTTTCCATGGGTTTGGCATTCCTTTTAGCCCCTTTTTGGAAATTAATGCGAGAAGAAACCATAGTGTGGTGGATGACTTCGGTGATAGTACTAGGCCATTGTGAGTTGACATACTCGGTCATTTCTTCAGGTAATCCCACAAAAATTGTTACTTTTTATTGGTGAAGTCTATGTTTTGAAAGACTATAGCTTTGAGATGTAAATCCCAAAACTTGTCCACATGTTTGTGGATAGATTTGTTGGACAGTATCTTCAAACTCCACCATTCGGTGAGTACTTTATCTTTGGCGACGTTCACAAGGAATTGTTTCAAGATGGAAACTCGTAGAGTTTTCCATGTCTTTGGAGCATCGCCATTGCCACAAAGGCTAGGCCACTATTTTTGAGCAAAATTTTGAAATTTCATAGCTACATGACGTAGCATGGAGGACTCTGTGAATCCCTTGTCTCTAAAGGCCGCATCAATTGCTAGATGAAGGCCAAAACTTTGTCAATAGCACCAAAGGTGCCATCATAGGTGAGAAAAGAGATACTCTTTCCTCCCTCTTTGAACTTCTTAATCTTGTAGGACCTTTTCCAAGCAACATAGGATTTGCAATGTCCTCTCCTATTGTATTCTCTAGGAGAATAGCCACTGCTTTTGTCTGAAGAGGAGGAGGATGATGAAGAAGGAGAAGAGGGTGACCTCTTTCTTACCTTTTTCTTCCTTTGTTTCCTCTCTTCCCTTTGAGAGTGACAAGGAGAAGTACTATAGGATGATCTTTTCCTGTTGGGAGGAGTTGGGGATTGTCAAGACTGCCGTCTTCGTGGAGCCACATCTTCAGAGGAATTTAGAGATTCACTTCTTTCTTGTTCATTAGATTCCTCCTCTTCTCTTATCTGAGAGTTCTTCTTTCGGAAGTCTCAACAAGAGGCTTCCTAAGCTCTCTCTCTTCTTGGAGAGAGAGGGAAATTCCACAAGCACGAAGTTGTTGAGTAACTTCGGCTTGCAAGGCAAGGTTGCCCATAGTTTGTTGCAACCCAGTAACAAGATAGCTCACAAACATTGGGACATCATCAATAGCACCTTCATGTGCAAAATCAAAGTTGTCAATATTCATTCTACTCTCTTTATTATTGTTAGCCATGCTAACTAAACTTATGTTTATGCTAATTTGTGCTTTGGTACCCTCAAAAACCTTAGTTGCTACTCTTCTTTACATTTGAAAAATAGCTCTCAAGCAGCCACACCCGTGGTTTAGAGACTGTTGATTGCAAAGAGTAGTGGAGAGGGTCTAACATTGCACGGTTGATTATGGTTCCTATTGAGCTTGCTAGTAGCTCAATAATGGTTAAGCCAAAGGAAATCCCCGAAAGACTCCATTATTAAGTCTATAGTTTCCAACAGTGTACCTCAAACTAAGTCCTTTTCAACCAAGATAATAAATCCATGTCCCACTTACCCTCTTGCAATGAAAAGGTCCAACCTTTTATGAACAACTTAAGGACCTCTCTTCTTAAGCAAGAAAGAGAAACCAATAGCTCTGATACCAATGTGATGGAATATGGCTATAACATTGATTGTATGGAAATTGAAACAACAATAGTGAATTTTTTAGAGAATTTTTGAAGAGTATAAGAAGAGAAATTGACTAAAGGTAGCAAGATGAACATTACACCTTATTAGCTTGGCATGAAAAATACTTGTAAACGAGAGAGAGAAATTGACAATAGTTGAGGACCGGATTTATGTGGAGCCGGTCTCCAAAAGGCTTTTGTATTATAGATTCCCCATAAAGAGAGACTTGGTACAATACAAGCTTGTGTTCCTTTAGACCTCATTGGTGCAATGAAGATGGTAGACTTCATACACCTAAATTATTCCCTTAATTAACTTGTAAAAGCATTAACATATCCCCGGCCTCAATCCCAAGACCTCAAACACCTTCAAAGGTGGAGAGACCTAGCAGGGAGTGAGGAAAGGGAAGAGGAAGAAGAACATACGAGAAAGAAATAATCTCCTCACCTATTATTACTCTTGTAGCTTAGCATAGCATAGTAGCATAGTAATGGAGATGAAGAAGATGCAGTTTGGAGCATGGCTCTTGGTTGGATTTACATTCCATAACCAAGAGTTGTTGGTGTAGACTCTCAATTTCTCAAGCTTGGATAAGGAGATGTATTTATTGCTCAACACATCATAAGAATGGTTGTGTGTGAGAGGGAGTATATCTTGCAAGCACCCCCCCTCCTTGTTTGGGTCGACCCCTCTTCCTAGCTTAAGCTTGAAGTTGATTGACCTTCTCTAGACTAGCCAATCACATGCATAGGCATATCAAGAAACAATGGTAGCATTTGGACAAGTGTCCTCATTTCCCCTTTGAGAGAGAGAGGCTTGAAAATTTCTTAAACAATTAAGTAATTAATTAAATTATCGTTGGACCTCTCTCAATGCCATGCTATAGGCTTTAGGCACACTATGAGGGAAACCTAGCTAGGGCCTTGACATGTGTCCTATTTGCCTCTTTGAGAAAGGGGTGTCCCTTGGGTGATGGAAAGGCCATTCAACCCCACCCCCTACTCTTGGGGCTCGCCCCCTCCTTTGTAGGCCATTATTTGACTTCAAGCACCTCAAGCATCTTGGCCCCCAAGTACCTTAAGCACCTTAATCTTCAAGCATGACAAGCACCTCAAGCACCTTAGTCAGCAAGCATGGCAAGCACCTCAAGCACCTTAGTCATCAAGCATGATAAGCACCTCAAGCTTGGTCAAGGTTCCCACCTCAAGGTCAGCCCTAGCTTGCCTAAGATCCTAGGTCTAAGGACTGTTAACACTAACCTTTGGAGGTCTTTATGAATTTAACCCTAAGGTCTTTTCAGCTCTATTATTTGTTCATTGCTCTTTGATAGACCATATCCCTTTTGGACCCATTGTCTTTTCTCCATTTGGTCCCATGCTGCTGAGCTAAATCTAGAAGCACATTTCGATATTCTAACTCTTGTTCCCGTTTGTTTTCCCACATTAAATGATCATTTCAATATGAGAAAATTATTTGGGTTAGTTAGATATTAAATTTTATGACATCAGTCATACATCGACTAACACTAGCATGATGCATTTGTGGAGCTTTGTAGACCATACAAAGTTGTCTACGAGATTTACATGCAGGCTCTAGCATGGATATACACGCTCGCCTATACCTAGAGCTGATATGGCTATATGTAGATCAACTGAGTGGTCCAATGGGTGTATGTTGAGTCTCTCACCTGTTCTCTTATATGTACTACTAGGTCATATAGTAGTATCACTTATCGACACATTTGCCTTTAAGTTGGAGATTGTTGAGGTAAAGGTGATGTGCCTTTGCCCAAGGCTAGATGTTCGATGTCTAGCCGCCAACTGACTACACTACCGTATTCTTCATATACAAAAGAATAACGAGATCCTCAAGAGCTCCTCACATCTTGGAGGCTTGCTCCACCCACACAACATAGTCTCTCCTCTTCCCTCTCCCTCGCACTACACCGTGCACACACACATTTCATGCACCACACACTCTTTCATATTCTTGCTTAATGACAAATGCCATTGATGGCTCTTCCTACTTATTTTTTATTTTTAATATTCTTTAAATTTTGTGATGAGTTTTGGCTTCGACATACCCCCCCCCCCCCCCCCCCCCCCCCCCCTCTCCTAACCCCCCTCTTTTGTTAGGGTGTGCTCGGGACACTCAAGGTGACACCTTCACCAAGAGGCCAAGGGCCCTCAACTTTGAGCTCACAGATTGAGAGGCTCGCATCTAGATGAATTGAGTCCCATTTGGCAGCTCATGGAGGGCTTGTCCAAAAAACGGCTCGTGGTCACATATAGCTCGATGCGCATGGGAGTCATCTCGGCAACGCGCGTTGAAAATTGAAATTGAGTGCAAAAGCGTCTTTAGGATCATATTGACAGAACGAGGCTATTCGGTCCTTGAGCGCATGTCTAAGAGCCCGGCCTGAATCAGCCGACAGTCATCGATCGCGAACAAGGAGCACCTCGGGTGCACTTTCATGGATGTGCATGGCTGATCTTGACGAGGAAGTCGAGTCTCATCGCGGAGTACTTAAACATCAAGATCGGACAACCCGTCTACGTGTAGCGCCGAACCGACGCTCGCCGATGAGACCCACCAACAAAGAGCTGATGGCCCCGAAACTGGATCTTGGAGTCCCCATGCGAGGCGGACTCCCCTGGTACCTCCACTTTGAGAAATGGAGAGGGACACTCTTGTTATTGGGCGCTTTCAAACCCAATCATGTGTCCGTAGTAGTAACCAAGACGGTGAGTTGAGGAGAAAATATAGGTCAGGACTATGCCCCATTGTCCATCGTCCCTATCCAGGTCCATTGTGTGCCCCGCGAAGCCTGTGCCATGGTTTGCCAAGATCGGGCGTTTGCCATCCGCCATGACCCTAGAACCCCGAAACCAACAATCGAGGCCTAGCATACCCCCCCCCCCGGGGGGGGGGGGGAAACTCTCGTTCGCAAGAGTAGCATTGTTAGGGCTGGACTCTCCCAAGGTAATGCTTTGGAGGGTGTAGAATGTCGTGCATCTACTTAGTCAAAAACATGGGCTACTTCTAAGTGATCTTACCGAGAATGTTAGTGTCTATCTCATAGCAGCCATGCTGGTTTATTGGCAGAAAGTTGTGAGCACCAAGTCTGCATGGCACTTTTTGATGGGTCTGATGGATAAGAATTTACAAGGTTGGAATAGATCACTTGTTGCGTTGATCCATGCCAAGGAATCTGTTTGTTCAAGAATCATACCTGAGGTGCCTTGACGATGCAACACTCATCTTCAAGTGTGAGAACCAAGTCGCTTTGATTCCCGCTGCTTCTTGTAAGCTGATTTGGATGTCTTGGTCCTAGTTCCTTCCTGGATGGTGAGGACGAAGGTCCACTTCGCTTCAAGCTGAGTCGATTGCATGGGTGCGGGAGTAGTATGCACCAAATAGATTTGCCCACTTCACGTTCCATGGAGAGTAGATAATCTTCAAAGTTGATCTTTGGGCTTGATTGCCGAGGCCTTCGCTTCCTCCTAAAGCTTTTGCCCTTGGATTTCCTTCTTGAAGCACTTACTCGAGTGCTCTTGTAGATCTTGAAGTCTTGATATGAGCCTTACCTACTTGTTGAAGTAAGGTATGTTGCGGAAGCTATTGTCTGGGCTTATTAAGCACCAGTCCGTCCTTATTAATCCTTTCTTATTCCTTCTTTGGCATACAAACCAGGGTTTTCTTGAGATTTCCAGAGAGTCAATCCCATTGATCCCTCGAAGCTTTGGCATACTTCAGGACTCAATTGAACCTGAATGTTTGGATCTGAGTCTTGAAAACTTGAGGGCAAGACTTGAAGTAGGTAACTCATAAAGCAGAAGATGGCCAATCCGCTTATGTCCTTGCTAGCCTGCTTTAAGCTTGTCTTGAGTTGAGCTTGAGTGCGATGTTCTGCTCTTGAATAACTTTGAATTGCTCTTCACAAACTTCTCTTCGTTGGCCACCAAAGGCAAACTTGAGAATCACTCATCTCGATTCTTCATGTTTTCCGTCGTGATCCCGATGAAGGGTTTGTGTGCGGTTGAAAGAAAAGGATGTAGGTGGGGGCTCCTCTTTTGAGCCCGATGTGGGTTCACCACATGCCTTTTGTACCTGTAATGGCTATTGCATGAGTCGAATGTAGGCGTCTATACTATCTTTACCTTGAAGGGGATCTTGTATGAGCTCGGATGTAGGTGTATGCGGGCTGATATTGGCTTTGGTTCATGAGTAGTGCTATCCTTTGGAATTGTCACTACTGGAGGCATCACTCAACCTCCGGCCTTCTTGTGAGGGGGCCTTCCTCATGTGGCCCTTGCGTTGAGCCGTCTTACAGGGGGCTATCCCCGAATCTTTGTGCTGAAAGAGATGCATGGCCTGCCTGCTTGCAAGCCTCCAGCTTCGCTGCTTCGCTGTTTTGCACGGTCCCTTTCTTGACTGAAGTACATGGCTTCACTTTGGTGCTCGGTCCACCACATCTAGGCCATCCGGCTTTAAGGGTTTTCACGGACCACTTGCTTGCAAGTACCCGGCTTCGATGTCTCTTGCTCAATCCACCCAAGTTGCTTTGGGTCCCCGACTTTGCTGATGTCTTTTGCCCGGTCCACCCAAGTTGTTTTGGGTCCCCGGCTTTGTCGATGGTAATCTTGACTCTTAAGGTATCCGGATGGTCCGTTGGCACGCTGATCTGCTTATAAAGATCATGTCTCGCTGCTTTACTAGGCTCTGGATATAGCCTGATATTCTGCAGGCACTTGGTCCTGCTTTTGAAGTTCTGGGCTTTGTGTTGCTGCTTGTGTCTTGATTGAGTTGGGGGATATTGCCTTGCTTGACTCACCCGTTGATCCTTGGGCTAGGATCCCGATTCCTTGCCTTTACCTGCCAATTGAGTTCTCCTCAAGAGGTACTCTCGACCTCACGCTGATCTAGCATGACGCTTTCCCTCGCCGGCTTATGCTTAACCAATATATAGGGCCACTCCTTGACACCTACCTCATCGATGATGATACTGCTGGATGAGTGGGATATCTAGCCCGACCTCGATGAGTCCCTCTAGACTACCTATTGGGTGACATCTTGTTGTCCTGACGGTGAAGAAGCCTTGGATCTCACACCTTTGCCCAGTACTGCTTCGGAGTAGGCCTTGGTCATCTTAGGATATACACTGCTTGGCGGTTGGCTATCTAGTGTTGTCTTACTTCAAGTCACCACATCTCCGAACTATCCCATTCCAATCCAAAGACACTTAGAAGGATGAGCGCCCCGTCCCATTTTGGGTGCTTTAGAACTCGCGACTTCGTTGTGCTCTATTCAATGTCAATACATTTTGATGGTAGCACCCTTGTACCTTTCATGTAGCTTTCCTCTAAAGCGGCTCTTTTAGTCCAGTCCAGCTAGGTTCCCTGCATTCGCATGAGGGTGGAGTATTCCCCGCACACCCTCCATCGAAGGCACGACCTGATGTTCCACTTTCTCATGGAGGATTGCTTCTAGAATTGTGTTGAGCTCCACTTAGCTTGATTGTTATGACGACCAAGGTTCTTAGGACACGGCCGTTGGAAAACTTCACTTTCCTACCTGTGAATCTTGAGCTTATCATGCCGTCCAATCTTGTCTAACAGTTGGGTTCCCAGACCCTCGTGGAAAATCTGCACTTGCCATCAATGTTCGTGTCAAGGATCACACTCCCTGTACATTCTTCATTCCATACACCTTTATGCTCAAAGATAATGTGGTTGCATTTTCTGAACGAGGGATAGCCTGTCACACTACCCGTGACCGTGCCATAGGGGGCCATCTGCTTATGCTTTGCATTCTGATGATGAGTCACTCTCACTGTGAGTCTTAGCCTGTGCCATGCAAGCTTGAAGTGACAATGCTAAAATTCACCTCGAGATTCCATGCGAAGGCTGTATCTTTGATTGTGTTGGACCATTACCATGGAGCACTCTGCCAAGCCATACCATTACCAGGTTGAAGGTCATTGTTTGATGGTCACGATTGACTCCGGGTTTGCTTGCCTTCTTCACAAGGTACTTGACAACTCTTGACGAGCCTAACTGATTCTAAGATGCATATCTGGAGGACGATCCAAGTAGGGTCCCCATTCGAAGGTGATTGTTGAGGGGGACACTTAGCATTGTGCCCCTGCGACTGCCCAATGACTGGCTGCTAGGTTGCTTTCTTGATTCTTGCTTTGCCGATCATGGAGGGACTCTTCACCTAGAGCCCTCACCAACCCTATGATTCATTGGGATGTCCTCCCCTTCCCATGGCGGACGCTCATCGAACGTGTCCATCTCTGTGTGTTCCGGGTCAGCTAGCTCTTTTGGTTGCTGATTTGCATGCATCTTCTGCCTTCTGCGCGCCTCATTGGTCTTTGGATTCTTCTTTGCAGTCTGTTTGGTCCTTGCCATCTAGAAAGTGCATTTGGGGGGCTTTTTAGAGCTTGTGGTGTTCAATGAGGGAAGGAGTGTTATGTGTTTGTGAAAGGGGGAGGGGGAGGGGGGGGGGGGGTACCTCTTTATATAGGGTGGCCATATAAGGGTGGGTTAACATGGTTGAAAAGAGCCGCTAAAAGCACGAGAAAATAATCTTTTGAATTTTAAAACCACATGAAATTGGAGAGCTATTCAAACACAAAGAGTAAAACGTCTACTTGTAAAATTGCGTAAACAACCAAACAATGAAAACACTTGATCCAAAAAAAGAGAGCATCCAAGTGTAATGGATTTTTCATTATCATGAAATTCTAAATACATTTACTATCTCCTGACCCAAACTTTTCCAACCCTAGTCCTTGATGCTTGCCACACTGCATGCCATGCTGGACCTTGTGAGGATCTCCAACGTTCTGAGGTACGAACATGGGCCAGTCAACGGGATTCTTTTGCCAAGCGCGATGACCTTGCATGTTCAATCGACACTTTGCATCCAAAGGTAGTGTGGTAAAACCAGTTGAACATTTCCTGAAGATAGCATGAGTGCACTAAACCCCCTCCATGTCTTATATTCTTGAAGTAGACACCCCTGGCACGATAGTGTGACTTCTCCATACCTTGCGTTCTCCAAAGATCTAATGAACCATATATGTTCATAAAGTATGCACCATGGGCATAGAGGATGTGATGCCCATAAAGCCACAACACATCAATGATCAAAACTAAAGCATAGTACAGACCAAGTCGGAATAGCAATCACTCACCATATAGTGTGTAATATTTGATTCACCCCATGCAGTGACGACTGCCTTTGTGAACTCCACCACCAAATTTTGGAATTCTTGTCGTTGCTCAGTGGTTGTGCTTGCAAGTCGTAGTATCTTCATCATCCTGTCGAATACTGCCCAAACATGTTGTCGGCTAAGCACAACACTTGCATTTCTATCATTGTTCGTTGTATACTTGTAGAGATCCTTCCACAACTCCATCCACCTTCAAATGTTGATGTTCCGACAACATCACCCCTTTCCTTGGACCGAACCCTCTTCAAAAAATGCATTGCCTTTAGTTCACTCATGGACACTAGTTGGGCCACTTCCTCAGCGCTTGCATTGTTCTTATGTGCAACAATGGAAGTGTTGGCCCCATGACAACCTATTGAATTTAAGAACCCTTTCACTTTTGAGATAGCGTCAAGTGACCTCTCCGCCGCAGGCTTCATTGTAAAGGCATAATCCATATGAAGCTTTAATAATCGATCAAAGATGCGCATAAAAGCATGAAGTGTGAAAAAATGCACATTTTTTAGAGGGAAGTTAATTATAGGGTTCCATTCACTGTCTTTTATGGCACGATTGGGCTCCTCTAGCATAGGAAATCGTAGAACCGAATGCTCCCACACACATGTAATTTGTGAATTGTCATCTTCCTCTGTTTCATCGACCATTGTGATCTTGCGTGCATTCCCCTTATAACCCTTAATGCAAAATGGACAAGGATACATAGCTCGCACCCCTTGTTTGCACCCTAGAATGCACTTGATTGTTTTCAAATCACCACCTAAGTGCCAATCAACTTCAAACTCCCCTATGCCATCTACTTGGAGTTTTTCCCCAGCTAGTTGTGCCTTAATGACATCTGTTATCCACGAAATGCGTTCAAAAATCCAAGCAAGCACTCCATGGGTCTCCTTGGGAACCTCAATAGCACCAAGCCACCAAATTTCTTTCTCTGACTGGACACTGAATGATGGTGCACAATCCTTGTTCATAGCTGTACATTTTGCATGAAATAATGCCTCGTTCATGAGAGTAATACTTATCCTTTCTAATCTTTGTTTCTTCAACAATGTGACACTCGTCTAGCTTGAACACAAACACCAACTTTGAACCTAGCACTGCAAATGTCCAAACTAACATAAGGAAAATCATAATTTGAAAAAAAAAAGACTGTATTACTGTAGCCTCACCATTAGGTTATACATCATAAAAATGTATCATTGCCATTTGAAGCCTTCTCAAATCAGCAAAAATATTATTTAACATTAAGGAAATCCCTTGTCCACCTTATCTGCACCTACGCTTGCATTGGCACGTTTCTTAACTCCTTTGGACCGCTTGGTAAAGATGGATGAAGGCATTATCTACTCTATGTGCAAATAGCCTCCTATTCGAAAGTACCCGTCTTTGTTCGAGGACTTCTTAGCAAGATTGACCTTAAGTGGTATAGGAAAAACATTCTTAGTAATTCCTCTTTCCCTTAAAGCATCCTTACGGAGACCATACAAGGCAATGTATCCCTTAGTACCAATTCCAACTTCATTACAAGCCTTCTGTACATCAACATCGCTCACAAGATTTGAAAACTTTCGCATCACCTCCTTTGTGACAACATTGTATAAATGTTTTGCATTTGGTGCTTGTAAAAGGGCTATGACATCCGATTTCTTGAGGCACAAACTTAACAAATGGATGCAATCCTCTTGGCTATGGCCACCCCACATCTCTCGGATAAAATTCCTACAAGAATGAACAAAAACATTACCACAAAATTCCTAAAATAATGGGGAAAAACATTACAACAGAAGCATAGATTGGAGCGTAGCAAAATGTACCTTGTAGCTGTAACCCTTCTTTTTTTAGCACCACCTTCGAGGGCTAAAGTCTCTATGGAATTGAAGCTCCTCTTACGTTCCCTTGCACCTAAGGGCATCTTTTTAAGATGCAGGATCTTATCTTCAAGCTTCGCAATCTTAACATACTTCTCTTCCACCTGTAGCTTAAGAGTTTCCACTTCCTCCTCCGCATGAAAGACCTTTCATGCAATCCACTAGTGGTATGAGAAAGAAGTTGACATTGATGCAAAGACCATTGTGCGCTATCAAGTCCAATAGTTGACAATCACTTGCAGTGTCATAATAACTAATATCTAATTCTCCTAAATGATTTTCTCATGTTAAACTGATCATTTAATATGGGAAAGTACTAGGGGAGAAAAAGCTAGAATATTGGTTAAGCTGGCAGATCGGCCACAGTAGGGATCCAAAGGAGGGAATATAGGGATCCAAAGGGGGGGCCATCTGCAAAAGAGCAATGTGTAACAATGGGATTCAAAGACCCTAACGTTCAGCCCATTAAGACTTCCAAAATGCTAAGGTTCCAAAATTCAATGTAAAGTCCAATGGTCAAAGCTTAGGGATATTGGATGCTTTGTAAGTGTACACAAAGTCTTCCTCGATCCCTACATAGGAGGGGGCAAGCCCTTTTAGTAGGGGGTTAGACAAACACACACACACACACACACACACACACACACACACTCACTTTTGCAAGCCCTTTACACAAAGGGAATAGGGGACACATGTCACCTCCCTAGCCTAGTTGCCCCCAAGGTGCACTCAAATCCTATTGGATGGCCATAGAGGTGGACCAATGAGAATTAGGCTAGAGTACATTTATTTTAATTCATTTTGAAACACTTGAAAAAAGAACCAATAGGAATTAAGCTCTCTAAACGGATGGCCAAAGTGAAATAGCTAACCTAACAATTTTTGATCTACTAAAAGCCTACGTAACGGAAGTAGATCAAAGGTCCCAATGGGAGAAGTACTTACCCTTAGTGGAGTATGCCTACAATAATACTGTACATACCTCCATGGGAAAGGCACCTTTTGAGGTAATAGAGGGAAGATCCAAAAGTCCCCTACTACTTAGAGTACACGGGAAGATCTTCGCTTCTGCAGATGAGTATAGTTGAGACCTACAAGAATCTTTTCAAAAGATTAAGGATGCTATCTCTATCTCACAACAAAGGCAAAAGGCTGCTGCTATTAAGCATAGAAGAGCCCAAGCCTTTAAAGAAAACGATTGGGTCTTGCTTAAATTTCCCAAGGCTCAATTAAGGCACACGACGAGCACGAATCCTACGGGACACCAAAAGTACTCTGCTAAGTTAGCAAAAAGGTACTATGGTCCCTTCCATACTCTTAAACCAATCAATGACATGGCCTATCAACTCAAGCTGCCCAATCATTGGCTCATACACAATGCTTTTCATGTGAGCCTACTAAAGCCTTACAAAGGAGAGCCACCTCAAGAACCAACTATTGAAGACCCACCAGAGATCGAGGACCAAGAAGAGGTGCTACAGTCCGAGTCCATTCTCCGACATGAAGACAAGGTATGGAGAAGCAGTAAGATTATCCAACCGTATTTTATTAAGCTAAAGAACTATCCTTTTGAAGATGCTAGATGGATGCAAGGCATATAATTAAAGGATAACCTAAACCTTGTCAATGCTTACAATGCTTCCCTAGAGTAAGCAAATGTACTACAAATGTTCAAAATGAACAAAGTTTTTATCTTATAAGACTCTCTTTTTCTTTATTGTGCAAAAATGTTAAGTAGTATGCATGCTTAGAATCAAGTTTGCGGAGAAGACATCTCCTAAACACCAAGTAGAGCTTTTCACTCTACTATGGAAGATTGATAGGATTAATGTGCAGACATGCTTGCGGCATCTTAGGCTCTCAAGCGCCAAACAAATTAGTCATCCATTCTGGAACGATGTCGTAGGGTAAGATAGGGATCCTCTACCCGCTAGAATAAGGACTAATGAATAGGCTTTATCTTCTCTAAGCCCATAGTCGAGGACGACTATGATTTCAAGAGAGAGATAATGTCATAATAACTAATATCTAATTCTTCTAAATGATTTTCTCATGTTAAACTGATCATTTAATATGGGAAAGTACCAAGGGAGAAAAAGCTAGAATATTGGTTAAGCTGGCAAACGGGCCACATTAGGGATCCAAAGGAGGGAAAATAGGGATCCAAAGGGGGGGCCATCTTCAAAAGAGCAATGTGCAACAATGGGATTCAAAGACCCTAAGGTTCAGCCCATTAAGACTTCCAAAATACTAAGGTTCCAAAATTCAATGTAAAGTCCAATGGTCAAACCTTAGGGATATTGGATGCTTTGTAAGTGTACACAAAGTCTTCCTAGATCCCTACATGGGAGGGGGCAAGCCCTTTTAGTAGGGGGTTAGACAAACACACACACACACACACACACACTCTTGCAAGCCCTTTACACAAAGGGAATAGGGGACACATGTCACCTCCCTAGCCTAGTTGCCCCCAAGGTGCACTCAAATCCTATTGGATGGCCATAGAGGTGGACCAATGAGAATTAGGCTAGAGTACATTTAGTTTAATTCATTTTAAAACACTTGAAAAAAGAACCAATAGGAATGAAGCTCTTTAGAAGACTATTGGACAGTCTCCTAAGGGGTCCAATGAGCATTCAACAGCCCAATGGCTTACTTGCTTCCTATTGGACAGAAGACAAAGGGATCTAATGAGAGTTTAATTGCATTATTTTAATTACTTAAACCTCTCATAAAAGGGGAAAGGGGGACACATGTCACAAGGCTATCACTGGTGGCAGCATGAGTAAATTGCAAGAGGGGTCGACCAAGAGAAAGAGGGGGCTGAGTTTGGCAAGGCATTATCACACACACACTCACACAATCTCATGGGTGAAGCAAGAAGATTCTCTCTCTCCTTCTCAAGCTTTAATGGAAAGCTCACCATCTACTCCAAGCTTGTGAGAAGGGAGGCCTACACCAATAACTCTTGGCTTTGTGATGCAAATCCAACCAAGATCCAAGCTTCAATGCATGCTCATCTCCTCTACCATGCTAATTACTAAGCTATGCTAAGCTATTATGAGTGATTATGAGAGGAGATATACTTCTTTCTCATAAGACTACTCCTTCTTCCTCTCAATCTACTCTCATACCCCGCTAGCTCTCACCATCTTCGAAGGTGTGTGAGGTCTTGGGTCTGAGACCGTGAGGGAATTGATGTTGTGTTTTATAAGTGTTTGCATGGTGCTTGAACCTTCCATCTTCATTGCACCGCAAGTTATTGAAGGAACTCAAATTATTGTATTGTAAAATGTCTCCCGTGATGGAGGAAACCTATAATACAAAGCCTTTTGGAGGGGGACCGGCTCCATGTAAATCCAGTCCTCAATTGCTGTCAATAGCTTAATTTCCCTCTCTTTTGAAGTATTGTTCATGCCTATCTAACTAGGTGTTATGCTTTTTGTTGCTCTCTCCATCCAAGCACTTTTGCTATGCTCATTAGGAATCTATTCTAATGAAATACTCACTATGTTTGTGCTATTTTTCGCTACACACAAGTTACTAGAAGACCTTGCTCCCCTCTACCTACATATGTAAGAATGAAGCAAAGCTATTGAATGTTGGATACACATTGATGGCTAGGTCATTAGGGTAGAGGCAACCATGCACCCAAAGGTCCACATTGGTGTGACCTTGTTGGATACACATTGATGGCTAGGTCATTAGGGTAGAGGCAACCATGCACCCAAAGGTCCACATTGGTGTGACCTGCACCACGGTGTTGTTGTGCAGTTTGCAAGTAATGACGCTTTGAGGATGCAAAGTTCTTTGGCAACCGAACATGTAGAGAAACCGTTTCCGAACTTGACAATCTTGCTTTGGATGGGAGGTTTGTAATGTTGCCTAGCTCCATGGCAAGGGGAATAAAGCTGGCCTCAAGCAAGAGTGGAGAGCTGCAGGCAGAGGCATGGAGTGGAGAGGTGAGCTATGGAGTGAAGAGCTATGGGATGGAGAGCTTCAGGAAAGCTACAGAGTGGAGAGGAGAGCTATGGAGTGGAGAGCTGCAAGAGAGTTACAGAGTGGAGAGGAGGCTATGGAGTGGAGAGCTATGGAGGGGAGAGCTGCAACAAAGCTATGGAGTGGACTTGCAACAAAGAGAGGGAAGGAGGAAGAGTGTGTGCTGAAAAGTAGGAGAGAGAAGAGAGAGGGAGAGGAGTGAGAGAGGGAAGGAGGAAGAGTGTGTGTTGAAAAGTAGGAGAGAGAGGAGAGAGAGGAGTGAGAGAGAGGGGAGTAATTTTGGAGGAAAATAAAAAAGGTGGAAAGTTTTATATTTTACAGATTTAGCAGTGAGATTTTGAGAGAGAAAATTGATTTTTGGGTATACATATAGGTTGGGGAGAAGTTTTGAATAAAAGTGAGGTCTTTTTTGAATTTTTTGAAAAAAGTGCTTTTTTGGGCTGAGGCTATGGATGCTCTTGATGATGTGACAAAAGAAAGGGGGGGAGGGTAGTTATCGTCATAAGGACCACCACTCTTTTGGGTAGAGAGAGAATGTACCTATCCTCCCTCCCTAGCCTCTATTTCAACCTACAAAAAGCCTATGACAACCTAAAAAAATGCCTATGAGAATACCCTCATTCAATGAAAACTTGTCTCCTAAACCACGCACATTTGCAGCCTTAATCTCTTAAAATTAGAGATCCTTACAAGGCTCTTTTGGGGTTCACATTTTTCATAATGCTAAGAGGTCTCTCTGGAATTCTCTCAGGCCACTTTGGGCAAATTGGAAAAATCACTGAAAATGCCTCGGACTCGGCCTCGGGCCAGCAGATCTACTAATAGCCATCGATCGCGAACAAGGAGTGCCTCATGCGCGTGTTCATGAATGTGCATGGCCGATCTCGAAGAAAAGTCGAGGTCTCCACGTAGAGTACCTAAACGTCAAAATCGGACAACCCGTCCGCGTGTAGCGTCGAGTTGACGCTCGTCGATGAGACCCGTCAACGAAGAGCCGACGGCCCCGAAACTGGGTCTTGGAGTCCCCCTGCGAGGTGGACTCCCCTGATACCTCAACATTGAGAAGTGGAGGGGGATACTCCTGTTACCAGGCACTCTCAATCCCAATCACGCATCCGTAGTAACCAAGACGGTGAGTTGAAGAGAAAATATAGGTCAGGATTATGCCCCATCTTTCGTCGTCCCTATCCAGGTACATTGTGCACCATGCGGAGCCCGTGCCACGATTTGCCAAGATTGGGCGTTTGCCGTCCGTTGTCACCCCGGAGCCCCAAAACCAACCGCGGCCTAACATCTTCTTCATCTTATTCCGTATTTGCTTTCACAATGTGTTTTGCAAGCGTTTGGTAATCTGTAGGGTTTGGGTTCACCTTATTATATTTAAAACCTATATATCGCGTGCATTCAAGGACTATTTAAAAAACCCCTTAGAGTAAAAGTTTCACCAATAAAAGGGATTCTTTTCCTATTGAATCTATGTTTTTTTCTTCTTTTTCAACACCCTTTTTTATGTGAAAATGTAGGGAAAAATACACTACTATTGAACCCATATGATAGTCATTTTTTTATTGTAGTGACCCTCTGAGGGGTTTGGGCAAAGGGGAGAATCACCGTTGTGTTGAGCTACAACTGTGTAACATAGACATGCATCACAAAACTACGGTTTTTATGTGTCCAGTGTCCACACACACACACACACACACCCCAATACCACGGCTCTAGTCCACACGACCAAGGTCAATTTGCGTGATCTTAGCTAGACAACCTCCATGTTTAGAGCGGATTCACATGGCCAGGGGTTGACCCCATCCAGTTGTGTACGAGTAGGATTCGCATGGATAGCAGACGTGTCAAAGTTGAATGAGGCCTTCCCAATCTCCATGTTTAGAGCGGATTCACATGGCCAGGGGTTGACCCCATCCAGTTGTGTACGAGTAGGATTCGCATGGATAGCAGACGTGTCAAAGTTGAATGAGGCCTTCCCAATCTCCACTCTGTTGAAAACGACAGAGTTACTTTTGAACTTCCTCGTTAATCGACGGTGCATGTATGACACACCTTTGCACTAATGGCGATCAACTCCACGATAGAGCCATGTGCACTCTCTATGCCACATACAAAGCCGCTTAGTCTGGTTTCTCCTACATGGCTCTTCCATGAACAGAGGGGAGCAGACAGTTACCAATGTTGTCATGCGGAGTAGCGTTGCTCCGTGCGAGCGTGCTCCCTCCCCTTGGCAACACCGTTAGTAGTAGCAAGGGCGGTGTAGGTGGGTGTGCCCTTGTTTTTATTTTGGGCCATTGTGTCGGACAAGATTTTAGCAATTGCTCCCCCTGGCGGGTGTGCTCTATCTTTAGTTGGCGGGTGTGCTCTATCTTTAGTTGAGATCATGAATGTGATGAATCGATGATGTGCATGCACTCACAAGAACAAGAAGTAATGGCTAGAAGGCGGTCTTCTTATGACTTGTGTTCTTGTGGCTACCAATATTTTGAAATTGCAAAAATTGGAGCCGATCTTGTGGAGGGCGACCACGTAAGCATTTTGGATTTTGTCGTGCTTTGTCCGCTGCCTTCCCTCCAACCCTTCGCGCAGGTGGGCTCGACCACGGGATCATGATTCACCCCCGCCCTCCCACCCTCTCTCTCTCTCTCTCTCTCTCTCTCTCTCTATATAGACACACACACGCGCGCACTCTCTTTCTCTCTCGCTCGTCTGCATGACGAGGGTCGGTATACATGAATGGTACGTCTGTAGGAGAGAAAATGGGCATTTGCATTATGGATTTGTGAAGGAGAACCCCCCCTCCTCTCTCACACACACACACACTGACTCAATTTTGACGCTTGCTTCGCCTCGTCACTCGTGTGTGTGAGTCGTTAAGTTGGTATCGCGATGATGATTTGATGAAAGGCTTTTGCCTCGCCTCATTTCACTATTGTGGGTAATCAGCGACTGCCTCTCTGTTGCAGCTCATCAGCTATGGAGCATTACCCGCCTCTAAAGGTCTCTCTCTCTCTCTCTCTCTCTCTCTCTCTCTCTCGCACACGCACACGCACACGCACACTGTTCTTGCTACCAATTCCCAGCGAGCTTAAGCATGATGGTTGTTTACTAAATCTTTGTGTGTGTCTGTATAGATGGGGTGAGCTGCTGGAAACGATTACCATCGCTGCCTGGAGCTTCACAGAGATATCTTTAAGAGTGCAGCAGAGAAATAGTACACAACAGAGAGAGAGAGAGAGAGAGAGAGAGAGAGAGAGAGAGAGAGAGAGAGAGGAATTTTAGTGAGGGGTCAAGATGATTGTGCGAGTGGTTTTTGCGGTGACATCTGCCCTGGTAGCTGTCACCATCTCGCAACTCAAGGGCAAGCGCAGCGCTCCTCTAAAGCAGCTAGGTACGTCATGCACATCCAAAGCTTTTGTCTATCTATCAATCTATTTGTCTGTCTATGAATTCAGGTGTAGCTCAGCATATGTCTATGGATGTGCGCGATTGTGCGAGTCTCCAATGCATGCATGCTCCTCTTTATTCTCTGCATACAGTTGCATGAACTCCCCTAGTTTGTTTGCCCTTCCATGTGCAGAGCCTCCACCTGAAGAGGAGATTTTTGATGAGGATGGAAAGGAAATCTACACATATGCAGATGCAGCAGATGCTTCTAAAGGAGAGGTATCGCATGCCTGTGTATGCACACATATATATACAAGGGTTTTTCACTTCAAATTGAGCTTGTTTTGTAGCTTGTTTTGAACATTTTCATATTTTTTTAGCCTAATGGAATTGGTTTTGTGTGCAAATATAGTTAATTACTGGTTTTTGTTGGGGTTATTATACAGGAAGAGGAAGTGAAGCGCATTAGCATATCTGTATGCGCCAGTCCAGCTCTGAGTACCAAGAGTTTTCAAGACAATGACCAGTTGTTACTACCTGAAATTGACGACCTTTTCCAGGGAGGGACTGTGGTGGAATTCCCTTCTGACTCCGAGAGGTCGGTCAGGTTCCGGGATGACAAATCCAAGTTGAAATACGATTCCGATGATAGCTTCGACTCTAGAAGATATGACTCCAACTCTGAAGATGATGAAGCTTTGGACCTATTTGAGTCGCTCACGATTGCGCACAACAAGGGGCCGAAGCTCGATGATGTGCCTGCTGACAAAGCAGACATGACAATCGTTGTAACGGATTCAGTAGAGCTGACAAAGTTGAAGGCCCTTGTGGCTGAATTGCAGCAAAAAGAGGTAAAGCTCGAAACCGAGCTTCTTGAGTATTATGGGCTCAAGGAGCAGGAAAGAGACCACCACCTTGAGCTTGAAAGGCAGCTGAGGAGGAAAAGCACTGAGATTGAAAAGTTGAATGGCAAAATCAAAGCTTTAGAGG
Source organism: Adiantum capillus-veneris (assembly GCF_014529385.1). NCBI lineage: Eukaryota > Viridiplantae > Streptophyta > Polypodiopsida > Polypodiales > Pteridaceae > Adiantum > Adiantum capillus-veneris. The sequence continues at coordinate 41,963,744 of NC_140960.1, forward strand.
AGCAGAAGAAGAGCTTGTCTGAGGAGCTCATTGGGAAAGATAATTTGAAGAAAGAGCTCGAGGCTGCACGTGCCAAAATCAAAGATTTGCAAAAAACGATTCAGAGTGATGCTGGCCAGACCAAAGCACAGCTCTTGATTCTGAAGCAACAGGTGGCTACACTGCAAGCTCGGGAGCAGGAAGCATCTAAGAGAGATTTTGATATGGAGAAGAAGATGCAGACTCTCAAAGAGTTGGAGGTTGAGGTGGTTGAGTTGCGAAGGACTAGTAAGGAGCTTCAGCACCAGAAAAGGGAATTGACGGTGCAGCTTGCTGCCGCAGAGGCGAAGATTGCAGAGCTGTTGAATATGACTGAGGTAGGTTTTGCATGCGTAAATTAGACTATTACACTTTAATATACTTTGCGGTAATGCACACGTGCATAAGCCACGAGTGCTACATGAGTGAGCACGTGCAATGGCGCACACTCATGCGGCTGCTTGCATGTGTGTGTGCGTGTTCGCTCATGTATATACACATATGAAGCATTCATACATGTGGTTGGGTACATGTCATTGCCATTGAGCTCATGCATACACACAGACATTCATGTACCTTATGACTCAATTTATATTTGTGCTTGTCAATATGTGCTTATCACTCTTTAAATTGTTTAGAGAGAGAAAAAATTGTCTTAGCTGAATCCTTCTTCCTGACATTCTTCTTTGTATTGTCGGCATACAGAGCGATGTTGTAGCAAGAGTACAATCGGAAGCATCTGCGCTAAAGCAAGCAAATGATGACCTTAGTAAGCAAGTGGAAGGGCTGCAAATGAACAGATTTAGTGAGGTTGAGGAACTTGTGTACTTGAGGTGGGTGAATGCATGTCTTCGATACGAGCTTCGGAATTATCAAGCGCCTCCTGGGAAGTTCACTGCCTTGGATTTGGGCAAGAACTTGAGTCCTCGTTCACAAGAGAAAGCTAAACAGCTAATGATGGAGTACGCAGGCCCGGATCTTCTTGCTGCAAAACTTAAAGAGCAGGGTGAGCGCGATTTTGATACTGTGTCCTCGGTCCCATCCACTCCCTCTGAATATGACTTTGATGAGGCTGCTTTTGAGAGTCAGTCGGGTCGCCATTCCACATCCAAGAAGTCCGGGCTAATGAAGAAGCTAAAGAAGTGGGGAAGAAGCAAGGATGAGTCTCAATTGTCACCTGCTTCTTCGTCGCTTGACTTGAGGGGCTCACCTCTGCACAGACACTCTGGTGCAAGAGGACCTCTCGAGAGTATTATGATAAGAAACAATAGTGATTCAGTGGCTATCACTACCTATGGAACAAATGAAATTGAGGGTGGTAGGTTGTCGAATGCCGAGTCAGGTGCATTCGAAGAGTCACTCGGAAAATTGGCTCCAATTAGAACAAGGCAAAGTGTAGATGCTGGTGATTCAGCAGGCGATGTTGCTGCTTCATTCCAACTCATGGCCAAATCGGTAGCTGGTGTTCTTGAGGATAAGTACCCTGCATTCAAAGACAGGCACAAACTGGCTTTAGCAAGAGAGAAGGCTATTAACGAAAAAGCAGAACAAGCTCGGACTGAGAAGTTCAAGGCAGAGCCATATGTTCCTTCAAAACTGGAGAACAAATTTACACCCGGAAAGCTTTCGGAGAAAATGAAGCTTCCACAGAGAGGAGCCGACATAGTGACATCTTATGAGCAAAATGTCGATCGGCCGGAAGTGCAAAAGATGAAATTTTCAGAAATTGAGAAGAGAGCTCCAAGGGTTGCAAAGCCACCACCAAAGGCTTCATCCAAAGAGCATACGCCTGGCAACATGCTTCCAAAGGCGCCTGCAGGTGGTATTCCTGGTGCTCCGCCACCGCCACCACCACCTCCTCGGGCCCCTGGAGCCCCTCCACCACCTCCTCCTCCTCCTGGAAGTTTGAAATCTCAAGGCGCTTCAGGAGACAAAGTTCAAAGAGCTCCAGAAGTTGTAGAATTCTACCAATCTTTGATGAGGAGAGAAGCAAAGAACAACACATCAGTCGGAGCCACCGATGTCAATGTGTCGGATGCGCGAAATAATCTCATTGGAGAGATTGAAAACCGCTCAGCCTTCTTATTGGCGGTAAGCACGTGTCTGAGGGATTTGATTTTAGGAGTGCCGCACTTCCAAGTTATTCTAAGAACTATGCTTGTATTGTGGATGGACAGGTCAAAGCAGATGTTGAAACACAAGGAGAGTTTGTGCAATCACTTGCAGCAGAAGTTCGGGATGCTGCTTATACTGATATTGAGGATGTAGTAGCATTTGTGTCATGGCTGGATGAGGAGCTATCATTCTTGGTAATTGTCGTTTGCCTGGCCAATCTCATGTCTATCCCTCTCATTGCATATGTAACCAACAAGATTGGGATTGGGTGCTGTGTAGGTGGATGAACGGGCTGTCTTGAAGCACTTTGACTGGCCAGAGAACAAAGCCGATGCTCTTAGAGAAGCTGCCTTTGAGTATCAGGACTTGAAGAAGCTGGAAGTTGAGGCTACTTCTTTCCAAGATGATTCTCGACTGCCATGTGAATTATCTTTGAAGAAAATGCTCTCTTTACTGGAGAAGTAAGCTCTTAGACTTATAATCTGTCAAACACACATGGACTAGAGAATGTCACTTATGTCATATACTTGCGTTCTTGGGCTCTTTCTCCTGCAGGGTGGAGTCGAGTGTGTATGCATTGTTGCGAACTAGAGACATGGCTATTGCAAGGTACAAAGAATTTGGCATCCCAACGCAATGGATGCAAGATTCTGGATTAGTGGGGAAGGTATGCAATTTTTACCATGTTTCCCCTAGGAAGGCTTAAAGAAGCCAAGTTTCTGGTGATTGCCTCTGTAATCTCGTTGTTGCTTCAATTGTTCTTTAATGGCATGCTTGCAGATCAAACTAGCCACTGTGCAATTAGCTAGAAAGTACATGAAGAGAGTTGCGGCAGAGCTTGATGCTTCCACAGCTTCCACATCACAAGATCCACAAAGAGAGTTCCTACTCTTGCAAGGAGTGCGGTTTGCTTTCCGGGTTCACCAGGTTGGCTATAGATCTTTCTACACAAGCTGAGTTTTTGTTTTCCAGTTGAACAGATGTCAAAAGTCAAAATGGCCTACATAAGAGGATGAGGAAGAGACCGTGTGACCCACTACTCAATGTCCCTCTTTATAGAAATAGGGAAGAAAATCTCAACTATCTCCCATAGTTGCCTACATATACATAGGGCAATGGTCACGCGTCCACCAGGTATTTGTCATATGTGACTATGCTGAGAGTCTCTTGCAACTATGCCGAAATCTGCATAGTTGCACCAGTTATATAATTGGTGCTCGCTTGACCATCTCCTAAGATGATGCTTAGTTCATGCCCCTCTTACAAGAAAAAGAGAAGAAAAGGCTTGCCATCATTAACTTGTCGTGTGGCACTAATCGACAAGCTTTATCCAACGGACCACAATTGCTTTGGAGAGTTTCCATGATTTAGTGAAGGCCTTTTGTATGCCAAATAGCATGTGTGATGGGAAAAGGTATGTGAATAATTCCAACCTTACTTTGTCTGTGTTTTTTAAACAGTTTGCTGGTGGATTCGATGCTGAGAGCATGCGAACATTCGAGGAGCTAAGAGATCGTATACGGGCCAGCACAGAGCAGGCACCATCTGAAAGTAATGAAGCTTAGTTAGGGAGCAGTAGAACCTTGAAATAAGTGAGTCCATACCTGGCACCGGGCATGTTGTATATTAGTAGTGAGTAGAGGGGAGTATTGCTGTTGTACTAGTAAACGACGGGCGCTTTTGAAGACTGTCCAAGTCAGCCTCATTGGCCAATCTTCATCTTCTTCATGTTCATCTTGTAATGTACCTTGTAAAACTTGTGAGAGTGGGCTACAAAGACCATGACATTGTGGTAAGAGGCTGTCATGGTCTTTGATTTGATGAGATATGGGAGATTAGAGAGAGTTGTGGCTTGGAGATGTCAAGCAGAGGAAAGGGTTTCTAACTGAATTGTAGATAAGTGTATGAACAGATTCTACTTGTAATCAAGAACAGTAAGTCCAGCGTTAAAGTGGCACGAATCTCCCAAGTTGTACCCATGGAGTATATGGCATTAACCAACAATGCATTAGCGTGATAAAGGTAGGCATGCATAAGCATGTCCATTTTGGCAGCTCCTTGTGCTGGTTTCTAAGTCTCTCCATTGTGAAGTGACTTTGCTCTGAACAAGAGGATAACCTTTTTTCCTTTTTTCTAAAAAGGCCATAGGAAAAATCCCAAGAGACCTGATACTCCACATGGAGTTTGGGACAACCGGTCTACCTCACTTCCATAGCTTATTGAAGAAATCTGAATGGAAAATGATCAAAGGTTTCTTTGCAGAATTTGCACCTTTCATTTCCTCAAGCTTTGAGCTTTAGCCTCAAATTGTATGTCCCTCATTCGAGAAGACCATCATGGTAGGTTGACCTTGATTATAGCCCTACCTTTCACAGATATCTAAAGCACATGCTTTCAAGAGGTATTTATAAAACCCCTCTACACACTCTGTAAACTTGCAACTTATTATTAGTTTTTCGTCTGTAAGCCCATCTTGTAAATGTAATTCTATAACTTTTTGAAATATAGCAACCCTCTATATTTTATAAACGATCGGAACACTTCTGTTGCAAAATAGAATGAACATTTAAAGAAGTGGTCTTTGTGAAAGCCAACGTGCATTTTGTGAAGATGGACGAGCTACTGCATGGCAAAGATAGTGTCCCATCTTAGTTGCAAGAGTTGCAAGTGATTTAATATGGTTGTTTAACCTTGTTTGATGGACATCATGTTGACTACTTATGAATGAATTCATCAAACTACTCATGTCACCAGTGACCTTGAAGGCTAATTTGGAGTTAACTAGAGGTTGTTGACTTCCCTTCAATGAATCACTCTTAATTTATATATCTAGTATATGATAACTTAAGGTCCTCAATCTCGACTCTCTTCATATATCCCTCTGTAAATTCTTCCATCCCAAGAGTCTAGGTGTGTGCTGTGACTAGCATAGCATGCTAGGGGGTAAAAACAACTAAAATTCACATGTCTTTTATGCCAATCAAAAGTTTAAAATCTTCACAATAGATATTTGGGGTTGAAATTTGTAATCAAACAAATTTTCCGCGGAGACTACAGACTAAAGTCTTTGTTTCCAAAGCTTGATATAGACCATTGCATTGTATGCCATCCTTGGAGCTAGTTAGTACATTCTAAAGGTGTGCTAATTAGCAACATCAATCATGACTTTCTTTTGCACGTCAAGGATGGAGCTAGTTAGTACATTCTAAAGTTGTGCTAATTAGCAACATCAATCATGACTTTCTTTTGCACGTCCGAACGCTCACACCATGCAGGGATGATGTTGAAGCGAGTCAAGAAAGTGCGATCACTTGAAGTAACCACATCCTCAATTAAAGCAAGCTATGTGATAGATTGGACTAGGTCATATGCATAGTCATTTATCATGTGGAATTTTGATGTATGTAGTACTAGGGGCACCAACCCTACAACAAAGTGTGCAATGGAATGACACTCGTACTAACAAAAACTAAGTGGCCTTCTAAATAGTTATAGCTCACCTCTTCATCACCTTCCCATTACAATTGTGGTGGCTCTTGCTTCTACTACTATCCTTGGAGCCGTCTTTCTTGGTGTTGTCAGGGATGATCGCATGTTGATCGACATATACTTGTCCGTATTTGTCTACCATAGATCAAATGACACAAACTATTCATTGTTTTTATTGACTCTATAAACCCTTCAAAATACAATCGCATCCCAAGGGTTCCATGTCAAAATATGTAAGTGTGTGTTAACTGAGCCGACGACAGTTAACATGAGCTGCTAAAGATCGAATCCTTATGAATGCACATCGAAGATGAATATGAAGAAGCAATGAAGATTGGAGTTACACACTTTTCACATTTTTTCAAAATGGTCATGTACTGTAATTTTTCAATTTATTTAGCCATTGTGATAATTGTAATGTATCACGGGCTCAATAAGAGTTCCAAGATGTAAAACATAGGATAGTTAGTGTACTTAAGTTGTAGATACAATAAGTGTGGAGTCTCAAAGGTCTTGGGCGCCAGACATTACACATTTTAGACCTTGGCTAAGGCATAAAAACAAACTTTGTGAAGTTTGATTAAGTTTTTGAATAATGAAACACAGCGTGAGCTAACGATGTTCACTTTTCTCCTTTTCACGCTTTCTACTCCCTTCCCAGTTGTCACATTGCAGTGCCGTCTGTTGCGTTGCAACTGAAGGTAAGAGCTCTACACATTGACGTAAGCATTTCATGGTAATCCGTAGCTTTTGGCATCGTCGACCCGCGGCTTACTTTTAACATAAGTAGGAATTTCAGCTTTGAAATCATAAACTAAGTATAGGTGGGGTATTTGGACATCATTGCTAAGCATTTAAATGCATTTTGGGTCGAAAACGACTAGGTCAAAAACTTACTACTGTTAATAATCGCGATTTTTGCACTTGACCTAAAGTGAGATTTGAAACCATAAGCATGTGTGCTTAGGTCTTATAAACATGTCGTAGAAGTTTCGTAACGTTTGGATGTCGTTTGATGCTGTAATGGATGTGATTTGTTTGCCGGTGAGCTATTAGCTTTGGTGATTTCAGTCATTTGAGTGCAGCATGAGTTAGATGCGAGCTGTTTGTTGTTTTCCAAGAGATTGACAACCTCTTGTAGCCTCTATGAACTAGTCGAGTCAGCTTCTTCCCATGGATTGACAATTATATACGTGGTTCTTGCTATGTCTGCAATAAGATAGGAGTGAGGTTAGACACCCGTCCTACATTTGACGCCGTTGCCGGGGACGAATAGACTTAAACTAGGGAAAACACGAGCGTCTTGTATAGTTGTCCATTAACTTCCTCCACGTGAACTTAAAGTTTAACTTTCTCTTAAAAACCGCATAGCTTAAGAGTGTCGTCTTTTATTGTGTAGAGGAAGCTTGTGAGTAGATTGTACTTGCTAAGTACCTTGTAGGATTGTAGGATTAGGTTAGGAATTTGAGAATGATTGATGGATAAGACAAGTCTTAAGATCAATGTTCAAGAAACTATAAAAAAACAAGAAAACGAGTGTTTGTGGACACTTTTTACAACCCCATTGCAGTAGAATGTAGTAGTAGGGTAACTAGAATCCGAAGTGGGATCTCAGAATATTGCTCACTCCAAAATAATCAATTGTGAGTTGTTTATGTGAAGTTGCAGAATTTCAGGTCTACGGTTGGAAACAATACCAAAAGATTGTCAACCATTGAATCCGGCTGGAGATTATACTTTAAAAGTTGTATGAACCAGTGGGTAAGCTTAAGGACGTATTTGAGGTAAATTTTCAAGAGTTTACAAAAACTCAGATTATTTACTTTCTCTTGATATTTTATGCCAAATTAAGTTTTGACTTGACTCAGAAGCTTAAAATAGATCAGTTCACTGAAAAAGTTGAAAAAAGTTTTCATTTTGAGCCAAAAATAAATAATCGCGATTATTTACTTTTAGCTAAAAAATAATCAAGTTTGATACCAGAGATTCTATGCATGTGTACAAACATCTTTTGTGAAGGTTCATAGAGTTTGGATCACAAAACAGACCAAAAACTTGGTAAAAACTGAAATCCGTACTGATTGTCGAGAAATTATGTCTGACTTGATGAATCTTGTTCAAATTCTGTGAGACTTGACTCAGAAGCTTAAAACAGGTCATAAAAAGATTGTTTAGTGAAAAGATTGCAAAAAGTGTTCATTTTAAGTCAAAAGTAAATAATTATATTTTTTTACATTTGGTTCAAAATGGATCAAGGTTGATATCACAGACTGTATGCACGATTACAAACATATTTTGTGAAGGCTCATAGAGTTTGGATCACAAAACAGACCAAAAACTTGATAAAAACTGAACTCCGTACTGATTGTCGAGAAATTGTGTCTGACTTGATCAATCTTGTTCAAATTCTGTGAGACTTGACTCAGAGGCTTAAAACAGGTCATAAAAAGGCTGTCCAGTGAAAAAATTGTAAAAAGTGTTCATTTTAGGTCAAAAGTAAATAATCATATTTTTTGTATTTGGCTCAAAATGGATCAAGGTTGATATCACAGATTCTATGCATGATTACAAACATCTTTTGTGAAGGCTTATAGAGTTTGGATCACAAAACATACCAAGAACTTGGTAAAAACTAAAATCTGTACTGATTGTCAGGAACTTGAGTGTGACTTGGTAAATCTTGCTCAAATTTAGTGAAACTTGACTCAGAGGCTTAGATTGAAGTGTTAAACAAGTGTATATGCTCAGATGACAAAAAATATGCAAAAATTTATCAGAAGTAAATAATCGTAATTATTTACTTTTGTCCTATTTTTAACTTTTTTGACCAACTAAGCATACCACAAGTTTTAGCATGTTATATAAAGCCCACAAATCAAATTTGGTAAGATTTCAATCATTGGAGTGAAAATTGTGGCCAAATTTGTAAAGTTAGTATGTAGACACAAAACTGTTGACCATTTGAACAGGGATTATCCAAACTTGGTGAAACTTTGCTAGGGAGCTTAAGTTGAGTTGCTTAACCAGTTGGTATCAACTTTTGACAAAAAGTTAAAAAAAATTTCAGTAGTATATAATCTCAATTATTTACTTTTGCTACAGAATCGGACAATTTTGCACATTTGAGTATACCACAGTGTCATATCAAGTAGACTCCACAAATCAAATTTGGTGAAATTTGGATCACAAAATTGAGACTTAAGCCAGATTCTTGGAATCAGAGTCTGCGGACAATAAACAGTTGATAACTTGGACAAATCTTGTTCAAACTCAACCAAACTTGTCCAGAGACCACAACAAGGTGATTAATTGGCAAAACAAGCCTAAAAAGTGTAAAGACTAAGAAAGTAAATAATTGCGATTATTTACTTTTGAGCCCCAGAAATAAGATTTTGGACTTTTGAGCTTGTATAGTGTTAGAGCAATATAATACAAGGTCACTGGTCAAGTTTGGATTCCATCGGATCAAAATTAATACATGATAACTCAGTTTTCAAGTTGCAGATTAGTCCTTTAGCTCCTTGCAAGGATAGAATTTGGAAATCGCATTTGTTGACTCACTTAGGTCAGATTGAAGAACCAGGTCGCAGGCAAAGAATTGGGAGCTTGACAGGAGCTGAATTCAAGTCAAGTGAAAAAACGGATAACAATCTAATCTACAGGTTAGGTTATTCAAGGCCTAGATTTCTATCATTTCAAAAGCTGCAATCAATTTTTACAATTTCGAGCTAGAGTTAATCAACTCTTGTGAGTCTAAGAGCAACTGACTGCCAAAAGTACTTGGGCAAAAGGAGTCTTATCAAACTTGAACAAGAGTAATTCTGCTAATAAATACCAAGATTTGCTAAGAGATGGTTCTTAGAGACCAAGACAACATGGAGTCAAGCCGAGCCGAGAGTTCAAATGCACAAGAATCGAAGCTAACCAGTAGCAATAACAACACATGCATAATTGCAACAGAGCGAATGTTACAGCTATATGGCTACATTGGAGATAAGATTTTGTATACAGATCCGGAAGGCCATAGGTATCTTATGAGTGGCAAAAGTAACACATTGATCAGAGTAAAGCAAGATTCAAAAAACTCCCAGATGTTCACAGACTTCAGTGGAGCCAAGTATTGCAAGCTCAAAGATGAAGTGCATATAGAAGTTCAAAAAATCAACCCAAATGCTTATCCAAAAATCTGCATAAGCCAGCAAAACATACAGTTGGTGCATATGCAATCAAGGTCATTAATGGTACATGGATTACAGTGTTCAGATCTATAGTCGAGAGCCACAATTGCAAGATCCAACAGATCAACCAATAGAAGCCAATCTAATTGGAGAACAAAGCCAAAGACGGCACAAAGGTCAAGATGGAGCAATCTACAGCTTTATGCTCAGTGTTTTAAAAGAAAATGCCGACAACTTGGCAAACATAGAAGCAGAAACTTCTCAGCTAGAGCTTGACATGACAGAACCAAATGAAATACCACCAGTCATGACGTATTGCTCAGATTGTGGACGAAAAGGTAGACATTTTTATGAAGATCATCCAAGAAATCCAGACAACAAGGACACATCAACCGCCAAGCAAGGTACAGAGAAAATTGAAAATGCAAATCTCAATGTAAGTGCATTTAGCTTGTCACTTTTAGTGCAATTGGATGATTTTGCATTACCATTAGAAGCACTAGCAAAAGAGTTGCAAGTTCAAAATCATCATAAAGATGCACACTACAAGAGGTTGTGTGCTCTTGTGACGCTGTTAGCGACGGAAATACACTGGGTTTTTATAACCCCCGGCGTCGCTAAAACCGTCGCTAAGAGCGTCGCTACGAGAGCGTCGCTATACGCGTCGCTATAGGCGTCGCTATATGCGTCGCTATGAGCGTCGCTATATAGCGACGCCTATAGTGACACCCATAGCGACGCTCTCACAGAAGACTATAGCGACGCCTATAGCGACGCATATAGCGACGCTTATAGCGACGCTACAGAGCCATAAATAGCGACGCTTATAGCGACGCCTGAGAGAATATTTTTTTGGTGGCAGGGCATTGAATGCCCTGCCACCCATCAACCATATTGTACTTGATTCACTTTTTAAAAAAAGTGCAAAGATAGATAATAGACCCAAAATAGTCACCCACAAGACGCATTGTTTGCAAAATTGACAATTGTACACATCATAGGCAAACTGAATTGATTGGCAAATGTAATAATGACAATTGTACAACATCATAGGCATAAAGAATTGATTGGCAAAAGGAACTGCGGTGACAAATGTAATAATATACATGGTTCAAAAAGACGTATAAAATCCGTCTCATGATACATAAGCTATGAGAAACCCTAAACTAATGCTATCTAGCTACGGCTAAACTGACGTCGTCTAATCAGACGTCTCATCGCGTCCAAGCGGCGTATCTGTCGGATTCTGCAAAAAAAGACAATAAGATAGTTTTCAGTAAATATAAACATATAACGACATTTATAAAACAATACAAAAAATAAAAAAGAGTAAACCCTAATACTAACCATGCCGCCGCGAGAACTGAGAATGTCCATCAGGGCGTTTAAGCCCTTCCTGCCTGCGTACTCGCGCTCGTACGGTGTGGGATCACGTCCTGTCATCGACCACTGTCAAAACATACAAAGATTTCATTATGTTAGAACTAAAAAACTCATAAACCCTAAACTATCGAACATGCATAAAGAGCAATGTGAAAAGACTTACAAAATCGGCCTCAAATGATGCCCATCCACCGCTCCCCAAGTGGTGCGAGCTCCCTGCCTCTACTCGCGCTCTGGCTGCATCCTTTTGTTGCTTCCACTTGTCGGGATTCTCGCGCGCTGCTTTCTTCGCATTCTTCCAATCTTCTTTGGCCAGCCAATCTGGCCTATTCCACCCATTCTTGATTGCTTTTTGCACTTCGGAACGCTTGTGTTTGTAGTATTTGCGCATTCGAATCTTCATCAGGTCTTCATTGAAGCGCTGATCCCGTGTTGGAACGGGAAACTCATCATGAAGTATGCTGATGACTCTGTTTTTAAAATCACTTGGTACTTCACTCCATTTGTTTAGTATATAGTGTCTAAACAGCTGAGAGCAAAGACCACGCATGCGCGAGATCACCTTCTTGCCGTCATCATCCATGATGATGCCGCCGCTGATGTCGACGGAGTAAGGCAAGCCCTCTGGCCGGTGACGCGTGAACCTGGGTGTCCCGGCAGGGGTCTCTAGCGGCGTGTCGATGGGGGTACGGACGCCAGGTGTCTCCACCGGCGTCTGGGCCCCGAAGCGAGGAGTGTCGAGTGGGGTGGCTCCTGGCGGAGTAGGTAGAGGTGTGTAGCTTCTAGGAACAGTCAGCCGTGCAAAACCTGGCGTAGATGGCGATGCTGTGGTTGGTGTGGGGGCGGGCAAAGAAGGGGAGGGTAAAGAGCCTCGTCGAACACGAGGCGGTGTGGAGGCATCGGTGGCGGAATCCCCACAACAACCGCCACCGCCACCACTAGAGCGTCGGTGTCTAGACGAGTGTGACGCTCGTCTCGTGGACGCCGAAGCTTCAGAGCGCGCCGAATGCTCCGAAAGAGAGGGAGATGCGGATGGTGTAGGAACGCGCGATGATGCGCCAGAGCGATGACGCTCCACGTACCACTGTCTCTGCTGCGGTGACAAAGAAGAAAGAAACTCCTCATCATCCATACCTGCATTAAACACACGAATATTTAAACTTAATATTGAATGAATAGAGTAGACAATGACGCAAAGACCATTAAATACAATGACGTAATGACGCATATAAATACAATGACGTAATGACGCATATAAATACAATGACGCAATGAATCGAGTGATAGAAGAGGCAAGTCGAAAACTCAGAATTTTCAATCAAAAGATGTGAGCGCGAGTAGAAAAGAGCGTTATACACCATGGAAGCTACTTAGAGAGCCAGAGCTTTTACAACACGGAGCAAAATTGTTCAAATACAATATTTGTGGCTTTAAGAGATCTCTCTCTCATCCTCGCATAACTCAGCATAACTTCCTATATCTATATAGAGCTCTCCGTTTAAACACATATCCTCTGTTTCATTTTGTAGCTCCTCTGCATGCACCCCATATAGAGTAGTAGCATCTTGATGCTCGTCTGGCACCACCGCAGCGGCTTCTGATTGAGCATCTTCTCTGATCTCCTCCATTGATGTCGTTGTGATTGGCACATGGTAGCCTTCATACGTCCTTGCACTACGAGGGGCTACCTCTATGACGTACAACCAGTTTGATGTAGACTTTGTAGGATGAAATACTACCTACCAGAGCCACATAACTTACATGAGAGCTTTCAAGCACATAACTTGTAAAAGGGGGATGTTAACTATTTATATACTTACTTGTTCACAATGCTCGGGTAGTACGAAAGTGTCTCTTAGGTCAGTCCATTTCTTAGTAGAATCCACCTCAAGAAAACCAGACTCTCCTCTACGCACAGTAGCGTTGCGACCCTCCATGATTATCTTGAACCATTGCACGTCGAACAAGTCGACAAAAAATCCTCTGTAATCGATCCTCAAAATCTCTTGCAGCGTGCCGAAGTAAGTGAGTTCCGCCACCACGGGATCTGCATTAGAGGAACGTCGTCGACTAGACTGTTCAAATTTTGCCATGATTCCACAATCTTGAGTAAAACGCTTTTTGTCGATTCGTTCCACCCTAAAATGTCGACCTTTACACCATGCTGCTGTATATGACTTATACTACAATGAACAAAGATTATGAGTGGCCGTTCAAACGTTTATAAATAAAGTCACTTGATAGTCGTACATTGCAAACTTACCTTGGTCGCGCAACCCCGAGAGTACTCCCACTCTTCTTCAGTCACTTCGTCACCGCATTGTTGTGCGCTTTCCAATTGGTTGTGCAACCATCTTAAGCTCATGAAGGTTGGTAGGCTCTCCAGAACCGCTGGATAGTGCATCGGTGGTCGTCTTCCCCGTCTCCACTTGATTCGTGCCCTTTGTCGCTCTTGCTTTGCATCCTCATATTGTGAAATCCACTTTTGCATCACTGGATTGTGAAGCATGCAAAATCGGTTGATTTTAGCCTCTAGATCTTCCGTCATCTTCTTCTCAACACCGAGATTGCACATGACAATCCCAGATATGCGCTCATCATCTATGGTTCGCCATAGCGTGTCCCGGGATTTATCAAATCCGTCTAGCCACTCTCCAATGTACACTAGGGACTCTGATACCAACCAACCTTCTGCCATGCTACCCTCCGGACGTGCCTTTTGACGCACATATCCCTTAAGCGTTTTCATGAAACGCTCTAAGAAGAACATCCATATGGAATGAACTGTGCCAGCTATTTCCACCTCATCAACTATGTGAACAAGAAGATGCACCTGAATGGTTAGCATTGTAGTAGGAAAATGTTTCTCAAACATGCACACAAGCTCCACAGCATTTATTTTGGCGAATGGTATGGAGTCTACGTCGATCTCCTTTTGTGAGATCCATTGCACCAGCTTTGCAAGTTTGTAGATTGTGTTACGGATGTCGAGAGACAAACATCCCTCAATGGCAACCGGTAAAATAAACTGTAAAGTATGTGCAGCAATGATATTAAAGTCCACATTTTATGCAATGATCTTAAAGTCCACTATGAACGTACCTGACACATTTTATGCCAATCGTGTGACTTCAAACCGGTAAGCTTTCCTTCTTTAGTAAAACACGTTCGGAGCGAGTGCATTACGCCAGTGGGGGTCCGCAAAGATCGAATGGCCTCTTTTACTTTGCGTTCTTGGGCTCCTGTGAAAATCCATGGTGCTTTAGGAAGTTTTATCGATCCATCAGACGCTGTTTGCGGCCAATATTGCTCCATACGATCTACATTTCTAAGGTCAACTCTGGCTCCCAAAGTATCTTTCTTGCCGGTCAAATGGTCCCATAGTAGATTACCCACATTCTTGAATATGTGCATTGGATCGAGCAAGTGATTGATCACGAGTCGGGGCCAGTATGGTAACTCGTACCATAGAGATAGTCTCTTCATCCCTGGAGGCAATCCGTCATCGCACATCTCCTTCTGCTCTAACCATGCTTGTGCAGACATCCTTGGTGGCTCTCTTCCCAAAAAGCCGTCGCGTAACACATGATTCTCTGGAAGATACGCTTGATGACCTTCGTAGATTTGCTTCTTCAGTGAGGGTGCCCTACGTGCATTCAGTCTAGGTCCACATGTGACACATGCTCTGTATCCGCTTGTTTGAAGCCCTGCATGTATACACATGATAATAGATCAACTATGGGAAAAAACAAGATTTACAGTGTCTGAGTGAGGAGTGTCAATAGATCACCTGAGCATTCTGTTAGCCCGGGATAGTCATGCATGGTCCACATTAGAATACCTCTGATCAAAGCATTCCGTCGTCCTGTGTGTCGGCTCATATCCACCACCTCTATGCCAATCCACAATTGTTGTAGCTCTTCCAATAGTGGACGAAGATACACATCCATATTCCCCACTTTATATCGCCCTGGCACAATCAAGCTTAGCCATAGGTGCCCCTTCTTCGTAGTCAACCACGGGGGAATGTTGTAGTTGACGATGACAACGGGCCATACACTGTAAGATGTTGATCTTTGCCCAAATGGATTTACGCCATCCATAGCCAGGCCTAAGCGCAAATTTCGAGCTTCCCTGGCAAAATCCGACCATGTTCCATCTATATGTTTCCAGGCTGCGCAATCTGCAGGAATTCGTAGCACACCATCCGAAGATTTATTCTCCTCATGCCATGATGCTAGGGCGGCCATGGACTTACATTCGAAGAAATGCTTGATGCGAGGAAGCAAAGGAAAATGTCGCAAAACCTTTTGTGGAATTTTTGTCCCGTGAAGATCTACTCGATATCTTTCGGAATCACATTTCGGACACTTCTCCATGTCTGTGTATTCCCCTCTGAAAAGAATGCAGTCATTAGGACAAGCGTGGATAGAATTGTAATCCATCCCCAAGTTTCGCAAAATCTTTCTTGCTTCATCTCGGGAATCTGGCATCACATTGTCAGCTGGTAGTATGTGCTCTTTCAGCAATCTACACAACATAAAAATATGATACAGTCGTGTAAAAATCTATCAGATCATTATACATTTAGAGTTCTATTAAAGTAAACTAATTGTAATATATCACCTGAAAAGCGCTGTGACGCTAGTGTCACTCCATCCAAACTTTGCCTGCATGTTGAGAAGAACCAGGAGTGCTTTCAATCTAGACATACGTGCTCCATTATACAATGACGTATCGGCTTCACTTTTCATATCATCATAGATAAGCCTTTCTGAATCCATGATCGTCTCGATCATTTCATCAATCTCGGGCTCAAACATTGCCTCGTTGGGAATGTGCTCTGCATGATCATCCCCCGAGCTGTCAGAGGCTACATCTTGTGGCCTCACATATGCTGCTTGACCAAAGCGCCTGCGAACACGTCTATTGGGTTGCAAGATTGCTGCTTGTTGGCCAGCGTCAGAGTCCGACGAGTTATAATTGGCAACAACTCGATCTATAATAGATGGATCGAACTCGCCAAATTCGCGAACGTGCTGCAAAGAAACACGTCTTGTCCGTCGCATAGCATGCTTGCATTGATTACAAGGACATAAGACCCTCGTTGAGAGATAGGTGTTTTGGTTGGACGGTCCCACATCCTCGTCGCTACTCATAATGAGGATAAAAAACTTATAACCTGGACAACAAATTTAATATTCTATTGGCATTCTTCGTCTTCTCTCTCTCTCTCTCTCTCTCTCTCTCTCTCTCTCTCTCTCTTTACCTCACATTCTCTAGTCATGTCCAATCCCCGCACACCTCGGTCTAGAGGTGCACGGAGATCAGAACCACCGGGTTATAATCTCGTCTTTATTGGTCAATACCTATATTTGTGGGTACAAGAAATCTACACACCCACGTCTACATGATACTGCATGTAGTGGACAAAATCCCTTTGCCTCTTCTCTAGCTGTAGCACTTCACTTCATCTTAACATCTTTTCACAGTAGATCTTTTCACTGTTCGTCTAACTCTAAACCCTAAACCGTAAGTAATTCTTGCGTGGACTCGATCTAGCGTAAATAAGCGTAAATCTAAATAAACGTAAATCTAACTAAAAATAAAGCTAAATCTAATTTAACGTAAGTCTAATGACTAGAGGTTGTCTAGATGGTCATTGTGTCGGGGATGTAGTGACTCTTGCCGCCCTGAAGATCCACCTTAATCTTCCCCATCTTCTGAAGACATTTCACCAGTACTTTTGGATCGACGGAGCCCACCATGAGTGAAGGCAGCAATACCCTATATTCCATTGAGGGCTTTCTTCACCCGCTTCATGCAGGCATCGCAGTCTATGGAGACCTAAATCTAATCTAATATAACGTAAATCTAAATCTAGCTTAAATAAACGTAAATCTAGTTAAAAATAAACCTAAATCTAATTTAATGTAAGTCTACATATAACCTAATCTTTAACGTCTTTTAAGATAGTTTCCTACGACGTTATAACTCTCTTCTTCTTGTGTGTGTGCGCGTGTGTGGATGTGTGTGCCAATAAAAAGAGATAAATGGTATAACCTTTCTATCACCCATGCCAAGTATGATAGATTGATTATGCCATTTCCCTCTTGAATAATAGGTCTTCAGTTCAACTCCTCGTCGGCTAGATCTTTAGGTCTTTTAATTTTAATTAGTTTCCTACGACGTTAAATTAGTTTCTCTCTCTTTCTCTCTCAATGTGTGTGCGTTTTTTTGGATCGTATGCATGTTTTCTCTCTCTTTTCCTCTCTCAATGTGTGCGTTTTTTGTTTATGCATGTTCTCTCTCTCTTTTCCTCTCTCAATGCGTGCGTTTTTTGTTTATGCATGCTCTCTCTCTCTTTTTCTCTCTCAATGTGTGTGTGCATTCTTTGTTTATGTATGTGTGTGTGCATTTTTGTTTTTGTTTGTACTCTCTCTCTCTCTCTCTCTCTCTCTCTCTCAAAAACACTATGTGTGTGTGTGTATGTGTGTGTGTGAGAGAGAGAGAGAGGGAGAGAGAAAGAGGGGAAGGGAACATGAGAATGAGGAGAGGGAAGGAGCATACCTGGCTCTCCTTCCTCTCCTCGTGTGTGTGTGTGTGTGTGTGTGGAGAAGAAAAAGAGAGAGAGAGAGAGAGAGAGAGAGAGAGAGAGAGAGAGAGAGAGAGAGAGTGAGGGAGAGCGTTACCTGTTCTTTGCTTGAGGGCGCCGAAAAACTCAGATCTGAGATCTGAGTTTTTGGGCGCGCTCGGTTATTTTTTTTACCCCAGCTGGCGTCGCTATGAGCGTCGCTATAAGCGTCGCTATGAGCGTCGCAAATTTACAAATAAATTTGCGACGCTCATAGCAACGCCGGGAAATTTTTTTTTGAGCGTCGCTAATATGAAGAGTCTCTTGTAGTGGCACAGACACCTAAAACGATTAAAAGTGATTCTTTGAATAACAAATTCTTGCATGAATTTGGTAAAGGTGTTCAGATATCACCTAATATTGAAAAGACTGTAGGTTTGCAAATGATTTTGCATCCACTGCCACAAGTGTGCAATCATTCACGAGTCTAAGAGACACATTAAACAGAATGATGTTAGCATTGTATGGTACACATAATCCATATGCACACTATATAGACCAAAAATAACAAATGTACAAAAAGGATCAACCAGTGTTTGAACGGCCCACATACCAACTCATAGAAGTGCGTCCAATGATAGATCAGAGAGGATGGTTCATTTCAAAGGAAATAATATATTATAGCCCATCCTCTCTAGAGCTGAAGGATATTACTCGAGTGAACCCAAAAATTTATTCAGAGCCAAACTCTCCTCCATCGAAAATCAGAATTCGATGTTGTGACCAAACGAACATATACTTTGATCAAACATTTATAGATATAGACGAGAGTCTAGCATCTATGATGCGTTGGGTCCTGAAACCATAGAAGCTCATATCATAGGAGACCCATGGGATAGACAATATCATGGCAAGGACAATGCTATCTATAGCTTGACTTAGAAAATAATTTGTCATGTTTCACGGAGATACATAGGAAACTATGGTAGAAGGTTTACAGATGCTAAACATCAACAATGCTACCCTAAGTGTACCTTCACAATCTCAAAAGGTGAGACTTAATGAGAGCCAAATAGTTTTGAACTCTCACAACAATGAAGCTGGCTATAGTGATCACCCTAGGAAGGGGGGAGATGCAAATCCATCAAAATCAGCTCTTACACCAAGAACCACAATGTCAATTAAAAGCCCTAGAGTCTCTAGCCAACAGATCCCTTCAAAGCAAAAACCATTGGAAGATCATATGGTTGCTGGAAGTTTTCCATTGATCCAGATCCCATCAAAATCTGCAAAACAATTATTCTATGAAGATCATCAGGGAAAAAAGTTTCAGTTGATCTCCACAAGTCAAAGTCAAAAGCCGACAAATCCCATAGTGTTCAAAAAATTTCTTGTGACTAAACTCACATATGCATATCGAGATGCACATGGTAACGAATATCATCAAGATCATGACCTTGTACAAACCCATACAAATGGCCCGCCGATTGAAGTCAAAGACTATCTAAAGATGATGTAAAGCCTCAAGCTTCCAGAACAGGTGGCAAAAAAGTCAAAGTCAATAGAAGCAAAATTCCAGAAAGCTACACAAAGGTCACCGCCAAAATCTCCTCTAGAAGAGAGACAAATTCTGCTAGATAGTACAGTGGATCTTTTAAGGTCAAAGGTTACTAAGATGCAAGCGGACAATGCTCAACAATTTCAAAAAGGTGCAATATTACAGCTAATGGAGCCAACTTTGATTGAAGCCGGTGGTGAAAGCAAAGAAAATGCAAATAAAAATCAACCAAAGGACACTGCAACAACCAAAGAAGTCAATTCAGACACAAATCCTAAGAAGATCAAGTGCAACATCACTAGTGAAAACAAAGAAAATCTGTCAAGTGAAGTAAAGCTAGATTTTCAGCTAGACACGCACCTGGAAAAGATGTGGCCAATCACAGCTGAAAGATGCTCCTGAATTTGTGAGCATATTTGGAGACAAACAGTAGAATGCTGGGGAATCATCTCCACCACCTTTGAAGTAAGTTCACAGATCATCATAGCTTAATTCCACGTGATCACAGCAAAAGATATGCAAGAAGACATCATAATGGGAATGCCAATGGCCTAGAAGATGTTAGAGATATAGAATTCCAACATGACGGAGTCATCACAGACATCAAAGAATGAAGAGCAAGACTAATCACCCGCGGATGAAAACACAAATTCCTCAAGCACAATTCAAATGAAAGATCTTATTGAAGATGATTCATCTCCATCAATTAGAATTGCAGAAGAGCTTAAATCAAATCAGGCATCAAGAAGTGTAGATCAAACAAAGCAAAGAAAAACCACGAAAGCTATTGAGTAGATGATGCCACCAAAGCCAGAAGTTAAGAAAATGAGGTTTCAAAAAGTCAAGAAGCAATAGAAAGTCCAAAGATCAATTACTCATTGCCAGCTGAATCAACTGATGTAAATCAGATTGGAAAACAGAGTCTCAAGCCACCTTCCAGAAAGACACAGCTAGATCAATATGAGACCATGGCAAAAGTAAGACAAAGATCTTCAATAGAACCAGCAATGAGAATAGCTATAGTTCTTAGCAGTACAAAAGCAGCAAGTGTCAGATGCAATGCTCTACTAGATAAAGAAGCAAATCACAATATGATTGCAGAGAACATCCAAAGGATCCTCTAGATCACTCCATACAAGCATGATAGCAAAACAATGCTAGGTATGCATATAGGTCAAGAAGAAATGGTTGCTACCCTTAGCATCCAAAATCATGAAGAACATGTGAAATTTCAGGTGAAGCCTTCAATGGAAATGCTTGCAGATGTCATACTTGGACACCAATGGTTAGACCAATACAAGGCCTACAAAGAAGATAAAATGGTAATACTCTCTTTTCCAAGAGGTAGCCAACAACAGTTTCAGGTACTGTTAATGCTAGATTCAGAGTTACAAAAGTCACAAGAAGAAAAGAAAAATCTTGCAGACAAAGGTAAAGCTAAAGTGGAACCTCCACCGATTAGCACAAAAGGAATGACGTCATATGTCTCTACATCAAAGAACCCTCATGGATCAGCTTCTTCAAGCAAGTCAGGCTTTCAAAACTTCAAGTTAAGTGTTGACTCGATTAAAACTCTAAGGAGACACTTAAAAAAGCAAAGATATTTCAGCCAAAGTACTCAAGAAATCAAAGGAAAGTAAAACAAGTGCTTGTTCCAAGCAATTTAGTCAAATTCAATGATCCGGTTTGGATTAAAGACAGAAAATCAACACAGAAAAACAAACACATGAGATGGATAGCATCACAATGGAGCTTAAAAGAACATGAGTACTATAGAGGTAACAAACAGATATGGGTACCAAAACCGCAGGTTAGAGCATATGAAGTAACTTCGAGTCCCTCCCAAGAAAGAAGGCCCACAAGGTATCAATCTCGGCAATATCCTAGGATACCTAAGAAGCATGTATACAATAGAACAACATCTAAAGATGCTAAATTCAACCACAGCTTTCAAGAGGATACAAAACAAAGACAGATCTCAAAGAATGTTCCTCTTGGGGAAGGATTTTACACAGGTTATACAAAGATTTGGCTACCAATCAACCACAAGCCAACTACAACTACACCAGACCTGCATGAAGATAATAAGAAATCAACAAGACCTAGAGCTCAACAAAGTCAACAATGGAGATACAAAGTTCATCAAGAGATTTGGATTCCTAAGTCTTCCAATGCTCCGAGTCAAAAGACAGATGCAGACAGTGAAAAAAGGCCTACAACAACATCAAAGACTCCTATCAACATGCCTAATTTGAGAATCAAACAGATAATGGAGTCTTCATAGTCAAAGAAGGACAATCCAACCAACGCGAATGTAGATTCGAAGAATATAAAACAGGTATGGCAAAAGAAACCTTCAATGCCAAATTGGTCCTTCACTAATCCTCTTTTTGAGGATTCAAGATTACTTTTACCTGAAGAAATGTTTGTAGTAAGCACAAGAATGTAAAAAGTCAAGTCCCGAGGGTGCAAAAAACACTCTTTGGCATAGTCAGAGTCGGGCTGTTGAGCGATAAAATGAGCAAAGCATTAGTCCCAAAGCTTCAAGTCATATTAAACTCTGTGCTAAGAGTCATAGTTATTAGGCTTATGCTCAAGCTGGAAGAGTTGAGATTATCTAAGTCATGTCGCTCATGCTGGATGAGATGAGAATAAGACGAAGTCTATTAATTTACAAATGGTGGAGTGTCGTAAAGTCCAACACTCACGCACAGTGCACAGTAAGATGAGAGCACATATCGTCGATGACAAAAACCATTCTTAAAGGGGTGCCAGCTTGCAAAGCCATGTCATATGCTTTTATAGCTACACCATCTTTCTGAAGAACCCCTCAAAATATTTCTTGCACAGCATATTGTTTTCCATGTATTTCTGTGTATGCATATATAGGATGTCCCATCATTGGACATATGCATCAAACACTCTTTTTTGCTTCCACCTCTGTACCTTGAGTGGACTACAATATACAACCAATGTTCCATCATGCTACCCTTTCATATTTGCTTTCTCTTTAATTTCATATCTATCAACAAATAACCCCTCGAATACTTTAGTAATATTTTCCATGCTAATAAGTTCCCCAATAATGTGCGTATCCCAAAGGTACTTTTTTTCCACTGGATTTTTCCCCTTTGGTCATCCATGTATTAGACCATAATTTAGAACCTCATCATTCTACTTCCCTTGTACATACTTTTCATGAATAAATAGCAGCCTCATCATTATGCAATTACAACGGACAAATGCAACATCATCACACTCACAACCAACATATTTCGATCAATGAAGATGATGTAGAAAATTGAACCTCATAAACAAATTCAACACCCAATAAAAAACCTTCCACAACCTCCACGAACACTTTTCAACAGTGCCGGGGGACGGGCAATAAAATCAGAAGGCGAGAATGTTAACTGAGCTGACGTCAGTTAATAGGAGATGCTGACGATCAAATCCTTATGAATGCACATCAAAGATGAATATGAAGAAGCAGTGAAGATTGGAGTTACACACTTTTCACATTTTTCCAGAATGCCCACGTATTGTAATTTCCTAATTTATTCAGCCATTGTGATAATTGTAATGTGTCACGGGCTCAATAAGAGTTCCAAGATGTAAATTATGGGTCAGTTAGTGTACCTAAGTTGCAGATACAATAAGAGTGGAGCCTCAAAGGTCTTGGGTGCCGAACATTACAATTTTAGACCTTGGCTAAGGTATAAAAGCCCACTTTGTAAAGTTTTGATTAAGTTTTTGGATAATGAAACACAAAGTGAGCTAACGTTGCTCACTTCTCTCCTTCTCACGCTTCCTACTCCCTTCCCGGTTGTCACATTGCAATACCATCTGTTGCGTTGCAGCCGCAGTTAAGAGCTCTACGCATTGACGTAAGCATTTCATGGTAATCCGTAGCTTTTGGCGTCACCGACCCGCGGCCTAATTTTATCATAAGTAGGAATTTCAGCTTCAAAATTATAAACTAAGTATAGACGGGGTATTGGGGCATCATTGCTAAGCATCTAGATGCCTTCTGGTCGAAAACGACTAGGTCAAAAACTCACTGCTGTTAATAATTGCGATTTTTGCACTTGACCTAAAGTGAGATTTGAGACCATAAGCATGTGTGCTTAGGTCTTATAAACATGTCCTAGAAGTTTCGTAACGTTTGGATGTCGTTTGATGCTGTAACGGATGTGATTTGTTTGTCGATGAGCGATTAGCTTTTGGTGATTTCAATCATTTGAGTGTAGCCTGAGTTAGATGCGATTTGCTTGTTGTTTTCCAAGAGATTGACAACCTCTTGTAGCCTCTATGCACTAGTCGAGTCAGCTTCTTCCCATGGATTGACAATTATATTCTTGGTTCTTGCTATGTCTGCAATAAGATAGGAGTGAGGTTAGACACCTGTCCCACAATGTAGCACATGAGTTCAGCGTTATAGGTTTATGAAAGAAAAGGGGTTTTTTGATTCATGGTGAAGTATGTGTGTGTATAGGGGTTTTATATATACCTTTTGAGCACACATGCTATACATATTTTTTAAAGGTGAATACCCCCAAGATTGGTATGTTGCCACTCATATTTAGTGCACACATATAGCTAGGTCTCCTAATTTGCAAGCTAAATAAGCATCATTATTGGTTTCACAAACTTGGTAGATGGCATCATCATTGGCATTTGAAGATTTTAAAGCAAGCATGATGAAAAAGGCCCTTGGGAATGTAGCCTTGAGAGTGTAGTAAGAAGGATTCCGCACGATCAGTTATGAAATTCACACTCACCATTGACCAAATAAAGGTGCAAAGGGCGAAAATAGTTTGTGCGTTTGCAAAACTTGTGGAAAATTGGGGATATTTTCAAAAGGGTAGTTATTGAAAACAAAAGTACCTTTCATATTTTAAAATCTCTCACAAAAAATACTATGTTCCTTTCGATTGTGGGAATGCAAACTGTTCAAAGCTTGGTGAGTTTTCAAATTCATCGTGTGGAAGCGCTCTTAGTGGTATCCATTTGCGCCTCAGGGTTGGGTTGCGCTATGGAGTGAAAGGAAAAATGAGCTTGCAAATATCAAGGGTTGTTTTCCTTTTGTCAATTTCTAATTTATAGCAGTCTGAGCTATGAATTTCTTGGAGATGCCAACCCCATTAAAACTTGGATAGGAATTGCACACTATATCTATAAAGAATACATAGGGAAAACAATGCTTGCAATGACTAATTCGAAGGCACAAAGTTCTTATCTTTTGAGAACTTGCACTCATTACACAACTCAACGGGTTGGCAACACCTACAAGTTCCAGGGTTGATTTTTGACGGGCACCCTTGCCCTTCAAATTTCCCGAAATGTATCATTGTTTTGGTAGCGTAGTGTATTTTTGCAGGATAGCTCACATTTCACTCGTTAAAAATAGGTGAAATATCCAAAAGTAGGTAAAATAACCCAAAAAAAAACCCTATCTAAACCTATAGTTGTGTTATTTTGTCTACAGAATGCTCCCCACTTCTAAGATAACACATATATTCCACTTCGTTATCAAATATTTTAAAAAATTGGCAATTTAATACTCATCATCAAATAATCTAATTATACATCAATTCACAACATCTCATTTACTTTATATGAAGTGTTGAACCATATCCTTTTAAGCATTGAGCCGGTACAGAGTGGGCAACAAGTGAAGAAACCTTTAAACTCCTCAAGGCTCCTGTACTGCTCAATTGAGCCTGGGGCAACCACAAGCACAAAAAACAAAAAAAAACCCATAGCCAAACTGAAACAAGAAAAGGGAAATCACCTAGTTATGGGATGTAAATCAGGATGCAAGAGAGTTCTTGTCACAATCAAAAGAGGTACAACAAAATACACACACATAATCTTACACAAACACGTGCATCAAGTGGAGCAAGAAGGATATAGAGCAAAGGAGAGAGAAAGAGATGAATGGAGCTTGTGAAATACCTGGTTTGCAACTTACAAAATGATGTTGTTTGTTATGACGCTATCCCAAAGCTTGCATAAAACTAAACCAATGCTTAGTGAATGCTAAACATTTTCATCACTTAGGGTTGTGGGAAACCTTTCACCATAATACCCTCTTACAATGGACAACAATTAGGCAATGAAAACACATTAAAACACTTTCACAACAAGCTAAAGTGACACAATTTTAAAAATACAAATCGCCTTGAATTTACCAAACCGCGTTGCACAAGTGGATGGAGGAAGATTTGCAAGCTAAATCACATCTTTGAAGCACCAAATCTCAAAAAAAAAAAAATTCTGAGAAAAAGATCCTTCTATTAGTTAATGAGAACTGCCCATAGGGCTACATCCACCTCTTCAAGAGAGGGCTACAACAAGAATGATGGGGAGACTCTCCCAGTGAAAAAAAAGAGCATATGTACAATGAGGCTAAATCAAGAAATGGGAGGAGGGAAGAGCCACACGGTGGACAGTAGTGCCATCTGAGCACCCCCTGGGCTATGGTGAAGAAAGGCCGCCCAGGGCGCCAGAGTCCAAGGAAAGCCTCGCGGCGCTCTCGCATGCGGTCGGAGCTACCCTGTAGTCCCTCAAGCTGTCCTCTGAGAGTATGGATCATCTCTAGCCAAAAGTCACGAACAGTCTCTGCTGGTGGTACAGGGCGAGCCTCAAAGATGCGAAAACAGCGGGCTCGCCAGATGAACCAAAGAGTCAGGCCACTGATGAGCTCCCAACACTCATCTCTCTCACT
Organism: Adiantum capillus-veneris; assembly: GCF_014529385.1. Classification (NCBI taxonomy): domain Eukaryota; kingdom Viridiplantae; phylum Streptophyta; class Polypodiopsida; order Polypodiales; family Pteridaceae; genus Adiantum; species Adiantum capillus-veneris. The sequence continues at coordinate 41,989,789 of NC_140960.1, forward strand.
GCACCACTCCTGAGGAGTAAGCTCTGTAGCATGCTGGAGTGTAGGTCGCCCCCCCTGCATCGCTATCATCCTGCTGGTGGAAGATAGCTCAAACTGGAGTGTCGGGCCCGTGAGGGTGGACCAAGCTGCTGCCCCCCAAGTGTACTGTCGAGCCGTGGAGAGGACAGGCATCAACCGAAGAACTCCTAGCCACACCTGTTGGGCCGAGGGACAGTCCCAAAGACAATGCCGTTGACTCTCCACCAACTGGTCACAAGCTGCACATGTGGCCGAGAGACCACTATGTACAAGCCAACTCCCAACTGCTGTGGCTCTGTGTGCAACCAGCCACTGAAACAAAGTGACGCGCCTCGGCTGTCTGGAGTCCCACAGCCTCTGCCAAAAGGCTGCCAAGAAATTGACTGTGAGGCCCTCCTCCTGCCAATGACGTACTGCAGCGGGGCGGGCCTCTCTCTGTGTGGCAAGTATATGACGTCCAAGTCGAACAGTGTACTAAAAGAAAGGGACTCCTGGGCGGTCTACAGAAGAGAAGGGTTCCCTCCATAGCCACTCACCAGGATACCATTGTACTCGTGCCAGTGGACAACACTCCCAAGCCCATAGCCTCCAGTGTCCAGTCTCAAGAGCTGCTGGGTCAGGGTCTATGACGCAAGTCCTCCCACAGATGCCCACAACTCGAATCCTCTGGAAACAGCACTTTGCTACATGCGAGGCCTCTACTGCAACTTGCTGTAATCGTCCCCCACCCTGGAGCTCAAAGAACAGGGCTGGGACAGTCTCTGAGCAGGCTCTGACTGAAATGAGAACCTCCAGTCGAGTGAAGGCTCCCATCCACCTGGGTGCTACTGGCTCGAGAGGCGTGAGCCACTCAACTGGAACTGACTCTGAGATGTCCTGACACATGCTCTACACCCCTCTCATGCCCTGCAGGTGGAGACCCTGCACCTCCTCTGACAAGCCTGTGAACTCTAGCCAGTCACCTAGAGAGCGCGCTGGACCTGCTGCCATGGGACCCCAAGAAACATGAGTCCGACTCCCAACCAAGTGGCCTCTCTGAGTGCTAACCATGGGGTTCCAGACGAGGGGCTGTCGTAGGCGCTCCTCCATGCACGTTGGCTGTCTTTGCTCTAGGCCACGCCGTAGGAGCTCCCAAGATCGAAGCAAACTCACAGCGAAGCGGTCCTCCAGTCTCCTGCTCAAACCAACTCGGCGCATCTCTGTAAAGATCCATCTGGTCGAAGGTTGCCAAGGGCCTCCTGACTGAGGCACCCTGGCACGAAGCCTCTGCAGCAAGAACTCCTTCCAGGGCTCCTCCCCTAGAAGAAGTCCTGTGACAACGAACTTCCCAAGAAGGGCTCTGCTCTGCTGTGCTGGATCAATGATCCCAAGCCCTCCCTGAGAACAAGGAAGTGTGATGACCGACCAAGCCACCTTGGCTTGGGCAATCTGAGTGTCACGACCTGACCAAAGGAAGTTCCTGATTAGCCTCTCTACCTGGCTGATACAAGAACTCGAGAAGATCCAACATGAAGTGATGTACCACATAGTCGCCAACAGAACCTGATTGGCAACTACTACTCTGCTAGCCAGCGAAAGGCGTGCTGAGCTCCAATGTAACAGCTTTCTCCTGATGGACAGGAGAAGCGGAGCAATCTGCTGCTCAGGGGACAAGTCCAGGCCAACCTGACAACCCAAGTATCGAACTGCAATCCCTGGGGGAATCCATCTAAAACCCTCTCCTGGCATGCAATTTGGCACAGGAGCACTGCCAACCGAGAAAGCCACTATCTTTCTCCAGTTGATCAGTGCGCCCGATGCTCAGCAGAAGGTCTCTAAATCCTGCTCACATCTGTGAAGATTGGCCTCCTGGCCCTCTAAGTACAAGGCTGAGTCGTCGACAAACTCAACGTCCAGAAGCTCATCTCCCCGTATAGGGAGTGCTAAGCCCCTCAGACCAACCTGCTGTGACACCAAAAATTTGCTCATCGCCTCCGCGTACAGAAAGAGGAAGGGGGCAAGAGGACAACCCTGTCTGACCGATCGTGTGAGCATGAAACGCTCACCTCTACCTCCTGCCAAAAGCACCCGACTGTGAGCTTGTCTGTACAAAGCTGACACCCCTCTGATCCAAGAATCAGAGAAGCCCATCCTGTGTAAAGTGCCCTCTAGAAAGTCCCAGTCAACTCTGTCGTATGCCTTCTCAAAATCGAGAAGAAGAATCACAAGGTCCTTCCCACGGAGTCGTGCCAAGGCAGAAGCCTCCCAAAAAGTGAAGATGTTGTCAAGGATACTGCGTTCCTTGACAAAACCTGTCTGAGTCCCATGGATAAGGCTCTCCAAAAGTGGCTGAATCCTCAAACTCAGAGATGTAAATATATAATAAAAAGACATATTCACTTAAAAGAAAGAGAGAGAGAGAGAGAGAGAGAGAGAGAGAGAGAGAGAGAGAGAGAGAGAGAGAGAGAGAGAGAGAGAGAGAGTAACGTCAAGTACTAGTCATGGCTTCCAAGAAAGTAATGTGCATGCTGGTGATAGTGATGGTGATGTTAGTTCCATACTTCAACTGAACATAACTCCCAAACGGAGCGAAAATAGCCCAAGTTCGTCTCACAGAATCTTGTTGCCCTCGCTGTGCTCTTCGACGGCTATGTGATGGAAAATTTCCATAGCCCTCTCTGATTTGCTGAAAATCAACCTGCAAAATAGCATTTTCTACAAAAACGATGCAAAAATAGCAAATCCCACTTTTTTTCTTAATCTTTGGCCCTCAACGAGCATCAAAACATCAAAATCTCTAAAGACTCAAGGAACCAAAGTTGTTCCTTATAACACAGGCTTCAATCGCTTCATACATCACTTTTCAAAAATCCCACGTTAACACCTTCAAAAATGCCCTAGAAAGTGCTTTCCGGATCAAAAAATTTTATTGGACGAAAACAATCCACACATCCTTCTACACAGTGGACTAACTTTAAAACGACCAAAAATTCATAGAAAAACAAAATTTATTGCTAAAACACCTCAAAATCAAGTCGTGTTACAATCTCCCCTTTTCAAAATTAACTCTGTCCTCAGAGTTGGAAGGAGGGAAATTCGCTTTGCAAAACACTAAGATCAACCCATGATGCATCCTCTACTGGATAGTTCTGCCACTTAACCAAAACTTCCACAATGTCTCTATTTCTCAAATGTTTGACACGCCTATGTAGCACTAAGTCTGGTTCTACTGTCAATGTTTCGTCATCTTTCAACTTAGAGTTGTCCTGTAAAACATGATGCACGTTAGGAACATACTTTTTCAATAAACTCAAAAGAAATACAGGATGCACTTTGACATGAGAAGGAAATTCCAATTTGTAAGGTAATGAACCAATGCGCTTCAAAATTTTAAATGGCCCTGCAAATCGTGGAGACAATCTCTTATCCTTTCCAAGAATCAAATGAGACTTCTCGGGAATAACCTTTAAGAAACCATATCACCAGATTCATACTCCATAACCCGATGTTTCTGGTCATAATACAATTTATGTCTCTTTTGAGCTTCTCTAATATTCCCCCTGATTTTGGCCAACTCGTTATCCATTTTCTAAACCATTTCACGTGACAGTTCTACCTTATTCCTGGAGTTAAGAAAATTAATAGGTGTGGGACAGTTATAGCCATACATTGCCTCAAACGGAGTCATCCTAATAGATGAATAATATGAACTGTTGTATACAAATTCAACCAAAGGCAAATATTCATTCCAATTAGATTGGTTTTCATTGACATACATTCGTAACATATCTTCTAAAATACGATTCACTCTCTCGGTTTCCCCATCGGTTTGAGGATGAAAGGCAGTAGACATGCGTAATTGGGTACCTATAGAGTCAAAAGTCGCTCTCTAGAAATGTGAAGTGAACTTAGAATCTCTGTCAGACACTATGCTCTTGGGCATGCCATGCAAACGAAATATCTCTTTCACAAACAAGCGTGCAATGGTCAAAGCAGTATCAGTTATTTTTACAGGAAAGAAGTGAGCCTGTTTTGTGAGTCTAGCTACCACCACAAAGATTGATTCATACCCTCCACGAGTAGTAGGAAGTCTAATGATAAAGTCCATGGATATAGACTCCTACTTCTGTAAAGGAATTTCTAAGGGTTGAAGGTCACCAGGCATCCTCTTATGTTCAATTTTAACTTGTTGACATTGAAAGCATTCACGCACATAATTCTTAACATCCAATTTCATACGCGGCCAAAAGAATGAACTCTTAATCTTTTCATATGTCTTATTCAATCCAGGATGACCAGAAAAAGGTGAGTTATGACACTCATGCAAAATTTGACTCTTAAAAGCAGAATTTGCAGGAACACACAAGCGGTCATAATAATACAGATTTCCCTTATACAAGTGATATCTGTTCTCATACATCTCACCAATATTCTCACGGAAGAATTTCAAAATAGGCATGTAAAAAGAATCATTTTCAACTTCGACATGTATCTCATCAATCAAATTGGATCGCACAACAGTCAACAAATTACACATGGACCTACGACTCAATGCGTCTGCAACTTTATTTTCTTTCCCACACAAATACTTCAAATCAAAATCATATTCAGCCAGCAATTCAATCCATCTCCTTTGTCTGTTGTTTAACAATGGCTGCGTGAAAATATACTTCAAACTTTGATGATCAGTACGCAATTCAAATTTGACACCAAGCAAAAGATGACGCCAATGTTTCAATGCATGAACAACAGCAAGCAATTCTAGATCATGTGTTGCATAATTCAATTCATGTCGTCTTAATTTCCTAGACTCATATACAACCACTCTTCCTTCTTGTGTCAAAACACAACCTAGTTGTTCACCACTAGCGTCACATGACACAACAAATGGTTTGCCCATCTCAGGAACTTTCAAAACACAATTTGCCGCTATTTTAGCCTTCAAGGTCTCAAAAGCAGACTCACAGGTAGAAGTCCACACAAAACCCTTGTCTTTCTTGGTCAATTCGGTCAAAGGACTTGCTATCTTAGAGAAATCTTTAATGTGTGCTCTCTCATATGGTGCTAGACCCATAAAGCTTCTCACATCCCTTAATGACTTTGGTGTTGGCCACTCCACCATAGTCTTAACTTTGTCAAGATCAATGTGAATCCCCTCTTTAGAAATCACTCTTCCCAAATACACAATTTTATCCTTTGCAAAAGAGCACTTACTTGCTTTGGCATACAACTTATGTTCTTGCAAAACCTCAAATGTTTTCTTTAAGTGCAATGCATGATCTTCTTCATTCTTAGAATACACAAAAATATCATCCAAGAATACCAGAATGAAGTCATCAAGATACGGGTGAAAAATATTATTCATTAAGCACATGAAAGTTGCTGGTGCATTAGTCAAACCAAAAGCAAGAACTGTAAATTCATAATGCCCATAACGTGTACGAAAAGCAGTCTTTGGAATGTCCTCGGCCTTGATGTGGATTTGATGGTAGCCATAACAAAGATCGACCTTTGAAAATATTGTGGCACCACTCAAATGGCTAAGAAATTAATCTATGTGAGGAAGAGGATATTTGTTCTTAATGGTCTGTTTGTTTAATCCCCTGTAGTCAATGCATAACCTATATGTACCATCCTTTTTCTTTTGGAATAACATAGGACTACGTACCCCAAGGAGATACACTAGGTTTAATGAAACCCTTTTTCAAAAGATCATCAAGTTGTATATTGAGCTCTTTAAGCTCATCAATGTTGAGCCTGTATGGAGAAGTGTTGCTCCTGGATATAGATCTATGGCATGGTCTACCGAGGGTAGCGTGCGCGTGGGGGGGGGGGGGGGGGGGGGGGGGGGGGGGGGGAGGGTGGGAGTGATGGGGTTAGCACAGCAGCAGCGAGCACGTCAGCTCGGCTACTACCAGATTGGACTGCATTTCAGCTGACCAAATCTCAATTTTATTAATGGTGAAAGAGCATGAATAACAGTGAACTTGAGATGTGGCACTCACTTCCTCTCAGTTGCAATGTGTAGCATCAAAAAGCATAGTACATGAATGCGGGAAAATCACAATATGGTGAGCACACCTAGGCTCCCATCACACATATAGTATTGGGTGCTATGAGAGAGATCATTTGCAAGAAGACCCTTCATTTAGGTTATTGATAATCCTATTTACAAACTAATAAACCAAAAAGATTTTTTGAACATCAAAATATTGCGGGTCTCCGTTTTCTGCTTGAGTCATGGATGTGGGTTCAAGAGAAGGCATTATTGATGGTAGATGAAGATGATGATGGAGAGAGAGAGAGAGAGAGAGAGAGAGAGAGAGAGAGAGAGAGAGAGAATAAATTTTAATATGTACATTTCTTAAGGTTAGGTGCTTTTTATGATTATATCAATAATTATTCGTGTTAGTAGGTTAGTAGTTAGTATTAATAATTGCTAATAGAATGTTAATGATACATGTACAAATAGGTTGAAAAGATTGAAGAGAGTGAAAAATCCATTGTTAGGTTGGGTTATTGTTGAAGAAGCTTGGAATCATCCTTGTGTAGATCTTTAAAAATGGCTGCTGGTCTTTTGCTTCTTCTAATTCTTTATGCTGCCACCAAATGTTGATTTGCATGCGGGTTTTGTGGATAAAAGCCTCAAATTTGCAAAGGTTAAGCATGGTTCACATGCTTATTTTTTAGGATTTTTGAAATGGACAAGAGAAACTAGTAACTTGGGAAGAGATAGAAAGAGAACTAAAGAGGGTGTAAATGTGTAGAGGTGCAAATGGAAGCTATGAAGATGAGAGGGGTAGGTAATGGTGTAGAGGGTGAGAAAGGTCATGGAATGTGCAGATTTTAGTGAGGGATGGAGAGGGGTGAGTGAGTGTGTATGTTGGAATGTGTGAAGGGAGGTGAGAGGAGACTAGGGGTGCCTTGCGAGAAAATTTGTGCAGACTAGGGTCAACAAAAAAATCACATTGCATGGACCTTAGCAAAAATTATCCAAAAATTTGAGCGTGTTGCTGATACCATGAGATAAATTTTTTGTTTTGATGACATGTTCAGATTTTGATTAGAAAGGGACGCTAAAATTTCAGCAAAAGCATGTATTTTATGCCCTTCCAAAGTCTTTGGTGTGGATCCTTTTTGATGGGATTTCCTTATAGCTCCAAGAGAGGGCTCTCCACACACCATAGCATGACCTAAGGAATTCAAGTGTATGTGGACACTTGCATGGAGGAGGTTTTTCTTATTTATAATATATACACATGATGAAAAAAAAACAAGCTAGTACTAGGGCTAGTCATGGTATCTAGACAATGACATATGGTTACCATGATAGGAAAAATAAAATATATTAAAAATAAATGAAATTAAAATTAGAAAATTAGGAGAATCAAAGAGAGGGTTCTTCATTTATTTTCTTACTAGGGTAGAAGAGAGAAAAAAGGATAAAATTATTTAGAAAAAGTGACTAGGATTTACGTTGCATTTATACGTCCATATAATCATGTTTATATATTTATATGTAATTCAAACTCTACACAAGGCAAGCGATTACTATCCTACCTAACTAAATCACCTCTAGTGTGAGCATTGTGCTACACTTGGTAGGCAATCACAATCTAAGTCTACCTAAGTTAGTTTTAAGTTTGAGCATGGCTCTAACAAAGAAGTAACTGCTAATTTAAGTTTAAAATTTATATTTATTGCTGAAATAAACCTTATAGTAGCTCAATGACAAAAAGTTTTTTTTGTTTTGTTTTTGGGGTTTTAGAGTTCATCTTTGAGGTGAATTCAAGGCAAACTTCTCACTAAATATGTGTACAATGGTAAAAGGCTTATGGAGGATGACTCTATATAGAACTTTTTTTCTTTATCAAACTATATTTTGATCGAAATATATTTCGATCAAATTATTAATAAGAAAGTATACAATACGATGATTTGGCTAATGTGGCAATGTATAATATGTCCATTCAATTGGAAGGGTTGTATAATACACCGGATTAAAGTGTATTATGCGTACCCTATATAATGTACAATGCAACATAGATTAGGATAGTAGAAGGTAACTTTTTATGATTTTTCATGAGGGTATATGCGAAAATGTGAGGATATAGGCTTTTATTTACTCATGAAAGTCACCATATAAAGTGGAAACAAAAAATATCATGGATGGAAAAAAGTTAGAAAGACATAGTTAGATCTAGTAATACACACACCTAATGCAAGTGTTTACTTAAACAACAAAATATATGAATCATTTGGAAACCCCTAATTTAGGCCCTTATAAAAGGAAATATTTACATGCAAGAAGGGGCCGTAATAAAATTTACTTTTTTTTGAACGTATGGGTAAATTCCTTAATGCACATACATATGGACAGTGAAAAATGATGATGGCCATAGCGTTTAGGTGATTTTGCATGGGCGAGGTAGATCAACGTGGGAAATGTGAATTAAAAAAAAATGGCTATCATTTAGTCCTCCCCCTAGATGATGGTACATTCATGTACCATCAAAAGGCCTCTTTTTCAATGAAAGTGGTTTCAAATTCTTAGTTATCTTTGTTGGCTCATTGTGAACTTTGTTTTAAATCCCAACATCATCTTTACTTGAGTTGCACATGTGAGTCAAACAATAAAGCCTACATGATGATGAAGTTCTTTGGCCATGCTTTTGTAGATCTGGTGGTAGAATGTGACTCAAGTAGGGCTTTAGCCTTTATCAATTTACCTTCTTAGAGTCTTCCTTGCCATCTAAGTCCATGAGATGATAGTAACTTGAATTGAAGGCTTTTTTGACCATGTATGGACCTTGCCATTTGGTATTGACTTTGATATCAAAACTATATTATTAAGTTGATTGTCATACCTTAGCACCAACTCACTTTCTTTGATACCCTTGTCCTTGACCTTTTCATCGAGCTTCTCCTTTTCTTGAATAGATTTTCTCTTGTAGCACTCGTAGGCTCCTTTTCTCTTCCATTCAAGCTCAGCTAAGGTTAGAATTCGATCCATCCATGCTTCTTGATCACCTTGTGTCCCTTTGCCGTGGAGCTGCATTGTTGGAATGTGGAGCTTAATTGGTTTGCAAAGCCTCTTGATTATAAACCAAGTGAAACGGCTTGAACTTTGTGGCCTCCTTGTAATAAGTGGTTTGATAAGCTTACAATGCCCCATCCAAGAAATCGTCCCACAACCATCTTTTTGATGATTCCTGCAATGATGCCATTAGATTTCTCTACCAAATTATTGTAAACAATCTTCAAAGGTGTGTCAAATTTGCAACTAATGTGAGTGTACAAACTTGCTCACCATCCTCTCATTTATCTTTGCCACACTTTGTGCTTCCACCCACCTATTCATATAGTCTACAAACTTGCTCACCATCCTCTCATTTATCTTTGCCACACTTTGTGCTTCCACCCACCTATTCATATAGTCTTTAATCACTAGAATGTAGAGTTTATTATTTTTTGTTCTAAGCAAGGGACCCATAGCATCAATGCCCCAATTTTCAAAGGGCCCAATTGCAAGCACCAATTACCTTAGACCATGCACCAACCTTTTTTTGCTATTTACCTGGCAAGTGTGATAGCTTATATAGTAATGTTGAACATCAACATGCAAGCTTAACCAAACATACCACACAAGCAAAATCTTCTTCACAGTTATCTTTTCGGCAAATTGATCACCATAACTTCCTCATGCGATTAGTGTGCTTACCCTACCCCCACAAACTTATATGGCCATCTGGTCCTATCTCGTTAGTCCAGGGTGGCAGGATTGCCTATTTTTTGGCTTTGGGCTTGCCAAGAGCCAAACAACCAAAAGTTGGCGATTGTGCCGCCCTAGATTGTCAAGACGGAGTGCGTTGGCCATGAAACTTTGCAGGGACGGGGATTACTATGCTTCTCTTGACACTAAAAAGTTTCATGGCCATGGATTCTCATCTCATCAGTCCAGGGTGTCACAATCACCAATTGTTTTGGCTTTGGGCTTGCCAAGGGGCCAAAGGCCAAAAGTTGGCCATTGTGTTACCTTGGATTGTCGAGATGGATTGCGATGGCCATGAAACTTTATAGGGGTAAGGATCACTGTGCTTCCTCTTCCCCTAAAATGTTTCATGGCTATTCGTTTTCATCTTGTAGGTCCAGGGAGGCACAATTGCCTTTTTTTTTCTTGACTTTGGGCTCGCCAAGGGCCCAACGGCCAAAAGTTGGCGATTATGCCATCCTAGACCATAAAGACGGATTGCGATGGCCATGAAACTTTGTAGGTGTGTGGATTACTATGCTTTCCTTGATCTTGCAAAGTCTCATGGGCATCCATTCCTGTCTCATTGGTCCAGGGTGGCACAATTTCCAATTTTTTGACTTTGGGCTCGCTAAGGGCCCAACGGCTAAAAGTTGACGATTCTATTGCCTTGGACCGTTGAGACAGATGGAGATGGCCATAAAAATTTATAGCGGAAGGGATTAATGTGCTTATCTTGACCCATACAAAGTTTCATGGCCATTTGTTTTCGTTTTGTCGGTCCAGGGCGGTACAATCGCCTTTTTCTTTTGGCTTGGGGCTTTGCAAGGGACCAACGGCCAAAAGTTGGTGATTGTGTCGGCTTGGACCGTTGATATGGGTTGCGATGTCCATGAAACTTAATAGGGGTGGAGATTAGTGTGCTTCCATTGCCTCTGCAAAGTTTCATGGACATCTGTTTTCGTCTCATCGGTTCAAGGTGGCACAATTGCCATATTTTTTGCATTGTGCTCACCAAGGGCCCAACATCCAAAAGTTTGTCGATTGTGCCATTCTGGACCGTCGAGATAAATTGCAATGGCCATGAAACTTTGGAGGAGTGGGGATTAGTGTGCTTCCCCTACCCCCACAGAGTTTCATGGCCATCCATTCCCATCTCGTTGGTCCAAGGCAGCACAATTGCCATTTTCGGCTTTGGGCTCGCACTAGACCGTCAAGACTTCATAAAGTAAAACATGGAAAATACGCTGACAAAGTCACATCGTGCAAAGTGTTGGGTTTTTAGGCCCTGGTTTGATTAAACCTGTGGGGACATGCTCCTGTAGCATGCAGGCAAGGCTAGTTACCACAATAGAGTTTAGCATGGTTTTTGCATGGAAAGTTTTCAAGTTTCATATATATGTAGTAGACTTTAGTCAAATCATAGTGTTGTTTTTAATTGTGTAACAACTTCTGGTCTCTCTCTCTCTCTCTCTCTCTCTCTCTCTCTCTCTCTCTCCTTTCTTGTTCTATGCTCGCACACCAGCTCTCATGGCACCACCATGTTTTAACCCTCCCTAGATACCCTACAAATGGTATCATAGCTTGGCTTTGCTTGGCATTGGCCTTGGCTCAAATTAGCTCATGAGAACAGTTGCTTGCAGAGTAGAAAAGAACTTTGTCAACCAGCGTGGTTTCAATCAGAGACACCATCAAACAGGTCGCCTTGGCACGATGGCAAAACTTCGACACATGCTCTTTTGCTAAATCCCCCTCCACAACTCGCTGTGAGCATCTTTTCCATCGATGTTGTTCTCTTGCATTACTGAACTTGCCACATTTATCTTTCACACTGATTTTCTACTGGCTACCTTTGTTTGGTATCCTTGGCCTTGACCTAGAGGGTCTTCCCACTGAAAATTTTGTACTCGTAGCCTCGCGGTTTCATTATCGACAAGTTGAACTAAATTTGTTGGTTCCTCGTAAAATTTCAACTATTGCCAACGCTTTAAAGGACAAATCAAGTTTGAAGCTTATCAAGGACAATAGTTGTAGCCAGCAACATTTGAATTCGACATCATTTTTTGACTTGATTTGCAGTTTTTTGACTTCAACGATAGTGGTCATAATAGAAAATTTTATCGAGCATGGCATCGAAAGTGGATAAATTCAACGGATCCGGATTTCACACTTGGAAAATAAAGATAAAGGGTTATCTAATGCACAAAAAATCTATGGAGCATTATTGGAAAGTCCCTATCAACCAACAAAGTAGGTGCATCGGATGCAGTTACCAAAGCATTATCTACCGAGCTACAGTGAAAAGACGAGCAATCATTAGGTATTATTATAACTTCTCTAGAAGATGACTTTTTTCATTATTTGGATGACATCAATTCTTCTAGTGCTGCTTGGATAGAGCTAGAGACTCTCTTTGGTGCTAAAGCCAGATATTCCATGACGAGTCTCAACATGGAAGTATATTCTCTTGCTATGCATGCTGATGAGAACATAGTTGCATTAGCCAATAGATTAAAGAGCCTGAAAATTCAGTTGGTGTAGGTTGAATCCATGGTGTCGGATGAAGATCTCATAGTTGTTTTTCTAAATAGCTTACCTGCAGAATTTTATCAAATTGTCACTATTTTAAAAGAAAAAGATCCGTTGCCCTCCTTGGATTGTATCATGAATTCCTTATAGGAAGAAAAGAAACGAGTATCACGTGCCAGTTCTTCCATTATTCCCAGTGCATATGCAGTCAGTAATTGTGCTTCCACCGCAGCTTCAACCAGACCAACCACCATCACTAGACCATGTGTGATTTATGGCCACAACAATCATCAAACCAAGGAGTACTTCAACAAAAATACTTGTATTCACCGTGGAAAGACCAATCATCCTTCAACAAATAGGTTTTTTAAGAAGAACAAATGAAAAGTCAATATGAATGATGGTGATGCAAAAGTACCGATGCTTATTGTAGATAGTGATGTCCTGTAGTTCCACTTCGTATTTATGCTGGTCATTGTCAATAAGTTGTAAAGTTTATAGACATTGCCACATATAAGTGGTAAGACCTCCCATTTATGTTTGGTTTTGAGTTCTTATTGTCTCACTCTGATTGTTGTTCGAGGGATGTGCACACACACACGTATGTTGTTGCCGAGGGGGGGGGGGGGGGTTGTTGGGTTTCCAAGCCCTGGTTTGATTAAACCCACAAGAACAGGCTCCTATTGCGTGCATGCAAGGTCGATTACCAACAACGTTTAGCATGGTTTTTGCATGTAAATATTTCAAGCTTTATATATATGTAAGACTTTAATCAAATCATAGTGTCATTTTTTTATTGTGTGTTGACTTCTTCTCTCTCTCTCTCTCTCTCTCTCTCCTTTCTTGATATGTTCTCGCACACAAGCTTTCATGGCACCACCACGTCTTCACCCTCCCTAGACACCCTACTCAAAGGTGTGATACAAGTGAACCGCATAAACTAGAACAAGACAACTATAATCATAATGGTACATTTTGCAAAGGTCTGGTACAAATGGACACCAAATTGTGTATGTCGACTAGAGGGTATAGGAATAGGAGGTGCCGGTGCCTGCTCTGGAGGCTATGGCTATTGTGGGGGGAGCCGATTGTTGGTGCTGGGCTGTTGGGGGGTTTCACCACCTCCATGCTTTGGGTGCTGTGACATTATGCCTGCATTGAAAAAGGAAACACAATCAATATCATGAAATGCAAAATTGTGCAACAAAATTCTAGTAGGAAAATAAGATAACCCTTAGACTGTTACATTGTGGAAATTGAATATTGACCCTAAACCCTAAACCCTAAACCATAAATTTGGCTTTTGAACTACATGTACAAAAAATTCATTAGGTGCTAATATGCACAAAGCCAAGGGGCTTACATATACATAGGACGAGTTCTAAGCATAACACAACCCATGGCTAGGAGCGATAGTCAAAGCAGTGTGCATTAGAAGTTATGGCTATGAGCCTGATTAGATTGAATTTTCCTCTCAAGCGAGAACTTAAATGCTTCTTCTATTTTGTGACAACAAAAAATCAAACAAGTGCCTTGGCTTCCTCCCTGCAAGAAAGGCTTCTATTCCTTTAAAAATACACTAAAGCCAATGTTCACCAAAAACGTTTTTAGCAACCAATGGAAAAAAGAAGAGCATTGAAAATAAATCGGTTTCTAGTGAAAATTTTAGGGTTTTTGCCACTTTTAAGCATGCCATTGGGGGGCCTTAGTGTTTGATAGAGTTGGTTCATCATACATGGCAATGCTCTTATTACAAACACCATTTTAGAAGGAAGAGATGCAAGATGGGTGCCCATAGTTGTGCTTGGATGCATGGTGATGATGGAAGAGTGTCCATTTCTTTCTTTCTCCCATCAGTTTTTTGCACATGGCACTTTATCTCTTGTGTTGGTCACGCTGGATATAAAAATTAAGCGAGCCCTATTGAGTGGAGGTGATTGAAATATGGAGATATTCAGAGGTTGCAATTCTAGAATCAAGCTCATTGGTTGCTAGCTATGGAGACTCTAGAAAATGGCATAATTGATGCTATTAAGGTACTATGCTGCGATCAAATGGTTTTGGGTCCCATTGTGCTTATAATAATTTGCAATTCTCGGGAGCTGTGAGGCTAAGCATGTCCAACACACTACTTATTGCTTACTGAAATTTCTCTCTACTCAGGTCCAAATTGCTATATGATCCATAACTATATCCTAGGTTGTATTTATATGACAATTTTAAAAAAAATATACGTTTAAAACGCCATTATGCGAAATATTTCCAAATATTTTTTGAATACCCATATTTTTTTTCGATCAAAGAAAATAATTACATAAGAAACAGTCGCCGATTTTGATCACAATTAGCAACTGTCATTTTCATTATCGGATATTTAGAGATTTCCAAAAGGAGTGGTCACCTAGCTACAATACGATCATCGACGTGTAGAGCACTAATGAGGTATAATTTCACGTATTTCAACATACTAACTTGTTTTTCTGTGTTGTGCTAGACTTGTATGGTGCAACAGGTTCGCTCTCACCATAGAGTTTTCTTGCATGCTATAGGCCACTTCCTGGTGTGCAGCCATAGGGCTCACTCCAGAAGTGAGTAGAATTTAGTTGCTCTTCCCATGTTGTGTAGTTGCATGGACCACTTTAGGGAAGGGTTTTAGGATAGACTTAGATTCTCACTCATGTGGTGCACTAGTTTATCTCTCACCACAGAGTTGAGTTGGAATTTAGTGGTCGACTCGTGGTGTGCAGTAGGCATGATGCTACACCTCTCACTTCAAAGTGACCTACAACATTCTCAATTTTAGACGAGGACACATCATCGTTTGTACTACATAGAGAGGCAAGAGTGTAGCTCGTCAAACAAAGAGAGTGGAGAGATGCATTCTTCATGCCCTCTTCATCTTTGTGTGATGCACCATTTACCCATAAACACGCCATTATTCATCACTAGATGACTTGGTGTTGTCTTGGATGTAGATACATATGATGTCTGACCTATATCTAAGATTGTTAAGATGTCCATTGATGCTTGTGTTGTGCGTTTCAAACACTTCATCAGAGACTAGATTAGGTCACATTATCATTATTGCTACATAGAAATACGAGGGTTATGCTTGTCAACCTAAGAGTGGAGAGATGCATACATATGACCACTTCATCTTAGCATGACGTGCATTACCCTTATACTTTCTAACCCGTAGATATGCCATTGCTCATCACTAGACAACTTGGTGTTGTCATGGATCTAGATACATACGATGTTTGGCCTAAATCTGAGATTGTTAAGCTGTCCATTGATGGTTGTGTTGTGCGTTCCACACACTTCATTAGGGATTAGAGTGATTAAGGTATCAATAAACATTACAACAAAATCCAGGACTTGTGCTGAGTGTACCTCACAGAATCTGGGTTGCATGTATGCTCCTTTGATCGATTATGTGTATTCTCTAACACTCTACATTCCCCCTTGCACACATAACAAGGTCCAGTTCTTGTGATGAGCATACCTCACACTCCTAGCCTGTTCACCTCTCTCACTCTCTCTCTCACTGTCTCTCTCTCTCTCTCTCTCTCTCTCTCTCTCTCTCTCTCTCTCTCTCTCTATATATATATATATATATATATATATATATATATATATATATATATATATATATATATATATATATATATATATTTGGCCACAAATTATGTCACTATTTATGGTTCACAATCATGACATCATTGTGATAGTTTTCATTTATATCAGAATGTTTAAGCTTTGAAATTATATCTCACAGATATGGCAGACACCAAGCTCGGGAAAAATATTAGCAAAAGTTTGTCTTTGAGGTTGTAGTACGCCACTTTCACCACATGTCAGAGACCGAGCTTTATCGTTACCTCAACCCTTCAGCTCCGAAGCATTATTACCAATTTACAGAGACTTTAATGAAGTCTTTATTTGAGCATCTCTAGCTTGTATTTTCACCCACTCCTTTTGACATATCTATGATGACATTAGGTTCATTATTAAACCTAGTTAAGCAGTCTATTAGACAGATCTCAAGGACTTTTCAAGAGCTTAAAAATCTTGAAATTACCACTTTGCTAGGCATAGCTACTCACATACTATAATAAGTTCAAGAGCAAGGAGAATCTGGAAAGATCAACAAAAACTACTAGAGTGGAAGCCAGCTCTTCTAGTGCTGTCAAAGATTCAAGAGCCAATATTAGAGTGGAGCCAACTGCTAGTGCTGCTATCGCTTTACACCAGTCACAACTCCCCCCTGAATAATATCTTTTTCATGATACTGCAATCTTAAATATACATGCTCCATAGATGGGAGAAGGAAGATGAGCATACGTGAAGTGTGTAGGTGTTATTCATCCTCCATTTAAAGATCCACTGTATGATGCTAAGATTTCAAAAGCCACTTGCATGGACCAACAATGGATCAATAGGTTAAAGACGAAGCCACAGTTTTGGAAATCACTCATCACAAAATTATTTATCCACTTGCCATGGTTCATCATGTGGAGCGTCCAATACTCATTTCACATTTTGGGAATGGCAGCCATGTAAAGCAATGGATAAAAGAGTGCACTATAGATGGCCGTCAATTGGCCATTTGGGATTATGTGACCACTGAAGGAATAATAGAGCTATTCCAAAGTAACATTTTACACACCTTGAGAGTGGCAAGCAAAATAATCCATTAACTCGATCTAACGCTTTTGATCTGTGTGTGTGTGTGTGTGTGTGTGTGTGTGTGTGTCTTAATGGTGCCCATAGAGTGGGTTATGACATTGTAATGACTTCTGGTATACGACCATTGAATGACTAAAGTGATGAATTGATTTTTGTCTTATCTCTAGTGACAACATGATTAAGTTATCCTGTCTCTTTCTTGCAACTATATAAGTGGTATTCAATAAGGGTTTTAACGTGATGATTTATTAACTTCACATCCAAAATTTTTAGTCATTACATGTTTGCTTATTTGAAAATATAGAAGAAGAACTTAAGCTCAGGTGATCTATTGATAGTCTTTTTTGGCTCTCCTTAATTGCCATAGTGAGCCACTTCACCCAACAAAAACACCTTAGCATGATGGCTAAGCTCACTGTTACATTGTACATAGGCATGTGTGTTATAGGGATTTTTTTCTCCTATTATTTAAAATCCTTTTATAGCTTATTATTAGCTAGGAGAGCCAAAAAAAGAAGTAGATCTATATTATGGCCTATTTGTGTATATAATCTATTTTTATCCAAGGGCATATGTACAATTTTTTTCACGCATTTCATTTATTCTTATAAATTTCTTTAAATAATTATGTAAATACTTGCAATTAGGTGTGTGTTTTATCAAACCAAAAATTCATGCCATGCATCCTTACCCTTCATCATACTTCTTGTATATAATCCAATGTAATAAATAAATTACTCCATGTGAGAAATATTCACATTTTACTATTTCATAAGAATGACTTCTATCCCCATCATCACTTATTATCACTCAAATCTCTTCACATTTCACATACTTTTTCTTTATCCCCACAAATAATATCAAGGGAGAGTCCTCTCATTTGACTATATCATGTCACTTGTGTATTTTTATTTTTTATTTTTATTATACTCTAGGTATTTTGATTTATTAATACACGACTTTGTTTCTTTTCATCACATGCATATCATATATTTTTGAAAAATCCTTTTCCACATGGGGATATTAATATCTTAGTAGTCATTTGTTATTCTCAAGAATCACTCTCTTGAAGGCTAAAGGGAATCAAAACAAAGAAGAGACCCAATCAATGACTTTTTTGGGCAGAAAACACATGTTTTTACTATTTTTTTAAAAATTAGTTCCCATCTCATTCTAAAGAGGCATTTAACATAAAAACATTGACATGTGATTCCAAGAATACGCTCAAATTTTTTTAAAATTTTTTGACCTCATTTGCGTATTGTTTCGGGGTTTTTTCATGGACGTCAATCTGCCTACCTCACACACTCAATTAGAGCTAGGTTCCTTTCTACCTTTTCCACACTTCGACACATACTCACACACTCATCCTCCTCCTCCATCACCAAAACTTGCACCTTTCATGCCTTCTTTCATCTTCTTCACCATTTCCATCTCTCCCTTACTCCAGAGCTAAAAAATTGTCTTCTCTTCACACATATAGCTCAATTTCTCTCTCTAGAATCAAACTCATATTACCATAACCTCTTCATGCTTTCACAAAAAGATAAAAAATCAGCAAATAACCAAGCTCAAGCTCTCCAAAATGAGGCATTTGATCATGGAAAATTCAACTTTTTTATGGTAAAAAAATACTACACTTGACAGAGTTCTACAACTGCTTCATTCACTGGAGGAGATAGGTGGAAAATTCCCTTTCCATCTTGTGGTTCCACAAAATTGTGTATATTATCATCCTTATCTTACTTTTTATCATTGTATAAATCATGTAATGCACCTTGAGTGCATATGCCATGTAATTTTAACCCATCCTACTAACTACAAACTACTAACACTAATGACTAACCCTTCTTGTAAATTGCACCCTCTACTATCTACTAGAGTAGGCACCTCCAAGTTATTCACCTTTCTTTCCTTTCACTTCAATATTTATTGCCCTTGAGCCCACATCCATGTGACTTAAGGGATAAAGAAGACCCACACCCATTTTGAAAATAGAAAATATTTCATAATCTTTTGTATTGACAATAAAATTGATTAGGTCTAATCCTAATCAAGGCTCCCAAAAACCTATAAATAGAGCCCATTTCTCTTTGTAAAATTGATCTCCACACTATTGCACACTACATTGAGCATAGCACACTCCCGTCTCTATCTTAGTTGTAAGAAGAGAGAGCCAGCTCTCTTTATACCATCACCTTGGTGCATAGACAAGCTTGAGCTAATTTGAGTTTGTGATTGAGTGTGAGTAAATTATACTTATCCCATCATTGTTGTATCTACTCCAACATAAATAAATTGATAGTTTGGTAGCAATTATTTTTCAAAGGCTCACACTTCTCTACCAATTTGGCTTGGCACAGTCACTCGGTTCTATAAGGTAACTTGTTCATTGAAAGTTGCTTTCTTGTTGCTTGTGCTTGTGTTTCATTGATTTGTGCTTTCTTGTTGCTTGTGCTTGTGATTCATTGATTTGGTTGTTGCTTTGGCTACCATTGTAAGAGGGTGGATGGTGAGAGGGCTCCCATAACCCTAAGACAATGTGATAGTGCATAGTGCTATAACCAAATCTTAAGTGTTGTCACTAGAATCCCCAAGCTCTAGGCACCTTCTTGTGCGAATCATAAGATTGAAGCTAGATTGTACACAATCTCTCTCTCTCTCTCTCTCTCTCTCTCTCTCTCTCTCTCTCTCTCTCTTTCTTTCTCTCTCTCTCCCTTGCTCTCTCTTTTGTGTTTTCGTGTGTGGGTGTGTTGCATTGGTGTAAGGGTTATTCTATATCTCTTGCTTGATTGTGGGTTTACTCTACAATTCTCCTCTCTTGCGTCCTAGTTTGCTCTCAAACTAGGTCGTTCCCCTTGTGTAGTTGGTTTTTGAATGTGGGTTTGTTGTTTTGGTTTATGTTGTGTTATGCCCCAACTCCATTGAGCACCATGGGAGCCTTGAAGGGTTTCTAGAGGTTTCTCTTCTTGTAGCCCGCCCCGGACAGCCTCAATTTTGGTGCCCCCACTAAGGACGAGCAATTTTGTTATTGCCAAGGTAAGAATCCAAGTCTATTAGTCTTTTCATGAATAACCGACCACCTCCAAATCTGCATGCAATTCATTTTCATCCATTTCATTGGGTGCATGCAACCCGGGTTAATGTGCACATTGATAGGAAAAGTTTCTTGCAACAACGTATAACACTCCTCTTTGGTGCAAAGTTGTTAAGGGATATTCTTCAATCACCAAATCCTATCATAGTACCCATTGTAGACTACACTATCTCCTTTGACATGCATGTTTTTATCTTGTATTAGCTAGGTTAATGAATCAAGAGGACTTGTATCATACATTCATTCCTTTGGCTAGGCAAGATGTGCATGTAATAGTTCGTACAAATATATAATTCCAACGTGTTTTTCGTCGTAGTTTGGACCTAGGCAAGTAGCAACTATCAATGCCTCAATCAATTTGTTCATTTTGCCATTGATTTGCTACAATCTAAGATTTTATGTATACATTTTCATTCTACTTTGAATTGTGATTTTGAAAAAAAGAAAAGAAAAGGAAAAACCAATTTTTTAAGTGCAGTTAGCTTTGGGTTCTTTTTCTTGAAACATGGATACAAGTAGGCGAATGAGTGGCTACCCCTTATTCTTTGGAGAGCCTGGGGAGGATGCAAAATTATTTCTAGAAAATTTTAAGATGTCTTGCCATATCAAGAGGATAGTAACTGATCAAGAATGTGTAGAAATGTTTGAGGTGGTCCTTAGGAAGATGCTAGCACTTGGTTTGACTCTTTGCATGAGGACGCTAAGGGGAATTACACGAAAGTTGTGAATCATTTCAAGAGATACTTCTTTAATACCCAAACCACTCAGAAACTATGGCAAAACATTGTTTCTCATAAGCAAAAAGACTTAGATGACTACTACTTGTATAAGCAGGAGTTGGAGTTTCTATGTCTTTGGGCTCTATGGATACAAAATGTTTCTAATCGTGGTGACGGTGTAGAATTTATGAAGAAGGAGAGGTTCATAGCTGGACTCTTTCCTGATCTTAAGGTAAAGGTGGAGGCAGGTGCACTTGCCACCTATGATGTAGCTAAAAATAGAGCTTCCAAGAAGTATAGGAAACTCAAGTGCCTAAGGGGAGAGGTTCCTGTAAGGTTTCCAGTTAATGAAATCTTCAAAACTGTACTAAGCTTGAAAAAATTAATGGAAAATACTATTGCAGGACTCCAAACACTATTAATTTTGGTATTTTTGGAATTATAAGCAGAGCTTTACTATGTCTGGAAATTTTCAGAATCTGATTCCGATAAATACGGGAACAGTTACGGGACCTGGAAAATTACCATATAAATTTAATTAATAACAAAAATTGGATGGGTTCATTTTAATCATTAGCAAAGACTTCTTTACACTAAGGTTCTAGAGTTAAATAGGAAATTCCAAATTTCATCATGGAAAATCTGCAAAAATCAAATAGGCAAATTCTGGAAGGTATGGGGTGAGTGTGGAAGCTGTGGAAACTTGCCAGGGGCAGTGATGGCAAAAAAATGTGCAAATTTCAGCCTGGGGGGTTGCTTGGACTAGGGGAAAGCTGCCAAAAGCTGCCAGATGCCCAGGAAAAGCTATAAATAGGACCATTCTCTTCATATTTTGTTAGACTCGGAGCCTTGAGAATTTCTCACTCATCTAGGGAGAAACACTACGCAGAAATCATTAGAGTTAAGTCTCTAATTGATTAGCCTAACATGTAATTAACCTAATCTCTCTCAATTAGTAAGGTTAGATTAAGATAAATGATTAATTAATCAAAGATTAGGCCTATATATGCTTCTTAAACCTCTTTAAATTAACAAATCTCTGCTGATTATTATAATTAAGCTTAGTAATACTAAGCTAATTATTTATCCTCTCATATTAGGGCTGGAATTAGCCAATTTAGCCATGAATTAATGGTAAAAATATTAATTAAGATTAGATTAAGTTGAATTATTTATCAGAGATACATTAGATAGTTATTAATTTAGAAAAATTATCCTATAATTTTCTGAGAAGTTTTTCTAATTAATTAGGCCTAAATACTTTGTTTTTTGAGCAATTTTAATAGGGGAAATTAGTAAATAGAATTCAAATGCTTTCATATAATTATCAGTGGTTAATTAAGTGTTCAATAACCTGTGATAATTAGAAGAAGTTCATAAAGTTAATTTAGCTACTTATTTTAAGGTAAAATACCCTGTTTTTTGAGTAATTTTAATAAGGGAAATTAGTAAATGGAATTCCAATGCTTCTATATAATTATCAGTGGTTAATCAGGTGTTCAATAACCCGTGATAATTAGGATAAGTTCATAAAGTTAATTTAGCTAAAATACCCTATTTTTTGAGAAATTTTAATAGGAGAAATTAGTAAATGGAATTCAAATGCTTCCATATAATTATCAGTGGTGAATTAAGTGTTCAATAACTCTTGATAATTAGGAGAAGTTCAGAAATTTAATTTAGCTAATTATCTTAGCTAAAATACCCTATTTTTTGAGAAATTTTAATAGGGGAAATTAGTAAATGGAATTCAAATGCTTCCATATAATTATTAGTGATTAATTGAGTGTGAAAGTACCTGTGATAATTAGGAGAAGTTCAGAAAGTTAAGTTAGCTAATTACTTTAGCTAAATTACTCTGTTTTTTGAACAATTTTAATATAGGAAATTCGTAATTAGAATTCAAATGCTTCCATATAATTATCAGTGGTTAATTAGGTGTTCAATGACCCGTGATAATTAGGAAAAGTTCAGAAAGTTAATTTAGCTAATTATCATAGCTAAAATACCCTGTTTTTTGAGAAATTTTAATAGGGGAAATTAGTAAATGGAATTCAAATGCTTCCATATAATTATCAGTGGTTAATCAGATGGTCAATAACCCGTGATAATTAGGAGAAGTTCAGAAAGTTAATTTAGATAATTATCTTAGCTAAAATACCCTGTTTTTTGAGAAATTTTAATAGGGGAAATTAGTAAATGGAATTCAAATCCTTCCATATTATTATCAAGGGTAAATCAGGTGTTCAAAAACCCTTTATAATTAGGAGAAAGCCATTAAATTAATCTAGATAATTACTCTAGCTAAAATACCCTCTTTTTTGAGGAATTTAAATAGGGGAAATTAGTAAATAGACTTAAATTGAATTGAGATATTTATCAAAGGTTTATTAGACTTCAAGGAACCTGTGGTAATTATGCTACCACTAGAAAATTAGTTTAACTATATATCCCAGTAAAATTACTACAATTTTTGGGAAAAATAAAAAAGGGAATATAGTAAAGTAAATAGAAACCCTTTGATATCAATACCAGAGAAGGAATATATTTTGGGGAATCTATTATAATTATCCTAACCTTAGATAAATAGTTTAGGGACGTACTTTGGTCAAAAGTAACCAATTTTTGTATATAATGGATAAGAAAAATTAAGAAATAAAATTATCTAAATACCAAAGAATTAACCAAGGTCCAAAACCCTTATTTTTGGGTAACAAGGAAAAATAAATGTTATAGAATAAATCCTCTAATGGATTAAGTCTTTTTATAAGGCTGCCGAAATGGCCCCCAAGAGAACCAGGGGAAACCCTTTGACGGAAGATGAAGATGCTAGGAACAAACGCAACAAAGCAACTAACGACCATGAAGCAGGGCCTAGCCATAGGCCAACAGAGGAGAGTTTACGGGAACCTGCCCCACAACAGATGGACGACTAGTCCCAGGTGCTTTTCAATTATGCCATTAATAAGCTTTTAGATTTCATCTTAAGTTAAGCATTGCATACGAAGGGTTAGCAAGGAAAACACTGGCTAAAAAAGGAAGGTAACTTCCACGAAACCCACGATCAATGATTGTAATTAGGAAAGAAATGATTGGGTTATTACTGGTTGAAATAGGAGGAAATGTTTGACCATCCTTAAGACAGCTTGTCTCAAGACACCTCTGATTCCTTGGAAATATTTTTACTCCAGGTAATGAGTAACGATGGAGATACCATCATGGAGGAGTCGGTTACCTCTGCACGTGTGGAGTCTTTACCCCGTGCTTGTTTATGTTTATGGATAGTACTTTTAAGTTTATCCTAGAGGAACCGCCCGGTTGTATGGGCAATTGGTTTTGGCGTATGGGCGCCCGGACTTTGGGTGAAGACTTTTTCCACCCCGGTTATATAAATAAGGAATGGGTGCCGTTTTTCACCCTTGTATAGGTGGTCTCGAGACAAGTTAGTACTGGTCAGTGATACCTTAAAATGACAATACCTTGTCTTAACTTTGAAGATGTCTGTTTTCTGAAAGAATTTCTTCAATGTTGTTTTAAAAGGTTGCTTTAAGGAAATGCAGTTGAAAAATTAAAAAGGAATCATTATTTAAATTGTGGAAAGAATGTGGTAGTAATTAAACAACAATAAAATCATGTGTGAGTGCGGGGTGGTAAGTGGGGATTGACTAAGGTTGTCAATCATGGACGGGTGGATCTGATTAGTTAGGTAACTATCCATTCCCGTGCACTAAAATGTTTAGAAACTTCACTTGGACGAGGGATCCACCAGCGGCTGTGCCCTCACATATGTTAGAGGGAAAAAAGTGTTGGCTAAGGAAACCTTAATCTAAAGGATGAAGATTTAGGGCTGGAAATTTTTTTTAAGGATCCCGTTTCCACTACGAGACAGGACTAGGTTTATTCTAGGGCTATGAACCTAAACCATTGCCAATGGTAAGGGTGAATTCCCTAGAATTTTTCTTGTTTAAAGGCTTTGACTTTAGTAGGCCTAGAGACCTGTCAAATTCCATCCCGCTTTTGGTGTCGATGGGATTAGAGCTGTTACAAGTGGTATCAGAGCATGGTTTAATAAGGTCCTGACCTTAGAAGGGTAAAAGTTGGGAAATAGGCATAAGTTGTATTGCATTGTTAATTATAGTATATTGTGAAATGAGAATTTCCCTATCAATACAGGAAAATATCCGCCAAGCTTACCAAAAGTTTGTGATTTTCAAGATCATGTTCGAGGCTGCTTGTAGCTCCAACAACTTTGTACTTCGCAAGAGCATCATGAAATTGTTAGATTTAATGTTTTCCCCTCCTCCTACATGGGGAATCAATTGGTCACAGTTTGGCGGAATTTTCCTGATTGATGCGGGACAGTTAGAAGGGTTGACACTCAATCTAAAAAGACTCAAGTGGGTAGAAACACTTCGGACCATCGAAGTTTTCTTCTTTAGTGGGATTGAAGATCTAGATCAGACCATTGTGGTAGATGGGGTAGAAGTGTTACAGAATCAGTGGGTCTATGATCAGGTAGCCACAGTAATATACCCACGTAGGATTAGGCCCATGAGGGTAGGCCCAAGGTTTAGGGGACCAAAAGACGTCATCTTTTTTGATCCCCTGTCAGACCCACCAGTGGTAAAGAGGTTGTTGATTTAGGGAATCACACATTGTATATAGCATGAGTCCATCTTGTATGTAGTAGGAGCCCATCTTGTACATAGTATGAGTCAGTGTTGTATCAACCTTTGTATATACCATGGTTTTATGACATGCTTGTGTAGTTAAATTGAAATGGTGCTAATGATTGTCAGATTTCTGTTTTTAGTATGTTAAAAAGTATACAAATTAGAGAGCTGCATGACAAAACAAAAGTAGTATAAACACTAAAACCTCTTCATTAATTACAAACCTAGGGAATTGCCAAAAGTCTCTATACTCCCACCCAGGAAAAGAAACTACTGTTAAAACAAGTTCAACTCCCAACTTTCAAGGGAGAAGGAACCAATTTAGAACGTGATGCCGAAGCATGGCTCGACGCCATGGATGATTATTTCTTGGCAGCAGGAACTGCTTCAGAGAATCAAGCAATGTTAGGAATGTTCCGGCTCACCGGAGACGCCAAACTTTGGTGGAAACAATACTGTAGAGATAATCCTTCCCTTAGTCCCTCTTGGGAAAGAATGAAGCAGGCACTGAAAGAAAGATATCTTCCTCCAACTCACCAAGATATCAAGATGAATGAGTTCTTCGCCCTCAAACAATTAGGGCTTACTTTGGAAGAGTATTATACCAAATATGTGTCTTTACGACGTTACGCCCCACCAATGACTATGTAACAACAGATTGCTCGTTTTTGTCAGGGTTTAAACAAACCCTTGAGTAACCGGCTGGAAGCTATGAGACCCACCTCTATTCAAGATTCTCTTCTAAGAGCTAAACCACTTGCAGCGGAAGGAAACCCTCCTGCCAGAAACTATTACAACTACAATAACTCTAGAGGAAGAGCAAGGGGGAATTATAATCAAGGAGGTCAGCGAAGGGCAGTGTCAGCTGCAGCCAATATAGAGCAGGCTTTTCCCAACATCATATGCTATGGATGCAATAGAATGGGACACTACATAAGCCAATTTCTTGAGGGACAAAATCCTCAAACTGCTACCGGAGCCCCTTCTCAGACTCAAATAGGACAAGGGAATAATCAAAGAGGTAGAGGCAATAGAGGATGAGGCAGAGGAAGAGGTAGAGGAGCCAGAACTTATGCTGCATTAGGAGAACCTACATTGCAAGATGAGGAAGATGAAAGAGCTACTCTTTTTGCCGCCATTGATAATCCTGGAGCTCGACAAGAGTACGCTGTCATCCAAACCACTGCAAACAGAGAAGGTGAACAATTTGAACTACTTATAGATTGTGGCAGCACACACTCTTTTCTCTCCCCTAAATGTTTAAGAAAACTTAAATTGAGCCAATATCCTACCAAGAAATTAGTAGTAGAATTAGCAAATGGGAAAGAGGTTCTATCTCAATTTACAGCTGGGAAAGTTGAGTTTGAACTAGGGGGAACCCTGACTTCATCCTACTTTCGAACTCTTCTAGTAGGAATCTATGATGGTATCCTAGGAATGGATTGGCTAATAAAAAATCAAGCCCAAATTCACTGTGCTTAAGGGAACTTAACCTTCAAAAATCACTTAGGTGAAGAAACATTAGTATAAGGATTAAATGGGAAACCTAAGGCTCATTTAGTCAAGGCTAGCCGACTTCTGAAGGGGTTACGTAAAGGGCAACAGATCTTTGTAGTGAAACTCAACAAGGCAGATGATTCAAGGGACAACCCAACTCCAGAATGGCTTAAAGAATTTTCGGATATATTTTCGGAAGATCTTTCGAATTTACCTCCTCCCAGAGATATAGACCACGAAATTGAAACCTTTCTAGGTAGTGAACCAATTTCAAGAAGACCCTACAAAATGTCCCTCCCTGAAGCTATTGAATTAAAGGAACAGCTTCGTCAGCTTATTGAGCAGGGATTCATAAGACCAAGCATTTCACCTTGGGGAGCACCTATTCTATTCCAAAAGAAGAAGGACGGATCCTTACGTCTCTGCATTGACTATAGGGGGCTTAACCAGGTATCAGTAAAGAATAAGTACCCCATTCCTCGCATCGATGAATTGCTTGACAGGTTACATGGAGCCAAGGTATTCACAAAAATTGATCTCAGATCAGGTTACCACCAAATCCGGATTAAGGAGGTAGATATTTACAAAACTGCTTTCAACACCCGGTATGGGCATTATGAATTCATAGTGATGCCCTTTGGCCTTACAAATGCTCCAGCCACTTTTAACCGTCTCATGCAAGATATATTTAGAGAATATTTGGATGATTTTGTGTTGGTGTTTTTTGATGATATCCTGGTATATTCTAAGGATGAAAAAGATCATGAAGACCATGTACGTAAAGTACTCCATCTTCTACGCCAACATCAGTTATATGCCAAGATGAGTAAATGTGTGTTCTCCACACCAGAAGTTAGTTATCTTGGTTTTATAATCAACCCTGAAGGAATTTCAGTAGACCCCGCAAAGGTTAAAGATATAATAGACTGGCCACAACCCAAAACAGTCAGTGAGATTAGAGGATTTTTGGGCATTACAGGATGGTATAGAATCTTTGTCAAAGATTATGCAGTTATCGCCGCTCCCTTGACGCAGTTACTTAAAAAGTCAGCCAAACTTACCTGGGGGAAAGAACAGGAAGATTGTTTCTTCAAACTAAAACAAAATCTCACATCAGCTCCTGTACTCAAACTTCCGGACTTCACTCAAGAGTTTGAAGTAGTAATAGATGCCAGCGGTCTTGCTATAGGAGGAGTCTTAAACCAAGAAGGTAGACTAGTTGCCTTTACCTCTTGAAAATTAAGAATCCACGAGCTGAACTATCCAACTCATGATTTGGAACTTCTAGCTGTCATCCATGCTCTAAAACTCTGGAGGCATTACCTTCTAGGAGGAAAATTTCAATTGATCACCGATCATCAGAGTTTAAAATGGATTTTCTCACAAGCAACACTCAACATGAGGCAGAGAAGATGGATTGAACTATTAGAGGAATATGACTTTGAGATAAAGTATAAACCGAGAAAAGAGAATGTGGTTGCTGACGCTCTTAGCCGTAAGGTTTTTCTTGGGGCTATTTCCACAGTTGACAATCCAATCCTCTACAAGGTTAAAGAAGCTTACCTGGAAGATAAGGATTATCAAAAACTTTTATAGGTTATCAATCAACAGGATTTAAAAGAAAAAGAGAAAGACAAAATCAAGGATTATTCACTTGAAGAGGGGCTTCTCTATTATAAGTATCGGCTTTACATTCCTAAAAATCCAACATTAAAGGAGTTAATCCTTTATGAAGGACATAATGCTCCAGTTGCCGGCCATCCCGGCTATGCAAAGACCCTTAATGCCATAAGGAAAAGCTATTTCTGGCCAGGAATGAAAGGAGATATACTTCGCTACATCAGACAATGTCTTTCCTGTCAAAGGATTAAGGTTGAACGGGTAATGATGCCAGGAAAACTTCAACCTCTGGACATTCCTCAGATGAAGTGGGAACTCATTAGCATGGACTTTGTAACATGACTTCCCACTGTTCAAGGGGGTTACGACTCCATTATGGTGGTAGTGGATATGTTGACTAAAGTCTTCCACTTGATGCCTGTAAAAACAACTTATACTGCATCAGACATAAGCCGTCTCTTTATCAAAGAGATCTTCAGATTGCACGGACTTCCTAAGAGAATAGTCAGTGACAGAGATGCAAAATTCGCTTCAAAATTTTGGAAAGCTTTATTTGAATCCTTAGGAACGCAGCTATGTTTCAGTACATCCTATCACCCCCAGACAGACGGCCAGACAGAAAGAGTAAACCAAGTCATTGAAGACATCCTTAGAGCCTATTGTGGTAGTGAACCCCGAAAATGGATCCAATTTCTTCCTTTGGTGGAAGTCGCCTGTAACTCTTCCTTTCATCAAAGCATTGGGATGTCACCATTCAATGCTCTTTATGGGCATGAGTGTATATCACCCCTAAACTTTTCTGATCCTACTACAAGGGTAGAAGCTTCAAAGCAAATGTTGGAGGAAATGGAAGACCAAACCAAATCCATAAGGCAAGACATTCAGGCAGCCAAGGATCGCCAGAAACAGTATGCTGATAAAAAACAGTCTGATCGAGTTTTCAAACAAGGAGATAAAGTATTCCTAAGGGTTCGGCCAAAAAGAAGCACTCTATCCTTGGGAAAATACAAAAAACTAAGCCCCAGATATTGTGGACCGTATGAAGTGATTAAAGTAATCAGTGATCAAGCTTATAAACTAAAATTACCTGAGCATCTCAAGGTCCATAATGTTTTCCATATCAGTCTTCTAAAACCTTACATCCCAAATCCAAATCATACTCTGGATGACGCACAAGTTGTAATGCAAAAGCAAGGAATTCTTGAACTTCAACCAGATTGTATTCTCGACACCAGGGAAAGGAGTCTAAGAAACAGAGTTATCAAAGAATATTTGGTCAAATGGAAGGACTACCCTACTGAGGATGCCACCTGGGAGGATGAAGTATCCCTTCACAAGGATTTTCCCAATTTCGGTTGAGATGAGGACATCTCAAATCCTTAAGTTGGGGTGATTGTAAGGTTTCCAGTTTACGAAACCTTCAAAACTGTACTAAGCTTGAAAAACTTAATGGAAAATACTATTGTAGGACTCCAAACACTATTAATTTTGGTATTTTTGGAATTATAAGCAGAGCTTTACTATGTCTAGAAATTTTCAGAATCTGATTCCGATAAAAACGGGAACAGTTACGGGACCTGGAAAATTACCATATAAATTTAATTAATAACAAAAATTGGATGGGTTCATTTTAATCATTAGCAAAGACTTCTTTACACTAAGGTTCTAGAGTTAAATAGGAAATTCCAAATTTCATCATGGAAAATCTGCAAAAATCAAACAGGCAAATTCTGGAAGGTATGGGGTGAGTGTGGAAGCTGTGGAAACTTGCCAGGGGCAGTGATGGCAAAAAATGTGCAAATTTCAGCCTGGGGGGTTGCTTGGACTAGGGGAAAGCTGCCAAAAGCTGCCAGATGCCCAGGAAAAGCTATAAATAGGACCATTCTCTTCATATTTTGTTAGACTCGGAGCCTTGAGAATTTCTCACTCATCTAGGGAGAAACACTACGCAGAAATCATTAGAGTTAAGTCTCTAATTGATTAGCCTAACATGTAATTAACCTAATCCCTCTCAATTAGTAAGGTTAGATTAAGATAAATGATTAATTAATCAAAGATTAGGCCTATATATGCTTCTTAAACCTCTTTAAATTAATAAATCTCTGCTGATTATTATAATTAAGCTTAGTAATACTAAGCTAATTATTTATCCTCTCATATTAGGGCTGGAATTAGCCAATTTAGCCATGAATTAATGGTAAAAATATTAATTAGGATTAGATTAAGTTGAATTATTTATCAGAGATACATTAGATAGTTATTAATTTAGAAAAATTATCCTATAATTTTCTGAGAAGTTTTCCTAATTAATTAGGCCTAAATACTCTGTTTTTTGAGCAATTTTAATAGGGGAAATTAGTAAATAGAATTCAAATTCTTTCATATAATTATCAGTGGTTAATTAAGTGTACAATAATCCGTGATAATTAGAAGAAGTTCATAAAGTTAATTTAGCTACTTATTTTAGGTAAAATACCCTGTTTTTTGAGTAATTTTAATAAGGGAAATTAGTAAATGGAATTCCAATGCTTCTATATAATTATCAGTGGTTAATCAGGTGTTCAATAACCCGTGATAATTAGGATAAGTTCATAAAGTTAATTTAGCTAAAATACCCTATTTTTTGAGAAATTTTAATAGGGGAAATTAGTAAATGGAATTCAAATGCTTCCATATAATTATCAGTGGTTAATTAAGTGTTCAATAACTCTTGATAATTAGGATAAGTTCAGAAATTTAATTTAGCTAATTATCTTAGCTAAAATACCCTATTTTTTGAGAAATTTTAATAGGGGAAATTAGTAAATGGAATTCAAATGCTTCCATATAATTATCAGTGATTAATTGA